>NW_026136716.1:3355845-4090845 GCF_905237075.1 Dicentrarchus labrax | reverse complement strand
AACAGAATCTGTTTTGGATTTCTGGGATAGTTGACAAATCCTTCATAAGTCACAGTAAAGTACATATGTGTGTGTTTTCTATGTGTGCCTTGTCCTATCCCAGCGAGCATCCCGGGTGGTGACGGATCTCAGCAGCAGACGGATCGATGGTCAGGGACAGAGGCAGGGGTCAGTCAGTCCTCAGGGGTCCACCGGTGACATCTCCTGCTGCAGCTCGCCGGCCGGCCGCCAGCTCAGGTCAGCTATCCCAGCAGGCCGTTCGCTCTGGCAGCAGTTACCAAGGTGACAGCATGTCAGCACTGCGCTGCTGAGGGCGGGAGGGTGAGGTGGAGGGAAGCGAGCAGGGAGCCCGATGCATCACCAGCTCTGATGGGTTTGTCAATACTGCTTAGATCCAGGGGGAGCCGGGCCCGTCGTGACACACGCTGGGCCCCTCCAGAGAGCTAGCACACACACACAAACACACACCCTTACCTGCAAACACACACAAAATATACACACAAACAAACATACAGTATATTAAAAAAAATGTGCTAGCTCATAATACAACATGTGCTTGTTGTATGTGCAACATATGGTGTTAGAAATAGCACACACATGCATAGCCGGCCTTATTTTCATACCAGCATGAGCACATTGAGACACACACATACATGAAAGAAATCCCATTCGCTTACAATCATGAAGACACATATGCACGCACAGGCAGACATTGTAGTGTCTTAAAACCATCAACCTAACAAGTCTAATCACTAGAATTGAATGGTTTACCTAGTGTGGACCTACTTTTTGTCCCTAAATGGGCAGTACAGTATGATAGTACCCCTACTAACAGTAGAGCCCACTGGATTTCTGACCACATCCGCTGACTCCTGCGATGTGTGCGTTCGACTAACACCCGCAAACATTCACACCTACACTAAAAGGATTTTCTGTCTTCTCCTGTCCCGCAGGTGAGGACACATTACTTTACTAGCAACAGAGACATGTCTCAAACTGTAAGACATATTTTGCTTTTGTTTTGTTAAAATCTGCTTTAATCTTCCTTTAAACCTCAACTTGTTGATTCCTTTTCCATCCGGTTGGTGCTAGCTGAATCCCGGGATCGCAGTTTATTGTTTGACCACCTGCTCCCGTGAGATTTGCGGTGTATCCCAATGCAGGAACATTCACACAGGCGTACTGCAAGTGCAACATATGTGTATCTGCTTAGAAACCATATACTTGCACATACATACCCATGATGCATGATACACACAAACCCTAACCTTAGCCAAAAACCTAATGTAAATGTAAAAATGTAATGGAGTAACTTGTGGGGATTAGTACACATGCAAACAAACACACACATTGACATATATCCTGCATGTGCAACATATCTTGGCTTAGAAACATACATCATACATTTGCACATACACACATAGGCTATATGCACTTAAATATAGTGTTGTGATGTTATTTGCACATCAACATGAACTCATTTTAGCATCAAAATATTAGAAAGACACAAAAACATATGCATTTGTTCACAAGCAGATACAAGCACATTGCATTCACTTACATTCATTCCCTAGAGACATACTCTAACCTCAACCACAACCACTACATGCCTAACCCCACCCTAACCCCTAAAATCAATCTTACCCTAAAACCTTAACCAAAAACCAAACATGTGTCCCAATTCCATAGTACAGTACACACTAACTCCAAGTAGGTTTTGAGTATGCAGTCTGTTCACACCAAACTTTAAACTGACTATTATGGGTACCTGCTCCAAAACAGTGTGCTGTTGATGTAAACTCTTTCCCCTCAGAGCAACGCACGAAAAGGAATCAGCGGTTTTTCTCAGAGCTGCAACAGATTTAAACAAACTGCAAACGCTGGTGAGAGAAAGATCTCAGAAAACTAAACATAACATATTAAATAATTATAAAAAACATTTTGCTTTTATTTGTGAGGTTTCATGAGCAGTGTGATTCTAAAGTCACAATTTTATTGCCGCCAGATGGTGCACATATTGCATCATTTTCTGTTAGTATAAAACAGTAAAGTATGTGGATTTCTTGTATACTAACGAAATAGTATACTTTAAAGATTAGCATACATACATATACATAGTACAGTATGTATTACGGTATTTGGATCTTAATCCTAAAATTTAACCTTGTTCTTTATCCCCAAATGGAAAGCAAGTCCCCACAATGTGGTTAATAGAGGGACACCTGCAAACACACATTGGCATGCATATAAACATTCCCATATAGGCATACTGCACGTGCATTCTGGCTTATAAACTCACCATACACTTGCACATACACCCACACAGCAGGATAAACAAGAATATTTTGTTGTGGTCTTATTTACACATCGACATCTGAGCAAGAGAGAAAAAAAAAAAAAAAAAACACACACACATGAAAAAGTAGATTTTCTCATTAGCATGAACACTCACACAGCCATACACTCCTGACAGACTGATTGTTTGAGGAGACTGCATGGATGCGTGGATTAAGCTATTGGTGCAGGAGTCGAGAGCGAGCTGGCAGATAAAAAATGACTGTACTGTGTGCTGCAGGACCAGAGAGAAAGAGAGTGAGGTGAAGGAAGAGAAAGCACGCTCGGGCCGTCTGACTCTGTATCTCATTAACCAAAGCGAGAGGGGGATTGGAAAAGCAGCATCAGCCACATTTGGCTCTGAGGGGCTTGCAGTGTAACCATTTCTAGGCCGTGGATTTAATAGATTACTAATGATCGGCCACAGGTATTTCCAAGTTAGACATTAGAGGCGGATGCCTAAAATGAGATCATTTACTAATCCGTACATTTCCACCTCTGCGATTCCTGAACTCCACTTTGATATGTGAATAAAAGCAAGGGGGTATACATGTTTGGACCCAAAGCAGTCGATGTATAGGCTGCTGGAGGGAAAGGTTTACAGTTAATCTCGTGCTGCTATCTTGGTGTGGTGAGGTGTTGTAAGCACACAAGGAGAAGGTGAGGATATGCGGCGCGCTCATGATTCCTCGTACGCTCCATATCCGATCTGACCAATCCTCTTAGCAAGAGAGAGTTGAGCTCTGCCCTCCCCGGAGACGTCTCTTTTTCATTCAGCCTATTATGTCAATGTTTAATGCCTTAGGAGGGAGAGTAGAGAGGTAAAAACATTATGACTGTAGCCTTGGCAGAGCTTGTTTGCAGCTAATACCAGAGTGCCGAACTGCTACTGTCAATTTCTCATGGTTGCTTTAAAACTACAGCAGCGTCTGCGTCTGCTGCAATTTCCCCGTCTTCCGCAGTAAATGCAGGCTATATGGCAAAGTGAAATGCCCCATTCTGACTTAAACCATTTCATGTGCGGCGCCTAAACGCTACATCTCTGCAGTGACAGAACACGACTTACACATTAGCAAACACAGAGGTTGCTTGCACTCAAACACGGGCACCATTCGAATGGCTTCCGCTGCCGTTTAAAAGCTTTGCTCGCTGAAATAAAAGTAATTAATTGGTGTTATACACCAAGGACATAATTATCTTTTCCAGTAACTGGCACATATTTAATTACCAGTAATTGTTCCCCGAGCCTTGTTCAAAAGTGTTGTGCGCCAGACAGTTTTGATATATTATACACTAATCCTGCACTTGATACTCAGTCAATTAGGAAATGTGTGTCAAAGAGCAATCATGTAAACAGCATTGTGGAACACACACATCCTTCTGAGACGTGACGCCTATTTGGGCCTTCAACGGCGTCTTCTCACACACATCTGTCTCACTGCTCTGCACTTTGTTTTCCTCCGCAGGGTACAAATCCCTACCTATCCCATTCCTTCCCAAGGTGTTAATGTCTGCCAGATTGGAGGAAAGTAATTTGAGATCATTTCGCAACAAAGGCCGCAGATACTGATTAACACGGGGGCTACTTTCTAGCCAAGTGGCGCGGTCCCATTTAAAAAGCGTCAGGAGCTAAATTTACTCCCCTGTGCCTAGGGGTGTGTGTGGGGCCAGAGGCTGCAGTGGGGCCCTTGAACATGAGAACAGGGTTTAATAAGTAAACAGGAGAGGCAGAGAACAGTGCTTCTGATCAGGGCTTATTTGCCCAGCCGAGCCCCTGGTACGCGCTACTAGCTGATTAGCCCTGCCGATTGTACCTTGTAATTGCAGTGCCTTGACCCCCTCTAGGCAAATATTAGATTTTAGTGGTTTAACCTTTCCAGTCGTCAGAGCGGGGTAAATTGCCCAACCAGATGTTAAGGAGCCCAGCGGTAGTCCACAGCCCTTCTGATCAGCAGGGGAAAAAGCTCGCAGATTGAACCTTTTCTTTTTAATATTGTCTCAATTTCCTCTGGCCTTTCAAGCTGATTTTTCGCAGCGGTTTCCTTCCCCGAGAAATGGTCATACTCCGATCCTTATCCCCTCCTCTGATGTCAGGTTACAAGTGAGACATATTATTTAAAATCAGTCCAGTCACAGTCATTAGTGGGGGACAAATGATCAATGAAAAGATCAATGGTAGATATTAACCTAGCAAGTAGTCCCTCAGTTCAATCAGTCCAGCAATTTGTCACATGGTGCAGGGCAACACATCCACTTGAGCGGGTTTTTCCCCAAGAAGAAATGCTACATTTTTACATATAATGTCTTGTAAATTTACTCACTACACTTAAAATGCACAAAAATGTTTTTGCTGTTGGTCATTTGGAAAGAAAAAGACTTGAATGTCTGATTTTGGAAGAAAAGAGCAACTGTTAGATTCCTTTCCTGATCTAAAACTATTACATTTCAACCAAAATAGTTTGCAACCGACGGCCAAGACTTCTGCGGTCAAATTTGATTGCAAACACTTTCTGCAAAACCCATTGAAAACCCATTTTTTCCTTTAGTCATCCAATGCAGCACAGAGGTAAGATTCCCCAGTAAGTATGCTACACTGCAGCGGATAGAGAACAACAAATTGCAGACAAAGCAACAGGGTGTAGATGTCGTCAAACTGCCTCACATTCTAGCTCTGAGCCGAATGCAAGGTCAAACGAGCAGCAATTAAACAATCCCATTCCTCGGATAAAAAGCATTATTTTTCACCAAATCCCTCTCTGTAATAAGGCAGTGATTGATGTGCAACTGCATGCGAGAGCTCGCTTGAAGCGTCCGTCCAGATGAAATGGAAACAATATGAAAACATTCTCTGAAGGATGGAATTTCGCCCCGACTTTTTTAGATCCATCCCAGCATTTAAAACATTCACCCAGATATGCAAATCTCCTTCTACCGCAAACCGAACAGCTGTGCCTGCTTTCGATCATTCTCTGCAAACCCGAAGGTGTCGGTGCAGCCAAAACAGAAATTCGAGGAGGTCACAGACACTGAACAAATTAACATAAACCTCCATCCCTGCTTTATAATGTAACCTAATTTATAATCTTACATGTGGTAAAACCTCGGAACTTGATTACAGCGGGGGAAGGTGTAAGTGTACGTTTGGTTTCAGTGTCTTCATACTTTCACACACGCCTGTCTCAGTCTATGGGCCTTTAGGGATACCCCGCCGCCTGGGGAGTGCACTTTTTGCAGACTGAGACCATTATGGGAAACACTTTCAGACAGGACAGGACGGGATGAGGATGGTGGAGGGGCGGCGGAAGTTTTTCTTGGGTCATTCCCAGCCGTTTTCCAGAGATCTCAGGTTTCTCCCCATCCAGTTTCAGATCCAGATCCTCTTCCTCCTCCGACAGGCCGGGGCAAGGCTGGCAGTTGCGTCTCCAGGCCCCCTTTCACCCCTCACGTAATAGTTTCCTTCCTCCCCGAGCCTCTCACCTGAAAAAAGAGTCGGATGGAAGCGGGGAGGAAAGTAGTCATCTTTTCATCGCAGAGATGGACTGAAGTAACCCTTCAGCTGGAGAGGAAACCCAATACTGCCTCCAGCTCGCTGTCTGAGAGGACAGAAAGGAGAGGGCAAGGGGAAAAGGGGGGTATCCAAAGTGGTTCCATGTGAGAGATGGAAGTGAAGTCTGGGAAAGACAGAGATCAACACCCTGAGAACCCCCCCATCTCCTTCCCGACTCAAACCACCTTACAGAGACCTTACCAAGCCCGGTGACGCTGGATTCAGCTACCCACTGACTGAATTCAGCTGAGTTCAGTCACTTTCATTTTTAGATTACACACTATTTCAACCTCAACTTTTAAGCCAACATGGACATGAATACTTACAGCTACGACGCTAGATGCCACTAAATCCTACACACTGGACCTTTAAATGTATTATATTTTCTTATTTTTAAATTGTGTTAAATACATTTTTACTTTTGCTAATTTAAAACATCTTTTTATCATAACATCATTTAAAATCTTCTCTTCTTTTGTTGTTCTGTTCACTTCTTTGGTGTTCCAGACACTTTTTCTTCTCTGCACTGCTCCCATCTTTTCTTTCCAAGTTCTATTAAACTTTCATCTGCCCTGTTCTATTCTGCTCTACTTTTTTTCTGTGCTGTTCTGTTCTTTTCCTGTACTGCACTAGCTTATTTCTTTCTACCCTTTGCTGTTGTTCTATTCTATTCTACACTTTCCCCACTCTCTTATGTGATCTTTCTTTTGTTTCATCTTTGTAGTCTATTTAAGTTTCATTCACTTGCGTCAGTGTCAATTCTGTTCTGTGCATTTTGCTTTCTGCATTATATTCTATTTATTTGCATTGTGTGCTGTTCAATCTTATCCTGTGCTCCTCGTTTTATTATTACATTCAAGACTGTGCAATTCTATATGATTCAGTCACAGTCAGCTCTGTTCTACCTGACTGTTCTCTGCTTTAATATGAAACCCTCTCACACTGCCTCCTGAACCTGCTGGTGCAACAGAAGCAGCCACAGCTCCAGTCTGTTCAGGTAGCTTTCTCCCCTGTGGAGCCGCTTTGAGGAGGAGGCCTAATATCTGCAGACATCTATGGCCACCACCCAATCTGTTGCACGCTCCATTCATTTCACGCACTGCCAGAAGTGCTTTGTAATTATCCTGATATTGATGAAGGCTGATTCCAGCAGGTAATCGCTGGCAGTTCAGCTGTTTTTACGCATCTCAGCAAAATGTCTCTATCCATTACCAGTGGCAAATTAATTTCCACTCAATGACCATACTTGTTGATAATCTACGAATTGGTGTGTGTGTGTGTGTCTGTTTGTGTGAGAAGGGGGATGAGAGATACCTGACAGAGCTCTCAACCATAGCATATAACTTGGTTTACCGCACACAAAGATAACTGTGTGGATTGACACTACACAGCAGACCGTAGCACACTGCTGCATGTGCTTCAGTATCACTATATATACTGTACATTGAAGTAACAGCAGTGGCACCACTCTATATGTTAGTGACAGCAAGTAGCTAGTAGCAGTATGTTAGGAATATAGAATAATACCGGAATAGGAAGGAAAATTGATTCAGAGATACGAACTGATATAGAAAAAAGGAAGTAAATGGGAATAGGTATAAGAATAGAAATGGGAATAAGAGGGGGACTAGGAATGGAAATGGGAACAGGAGCAAGAGTAGAAATTGGGAATATTACATAGGAATATAATAGAAATGGGATAATATGAAAAGTATTGGGGAAAGAAATGGGAATGAAATGGAAGTAGAGATAAGAATAAAAATAGAAATGTATAGAGAAATATAGGAGTGGTACTATAAATATGACTTAGAAGAACAATACAAATGGTAATATTAATAAAAATGTGAATAAGAATAGACGCAGGAATAGGAATCGGATATAAACATGGATTTAGAAATGGGAATGACAATAGACATTTGGTGGATTAAATATTGTTTCTTTTGATCAACTTATGTTAGCAAAGATACTGGCAGTGTGTGTGTGTGTGTGGGGGGGGGGAAACAATATGCCATGTGGATCAATACTGTACTGTATATTCAGATTTCCTTTCATTCTACATGCTCAGCATTCACACGTTTATGAAATCTGAGGAAATTTATATACGGAATGACTTTAAATATATCAAATCTCACTTGCACTTCAAGCCAACTCTGCTGTGTATCAATTTTGGCACGAAGGCACCAAGGTTATCCACTGTTTTATGGATGTTGTGTTTTACAGTATATCAGCTGTGACTCCAGAGGAAATTAAACCGCTGTCATTGTCAGTGCTTTGCTCTTCATTGACCTGCAGAAGAAATGGATCCCCTAAAACTGACAGGTAGGACAACACTTAATCACTGAGGCACACAGGAACAATAGTACCTTTTTACAAAGCAGAGTAATGTGGTCTTTGTTTTCCAGATGACTTGTATTGGTATATTTTGATTTCTGTATCTGTATTAGCAGCTCAGCATTAGAGATGTGTGATTCATGCTATAAATGACCACTTATACTTAAATACTCCATTTATACAACCAGCTGTGATGTATTGTGCTGTATTGGAGATCCCTTCCACTACAGCACTAAGGGTAAATAAATACGCTTTAAAAGAGTAAATGAGCTTGAGCAAAGTGGCCCTTTGAGTCCCCATGTTTGTGGAGCAACCATAATGGATTCTTTAGAGCCGTGAACGGTTTATAGGCATGACAGCCATGTTTCGGCACGATGGGCTTATCCCTACGCAAGGCGCTAAGGATATTAGGGAATCAGCGTAAAGCAGCATGGAAATGATGACTGGAGCAAAGCCTCAGCTCGCTGGTATTATAAGCCCTCAATTCTCCAGCACTCCATCCTTGGGAAACAGGGGGAAGGAGCGGACTTGGCACAGCCCCACAATGTGATATCCCCCATTATTTCTTGCTCCATCTCTTGTTTTAGTCCTACAATTAAAAGGATGTCACCCAATCTGGGAATGGGGCAAATTGAGAGGAGGTCAGCGTCGCCTATTGTGGTGTTTCCCTTTCAAGACTGTGCTAGAATCCTTGTTGTCCATATGGAGATCTGTTGGAACAGCTGGATGAAAGCCAGCTCTCTAATGCCTGGCACTGAGCTACAGCCTCGTATGAAGCATTGATGGCACATGCCAAGCATGAAAACAGACGCCCATAAGGTTCCCTAAATGAATTCACGTCATAGCACTGTTTTCAGTGCAAATTCCCCATTTTCACAGCAACTGTCAATGTTTGGCTCTCATTAACCAAAGGTGTATCTTCTCATTAACAGAAAGTGACTATTCAGTTTGCAGTCATCACAATGTGAAGTTACTGCAGTGACTTGCAGGGTTTACCTAAGTCCACAGTGTTCTCACCAAAAAAACGAATATCTCCACCCAATCCACCCACGGTGGCTCGCCTGTCAGAGACGGGCCACGGCAGAAGGATGATTTATGTCCCACCTCTCACCCCCCACTGTAAATTAGAGACCATGGGTCGAAACTATTTTTCTCTGTGAGCAGGAGCACGCTTGTGGCTAAAAAACGGGGCAAACACTGTTTATCATCTGCCTGACGACAGCCCTCCTCGGGGCAAATTAACCACGCGGCCGTATCGACTGGCACGGGCCGGGAGTCAGTGCCCCTTCACTTTGATTAATCTCCCCGTGTTCCTGTTCCAACTCTATCAAAGTGATCTAAGTGAAGACACACAGCATTGATCTGTAAACACAGCATACTACTGTACCGAAAAACACACACACACACACACACACACACACACACACACACACACACACACACACACTGAGAGGGAACCACTGGAGGTGAGCTTCTCCTCAAGTTATGATTAAACCAAAAAAAAGTGCCATTTGAATGGATGGACCTCTTTAAAATATCACATATTCTTGATTATGGATATCATATGTGATAGTGCTCATGGAAAAGTTATGACAGTGTTTTCATACATAAAATACTCAGAAGCATCAGAAACAACCACTTTCAGTATAATAAAAGACAAATAACTGTTTTGTCTCTAAAAATATCAGATTCTTTTACCCCCTTTTCAGCTTGCTGACGATGCATTTTTCAGCTAATCCAATGGTGCTTTTAGTGGTTTAAGTTTCATCCTTTAGTTTATCTGACGAATTCAGAATGACTAAATTTGGAGAAATAATTCAGTTTCATAGAGAACAACAGAGAGCAGAAATACATTTGCAATATTTCTTTTTATTCTTGTTCAACGGACATAGATCCCCATTAGAAATAGTATTATTAATTCTACATGTAGTAGTTTAATTCAACCCATTTAACTTTATATATAACTTTTTGTGGTAATTACAAAGCAATAAACATAGCAATAAAACATAGGACAAAACAATACAATTATGCAAAACTACAAAAATGTGCACATAATAACATCTATAAGTGATACATGCTAAGTGCATAAAGGTTCCATACAAAGCCAAAACACTGCTGCTGTCATTACCTCTGATGTCTGTAAGGAAAATAATACATTGCAAAATGTATCCATTGAACTTTTTTCCATATTAAACTTTCCAAAGGGGTAAAAGAAGGTAAAAATCTAACATAAAAATTAGACTTACATGTTTTTCCACCTCATCTAAGCAGCATTAACTCTGAGGTTAGAGAAAGCACAGTGTCAGTATACGTACCTCAAACTGGCTGGGAAGGCAAATAAGAACTAGACATGTACACGTGCTGTTGAGCAAGGCACTTGACCTCCTGCTGTTCAGCATCATCGCTGTGGTTTTACAGAAGAACATGTGTCTCGCCATGCCTTCAGTCATCACTCCCTGCAGGAATGAAGATTATTTTCATCCCGATCTGTAAAGTTTGGCTTAAGGTGGCAGCTTGTGCTCATCTAGTCAAGGAATCCGCACACAAAATGTTGTGTTAATCCATTTCTGCACTGCCCAGCACCGACTGCACCGCATATGCAAAACAATCTGTTTTATGTGTAGCCGTGCCAACGTGTTTGGCAGACAGTGACTGAGCATTTTTTATTGTGTTATTTCTGATAACTCATGTGGATCCGCTGCTTTAAATCCTGTGGCGTGACATTTACAACAGCCCTCCTATTGTCAGTGATTTTACAGGGAGGACAGATGGTGCTCACATGCAGCTCGTGTTAAACCGGACAGGGCACCAGAGCTTTAAAAAGTGCAATGCTATTGGGTCCCTTGGGTCAAAGTGGTTTCAGATAGTTGTGTGTGTTGGCAGAAAAAACTGGCAGCGGACATTTGTAAAAGTGTGAAACATTGGGGGAAGGAGGCCAAAGATGTGCAGATATAGATACTAAAATGAACTTCTAACAAACTCTAACACAAGTGAAGTCAATGGCCTATAAATACTCCTATAGGCTATCAATTAAGCAGCCAGCATAATGTTGTTTAAGAATCTTTTTTTCTGTAAATATTTGAAGGTAAAATAGTGAAAATGACACATATTTAGTCATTTTTTTTAACCTGTAGACAAACAAGTTTTAAGTGGTTTTAGCATTTAAATTTCAATCGATGGCTGGTGTTAATTTACAACCTCAACAAAGGACATGAGGAATAGTTTTAGTGTGCCGGACCACTGCAGATTTTGCTTTCAGCTGCACCATGTGGCCAGCATGTTGTGGATTTCTATGATCATACTGAACCACACACGTATTCAATGAGCTGAGATTGTGATGCGATGTGGACTGACGTCTAAGAGATTTAAAAAAAAAAAAACTGTGTAATTGAAACAGGCAATGTAAGTCACTATATTCAATTGTTTTAAAATGTCCTGTCCTTGTTGGAATTTACACATTTTTATTTGCCTCATTTGTCATTTTAGGCAGATTATGCAACTTTGCGGTCTGTTGTCATGTGGCTCGTGTTATCCACTTCATGCTCTTCTTTTTATTTTTTTGTGTTGCCATTGTTGTTTTTTTCTTTGTTTTTTTTTGGTTTGAAGAGATGACTTATAAGCCCTGATGTTTTTTATTGTAATATGTTACTGCAGTTTTACCTTATATGTGTCGTCAAGGTATAAATGCACAATAAATTACACAAAACTACCTTGTTTGCTGTGTCTGTATCTCCAAGAAAAATCACTAAAACACTGTTATGATCATAATTTCAAACTCAATATAGTGACATTCAGGATGTGGTTGTGTATGAGGTGTAAAAAAGGAGTTGTTTGTGATGACTCAAGGGTTTGTTTTAGTCCATTTGCAGACATTTTACACAGAAATGAAAGATTTTGCAGCATTTGAATGCAACAGTTGTGCTGCTTTACCACGAAACTGGCTCAGTTTGTTTTGGAATATACATTTTAAATCTTTCCATATAGCCTAAAATACACTAAACTTCCTTTGTAGAGTTTGAAAATGAAGGCAAAACAAAGTTAACATCCACTAAGTGTTATTTTGGTGCATTTTATTTACATCTCTGACATGAAATCTAACAACAGCTTTAATAAATAAATAAATAAATAAGGTGGTTTGGTTATGAGCAATGATTGTCGGTCGATTTCTGGCCATATTCTCAAAATATTAATAATAATAATAATAATAATAATAATAATAATAAGTTGTATTGCCACAATCACGACACGTGTCTCTGACGTGTAACAACTTCCGCCGCCGACGTCACCGCCGCCAGCCCAAAAAAAAAACATGGCGGCGTCTTGTGCGCGAACCGTGGGATCGTTTTTGGGAAAATGTGGGAATTGCAGCTCGAGTTTAAACACGAGCACGTCGCAGGTGAGCCGACAGGTAACGTGAGAGTTCCTCTCGGACACACTAATACGTTTTGTACGTAAAACAAACGTAAACGCGCAGAAATGGACCGACACACACGTCCTTGAACTGGCGTCCTCTCGCAGCTTCCGTTAGCCGAAACCTGCCCGACAGATGTGTGAATTAAAAGTCCAACAACGCGGCGTTTACTCTTATCAAGCTCTGCTAGACTTTGTGATGTCTCGTTGTAATTGTTGAAGCCTTAACGTGAATTCGGCTCTAGTTTAAGGGTCAGCTGCCTCTCCAGATATTAAGCAAAGTAGCATAATCCTCCTCCTCCTCCTCCTCCTCCTCCTCCTGCAGGTCCTGAGCAGGCGGATATGCGTGAGCTCTGCCCTCCACAGAAAGAACCTGGCGGCTGAAGGGCCGCAGAAGTTCACGGCGGAGTTCATCCAGAAGCAGGTGGAGGAGTTCAACATCGGGAAGCGGCACCTGGCCAACATGATGGGAGAGGACCCCGAGAACTTCACCCAGGAGGACGTGGATGTAAGAGTGCACACACAAGTACTGTTGTCTCTGTGAGGGGCTTTCATGCATCCACTGGCTTGTGCAAAAACATGTTTTTTTTTTTCCTATCCCCAGAGCTTATAAGACCTGTTTGAAACCAACAGAGCAATGTCAGAAATCAAGTGAATTGAGCTGTGTGTGTGTGTGTGTGTGTGTGTGAGTGTGTGTGGCTCAGTTTCTGAACTGCAGATAAGGTTAGGATATGTTGGGGCTGACAGTGACCGTACAGTACACACTGGTGATTGATTTGTGAAGGATACTTTCGGGAACTTATTGATTTATATGAGGAAAAAAAGCATCAGAAAGAGTTATTATATCTTTTTTTTTTTTAACTAGACAGACGAGGCGGTGGGTTGTTAGGATGTATGTCGAGCAAACGGTGAACACATTGTGAGTTATTAACACTTTAATACAGAGTTTGTTCAGCATTCGTTGATTTTGAAGCATTTAAATTGGCTGAATGAACGAGCACTCTATAAAATCTCACTTTTAATGAGAAGGCTGGTGATATTTTATGTTTATTATCAACAACACCCATGAAAAGACCAAAACTGCTCACAGAAATGTGTCTCCATAAAGCCCCAGCAGCACTATTTCCTCCTGTTTGAGTAACGTTGGCTTGAAACTACAGTGAGCAGCTGTTCAAGGTAACTACTGAGCCTTTTTATAAATGGAAACTAGATATTTGTGGCCTGTTTTTAAAGATGTACGTCGACCGTAGGCGCCGGTACGCTGTTTCATATTCAGTATATTACGTTTTGGTGGACAATCAGACAGCCCACCCCCACCACATAAGACAGACCTTAAAAGCCACACTCTGTTAAAGCATTTTAATCACTGATTAAGTTCGCACTTTCAGGCTCTAAAGCTCTGCGGTCTCTTCACATCATCATCATCATCATTGGCGTCTGTGCTCCACCAGCAGCAGGCAGGTGGGGTCCACCTCTGGCTAATCCACTGCATCGGGGGGTATTAGCAACGCCCTCAAACACACACCCACGCGCTGGATTCCAGATTTTGGCAATACATTAGCCCCTCGCTGCTCCAATCACTTAGCTTGATTTCCCACTTTCCCCCTCGCCCCCGGTCCCCAGTGTCCCTCACAAATAATGAAGAGAGCTGTTGGCGCCAGGCTGTGAAAGCCAAAGCGACGGCGAGCAGCCCAAACTCAGATGTGTGGAGGGAACGAGGGCTGGAGGGGAGCAGAGAGGAGGCACCTGATGAATCCCTCCGCTCTGGGTTTGAGTCCAGACTGTTCAGGTGTGACGGTGATGAAGACCCAGGAAGGATGTCTGCAGTCAGGGGGAGAAACGAACACTGGCAACTCATAATGACCCATAAATATCTGTTAGGAGCGGACTGTTACATATTTTAAGAGTTTTAAACTAACTATTACCGAATATACCTTTCAAAATAAATGTTAAAATACACCTTTTGCTGATATCCGAGTTGCTGATTATTAGGGTTAGAGAAAAATACCAAATATTCTCTGGTTCCAGTTTCTCAAATGTGAGAATATTTTATATAAAGATTGGATTTTTCACTGTTTTTGGTTGGGCATTTTTGTAAAGTAAATGATTAATCCATGCATGGAATTCGTTGACAAGGACAGTAATTGTCTGTATGAACAAAGAAATGAGTGTGACTAAAGATTTTCATCACTCATTAGTCAGTTTATTATTATTTAGATTTATTAATCACGGTGACACAAACAGTTTTCCCTTAGCCCACAACCAGAAAGTATTTATTTTAGCACTAAAACTGTTTGATCTTAAGAAAATTAACCAATAATTGTAAGAATGTATTAATCATTGGAGTCATTTATCAAGACAAAATACTCAGCATTTGTTGGTTCTGGTTTTTTAGGATTTTCTGCGGTTGTTTGTTTTTATATCAGTATTATATATTTATATTCTCAAGCTGGAACATTTTCTGTTGATCAGCTAATTGATTAATCGACTAATTGTTGCAGCACTACTATAAATGCAGTCCTGAGTCGTTCCTGCGTGTAGGTGTTGTCAGACTGAGGTTGTCTGCTGGCCTGTTGAAGCTTTGTATCTCTCTTCATGAGACGCAGGAGCCAGCGGCCTTTGTGCCAAGTTTCAGAAACCCAGCAGAGACAATGAGACAGTTTTGATCTTGTCACCGGTAAAGTTTATCCTGACTGTCTCCATGATGTCGTTGAGATGAGTAAAATCTGACGCGCTCCTGCGTGGCGTTGATCAGCTCTACAGCTGACTATTAGACTCATTCTTCCTCCGTCTTTGTCCCCCGGGGGTCTCTGCCATGTTGTGCTGAGGCTCGGGGGACACACAGGTGTGTCTTCATCTGTTCCCTGCCTGTCTCTCCCTTCCCTCTTCTTTTCTTTGTACCCTTTAACTTCTCCCTCTTCCTGTCTCTCACACTTTTACACACACACACACACACACACTTCTCTCGACCAGCCCTTTTCTTGGTGCTTTCCGTGGTTTTGACAACCTTAAAGGCAGCAACCTGCTCTCCCCCCTGCAGCACCTGCTGCCTCACTAATTGAACCGACGGAGAGGAGGAACAAACGAAAGAGGAAGAGGAGAGGTGGTGGGTTGGAGGAAGAGAGAGATGAACAGACTGTCTTGATGAGTGTGGCGGGGGCCGACACACTTCCTGTCTCCCTCTCTTCTATCACACACACATTTACAGTGCCATCTGTAGCCGCGCTAACAACACACACACACACACACACACACACACACACACACAGAGTGGAGGGTGAACTCGCAGTGAACTGTTGGACGTCCACGGTGTCCTCTGCTCGCTGTCAGCCGAGCCAAAAACTTGTGCCTTTTTCTGCTTGTTTTCTCCTCTAACTCCACAGCGACACACACACACACACACACACACACACACACACACACACACACTCACACTCGCCTTTCCTTGAACCCGCTAGCAGCTTGTGCCTCTTCCTCTGTCACTTTCACTGTCGTCCGTGGGTGTGACCTCTGTTGTTCGGACATGTCAGCGTTGTCATAATCTGCCATCTCTCAAACTGCCATTTCTTCTCCTGTTTATTTATTATATATATATTTATATTTTTTCTTCTCTCACCAACAGAGGAGCATAGCCTACCTCTTCCCCTCCGGCCTGTTTGAAAAGCAAGCCCGGCCCGTCATGAAGGTACGTCTGTGCGGTTTAGACTCACATAAACTTGACTTGATTAAAGTTTAAAGGCTGTAAATGATTCGTTTTTTTATGATCTAGATTCTTATCAAACCGATGTTATTGGTTGCTGCGACTTTATTTGTTAAACACAGTGTTACATTTTTGTTCATTTTAATGACGGCTTGCTCAGAATCATCCATTTGGACAGCTGAAATTTGTAATTCAAAGAGGAGGCAGGTTTATTCCGATTAGATTATTTATTGTTGACATACATACATAAATACATGAATGCTGGGTATTAAACAGATCACAAACTGCATAAATATCAGGAATATCTGAGCCAGTATTTGCTGCTGGTGTGAGTAACTTCCAGCCAGTGCATTAGCTGGAACCAGCTGACCTGAAATGACCCTCTCTGGATGAGTCAGTCTGCACTCATTTACTGCTCATTGGGGCGTGATGGCTTTAATTTTCATGCTGGCAGTGTAATAAAAATGTGAATTCCTCCATCATTCCTGTTTTATTTGACTTTTGTTTTCATTTCCAGCATCCAGACGACATATTTCCAAAGCAGAGCGGTATGTTTTTTTTTCTTATTACTTTATTGTGAATGTTAGTTAGTGTTCGTGTTAGTTTTGTGTAAACTGCTTCACAACCTGCTTCTCCGTCTCGTCTTTTCAAGCTGTCCAGTGGGGAGAGGACGGGCGGCCCTTCCACTTCCTGTTTTACACCGGCAAACCGTCCTACTACTCCGTGATGCATGTGAGTACTGCAGGCAGCTGTCAGGTTTTTATGTGAGGTGGAGGTAAATCTTCCTCCAGCTCAAATCCCAAGTTCTTCCTCGCCTCCCCCTCCCCCTCCCCGCCCCCCCGGGTTATATCTCATTCAGACAGAGTGAGTCGAGGAGAGGCCGCGCGGTCCTCAAGGAGACGCAACGTCAGATCCTCTTTTCCGCAGCGAGCTGCAGATGAATAGAGCTGGGGTGAAAGAGAGGTGGGAGATTAGAGGGAGGCGAGCAGGATGGAGGGGCCATAGGTAGTCCGGTGTAAAGGGTGATCCACTGGGGAATAACTATATCCACCTGTGATCCGGAGGTAGTGAACAATCAGCTGGACTGGTTTATTTTGAAGCTTCCTCCTCACCTCATCAACCGAACCACAAAGTAACGGCTCTTCTTCACTGTCTGAACTTTTGGGCGTCTGCAGTGAGAATTTCCTGCTGCTAACGTGATCGAATTAAACATCTATTAGCAGGCGTCGTTTGTCGGAAAATAGTTAATGTAGTTTGAGTTGGGTGAGATTCCATAAACAGATGAAATTACATCAGTGGTGGAGACTGCCAAACTATTATGTTAATCTATTATAATGTTATTATATCGTGTACATTTGCTTGTTTGCTGTATGTTTGCGATAATAATAATAATTGTGTAATACTGTTTACATTATGCCGTGTAAATCTCATACCGTTCCAACCCTAATCTGGACTATTACCCAACCAATACTGTATTTTTAGAGGCTGATACAGATTAGTATTAACCCAATAACAATACATCAACCAATAGTACGAACGCAAGACATAAACAAACAATTTCGACACGGTGAAAGGACAAAGGTACAAAGGTCATCAAGGTACAAACTTACAGTCAGCGTCTGCATGATTTCCTTTTTATTGGATCTTCAAAACTTTCCTTTGTGGATTAGAAAACCATCAAATGAAATAGAACAGAAACTATTTGACTGTGATACGTTGAACACAATGAGGCAGGGATTTTAATACTTGGAGAGAACGACAGAACAGATATGATGAGAGATTAATGGAAAGAAGGGTAAAAGAGAGAACATGGGGGCAGCTGGGTTATTTGTAAGCTGTTGTCTTGAAGATTATAAATGATTTTTACATTTAAAAAATGTCCTTTTAAAACACTAAAAACACCAGAGTGGACCTCTTACTGTGATGAGGGACATTAAAGGATGTTTAATTTTGCTATTTGAGCGTTTAAATGATAAACTAGGACGAGGACAACGAGAAAACAAATGAATTGAAGGTATTTTCCCAAGCCCACTGAGATCTCTTATACAAACAGTTAAACAGACATGCGTTCTGGTGTCGGGCGAGATAAATAAAGTACATCTGTCTGAGTGTCCGGGTTCAAAATCGTGTTTGAGGTGTGGCGCATCTGGCTTGTCAGGCTTTGTCCCGCCACGGGGAGCGACTCCTCCACTGGGATTTGGATTGAAGCGGGGTGGGGCAAGAGCGGGTTCTTTGGAGGGGGAGGAGGAGGAGGAGGAGGAGGAGGATGGGTGGGTGTGGGGGCTGCTGCGCCATTCACACTGCTCCTCACCTCTGAGCTCCTCTTTCTTCCTCCATCTTTTGTTGCTTTCACACGCTCAACGGTTCCCTTCCTGTCTGCTGCCGACCTTGCTCAAAGACATTTCTCATACAAGAGGCGTGTGTCTGTATCTAAAACACAGAGAGAGGGGTGATGTCTGAATATTGGTCACACACACACACACACACACACACACACCATTGTGCCCTGCAGCCGCAATCTGCACCCCCTGCTGTTAGTTTAAATAGGTATGTCAGACACGTCTGAGAGCTCGTGCTGCCTGTCTGCGTGACTGCAACCCTTCTATTTTTCCTCTTCTTCCACCTTTCCTTCTTCCTGTTTTTCCTTCCCCTGTCTTGTGTCCATTCCAGGATGTTTTTATTTTTTTAAATCCATCTCTCACACACACACACACACACACACACACACACACACACACACACACACACACACACACACACACACACCCCTCAGGAGTGTTGCCAGGAGGGGGCAGTGGCGTGTAAAGCAGCCTTCCTGCTCGGCTGCTCTCCTCTGGCTGTCGTTGGGCTACATTAACCTGCTCACTGCTCCGTTGAGCCCTTTATGGCCACAACTCTGGGGAACCTAAACCCACTCCCCCCCAACCCCCTACCCAAACACACCATCTCCCTTCACTTTAACGCCGTCTGAACCCCACGAGAGGGTCTCTTTCATTGTTGGCTTTTGGTGAAAGTGTTTAAATGCTCCACTATATTCCGCTCATAGCTGAAGCCTTGAACTCGAAGCTCTTGCCGTGCATATAAAGACCACTTATTGAATAGAAAGAGTGGAGGTCTAGCTGTCTGTCTCTGTAACAACCTCGACTTAAACGTATGCAGATACTGGCCCTCTTCCTCTTTCATCCGGCCAATCCATGCGAGTTATTCCTCGCCATTGTAGCGCCCAGTGTTTGCAAACGTGTAACGCAAGCCCCTTATCCAAGCCCCCCTCCTCTCCTCCTGCCTTCTTATTTTTTTAAGATTTTCTATTATGCTTTTTTTTTTTTTTTTTTTTTTGCAAAGAAAATTGGTTTTTGCTTGATGTTTGCTTTTTTTTTATACACCCTCCCTTCCCGCTCCTCCTGTACCCCTCTGTCGCTGGTCGGAGTGGCAGCGGATTAGGCACACTCTATCAAGAAGGAATTAAACAAACATCTGGTGAATAATTGACGGGGAAATGAGTTCTCACCCAGGCGCTGGGCGGCTGAGGTGGGGGCGTCTGCCTCGGGGACGTGACCAGCATGCCCACCCTCTTCCCCCCCGTCTTCCTTCCATCACCGTGGCACACTCCCCCTCGGGTTATTCCCAATGCGAGAGTGATCTAATGACGAGTGAGCCCCGAAACTGTCCTGTCATTTATTTCGCTGAATGTTGTTGCTCCGGCAGATTTCCTTCCAGCTTTGCTTCAGGCCAAATACACGCACAGGTTCCCGCGTCAGTTCAGTCCAGAACTGAATGAAGTTTTTATTATTGTGTCGTCGGCATACAAGATACCATAAATTCATATAAACAGATCCAGAGGGCTCAGTGTTTGTTTCCTAGACAATACGACTAAAGAAGTATTTGAACCTTCAGTGTTTCCAACTAAATTCAATAATCACGACTCTCTAACCAATAACAATTAACTATTATACAGTATAATTAATATATCAATTAAATAATCCATCTCGCTGCCTTTTCATGCTTTTGAGGCAAAGTTTGCAAACTTAAACGCATCAAAATGAACCAAGCATTCCAATTTCTACTCATCTATTCACCAGACTATTTCAGGATTTTAATGGAAAATGAACTCTTTTAAATCATTTGAACAGTACCAAAGGCATTGGATATTTACCAATGAATGTGAGAATAAAGTAACTTGCTCACTGTAGCATTCTTCTTCTGCTCTTGGCTTTTATGGTGAATTAAAATCTGTGATAATTCAGATTAATTAATACATTTTACTTCCATCAGACGCAGAGGCTAGAGCTGCAACTAATGATTATTTTTTGTCTTTGATTAACTGTTCAGTCTATAAAATGAAAACGCCCATCACAAGTTTAACGAAGTCCAAGAAAGGATATCCAATTAACAAAGACATACAAAAAAGTTGACCTGCATCAGGAGTTGAGGATGGATCATCACCCAAAGGTGATGGATGCCAGTGCATGCCGGTCTTCCAGACCAAAACTGGGAAAACACAAACTGTTGCCACAAAGTTGGAAGCACATTGACCACTTTCCTGCTTTTATCACAACATATATATACTGAAAACAAAGTATTGGTTTGATCCTTACATCCTAGACCCACACTCTAGTTCTAACTGACCACCGGCCTGTCGCTCGCTCTGCATGGTGTGCACCCTGAATTCAATATTTCCTTTTTGTGATGTGTTGCATGTCAGAACTTGTCCATGTTTTTGGTGCATTTTAGGAAATAAACAGCAGAATCCTGAAGTTGGAGAAGTTCCAAGATAATCTGAGAATCAACCAACTCTTCGTAAAGGAGGGCAAGCAGATGTAAGTAGAGAAACATGGTTTTTACACTTCAGATATGCGTGAACGCTGTCCCTTAGAAGTGATAAAGCTCTTGTGCACCACACTCAACTAATTATGATGAAAGATCACGTACTCGGAGCTGTGTTTACATTTGATCGTCACATGATGGAGTGTTTCTTGTAGTAGTTGTCCAAAGGCTTTGAAACCGCTACAGATAGAGGCTGTTTGACACCCCAGAAAATGACCACAAGCACTGACTGCACAGGTCAGTCCTCTTCAGTACTTACACCTTTGATTTTGGACTCCCGTCTGTCTCCGTCAGCTCTCTCAGCTCAAGCAGGTGGCGCACAAAGGACGAACTGCAATCAATGCTGGTCGAGACCGTCTCCGATCATGACGTAAGAACTCTTCTCCTCGTCTGTCACATGTTTTTGAAATAATGAAAGCTGGAGAACGAGTCCAAGATTCAGACCTTCAAATCCCTGATAAATGCTACTTAAAATAAGTTTCTCTGACATAATTAAACCTACTGTGGATGTTCTCGGGAGCGTGATACGCGACTTACACGACCTTAATGTGTTTCATTCAGTACAAACGCTTCATCCAGCTAATGGAGCGCCTGGTGTCCATGCCCTACTCCGGCGTAGAGGAGGAGTTTATCCTGCCTTACCGCCAGCAACTGGGGGCCCAGTCCACGAAGGAAATGGTGCCGCCGCTGGAGAAGGACGACAGGGGCGTGGCCTTCAGCACCGCAGAAGGTAGAAATGTTTCTTCACAAAATCGGAGGTTTTTAACGCTACATTAGGTTTGACAAACGTCTCCATGAATGTCACATTAAACACATTCACGTTCCCCCCTTCTGTTGAATATAATGTGGGATGAGAAAATGGAGATACAGGTGGGTTTTTTTTTTTCTTCCCCTCTCAGGTCGGAGGAAGTCGTCCACCTCTTCTGTTGTTCTCCGAGACTGCGGCTCCGGACGCATCACCATCAACGGCATGGGATACCTGGACTTCTTCCCCGCACTACAAGACAGGTAGGAGAGCTGTGCCAGCGTCGGACAAATAAACCTTTTTCTCTGCAGCTTTCATTCATAGATACCGCTTTCCTTTAAAATGCAAGACGTAATGTGTTTGACTCCCTCGCTCCAAAAAAAAAAAAAAAATTAAAAAAGCAGCTTTTTCACTCTTCACAGCATCGCCTCGTTTTTTATTTATCTCCTTGTAGTAAGTTAATTACACAGTTGAGTGATTGTGTGTGTGTGTGTGTGTGTGTGTGTGTGTGTGTGTGTGTGTGTGTGTGTGTGTGTGTGTGTGTGTGTGAGTGAGAATGTCCAGAGCTGGTGTTGTCACGCAGTGTGAGGACGGGCTGTAATTGGAGCAGAGAGGTGACAATTGACTTTGTCAGCAGCCATAGGCCATTCAGCCAGAGACGCCATCCAGAACACTTTCTTTCCTCTCTCTCTCTCTCACACACACACTCACACACAACCTTATCCTATTCCTGCTGAGTCAGAAGTTACTCTGTAATATGCGGTGGAGAGATTGTAGAAGAAAGCTTTTCACAGTGCCGGGATCCTCTGTGCTTGTCTGAAAAGTCACCCAACCAGACATTAAATTAGCTAAGCCTCTGCCGTTGATACCGCTATCTGTTAAATAGCACACGCTCCCGCTCTGCCCATTCAACCACGTTTCATTCTTTCACCTCTTCTTCTTTTTTTATGTCACTCCTCACCTCTCGGCTCTCAGAGAGCAGCTGATGTTCCCGCTGCAGTTCATGGGCGAGCTGGGACGCTTCGACCTGGAGTGCACCGTGAGCGGCGGCGGGCGGGCCGGCCAGGCGGGGGCGCTGCGACTCGCCATCTCTCGGGCCCTGCTCAGCTTCCTGTCCGAGGGGGAGGGGGAGACCATGAGACAAGGTGGGGTTGTCGGCCTGTTTTAGCCTCAGGAAGGCCTTTTGTGTTTCTTTTAATGTTACATCACTACTTTCTGTCTTCTATTTACATTATTTATTTGTCCTTTTTGCGTTTTATGATCCCATGTCTGGTTTTTACGTGTTAACTGTAATACGTCTTCCTTGACTTTGAAAGCACTTTGCTACACAAATAAAGTTTATTATTATTACTGATTATTTCTGGCCGTCCAAGCAGTCATTAGGTTCTGATAGTGGTGTAAAATTCAACTTAAAACGTACTTATAAACGGGCAATCCACCTTAATGGACATTTAGTTCTCTTTGTGAAGGTTTTGGGGTGAAACTTTGATGCAGGGACTGTTTTACTTATTTTTGGAGAAGTGTGAGATGTGAAAAAATGCTTTTCAATTTGACAAGAACTGCTACCATCACATTGTTTTAATAGATCCACGTTACAGTTGATACAGCGCAGTAGTCAAATCTCAGATGTTGGTGCCTGAATGCACGAAAAGGTTTTCAAACTAGATCCTGGACTAAGATGAAGAACAAAAACTAAATGAGCAAGTTGATGTGCAAAAGAACGTGCACATTTAAATGACATTTAAAACACAGGTTGTTTTTTATGCGTTTTGTTAAGCTTTATAGTTGTGGTCAATCAATTTACTTTAACAATAAGGATGACTACAAATGCAAAATACTGGTGATCTATTGCAGAATTGAGGTTGAACACACTGTAAAGGGCGACGATGGGGAGATTTGTAGAGTTTAGTTTTAGGTGAGGCTTCATGTCATAAAGACGTGCATAAAGAAATGCAGATGTCCTCAAAAGGCCTGACGCACAAATAACAGTGAGACGCATTAAAACAAAAAATATATATATAGAAAAATATCCAAAATGCACTTTGTCTCATGATTTCCATCCACTTTCATTTGTCTCTCTTTTCCGTCCTTTTAACCTCCAGCCGGTCTGCTGACCCCTGACCCGAGAGTGAGGGAGAGGAAGAAGCCGGGCCAGGAGGGAGCACGAAAGAAATTCACCTGGAAGAAACGCTGAGGAACTCAAACATAAAACATTCAGACTAAAAACATTGTGTTTCCCAGAGTCGCTTGTGTCCTCCTCGGTTCGTCCCTCGCAGGCCGCCATTGTTTCTAAAAGCAGTTCAGACTCAACAAGCTGCAGTGAGCCTCTTCAGCCAGCAGATGGAAGTGTGTGTCCAGGAATAAATGAGAAGGTTGAATATATTTATCAGTATATTAAACAATAAATCTGATTATTTTGACAGAACAGTAGATGTTTTCTTTGTATTCTTTTATTATTTTGCCCTTCATCACAAGGAAGTTTAACCATTTTACATATTTTTCTTGACATTTTTTAATGTCAACATTTCACTTTAACCTTTTAAATTTTAAAATGACTAAATTTTAATTAATCAACAACACTACAGACTTAATTAATCAACTGATTGACAGTACTAAACTTTTTCCAAACCTCGAATCCAAATGTTCCTCTTTCTGTCACAGCCAGCTTCGGCCACAAGATGTCGCCAAATGCTTATAAATGTTGAGCAGGTGTGCCTCTGCTTATTTTACTGCACCTTTTTTATCAGCTCAGAACAATCAGGTCATCGATTGAATGGATATTGATTAATAATTAAATAATATCTGGTGCAGTAGATCAGCTGCAAACAGAAAACACCTAAAAAAAAACAACTATTTTTTAGAGAATGAAACGGTGATCAAATAAAGGTGTATAAGAGCTCCTGTTTGGATATTTGGCCGCAGTTTGGCCTCACAGGTGCACTAATCACCTGGAATCAGGGTCGTGGGTGAGGGAGGAGGAGACCGGGGTGTGTGGGTGTGTGTGGTGGAGGGGTGGAGTCATACAGTCTCCCATTGGGTGACCGTCCAGACAGGCGTACTAGACTGGATTACTACCACCAGACTACAGAAAGCAGCCAGAGGGAGACGGGTGAGCCGTCAGCAGCTACCTGTCCTCCATTTCTGCTCCACGTTGGAGGTTGGAGGGAAGCGCATTATAGTGTGTGTGTGTGTGAGAGAGAGAGAGAGAGAGAGTGAGTGTGTGTGTGTTGTGCTCCAATGGAGGCAGCGGTACTGAACCCCGCGATGATGACGGAGGTGGACTGCAACAGCAACACCCTGAACGCCGAGCTGGAGGTGAAGAAGCTGCAGGAGCTGGTTCGGAAGCTGGAGCGGCAGAACGAGCAGCTGCGGACCCGGGCCAGCGGCTGCTCGGGCGGCCCGCATGCGCTGCCCCAGTCCCCGGCGTACGTGCTCGGCGGCGCCGGGGGATACTGCCTCCCCAGCCCGCTGCCCACCTTGCTCTGTCAGTCGTCCTTGGGGTCCTTCGCGCCCCCGGAGGAGCCTTTCGACTATTTCCTCCCGCACACGGGCGGGGAAGGAGCGGCAGCCGGTGAGGAGGAGGAGGAGGAGGAGGAGGAGGATGAGGAGGAGGATGGATCCGAGCCGTCGGTTCTGGATGAGCTGGAACTTTTGGACTTGAATTCTCTGTCCTGCTCGGATGAGTCTGATGAAACATGGTAACTGAATTAATATTCAACCATTTGTTGATCGATGAAGTCCATGACTCCTGCTGCATGTGTGGTTCAGATGCCCCTGTTATTATCCTCATTGTTTGTGTGTGTGTGTGTAACCAGCCTGTCCTGCAATGCCCCAGACAAAGCACACACACACACACACACACACACACACACACACACACACACACACACACACACACACACACACTCTTTGGGAGTAAATTAGGCAGCTGAGAGGAGAGGGCCACTTGTTATCAGGCCTGTCATCAGGGCTGCACCAAGCTGCCATTCTTCCCTCTGTGCTGTGCAGGACCACACATCCATAGTCAAAATGCCATTTTGTTGGCTAGGAAACCAACCCCTTAACCTCGCAGTGTGCAAGATGGGCTTCAAATAAAGCATCATTTCCTTGAGATAGACAAAAACCACTCCATCTGAATCTCTGCACCCGATTTACTGTCATCCTCCAGGGGGAAAAGGACGTGTGAGGTGGTTGCAAAGAGACCGGTTGTAAATCAGGAAGTCCAGTTTTGCTGATTTTGTTGCAGCTCGCTGGGTGAGCTGACCATCTTGTGCAGAACAAACAATCAACAGGAAGCCACTGGGCTGTTGGGTAATAGGGCTGCTATAATGCTCGTTCTCATTAGTTACTGCTTGATTTTGCTGCTTTTTTCAGTTAATCAATAAATTGGCTATTAGAAGAGGACTCAGCTGGCTTATTTCTTTTCAGTAAAAGCCCTTTTAACTCATTATTATTATGACTCAATGACCAGGAATTAATTATCGGAATAGGATCTTATGAATCTTGTAATATCCTGTCGGTAATAACTGTAAACACTGCTGTAAAAACACAACAACAGGGAATGTTTATGGGCTGAAATCTGCACTCCAGTTGCCAGTTTATTACTCCAAACTAAATATAAAAGAGGTCTAAAGCAGCAGTCCTGCCATAAACAACATTTAAGGTGCTTAATATGTTCAGTTTTTGTTGGAACTTGTTGTCGAGAGGTTGTTCATTCAACTTTATGGACATTTGTTTGGAGGCTGTTTCTAATATTCTGCAGCATTCATGTAGCTTCACACAGGAGATCAAACTGATCTTTGAAGAGTAGCCCATTCTCCACTGCAGCACATCCAGATTCATCTTTTATTTGGTGTGTTCATATCGCAGCCGTGTCCCCTCCTGCTGTCTAAGAATAGCAGCCGAGGTGCGTTCGTGTGTCCCCCTCCAGATCAGACTCTCACCTGATGTGGGCGAAGGTTTTAATCTATAATTCAGCTGTTCGTCTCCAGAGAGGAGGGGGGAACCGCGGAGGAGTTCAGGGCCTGTCAGAATAATCTGATCAACTCCTTTCTGAACTGAGCAGCTCCTCTTCCTCACATCTGGGAAGCTTAGTATCACCTTAAGCTGGAAGGTGGTGGTAGCTGGGGGGGGGTTCTGACTCAGGAGGGGATGAGTTGGTGGCACAGAAAGAAAAGAGTCTGGGTCGTGATATGTCAGAGACCGCCTGGAGAAATAGCCCCAGCAGGGACATTTTTATACTACTTTGACTTTGTTCCATTTTCAATTAGTCATCTGTGGTTCGCGTTGGACAAAAAGTGAGAGAATGATGTTTTAAGGTTCAGGAGGTTTGAATATTTGGTATTGGGTACGAGGAACACGCCACCATGCAGCAGGAGTTCTACCTAAAGTGGAAAGATATTAAAAGGTTTTGTTGCCATCAAGTCTCTGTTGTTTTATAACAGTTCTGTTTCTAGCCAATTATCCAACGCCATATCAAATAAAGTTGCATTATGAAGTATAAAAATAAATGGGCTTGCAGAACATTGGATAAGAATAATTGAAATATTACAATCTGGACAGCAACACATTTTCTACACTATTGGATGGACTGCCATGAGGTTTGGTTCCAACATACATGACTAAGACTAATACTAATATCTTGGCTGACAGAAAATATCATTGGCGATTATTATTTTGAGGATTGATTCATTGTTTTTTAGCCAGTTTTTTGTAGTAATTTGTTGCTTTTCTATGATTTGTATCATTGTAAACCAAATCTCTTTGGATTTTCTCCTGTCGGTGATCAAAGGTGATCTTTGAGGATGTCACTTGTGTTTTTTTTTAAACCAAAAAAATGAATTGATTAATTAATTAGCTGCTAACACGCTCGATTAAGATGGCGAGCATGGTAAAGACAATGTGAAAAATCCATGGTAGCATGTGCCTTGTCCTGTGGTAACACAACTCAATCTCAATCTGTGTCTCTTTCCAGGTTGTATGCGCCATCAAAAGCTAAAGAGTCCACAGATCACTCCCTCACACCTCTGCAGTGGTGCCGGCAGGGCCTGGAGAGCCCCAGGACCGAGGTGGAGGCCGCCAGGCGGTCGCTGTCGCTGCGACTGGAACAAGGTATGAGATTGTGTGTGTGTGTGTGTGTGTGTGTGTGTGTGTGTGTGTGTGTGTGTGTGTGTGTGTGTTAAAGAAAAGACCTTGATTGGCTCCTGGGGGAGGAGGGGTTGTGTTGTTCAGCAAAAGAGTCGACTGTGCGCAACAAGAGATAAACCAGAGTACTCTCTCGGTTGTCGTAGGGTGCTAATTAAAAGTTAAATTAAAAGCTACGTGTCAGTCAGTGTGTCACACCTTGGGTTTGTTGGCAGACAGAAACGGTGCTGTTAGAACAGCCAGAGACACAAAATTCAAAGTTCAGTATTTGAATGCATTTTCATGTTTTTATGAATGAAAGATCTGTGCAAAATGTTCTATATCGTATCTTAGATTAGCAGTCAACCCATTTCTGAGCCGTGTCTCTCTTTAGGAGCTGATAATGTAAGATTTCAAGGGTCGTACTCGTGTCGGGGTCCCGGGGAGTCCCAGTACAACCAGTGTGACACAGGCAGTGAGCAGCCCCACCAGGGCAACTGGAGGCACTGGGTGGGCTTCAGACTCAGCACATGTTGATATCGCCATTGACTGAACGATGCTGGAAACGTCTCTGTGGAGTTGAGATGTGCATTAGAGGAGGGTTTTATGTTTTAGCCTTACGGACTCTGACCAGCTGATCTCTTTTCCTCTTCGTCTGAACCCTTCTAGGCCTTACCGACGTCACATTTCTGTCTTTTACCCACAGTTCTTTGTGTCTTCGCTGCCACACTACAGACTCAAACCAACGGCTGAGACAGCAGATTAGTTCGCAGGGCGCCGTTCTCCCACAGGCTATTTTAAACTGATGTTCAGGTGTCTTGCCAGAAAACACAGGAGCTCACTGACTCACACAACACAAATCTCGGCCAAGAGGAAGTGCTAAACTGTTCCTCGTCTAGACTCTACGGCCAGACGCTCGCGCTGTTTTTGTGATGGAAGCAGTTTGGCACCCAAACCGATGTCAGTCACAGAGAGATCGCTGGCTGGGTAAATCTGTTCGGGTCTGATCAGGTTTCAGCAGCTACGTAGCTCTTACCACGACGGCTAATCCTAACTAACCAAATCAAATCAAATACAGTCAATGATACAATACAATGCAACTGACCGTGTGTGCTATGCTGGAAGCGGCTAATGTTCTTCAGCTACAGTTCTGAATGTGTTTTTTATTTTATACTTCTTCACACTTCACTGACACTGCTGACGGTCGTTTGTATTAATAATTAGTCTGCAGATGACGTTTTGCTGGTGGTTTGTTTATGTCGGTCATACAGAGGCGTCAGTATCAAATTAAGACTGTTTCATAACCAGATAAAGAGTCCTTGTAGTTCGTTAAAGCAAAGGATATTTTGTTTCCATCGTTAATTAATACCACATTCATTCTTGTAATCCCTTTTAGTGTTTTTAATGAAGCTTTCTTCATTGTTGAGCAACTCTTTGTACATTAGGGCTGCGGATATCGCGATATGATTCACGATCAGTGGGAATGATCATTTTTGCAATCATAATTTAAAAAAAGAATTTCTTTAAAAACCAAAACAACTATTAATATTGTGATGATGTGACATTTGTTGGAGTCTGTACCAAACAAACATGTTTTCTGACATCTGGAGAACAGTATTTGTAGTTCAGGGCAGCTCTGCAGCTCTACAGTGCTTCATTATAAAGCTGTTTGTCACATTTTACCTTTTACCTAAAAAAGTGCAGCTTCTGGTGATTTGGTTATTGCACTTGACCATATTGCAATTTCCATAATATTGCCATTAAGCGTGCAGCTGTAGTGCAGATAACCTGCTGCTTTATACACAAAGACAACAGCTGTCTGGAAATAATAAATAATAATAAACAGCCACGTTTTCATGGGTCCTCTCCGAGGCTTGGTGACAGTGGATTGTTTTCAGATAATACAGTAACATAAAAGTGACCATCCAGAGATACTGTTCCTTCGTGGCCACAATGAGCAGGTCGAAGTTGGATCACCTTCATCGCTTCACTGTGACTAATGGGGCTCAGCAGGGACAGTAGACCTCACAGACTTTAATCCGTCCACGCCTCACAGCATTAAGCAGATCAGGCCTGGGTCATCTGACCTGCTTGTCTTCAATGATTACAGCCATCTCTGAATTATACCGTGAGGAAGAAGAATACTGAATACTGAAGAACAAGGAAACACATTTGAGGAAGTAAAGCCGGAAGAGCGGCCGCCAAGCTTCCTTAAAAGTATATCCGCTGTCATGGTTACATATCTGAGAAAAACCAAGCAAATAGACTTGAGTCTCTTGCTTTGAGTTCAGTGTTGTCATGGTTACCTCCAGCACCTCAGTCGACTTTTTAATAACCGATTTCATATCTTGAGCTCATCGACAGCCGGCCTGGAGAAAGCAGATCGGGGGTTATCAGTCCAGAAGTTGTAGTGATCGTCGTCCGATCGATGGGTCTCTGTGCAGGCTTCAGTGTGAGTGTGTGTGTGTGTGTGTGTGTGTGTGTGTGTGTGTGTGTGTGTGTGTGTGTCTGTGTCTGTGTGTGTAGGCAGAGCAGAGGGCGCTGCGTGTGAAGGTGTGAATGGAGGCGACAGCTCCCACGGCCTCGGCTGAACAGGCAGCTTAACATCCTGAAGCCTTTCTAATGAGAGGAGATGGCGCCCGGCTCACCTGCGTGGGCGCGTTTGTGTCTGCGTGCGAGGCCGCTCTGCTCTTCCCACTTCACACACACGCACGCATGCACGCACACGCACACACACTGAAGTTAGCGTCTGCAGTGTTTTCAAAGAAATGCATCTTTGTTGGACTGCTCTTTTGCTTCAGCCAGCTCAGGAAAGCTGTTTGTAATTGAATCAATATTGCTGAAATGCACCAAGAATGGTCACAACATAAGGAAAAAGAGAGACTGGTGTCCAATGGAGTGAACCTAGGTTTACTGTTATACATGTTTTTAGTCTGAGCACAAAGACTGGAACTGGCGGGGCAACGGTGTGAAGAAACCAGTCACTGCGCCCGGCCACATAACCCCGTGTTAAACCGTCAACTGTTGTTTTCACACCTCAGATTTGTACATTGTGAACTTAAGAACAGAGATTTAGTGTGTATTTGTGAGCTCGACAGGTGCTGGTAGGGCGGATTGTGTTGCTGCTTCGCATATTTTCAGTCTTTATGCTCAGCTAGACTAATGAGGTGCTGGTTGTAGTTTCATATTGAACGTACAGACATGACAGTGGTATCCAGCTTCTCATCTGACTCTCAGCAAGAAAGCCAGTAAGTGTATTTTACCAAAACTGTGTCATATTAAACACCATAAAATGGCAGATTTACACAACCTCACATTACATTGTGTGTCTGTGTTCTCCCATGGCAAACTGTTAGACCTTTGTAGTGCACGCAGAGGGTATTGTTGTGGTAAACGGCGTCCACACACTTTGAGCTCGCATCGATCTGCCAGCCTTTGGCTCACAGCAGTCGACCTGTGACCCGGCTCAGTCCTCTGAAGTCGCTCCGGCTGTGCAGCGCGTTGCGTCAGAGTTCGGTGAACCTTCCCCGCGCAGTGCTAATGGCCCCGGCTCTCTCTCTCTCTCTCTCTCTCTCTCTCTCTCTCTCTCCGCTCTGAGCTGGAGTACAGTGAAATGGAGAGCTGTCGCCATGGCAACTGTTTACATGAAAGGAATACACCCCCCTCCTCCTCCTCCTCCTCCTCCTCCCCCCTTCATAGCTTATAAGTGGCTTATATTCACATTGACAGGTAACAGAGAGAAATCCTCTCCCTGCATCTTTAGCAGGATGTAGGCTTCAACAACACACACACACACACACACACACACACACACACACGCTCTTTCAATAAGAGACAATAATTCAGCATTTTTATTTATCTTTGTTCCCAATATATTGCCTCTGTATTCATATCACAGGTGCTTGAAACCAGTCAAAGTATTTTCTCTACACCTATGAATAGTAACTGAAGTGTGTGTGTGTGTGTGTGTGTGTGTGTGTGTGTGTGTGTGTGTGTGTGTGTGTGTGTGTGTGTGTGTGTGTCACTCGGCGCCAGGTACAGCTGCAGTGTCTGAGCAGCTCTGTTGTGTTGAATGCAGCTTTGTTGTGGAGCTGTTGAACAGAGAGGTTGGTGACAGTCACAGTGCTGGTGAGCTAACGGCTGCACACACACACACACACACACTGCACGTTGTGTGTGTGTGTGTGTGTGTGTGTGTGTGTGTGTGTGTGTGTGTGTGTGTGTGTGTGTGTGTGTGTGTGGTCCGATAGCTGAAGAACTCCATTGTTTCACCTGTGCAGCCTCGGGTTAGTATCGTATTGATACTGTTAACAACCTTCCACTAATGATTGTTGTTCTCTCCCCCTGCACTCCCTCCTCAGTCTCCAGGTGGCGTAGCTCCCTCTCCAGCCCCTCCCCCTGCTCCTCCCCCGGCCCTCCTCTGAGTCGAGTGGCCGGAGTGTCACCCCTTAGTGCTACTCCCTCCGCCAAGCCCTGCTCCACGCCCCAGTTGACTGAAAGACACGGTAACCACACAACGCCAATGTCGCCATTCACAGTGTACGTTTGACGTTTTTTAACACTTTGGTCATATTTAAGTCATCCTCCCTTCCTCTCTCCCCTCCCTCCCCTTCCCTCCCTCAGCTCCATCCCATTCCTCCCCACTCCACCTGGTCCTCCATCGGACGCTGAGTCCTGGAGGGAAGGAGCTCTCCCCTGTAGCTGAGAGGACTCCCACGTTCTTCCCTCACAACCGCAGTAAGCCCCAGCGCCGCTCCTTTACTTCTCCTCACATCTTACTCTCTGCTTTTTGGAACGGGAACAGAACATAAAAGTGAATACTCGACGTAATCAGAATATTAATGTGCAGGTAAAGACACTCGCTGAAGAACTGGGTCAGCCACAAGCTCTTTTAGATACCATTTCAACTGTGATCTCATGCAAGTCGTGGGAGGGAAGAGAATATATTTTCACTGCAGCTTCGAGCTACGTTTCAGTTGCAGAAATAAAACAGTGCATTATTCGTGATGGGGGGGGGGCAGACAGCAGAGGGCAAAGCTGCAGGGAACGAGAGAGGCCGTGTTGGAGCTAACCGCCACGGGGAATCTCTGGTGGCTTTTCCCCCCCCGCGAGCTTAATTCCATGACGGTGCTCGTCCAAACAGCAATGTGGCATTAAAAACCTTTTTTTTTTTTTTTTTGTTCTGTTTAGATATTGTGTGTCGGTCCAAATATAAACCTCGCTTTCATCTCTCTGCTCCATTTGTGTGCCACCAAGAAGATGTTATTCAGAGCCGTAGCCAGGATTTTAGTAATATCGCGTTCAAATTCCACAACTGTACAGTCGATAAAAGAAACAACACATGATTTCAGTTCTGTCAAATTTGAAGATGTTTAATCTCTACAGAGACTTTTAGGTCTGAGGACATTGGGGAATGTTTCTGACACAGTTTGAGCTACACAGGTTGAGAAAAGAAAGAGACCTTCAGCGGCTTCCAGTAACTGTGGTAATTGTGGTAATTGTGGTTTTGTCTGTCAGGATTTAAGATATCGGCATGACTTTTAATTCGGAGTGCTTATAGTGTGGACAGATGTCTTTCCTGAAACAATGATTACTGAGAATAATTGTATTTACTTTGCTGTAAACAGTCTGAATACTGTGGGGGACTATTTCCTCAGTAGGAAGGAGTTCAAGTGATCTACCAACCATTAAAGATCAAGTCATCATCAAAATGTGACAAAAGTAATTAGAAGAACACAAATGATGGAAAGGGTTATTGCAGAGAGCAGTCATAGTGTGCAGATGAGGAATATCATTAGCTGGAGAGACGTTGGTATAACCTCTGTGATAATAGTTCTGCCTCACTGGTGCTTAATAGACTCTAATTCCATGAGCCAAGTATCGGCCTCCATTAGTTTGGTTCCTTCAGCTGTACATGGAGGACACTCAGAAGACTCAAGAGTGCTTTTCTCATTACCGAGCTGCCAAAACTGTGACGGTCTCATTCGTTTAACACCGGTGGTTGTGTCATAGACGGGTCGGGAAAGGTGGGCTCAGATCAAGAGGAAGTCGGAGAGGGTGAAACTGGCCAATTCTGTTTTCTTACACTGGTTTTTCTTTTCATTTGAAGGCCGCAGCCTCCGGCGCGCAACCCTCAGTCCCCAGTCATCCATGGACAGTGACCTCGGTGCTTCAGAGGTGGAGGACGAGTCCATCACTCTGGGATACAAACTGCAAGACCTCACTGACGTCCAGGTTATGGCCCGACTGCAGGAGGAGAGTAAGTTACTGACGACGCAGAGTTTATCTCTGCCTGTTGACATTTAACACGCCTAATGACAGTATTTCTGTCCCCAGAACAGCTCTTGCTCGGAGAAATGGTGTATAATTAAAAGTCCAAATTGTAGGGAACGTGACTCGCTGCACGCTGCCTGTATTGTTCCTTATTTTAGGTCAGTGGTTCCCAAACTGGAGGAGGCGTGAAAATATGGAGTGAAATCGACGGTTTTGACAGCAGACATTTTGAAACCTGTTTGATTCATATTGACATTTATTCACACGTCAAGATTCTCACCAGAACAGCTATATATTCTTTCATACAATACATACAGAAATACAAACACATTTTCATTTACCAAAAATGTTAAATGTTGTCTGAATACCAGAACTACATCAGTGTTTAACTAGAAACTAAATGCCTTTGACAAACCAATCCCAACTCAGGATCCACATACTATTATTTATCATCTTTTTTTTATAAGCAGCTCGAGACCCAGGTTTTAAAACGTTTACCTTCTTACCTGTTAGCTTTTTCCGGAGCTTTTGAAAGTGTATCCTAACCAAGTCCTTAAAGTTCTTTGAATAAAATCAAGCAGCTACTGAACCTTTGGGATTGTTCGGTTCAGCTATGATCCTACTATGAACTTTTAAGTGCTTGACAGTTCGATCCTACGGAAGTTCTGTTCAGAGTTTAACAAGTCATCTTTAATGTTTATCTGCATATTAAGTTAAATCTAGTCAAAATAATTTCAGAACATTATTGGAAAATGTTTAAATTTCGACTTTGTTCTCATTAATCTGTCTCTATTGTTCCCTCCTTTCTAATAATTTAACAAATGACACCAGATCTCAGAGCTCATCGCTACTTCAGCTTCATTAACCCCAGGAGGTGTGTGTGTGTGTGTCTGTGTGTGTCTGTGTGTGTGTCTGTGTGTGTGTCTGCTGTACGCTGCTATACCCTGGTCCTCATATCTCGCTCCCCCAGGTCTAAGACAGGACTACGCCAGCACATCGTCAGTCCTGGCCAACCGCCGCAGCCAGAGCTTCACCTTCCAGCTCAGCCAGCTCAGCGCCGGCCCCGACCTGGAGGAGGAAGACGAGGAGGACGACGAAGACTACGGCCTCCTGCCCCCGCCGCAGCCTCGCCTCACCCGCCTTCCGCACTCCCACACCTTCTCCAGCATCCGAGACTGGCGAAGAAGCACAAGTTCCCTGTCCACCCCTCCTTCCACCCCCTCCACCCCCCCTTACCCTTCCGCTGGGTTCGCCTTTCAACCACAGCCGCAGGGACCGGGACTGGGCAGCCTCTGCGCAGCCGAGTCGCAGGGCTTCAGACCCGGATCAGGTGAGAAAAGATACTTTGAAAGAAGCGTTAAAGCTGAACTTCCAAATATTTTACATTAACCGTAGATCAGGTGATTATTTCTAATGTGAAAAAAAAGGGGTTGCTTGTGTAGAATATATCAACCACCACTGCATGTTCCCTCAGCTCCACGGAGCCTTTTTTACGGTCTTTGAGCTCCTTGTTTTGGTTTTAAAGCCCACAACTTTGTTTTGTTTCACTCTCACGCCTATTTCACGCCATTTTCAGCAAAAAAGCTTCGATACACCCGCTGGACGCTACCTGCCCAGTACCAAATGGCAGTCGACCAATGTCAGCAACTAGCTGGTGTAACAATTAGCAACGGAAGAGCCAGATATGTCCCTGAGGAGGTGGAACAAAACGGCTAAAAGGAGAGTGAATATTAATTGGATGGCGAGAAACACGACTCCAAAAGGTTCTTAAAATACAACAGAAGGAAAAAGTCTTTCCATCACTGTCCCCAGTGTTTGTATCAAGATGGAGTCAGGCACTCAGTGTGTGACAATAAGACATTTCTGAAAACTGAATATTGACAATCAATATCTTTCATTGACGGTAGGATGTTATGACTGCTCCTGAATTAAAGGAGGTGCCTTATGGCAACAGCATTCCCAGCATGAATAGACTGTGGTGTCTCAGGATTACACTTCCTTAAAGTCGGGGTGGTCAAAATCAATGTAGCGGTGGCTGAGACATCCAAAACCCGTCAAGCCTCCATTTCCCACAATGCAACTATCCATGCCTGTTAAATGACTACATCTTAGGAGTCTCCCTTTTAATTTTGAATGGCAGAAACAGGAGGGAGAAACATGCCAGCTTAGACCTATTGCTGTAAACAGTACTAATCAGTTATCTCTTTGTGTGTGTGTGTGTGTGTCATACGTTAAATATTTTTGTGTGTATGTGTATGTTGTCGGTCGTATTGTTGTGCGGAAACTTCTTCATGGCGTCCAGCCGAATATGAGAGTAAGTCGACATTGTTTTACACTTGATTCAGAGTGAAATGTCCCCTAACCTCCATGGACATTTGTCATTGAACATGAATCCAACTTTTAACATGAAGACACTAATTTAAACCCATTGATTCATTACTTTTTATCTTCTCTCATCATTTATCTATGATCATCATCCATCACCGCCTGGGACTGACCCACAGCGACGTCCTAACCACTTCATAATAACTCTGTCTAAGCCTCTTGTACAACTGCTCCTGCAGCTCTCAGACTGGCGTGTGTTCTAAGACGAGAGAGAGTTTGATGGGATTAAGAGTTAGGAGTGTATATCTGACTGAGGGGGCTGTTGTTACGGTAAAGTAGATCACGGCCAGCTGCATGAGCCGTCTTAAGGGATGGAGTCGTAATAAAAGAACAGGCACAGGCAACAGTTATATATATATATATATATATATATATATATATATATATATATATATAATGGTATATTGAGAATTTAAAATCAGCCCTACTGTATCTTTTAATTTCATTTATTTAACACTTTATCTGTCTGTGTTTGTTAGATAAGCTGCGGAGGAGCATGCCTAACCTTGTCAGAGCTCCCAGCATGCCTAGTGTGCCCATTCCAACCAATCCTAGCGCTTCCCCTTGTTTGCTTCGTAACAGCCAGAGTTTTGATTCGTCCAGTGGGCTGGCTCGACTGCAGTCCTCCAGTAAGACGCCAGTTCTCTTGTTTCTCTGATTAAAGTGTATTATTATGCAGCAGGATCACTAATTCAGCTTTCTTTTGTGCTCGTACATGTGTTCGCCCAGTCCCTTCCCCAGGACAGCTGCAGAACAGGGTCCAGAGCGTTGGGAACTTCACCTCGTTGTCACGGCAACCGCTGAAAGCCACCGCCTACGTCAGTCCCACCATCAAGGGCTCGGCCTCAATGCCAACCTCCGCCAGCTTCCAGTCTCTGAACAGCAGCAGCAGCGGGGGTAATGCTGGGGTGGGCAGTGGGATCCCTCTGCTCAGTAAACCGGCAGGTGGAGGCGGTGCGCCCACGTCCACCCCAAACACGCCCCGCAGCAGCCTGCCCCGACCCGCCTCCTTTGTTGGCACCACAAGCTCCACCCCTCGCAGCAAGGTGGTCCAACCGGCACGAAGGTAAACCCTTAAAGAACCAACCTAATAAGAAAAAAGGAAATTTGTTTGTGCTCTCCTCTGAAGGTTCAAATCCACACTTTTCATTTGAGGACCAGATATTTAGTTTTATCAGACATGTGACTATGGGGGATTTACAGTCATTGTTTGGGCACTAAACAGTCAAACAGCATCGGTCTTCATGAACTAAATGAGCGCAGTGAGTTTCTGCATCAGTAAAATGGAGGACTGACAACAACTCTTACATGCAGACAATTAGAGAATTAAAATACTTCAAATATCTCAACATGTTCAACATTGATCCCAATGCCTGTGATGATCCTCTGAGCTTTCTCTAGCGCTACCGTGAAGTTTACATTTATGGGTTGGATGGATGGCCATGAAACTGGGTACAGACACCCCCCCCGATATCTTTTTATATATATGTGCTTTGATTTTCATCGAGCATCATCATCAGCTCAAACCTTTCACTTTGTCCTGTACTTTGGTTCGTGACTAAATTCCTGCAAAACTAAAGACATTCCCATCAGTCTTTGTGGTACTTCAAGTGCTGCTTAACCAAAGATGCTAACAAGCTAAGCTAAAATGCTGACATTTACAGTATACCTGCTACGATGGGTGTAAAGAGTTACCGTTACTATGCTATTCTTAGCATTTTGCTTAAAGCGCTACTGTGAGTCCAGCTTTACAGAGCTGCAAGCTAATGTCCCAAAATTCACTTTGATTTGCGCTCCATTGCTTTCACGGAGCGTGTCTTTAAACAGCAACATCAGATCTTATTCAGCAGCACATCAGATGAAACTGTGGCTGGGCTTATTGACACCCTTTGTCTGTGTTATCAGCTGATTGTGAGAATTGTTTTTATCTTCCTCAGTTTACTGACGCCTCCAAAGAGCTTGTCCACCCTCAGTGCCCTGCGTGACAGCACCTGGAGAGACGGCTGCTACTGATGAACTGGTGCAGTAGTGCAGTGGCGCCCCGCTGGCTGGGGTAACTCACTGCAACCTCAACATAAAACAGAAGGATATTTGAATGGGTTTGACCAAAAAAAAAGTTAAGTTGACCTTACATCTGAGATCCTGCATAGAATAGTTCAGTGTGAAGCAAAACGACCGCAGCTGATCTGATCTCTCACGTCATCCATTCAATTCTATGCAGAATGTCTTCGGGGAAGGCGGGTTGTTTTTCTTCCTGGATTTTGAGTGAGTGCATGTCGGGTCTCATTGAGCTTGAGTTGGGTCCGTGCCAAGGGGGAGTCGTTCCCCGTTGCTCTCGTGCAATAAACCCCTGTCTGTAGGGTACTGGTAATACTAACCTGCTAAAGAGGGCTGCCAGTTTTTATGAGCCTCACAATACTGTATTTATTTATATATTTATTTTGAATAACATTTTTTGACTAATCAGGTTTTCCCTCTGGCAACAAGCGCCAAAGATGCTGCTAAAATTGAATCAGTCCCTTTTTCGTTTGGGCACATTTGGTCTAACTTTTACAAGCGAGAAAAATATTGTATGTATTGGTGTACAAAGCTAACTATTAAGTGTGCATACATGCATATATATAAATATATATTGATGCAATATTATTGAATTTTAAATGTGAATCTTGACCAAAAGGAAAATGTCTGAATGTGTTTACAAAATTGTCTCACCATGGCGTCACAAACCTTTGTGTATATTAACACTTAACAATTGTTTAACAAAGATCTGTTCTTGGTGCACTTTGTATAAATCTCTTACTGATATTTTTAATGTTCAGTTTACTAATTTTTTGCACTTCCTTTACATTTTAACTTTTGGATTTAGGGTGATTAAAAAAACTCAATAAATGTTTTGGGGAGATTTCACAGTTGTACACTGCATAATGTAGCACCCTCTGTTTGTAATATTGGACTTGTGTTTTTAAATGACCGTAACCACATTTCACAAAATCCTGACACTTTTGTTACTGTGATCGACTGAATGAGTGAAACATTTTAATAAAACACATTGAATTAAACATGGCTTTCTTTTTTTTTTAAATATAAACATGCTGTGGTAGTTGTGTAATAAAAAACAAAGACAGAAATTGAAGTCTATCTACAATATATATAATTAATCAATGTTGGCATTTCCAGGACATAGAAACCCTTTTTAAAATCAATAAATATACCCTAATATAAAACATGCTTCAAAAAAGTCTTTTTTTTCCCCTTTGCACACTTTGGTATTCCCAATATTCCCCCTCTAGTGCACCAATGACTCTCCCCCATGTTAGAGACTCCCTTCCTGGCTGCGAACTGACGCAATGAAAACTTTGCGGTCTTTCCCGATACATGAACCTGCTTCATGAAGACATTTGGAGGAGGAGAGGAAGAAGACTGGAGGAAAATAAGACAAAGAACTGAGATATTGTTGTGAAATAATCATGGACACAGCTGATAAAAACTCTCCTTCTTATGTGATACATTTGGCCACAACGTCTGACAATTATTCCTTTAATTGTACTGATTTCATATTCATTCACTTTCATATAATCTTAATTGCAGTAGCAGTAAACAAAAAACAAAACAAAGCAAACCTGCTGCACTCTTCTCATGCAGGACCAGGCTGTTTAGTAAAGTTTACATCTTAAAGAATTATCTAAACTTCCTTTGGTTGTTTTCCCAGAAATGAAAGAAAGTCTGGGTCCAGCTGCTGGACCTTCAGGCTATCTTCCGTTACTCCTGTATATGTTCTCTCAGCTCAGGGATTAGGAATGTAATGACTTTATCAATGAAGAATCTCACTCTTTGCTGTATTGTTTCACATATATTGCTTGTGGCACACCTTCTTGTGCCTTACATTAGTCCTTTATAGTTTGCAGACACACATGTAAGTCATACTAATGTGTGTATATTGTCTTTATAATGAATGATATAGTAGTGTCAGGAGTTATGAGTTACATGAACGTTCGTCAATAATCAACAATTATTTATATTTATATATTAGTAGATTTCCATTCTTGACATGTTCCACGCATCAAATCAGCTAAATGTTCAAAATGTATCAGCTACAAATTTGGAAATTAATTTTTACATTTGGTGCAACAAAGCAGAAGATTAATTAGAGAGAGAGAGAGAGACAGAGAGTGTGATTGATTGATTGATTGATTGATTGTGAACGGAATGATCGATTAGGAATTAAGCTCTTTGCTGATAATCTGTATCAGTATTAAGGTCATGTGATTCTGTTGAATTGTGTTGGATGATGGCCTGTTTGTAGTAGTACTGTCTAATAGTAGTATCTAATATATAAATAAATAAATAGCAATTCAATAACACCAGTGAACTGCTTTCATATTAACTCATGTTAACTGGTGTACAGTGTTGCAGTTCTTCTCTGTGACCACTGGAGGGCACTCTGCATTAAACCAAATAAATGTCAAGTTCCCTAAACAGGAAATAATCTGCCCCAAATTCATCCAATCACTGCTTTTATTATTATTATAATATTAGTATTATAAAGAGTTCAGCTTCTTAAAGACACACTCACTTTGTTAATCAGGAGAATGATGTAATATTTAGCGTCTCCAAAGTCTGGGTTTTAATCCGACTGTACTCGTGGAGTTTACTGTATCAGTAACAGTCTGTGTGGAGAGGTAGAATCGGGGATTGAACTACCAACCTTGTGGCTCTAAACCCTGACGTCTATCCAACCGGATGTTACTTAAGTTTGGGAATAATAATGTGTTTAATGTGATATGAAGAGTGCAGGTGTAACACGTCACTGAGGGGAAACCTTCACAAATGTCAGGATACATGAGCGTGAACTTGATCCTTGAACAACAGCTCAGTGAGATAAGCAGCTGTGGTGCTCGGTGGCGCAGTGGGTTAGAGGACTCAGGTGGAGCTCTGAAGTCATGTGTTTGATTCCCTTAAAGGCTAAGTGGGTTTTGTGGTCCAGCAACCGAAGTAAGAAGATGAAAGAGCTGATATTTACCGATATTTCATCAGCAGCTGCTATTGAATCTTTCGGTATAATAGTCCCAGAGTAAAAATGAGCTTCTATTGAATATGTATTACTTGAATAATTACAAAACAACATACAATTCATATTGGGGGGCCGTGTCCCCCTCCCGAGACCAAAGAGACATCGAACATTGCTTCTATATAAAGATGATTCCTCTGACAATAACAGCAACAACTGTTCAACTGACTGACCCTATAAGGCTTTAGTTTATCCTTAAGATTACTCATTCTAATTCTTTTGTTTTCTTTTTGTTTTTTGGGGGGGAAATAAACTTTGTTCAGAGGATTGAGTGTTTCTGGCTTTTTCAACTCAAACTGTCTTTAACTGAGAACTTTATTTATCCTTGTTTAACATGAACAAGATGAATGTGAGTCCTCCTGCTAACTCCTAAAGTTAAACAGTTTGGATGACACTGGGAACATTGTTTGGTAAAATAAACCTTTTTTTTAATGCATTGATCTGATGTCCATAATAGTCGACTCCTATTCATTCATTCACTTTACACATCCAACACTAAATTACATATTTGGGCTTCTAGGGAAGGCTTTTGAACCTGACATTGTCTTTTTGCTGAAGATCCTCTTGCAAGTGTTGACAACACTCTGTTTCTCTAACTCATTCATGAATCCAGAACAGATATTTACCAGCGTGTGTAAAGTGTGAAACGTGTACCAAATTTCCCAATCAGGTATGACTAGGGCAGCCTCTAATGCTTGTGGGGCTGCTACACACTCCTGTGCCGTAGGTGGCGACGTGCACCTGGAGGTTGTTTGTGATCCGCCAGTAAATCCAGAGAAGAAGAAAAGCCAGGTATTTCCTGCATGAGAGAAGTAAGTGTTGTTCAAACTTGTTCATTTCTTGCACAGTTAATGGTTTGGAGCTCATGTATGTTGCCCTTGAAGCTCAGATTGTGTCCTATTAGTGCAGATAATGTGTGCGTCAGGTTGTAGGCAGTGTTCATTCTCACTGCATTCATTAAACTATCTAGACCACATGTTCAGCTAATCCATGCAGCAGCTCCACAGGGTTGGAGGCCTTTGTTTGGCTGGTGGCTTAAAGGACCCAGAGATTGATTAGATTGTCTTTCTTATATTGACCACACAATTCATTTACATTGAATAAAACAAACAAACAAACAAACAATAGCATTTAGCACTGCCTCCTAATTACGGTCTGATTGAACTCAAAGTGAGCAGCAAACATACATTGTCTGCATCAGAGCTTAGAAAGAATAACAGTGTGTGTACTGTACACTTAATGTGCTCTGCTTTGGTTCCTCGGAGCTCCGGCTGCGCTTTGTGACACTCTCAACTTGTTTTAACAAACTCCTCTGATGCAGGACCAGGCTGTTTGCCAGAGAATAGAGTCTGTCTTCTACGGTGGCCCTGAGGTGCAAATCACAACAGCAAATCAGAAAACACAACACAAAAAGAGAAAACACAACGGCAAATCAGAAAACACAACACAAAAGAGAAAACACAACAACGACCTATGCGTTCAAGTTGCCAAATCTGAAAATTCAAACCACTAAATAAGGAAAATATTGTATTAATACGTCCATGTTAATGTGGGATACCTAAGAGAGGTAGAAACAGGGGTTCCAATAGTCCATATCTATGTGTTTTCTGATTTGTCGTTGTGTTTTCTCTTTTTGTGTTGCAACTTAAACAGGTGCTAGAAAAGGATACACTTTTATTGTGGGTTTATTGTAGTTTTAATTCTAATATGAAATACCCATCAAATATGTCACCAAGCAGGGCTCGTCACTTTACTAAATGATATATATTAGAATGTGTCTATATTGCCATATATTAGTAGCAGGTCTGTACTAATCACCTGCTCTCTCTCTCTCTCTCTCTCTCTCTCTCTCTCTCTCTCTCTCTCTCTCTCTCTCTCTCTCAGGTCCTGGTTTCTGGATCCCCCCTCCCCTCCACAATGAAGTCTTCTTTGTGGAAGACTTCATTGTGGGAGGGGAGGGGCCACCCGGTTGTTGTGATGTGTGTTGCCAGTGTAAACGCTCAATAAAATTATTTTAAAATCCATAACCCCCTGCTTCCATCTCTCCGGGAGGGGACACGGCCCCCTCCTCTCCCTCTGCAGCGGGGTGAGACTCCAGGAACCCAGCACCCAAAGTGCTGCCAGTAGTTTTTAATTCAGATTCAGATTATCTGATTAGTTGTTTTTGTTTGTCCATCACCTTAGAGTTTTCAAATACCTACAATCCTACCTGGAATCCAAACCACTGCTGTGTGTGGGCAAGGATTCAGTGACAAATGGTTGAGTCTGACCACTGCAGTTGCTGCGTATGCCACTAGGGGAGCTCTGACGTCATCAATTTCTTGCCAAAAAGGCACCTGTGGCGGCGTCTGCCAACCTCTCGTCTCACATTCGGACACGGAAAGCTTAAAACATTTGAGCAAAATTGCGCTTGGTTTTTTTTATAACCCCCTTTTTTTCTCTCTTGAGCTTCGGGAGGGGACAAGGCCCCCTCCCTCACCCACTGCCATGGGATCGATAGTCCAGGAACCGGCCGGGTGGTATTCGAACCAGCGGTTCCTCCACTGGCTGACCCTACAGTCACAAGACGAAGCCACCACGCCACCGAGCCCCCTTCGCACTAGAACCTGCTCTCTGGGCGCTTTTATTTCTTCACTTTGGGGCACTGGACTTCATAAGGGAATCAAACCCATGTCGTCAGAAGGGTCAATTAGCCTACTAACACACTGCACTATGTGTTCACAGACATTTCTTCCTCGTTTCTTAGAGGCTTTCAGTCTTCTTCTTCTTCTTGGTGTTGAATTTCAAAAGTCACAATGTCAAAGGTTTGAACCCACAACCTCTGAACTTGCTTCCATCTTCCACATTGAGCTATAGGACCATCCTTTAACAGCACTGAGCTACAACTCAGGTTGGGAATTTGCTGCTTCGTAGTTGTATTTATTGTTCACATCACTGAGGAGAAACCTTTAAAAATCACCAAATGCAAGAGCTTGGATTTGAACCCTCAACCTCAGGTATCAACCACATCAGCTACTGATCTTACTGAGCTATTCCTGCTGATTGGATTCTTTTTGTTAATTCTTTCATTTACTTTTACTACATTTAATTTAGGTTTTACACTGGACAGACAACCCTGGGGTTATATGAACTATAATGGAGATCAGGTACAACACATCTTCTTTGCTGCGGTGTCTTTATCTTTTTTATCTTTTCTACCAATGTACCTGGCTGCTATGACGACCCAATTTCAAGAATTAATAAAGTCTATCGTTCCTGCACATTCATGGAGGTCACAGGTATTAGTGCTTTGAAAGAAAAAAACTCACCTGTGCAAATAGCTCAGTGAGATAAGTAGCTTATATTGATACCTGAGTTGGAAGGTTCAAGTCCCAGACAACTTTTTCTGAGATCTTTAAGTGTTTACTTCAGCAACGTGAATAATAAATATAACAACGAACCAGTGATTATAACTCTCAGGTGTAGCTCACTGAGATAAGGTGCTGCTACCTGATGATCTAGAGTGGAGGAATCAAACCCAGTTTGTCTTCTGATAACACTTTTCTGTGTTTTCTCCTCAAAAATGTAAAGAAAAGCAACAACAAGTTCAACTCAACTGTCCCAACATATAGCTCAATGAGTAAACAGTTGTCACAGTGGGTTCTCTTTACTCAGAGACTGAAGGTTCAAAACCAACTGTGTTTTGACCATTTTCAATGTTTTCTCCTTCAGTGTGAAACACAACAAACACAACAACATGCACAGGTTCAACTTCAAGTACAGTTCAGTGAGATAAGATGCTGACAGGTCTGTGATCTGGATCTGGGAGTTCAAGTCCCTCTTGGGTTCTTCATGTGTCCATTTCAGTTCAACTGAAAACTTTATTAACTAATTATTTTGTTATTGTTTTTCTTCTTTCAGAGTCAACATCTGTTTTTGTTTTTTGGGGGAAAATGAACTTTGTTCAGAGGATTGACTGTTTGACTGTTTCTGGCTTTTCCCCAACATGCAACACTTTGAGCTAACACTAATGCTTTAACTGAGATCTTTATTTCTACAAGAATAATCTGTCTGTTTTCTGTCAGAGTAACTTCCCCAGGTGTCGGACCGCGTCCTCCTGCAACCCTCGAACGCAATAAATCATCAGAACTTTGAGTTGTGTTCATTTAATCCACGGTGCACACATTGAAACCAACCTCGGGAGAGAACAGAGAGTTATGGATTTGGATTTTGGTTTCTGAAGGTGACATTGAGGTCTGCGACTGGTCGACTCCTATTCATTCACTTTACTTATCTAACACTAAATGACATATTTGGACTTTTAATACTAAAACCAGATATAGTTGTACTGATGTTTACGTCAACAGTAAGACTGTATATGTACTATAGGACAACAACATTAATACATTCTTATTGATTTCATTTTGTGGTTAATTCAGATTAATTCCTTTTTATTCTAAAGTAAAACGTTATTACCAATATGTTTATATGCAAAGATACATGTTAATAATTTAGTGAGTGCCCTCCAGTATTTATTTTGGATATAATAATAAGTCTTGCTCATGAATGGTTACTAGTACTGATATGAATGTTCACCAACATTAAGACTGGAAAGTGGACTTACCTGAAGACTCTTTAGTAGTTCACAAACACTCGAGTCCCTTGAGCCAAGAAGTGGACAACGGTGTCTGCCGGTTCTTGGCTGATCTGGATGAGAAGCAGAGGGTTATGGAATAAATGAGATTTCCATAGTTTCCACAGAGCGTGTCAGCAGCAGTCCTCCTGAAACCATCAAACACAGAATAAATCATCAGGTTGCATTCATTAAATGGCATATTCATGATATATTATATTATATTGATCGTATTGATCGCAACAGATTTTACAATTGCAATAGGAACAGTTAGTGGGAATGATGATTTTTGCATCCCAGTTTTTATTTGATTATCTTTCATTTCATTTTGAATTATTTTCACGTTCATATATATTTTAATATATTTACATGTTTTCTTCCCTTGGGAAAATAGAAAATAAACAGAAATAGTGACATTTAATATCTAATAAAGTCTTTAAAAATCAAAGAAGGAAAAGCTGTTTTAAAGATGACACTGGTGTCTAGAATCTGTACAATTATTGGAAGAATAGTGAGACTTTGAGGCCAATTGTATCACAACAAAAGGAAAACAAAGATATTGTCACCATGTTCCTGCCAGATACTGTAGTAGAATACTTTTACTTTAGACAGATATAGTTGTATTGATATTTACATCAACAGTAAGGCTGTATATGTACTATAGGACAACAGATACATGTTTAATGAGTGCCCTCCAGTATTATTTATTTTGGATATAATGGGTAATAATTATTTTAATAAAGTGTTTCAACCTGTTATTCCTATGTATATAAATATATGTATGTATATGAAAAACATGATTTTTATTACCTCATATTTTATCCTTATTATTTTAATTCTGCACCAAATGTAAACATATTTATGATATATTTTGAACATGTAGCTGACTTTCCTCACATTTCAGACAGTTTGTGTAGAACATGGATAAAATATGTTATATACTCTTGACAAGAAAGCAAGTGGAGTCAGTTACTTATTTATTTATTTATTTAATTTATTCATAGAACTAAAATAAAACTTAGTAAAGTAAATATACTGTGTTCAGCAACCTGAAGATATATATACATATATATATAGATACATATATATAGATATATATAGATATATACATATAACCAACCGGACATAGTGGTGATAGACAAGGAGCAGAAGAAAGCGGTGGTGATAGATGTGGCCATACCAGCAGACGCCAACATGAGAAAGAAGGAATACAAAAAGGTTGAAAAGTACCAAGGGTTGAAAGAACAGCTGGAGCAGATGTGGTAGTAGGAGTACTCGGGGCAGTGACCCCCAAAACTGGGGGAGTGGCTCCAACAGATCCCAGGAACAACATCAGAAGCCTCAGTCCAGAAGAGCGCAGTCCTAGGAACAGCTTAGATACTGAACAGAACCCTCAAACTCCCAGGCCTCTGGTAGAGGACCCGAGCTGGAGGATGACACAGATACCACCCCAAGAGGGTGAGAGGGAAGTTTTTTAATATATATATATATATATATATATATATATACACTGGAAAGTGGAGACCCTTCCATAGTTCCTACAACCGACTGTAAAACTGTATGTATATTTAAAAAAAGGTTTTATTCTATTTTTTAAAAAGGTAGCTGAAAGCTCAAATGAAACACTAGATTGTAAAAGAAAATGACAGAAATAGTGACATTTAATATATATATTTAATATCTAATAAAGTCTTTAAAAATCAAAGAAGTATAAACTGCCTCACAAAACTGCCAGATATAGTAGTAGAATAATTCAATGAGCCAATAATCAATAATAATCAGACCCTCTAGTGGCAGCAGATCTTATTGGCTCCAATAAAGGTCAATCACACACAGCTGGCTCGGTTTCAGTGTTACTGCCGGTACTGCTCCACAAGAGCAACGTTACACTGTTTGATCAGTCAGTGAGACAATGACAGTGGATAATGACCTTAATCGATCTCTGATATTCTCACACAGCGAGGAAACAACAAACAAACAAACAAACAAACAGCAGCCATTGAACTACCAGCAGCTTCATTGTCACTTTGTTTGTCTTTGTTGTTCGAGAGGCTGTTCGCTTGTCGCTTTCACTGAATGCTCATCAACAGGTGGCGTTGATTTCCTCTGACAATAACAGCAAGAAAACAACAACAACGACTGTTTAAAAGGTAATGTTCATTCTCAGGAGTTTGATCGATGTTTGTTTGTTTATAGTCAACAACTGTAAGCATAGGTGTTCGCTAGCTGACGTCGTTAACTACAGACGCGGCGACCCTGTGTTTGTTTGTGTTTGTTTGTTTGTTGTCGCTTTCTGACTGACCTTATAACTCACAGGAAACTCCAGTTTCTTCTTTTATTGTCTCTCCTTCTTCCTCTCGTTCTCTAAACGTCTTCATGAAACAGGTTCAAGTATCCGGAGCGACCGCGAACTTTCCGTCATGGCGTCAGTTCGCCTGAGCAGCCCGGTGGAGAGTCTGTTCCCTGGTGGAGAGTCATTGTGGACTAGAGAGGGAATACTGGGAATATCTGCTTCATGGAGACGTTTGGAGGACGAGAGGAAGAAGAAAAGAGGACATAAGACGAAGAACTGGAGTTTGTTGTGAGTTAGAAGGTCAGTCAGAGGCTGAACGGCCACACAAACAAACACAAACAAACAAATAAACAGGGTCGCTGCGTCTGTTGCTCGCTGACTAACAGCTAAACAAACAAATCGGTGAAATTCACTCGAGTTACATTAAGGTGACAATGAGAGCTTATTGTGAGAATGAACATTACCTTTTAAACAGTCGTTGTTGTTGTTTTCTTGCTGTTATTGTCAGAGGAAATCAACGCCACCTGTTGATGAGCGTTCAGTGAAAGCGACAAGCGAACAGCGTCTCGAACAACAAAGACAAACAAAGTGACTGTTTCTGGATCTTTGGATATATTGATTGTTTGTTTGTTGCTCTGTCAATAATTAGACTTTATTGTGTGTCTGATGGCTGCAGGAGGACTGCTGCTGAGGCTCTGTGGGAACTATGGAAGAGTCTTCAGGTTGGTCCACTTTCTAGTCTTAATGTTGATTATAAATGTGACTGAATCCTATAAATGTTTGTTGTTTCACTGTAATCTACACAAAGCTGCAACCACTGACTGTGTGTCAGTCTTTAGGTTGTGGGTTTGAGTTTGAATTGAATTGTCTGACAGTGTTATAATATGTCAGTTTCTTACAGGTTGAAGGCTGATGTCCAGAGTTACAGGAGGACTGCTGTTGACACGGCCTGCAGGAAACACAGAAGAGTCTTCAGGTAAGTCCGCTTTACAGAGTTTATGTTATTATTCACTAACTGATTAAACACTAACTGTTGATATATTGACTGTGTGTAAATTACAGATATTGGAGAGGTCCGTGGGGTGAAATCCAACCTCAGTAAGTGTTCTTATTGTGCTCTGCTTTGGTTTCTGGGAGCTCAAGCTGCAGTTACTTGTTTTAACTCTTACTAACTATTAATATTAACTATTTCCTTTGGTTGTTTACACAAATTAAGGAAATTCTGGACCCTCAGGCTCCCGTAACCCAAATCCCATCGCTCCCAACCAGAACCCCGGACACGCTGCTGTAACCGTCTTCCACTGCGATGCTGTGGTATGTATCTTACATTATTCTTGTATATGTAGTAATATAATATAGTAGTGTCTAATATAATATATTAGTGTCTAATTGAATTTAATTTAATATAATTTAATATAATATAATAGTGTTTAATTTAATAGAATAGTGTTTAATGTAATATATAGTATAATATAATATAGTACTGTCTAATATAATGTAATGTAATATAATAGTGTCTAATTTAATGTAATGTAATATAATTTAATATAATATAATATAGTAGTGTTTAATTTAATTTCATATAATAGTATTTAATGTAATATAATATAATTTAATAATATAGTAGTGTTTAATTTAATGTAATATAATATAGTAGTGTCTAATTTAATTAAATTTAATATAGTACAATAGTGTCTAATATAATGTAATATAGTAGTGTTTAATTTAATATAATAGTGTCTAATTTAATAAGTGTGCTACCTGTACTAACTGTGTGTTTTCTCTCTCTCTCTCTCTCTCAGGTCCTGTTTCCTGGATCGCCCCCTCCCCTCCACAATGAAGTCTAAGAAGACTTCATTGTGGAGGGGAGGGGGCGATCCACAGAGAAGACTTCCTGAGGGGAGGGGGAAGAGGGGTGTTATTATTGTATGTGTATGTTGTTGATGTTCAATAAAATTATTTTAAAATCTATAATCCCCTGCTTTTACCTCTCTGGAAGCCTGGGAGGGGACACGGCCCCCTCCTCTCCCTCTGCAGCGGGGTGAGGCTCCAGGAACCTGGCATCCGGCGCCGAGCGAGCCTCGAACCAGACACTTCTGCATTCTGGCCGCTCCCATGCACACTGCGCCACCATGCTCCCTTCACACTAGAACATCTTCTCCGGGCGCTTTTATCTTTTTACTTTGGCTGCTGGAACACAAAACACTCAGTCTCATAAGAGAATCGAACACACAACCTTTGGTCTCCTGATCACTCTTCTAACACTCTGCACTGTTTGATCTGAGACTCTCTGTGCTTCTAACAGCTTTTCACTTGTTTCTACGAACATCTGACTTCATAATTCAGAGTTGAGCGAGGCTCAAACCCCACTTCCAATCAGACAATCATCTGCTTATTCACTGACACAGTACCACTGACAGTAGAGTCTGGGTCAGTTGTTACTTTTCTTCACCTCTTTGAGCAGAGAGAGAGCTTCGTAGTTGTATTTATTGTTCACATTACTGAGGAGAAACCTTTAAAAATCTCACAACACATGAGCTTGGATTTGAACCCTCTACCTCAGGTATCAACACCATCAGCTGCTTATCTTGCTGAGCTATTCCTGCTGAGGGTATTTTAAACTTTCCTTTTACTGCATTCTCTTCATTTTTTACAGTTTTATAATCTGGGGGGTTATACGAGCTCTAATGGAGCTCCTTGTGTCTCAGGTATAACAGTGCTGCTTTCCTGCACATTTATGGACGTCACAGGTATTAGTGCTTTACTAAAAATAATAATCCATCAGTAGAAATAGCTCAGTGAGATAATCTGCTGATGTTAATATCTGAGGTGGAAGGTTTTTGAGGATTCAAGCTCAAGTCCTTGTTGGGAAACAAACACAATAGTTGGTTCTGATCTGGTTCTGACCATTAAACACACACAGTAAACACTAGTGATACAAAGTAACTGAGCTTAATAACAACATCACATAACTGACAATGTATCAGAAATAAGTAGAATAATTGATCATGTCAGTAGGATTAGTAGTAATGAATAAGTAAAATAAAGTAGGATTATTAAAATATAGTCCACCTGCAACAAGAAGCAACATTCAATCCCATTTCTGCAACAGTTTGTAAAACCTCAGCTGGGTGGAGTTATAACCCTCTGCTTACAGGTCTCTTAGGGGGCAGAGGAAGTCACAGCCCTCATCCACTTCCGTGGGAATCGCGTTCCAGGTGACGGGGTCTCACAGGAATTGAACCCACTGCTACATGGTAGCAGGTGCTTTGCGAATCGCTTTCGATGCCGCTGCTCCACCGGACCGTCCGCACTCAGAGCTGTTCTCTGACAGACTTTCAGTCCACTGCTGAGGACGTCTGCCTTTAAATGAAAAACACACAAGGGAGAATCGAACCAGTGAACGCACATTCACAGACATCTGACAACACCACTGGACCACAGAGCCTCTCTAACAGCTTACTAACAACAGTTTGAGCTAATTCTCTGAAACATTTCACATTTATCTCTACATCTACTTACATAAAGAAGGTAACAGTTCTGCTACTGAAAATATCTCCACTGCAATCAGGACTTAAACTCATGCAAACACTGAACCACTAACCCAAAACAACCAAACAAAGAAAATTAATTTCCAAAGACGTCTCAGTCCAGATAATGTGTAAACTTTACTTCTGTGGAAAGGTTTTCTTCAATAGAAAAATATCCTACCAGAGGAGATGTTCCTTCTTCAAAGATGTCCTCCACTGACGCTGCAAATCTACAAGTGTGAGACATAAAGTCTTAACATACAACACAGCTGACAGTGAAAGTAAAAATCATACAACAATAATAAACTTGATTCAGTTACGTTTATAGTCAACAATAAGACTGGAAAGTGGACCAACCTGAAGACTCTTCCATAGTTCCCACATTAGTATTAACAGCAGTCCTCCTGCAACCATCAAACACAGAATAAATCATCACAACTATAAGTTGCATTCATTATAGGGCTGCATCATATGGCTAAAAAATCATATTGTGATTGTATTGATTGCAACAGATCTGCAATAAGATTCGCAGTTAGTGGGAATAAAACTTAATTTTTCTGTCTGTAAGCATAAGCTTTGTAGCTGAGGGCATCTCTGCAGAACTCCTGCGGTTTCAATATATTCTAATGAATTGTGCATTGTCTGAAAGAAAACCTTTTTGTTTTCTCTTTTTACATATATTTTTTAAATAGTTTTTTCTTCCCACATGTTTATGTGTAAAAGATAAATGTTAAGAATTGAAATCTAGTGCCCTCCAGTGGCCAGAGTGAATAACTTCAAAAGCAGTTCAATAACTCCAATGGAGAGAACAACATAGAAAGTTTTGATTATTGACTAAATAAATGAGGAAAAGGTCAAATTTAACATGAAAAAGATTAAAGGTTAGTTGTTAATTTGCCTGATTGCATTAAGCACAAATTTTTTCATTCACTTTATTTGGCTGTACCTGCTGCGGTGCATGTACACACCGTACATACGGAGTCCGGGTGTGTTTGATGCTGCTGGGAACCACTGAACTCTGCTGGTTGACTCTGTGGAGGAAGATCATGGAGAATTTGCTCACATTAGGGTACTGAAAAACACTCACACGAGTTAGGTGATATTTAATAATTGTACACATCATAAATCCTTCTACTCCATTTACAAATGTACACTTTTGACACCTTTAATGAGTACAAACTTTTTTAAGTTGATATGTTAGAGTAACAGAGTAACTTGATCTCCCATTTGGATTTCATTTAAGTATTCCATACACCTAAACAAGTAAATGTAAATAAAAGAAAGACATGTAGAAACATAATTGTAAAAAAACCCAGAAAATTTTAATTTTCTCAATTATGTGTTTTTCAATGTATTTATTCATTAATAAGTAATTATTTGTATCTTCCATATTAATGAAGTAAGTGTTCAGAAGGATGTGAAGCTGGTTTATGTAAGGGGTAATTGTCTTGCTTGTAATGGAAGACATGGGAGCTAAGAACCACTATGCACTATTTTACTATATATTAAAAGTTTAGTTTAATACCTAATGGTCTAAATTCTAACAGGTTTGTTTATGTGATTTGATTGGTGGGTTTCCACATTTTCTTCTCAAAGCAGTGGATATATATAAAGAAATATAGACAACCAGGGATCTCAGTGTACCGACAGAGGGCCACGCAGACCCCGATGATGTAACAGCATCTTCCGTCTTACCAAAGATGACCAACACGGAAAGACCTCTCACTCTGGGCCTTTTTCGTGGTACAGCAATGTGTCTCGATTATTACCAAACAATACTTTCCATTCCTTATTTTGTCTTTAAAATTCTAGAAAATAGTAATTTAAATAGTAAACATTACAGGGCAGCACATATTCCCGTTTTAGTATTAGACATTTTTCTTCATAAATGACTTAAACAATTAGGTTTTTGTAAGTATTTGCATGTATTTTAGTACCAACAACACGCGAGCTGTATCATTAACATATAAGGCTAAAATCATAATGATAAACCAGCGTTGTTTTTTTGTTTTTGTTTCACTGAGTGACACATCATCTCCACCATACACGATCTTCGGCCACACACGCCCAGCCTCAGCACCAGCTCATCCTTTCTCCACGGGGTTTTTCCCCCGTATGTGCGCATCAACGTTACAAGAAAAACCGTGAGAGGGACGAGGCCTTGGTGATAAGGACAAACCCTGCTGGACCTCGTTCTCCTCCTCCCGAGCTCGTCTCTCGCGGTTCGGTATGTCTTTGAGCCTGCTCCCCCTCTCGCCATGCCCGCTGCTGAACGCTACCTGCCGCCGCTGCTGCCGCTGCTCTTTCTGCCGTCGCTGCTTTTGATTTCGTGCCTGGATGGGCCGGTGAGAGCAGCGGAGGAGGGCGGCGGCCTGCCCTCCTCCTCGCCCGGGGACAATGGCCTCACCGTTGCGGTCGGAGACCCGTCTGCCACCGACCCGACCGCCCGAGGGCGACTCCTCAGCCCCTCCGCGGCAGGTAAACAGAAACGGGCTCTGCTGGAGTCAGTCATTGTTAGAGGAAATGGAAATGAGCTGCAACAGACCAAACTGTGTGACTCATAAGTGATTCAGGTGCTGTGCATCCCATGTTAGGCAGTTTGTTTTTGTTAGGCTGACATCTCTTCAGATAGCATTGCATCATTGCATTGCTGTTTAGGATAGGAGGATGCTGCAGTTTCCTTTGGTTTTTCTTGGGCAGAAGCTATAAGTAGCCTATGTTTATTAATGGATTTTAAAATGTACAAAAATGGCACAGAAGGTGAAACTGTATTCACTTTCACTTTAATGTAACATATTTATTTTATGAGTTAAAAAATCATATTCTGAATGCAATGAAGGAAAAGTCATTTTTGAGCAGAGTGCGTCTTTAACAAATGTATTTTGAATTATAGCTGGTTTTGCTGTGTAAGCTATAGGCAGCTATATTTTCAATTGGAGAAAACTTTTACATGTTATTATATATGTTCTCTTTTAGCTCTGAACTATCCTAAACGCCAAGCTATGTATCTGAATGATAGGCTATTTGTATTGATAAGCTATTGGATAGAATTCACAGGCCAACAGACTAATAGGATTAAGATGTGTAATGTGGAGGTTTGAGGGATTAAGGTTTTTATCTTTTTGGCCCGAGCAGGTGATATTAATGGGGAGCGTGGTAATCCTGCTCTGCTCTGCTGATACAGCAGGTGAGCCTGTGCTCATCGATGGCCTCTGTTTACATTTGGTGGGGGTTTACGTACTGTGATTGCCAAATTTACAAAAGAAAAACCCAGTTGAATGCTCTCTAGGAACCCCAGCAGCCACAACGTTCACTTATTAAGCTCAGTACATCCATTCGGGGGAAAAAAGACAGATACATGTTGTCCTGGAAGATGACATTTAAACTATGTTATACTCTTACTAGTTCCTAGTGAATTTGATCTTAAAAACCTCAGCAACTACTTTCTGATCAAGATTTTAAAAAGACTAAAGAAGGCTGAAAACTTGTACAACATAAGTGCAAAATGCATTCGGAAGTGGTCGTGTCGGACGGGAAGAAACATGGCCGTGCAGTGTAGCTTTTCTTCTCTGTCACTTGGTTTTGATGTATTTTTCATTCTCCCACTGATTCAGCTGTGCCTGCCTCATCACTTTTTCATGGCGAGGGAAAGGTTACTGAGTACTGCTGAGAGGAAGTGGTGGAGGCTGCTGGTCTGCATACAGATAGAACACATGCAGAGACACATGTGTTGAAACAACTAAATACTTTCTTTTACTAGATCTCCTCTAGCTTCGGTTAAATTTGTATCTCAAGGTGATATTAAAAGAGGATACATATAAATAAATCAAGTCTTTTAAAAGTCACAAAGCGACAATTTGAAAGTTTAAATCAAATGACTATTCTCCACAGAGTCCCCGTTCGCCTTGAAGGTCTTGGTAAGGGACATGGTGACCCGTCAGCCGCTGCCGGGTGCTTCAGTGGAGGTTTATGTAAACCACACACTGAGGAGCTCTGCCCAAACAGGGGAGAGAGGTGACGTTCTGCTCTGGGTAGCGTACAGTCCAGTCCTCAGTCTGACTCTGCTGGGCACCATGGAAGGCTACGTCCCGAGTCCGCTGCCCTGGAGCACCACCAAGAGACCGAGTGAGTAACACCCTACAACAACTATTTTAAACCTGGGACTGGACTGGACTGGCTGACATCTAATGGTGTCTCTGAGCGTGATGGCCACACATTCACACAATCATTGTTTACTCAGACGACTACCTCTGAGTCATAAGCATGGCTTCTCTGACAGGAGGACAACAGCCCCGTTGTTAGTCCATTAATTACTTCAAAAAATTGCCAAAATTGCCCCAAAAAAAAGAGAGCTAGAGAGAGAAGTTCAAACCCTGACAGTAAGCTGCACGCAAGCGTTCATATTAATCATATTCATGGGCTAAATATTCTGTTGTTGACATTCGCTCGTGCTGGATGTTAACCTGACCGACTCCAGGGTCACAGCTGACCCTGAACTCCCCTTGAAGAGAGGCTAAAAGAGGATTGTCCAACAGAGATCGATCGGCTCATGGGGAACAAACGCAATTAAGGCAGTTGGCTTATCTCTCTCAGAAAAAAACATGCATTGTTCTTCATAGGGATATATTTTAGTTATGAAAACAAAGAAAATAATGTAACAGAAGGCTGTTAAAGGTTGAAAAATATTGCAAGTAAGGGGAAAATATTAGCTATTTTAAGCACTTTTTTTTCAGTAATGCCGACCACGGTGTTCACACAACTGCATTATTCATGGTCATTACAGATTAATGAAGTGTCTGCAACAACATACAACTTGTCACTGAGGTTTGTTCATGATGAAGCAATTTATGTTCCCATTGTACAGTGAAGTGTAACCGGACGCCGTGTCCTATAGTCATTTTATTGATTGTCTCTACGGCAGCATGTAGAGGCAAGAGCTCGGCAGGAACATATGCCTGCCTCAGCAAACTGTCTTTGTCCTGCACCGAATCAAATGCAGAGGGGGGTGGGGGCTCTGTAGCCACACCGATTTCGCGTTGGTGTAAAAAGGGGGGCCTGGGGTCTCACTCTATTGTCTGTGTTCCCACTTCCTCTTGCTGGTCTGAACCAGAGGGCAGGGATGTGGTCTTTCAAAACAAAGATGGTGTAGGTGTTACGAGGGATAAAAATCAGATGATAAAAGTGTCATCTGTCGAGACCTGCTTTGCTCTGCATCATCAGAGGCGCCTCCCTTTTGTGCTTCCGAGCCAGACAGCTGAACCCTAAACAGAGGCTTCTGAGATAGTGATGCCATCTGCTGGTGGTATTACAGGCCTACAAGTCACAGTAAACAGCTTGTATTCCCAAAAAAACAAAGGAGAATGAAGAAGAAAACTACCTCTCTCTGCACTTCTAATCTCATTACCTCCTAAATCATAGTAAATATTTGAAACCAATTTAAAATAAGTTTTCAGTACTGTCTTTTAAAGAATGATTATTTATAGATAAAGCAGCTGGAGAGATTATAACACACTTTTGCCCCTTTTCATCACTCACATTTCCACCTGTAATGGAGAAAAGGCTAAAAAATATCAGTGTTTGTGTTTTATTTCTGACCTTTCATTTGTCTTCTTGCAGTTTTCTCTGCTGTGACGTTGCTGCTGCTCCCTCACAGTCAGGGGAACATCTGGCTGTTTGAAGACTCGGTACTCATCACCGGGAAGTTACCTGGTAAGTTTAGAGGCCAGAGTCATTTCACCTTCATCTCAATGAGGAAAGAAGAACTTTAATTTGTAGAAGAAAACACACTTTACTCTAAATCGGTTGCTTTAGGCTGCATTTTAGGATTTAACTGAGCTAAATGTCACAACTTTTACCAGTTTATTTGAGTAGTTTTTGATTTGCACAGATTAAGTAGAAAATTAAAAAAGGATTGACGAGGCTGCAAAAAAATCCATGTGTCTTTTTTATCACCCAAAGCTAAATTCTGTATTTAAACATGCTGTTTTATATGCCCAGATTTTATCCAATCATATGCCATCTTGTTTTCACAGACAGCTCCTCCCAACCCAAGGTTAAGTTCCCCAAGAACCTCCTCCCGTTGTCTGACAAGAGCAACATCTCCTCACTGACAGCGTACCTGACTGTACCACAGCACCACCTAGCTAGAGACTGTGCCAACTGCACTCCAGGCATCATCAGCAGCAAATCAGGTGAGCGTTAAACACAGTAAGGCCTCATTAATGTTTAAAGCAGTTGATTCTTAGTCTGTGTGAGTGTTTACTGTTTAGGTTTGGTCATTAAATTGTAGTCTTGACAGGACATCATTCTCAAAATACACTAAATGGGAAGAAAAAGTGAGTTTATATTTTGTTGGATACAAGTATCAGTATTTTTAAATCAAGCAGATCTTGCAGCTTGTTTTATGATCATTCCTTAAAACATGGTTATAAGACAATGTTTAAACAAGTAAAAGTTTTAAGAATTTACTTGAATTTACTCCTTGTGTCTGCAGTGTTGAGAAGCATCGAGCTGAAGGCGGTGGCAGCCGTCAATGTCCTGCTGTACTCCGGTGGTGAGGAGCTCCAGGTTCGAGGGCCCATTCAGATCAGCCTGCCCCTGGGACACCGCACGCGCCTCAGGGCTGCTGATACTGTGCCTGCCTGGGCCTTTAACCTGAAAACTGGTACGAATAAAGACTACAGAGAAGCCACTGAATTACATTGCAACTTAAGACACATGTTTAATACAAGAAAAAGAAAAGATGAATAAATAGAGAGATCTAGCATTTGGAAGAACATAAAATACAGTTCACTTTCTCTCTGAATTAGGATCTTAAAACTGACTAAAGCCTACTCTTTAAAGCACAAAAACACAATTAAGACTGTCTAACTCAGTGGTTGTACTCCTGTACTGTACAATGACATCAGGTAAAGCTAATTTGTATGCTGTTTGAAGGTGCCTGGGAGAATCAGGGTCTGGGAATAGTGAGAACAATTGGTGATGAGCTGGTTTGGACCTACACCGCTTCCCATCTGGGCCACTGGATCGCTGCCCCCCTTCCCTCACCAAACGGTACACAACTCATCTGCCTTCATGAACTCGTGTAAACGCAGGTTGTGTAGCGGTCTACTGGCTTTTGTATTGATAACTGTTTTCTCTCTATCTATAAATCTGACCATTTAGATTACCTGGGACATGGAAGCTCTTTGGATTTCCTATCATACCACAGCTACCTGTTGATGGGAATACTGGGAGGAATGCTGGCTTTGGTGATTGGACTCCTTTCCTTGCTGCTGTGTCAGTGCGGGTGAGAAATATCGGAATCAGAAATGTTATTGGCCATTAATTGTTTAGAATTTATTTTTGAGTGAGCGTCACAAATATAGTTATTTTCAAGATGAAGTGAAGTTGCCAGGCTTAAAACAAGGTAAACACAATTCAACTGACTATGACACTGCATCAAATAAATGTTAATAGTTTATTCCACACACCCTCTTAAAGAAGGTTCTGGTAGGTAAAAATAGCATCTTAAAAATAAAAATGGCAACGTGTCCCTTTAACTTGCCCTTAATTGGCCTAAGATGTTTTGGAAAGCAACACTATAAAGCTGCAGTCCATACTTATTCAGTTCTGTTCATCCTTTATATAGAAGTTCTCATCGAGAGCCCAGGAGGAGGAGAGCACGCTTTTCCAAACTCACAGTGGTGAAGAAAGACCAGACCACCTCCACCCACATGGAAGAGGGTTTACTGTTCCGTTCTGGTGACAACAGCCTCGCTTCCTGCAGTGTCCAGTGTGAACCCTCGTCCACGCCGAGGCACAAGGCCAACTACAACATCTACGTGGAGGATCCAGGGAGTCGCCTGGCTGCTGCTTTTTATGAGAACATTGCTGCGGATCGGATCAAAGGCCCACAGCCGTCATCTCACTACATCAACAGCGAAGAGGTGGCTCGGCTTCGGGACAAGTCGGAGCAGAACCGGGCCAACATGAACTCTGACAACTTCTTTCAAGATAAGCTGGTTCATATCTACAACCAGCCGCTGGCTATTATTCAGGCGCCGGAGCTTTTTAGTGCTCAGGAGCAGCAACTGTCGGGCTGCAAGTCTGCTACTTTCCCCCGCAATGCAGTTGAGTATGATGCTCACTCAGAGCCTTCAAATAAAGACAGCTACACCCAGACACTACCCAAAGTCCCTCACCACCACTCCCAAGGTGGGAGCAGCCCACAGCAGAGCAACCAAGATGAGCCCCAGCCTCTGGAGACTCCTCCCCAAGGCCAAGGCCCTAACGCGGGCGTGTGGGGACGCTACAGTAACCTCCTCGAATCCTCCGTCTCTGTGCCTGGGACTCTTAATGAGGCAGCTGGTATGGAGGCCTTCAGCAGTGGGCATGGCGTACCCAGCGAGCTGCAGGGGATTTCAGAGCGCACCTTGCTGGAGCTGACCCGGGGCAAGCCCTTGTCGTCTCACCCCAGGGCCTGGTTTGTGTCCTTAGACGGGAAGCCGGCCGCCCAGGTTCGCCACTCTATTATTGAGCTTCAGGGCCGCCACCGCCCGCCGAGCAGCAACGACACAAGCCTGGACTCTGGGGTGGACATGAACGAGCCTCTGCAGAACATCCGGGAGACAGAGCGTGACAGGCCTTCGATCAGGGCATCTTCCCTGTCGCACCACAGCCGAGGGGGGCGTTACAGCGAAGAGCAGGACCTGAGCAGTAGTGAGAGTGGCACAACAGCCACCTGTACACCAGAGGACCCTTCCCTGAGGAACATTTTAGACGGGAGCAGTGGGGCTATTCCCAACATTCCTGAAGAGCGAGACGGGATGGATACATCCAGCGCTCAGGAGGACAGCGAGTCGAGAGGTACGCCGCCTCCACGTCGCCTGAGGAAAGTGAGGGAGAAGGGGAAGACGGAAAAGAGGAGTGCCAAGCATGTACGCGAGGGGAGACCTCTGACCAAGCGAAGTTAGAGCATGGCAAACATCGAGACAAGCATTTTTTTCATCAGTGCTTAATTTAAATGTCCACGGTTGACCATTTCACCGATTTTGAGCTATTTTCATCACATGATGTCACATCAGTGCTGAGTAATCCAAATTAGTTTTTAACCACTTGTGCTCACACAGGCATTGTTGTTGTTGAGTTATGTAATTGTACAACTTTGCCAAAGAATGCATAAGCTAGCTCAAGAAGTAAAACAGGATCTATGTCATGTTCAAGCATTATGTAGCTGCTGTTAAGACGAGTTTGTGCACCACCTTCATCAATTTTCTCGAATCTGAAGATCACCAGCGAGATTCTTCACAGCAAAATGTCCGTGTGAACACGATGTCCCATTGTCCCCAGTACTGGCATTATAGAGGGTGCCTTCTTACTGCCTGTAGTCATTACATGTGATTACAAAAGGCACGGTATTTGTCTATATTTAGTAAAATCTGGTGAGTTTGCAGGACGGACACAGATACAGGTCTATGTGTAGTGCACTTATCCTCACCATAAATGCCTGCTGTAAATTAAATAAGATAAAGAAGCTTTCCCGGTTTTCAGTGCTGACATCTTGTTTCAATCACATTGCCTCATTTTGCTTAAAAAGAAACTCTGGGGTTCATGAAAAGACTTAAAGGTTTTTAACTCACGACATGAAATACTCAATTATATCAGAGTAAAATGCAGATGAACATTGTAAAATTAAAGCTGCCATTTTGAAGTCGTCACATCTCATATTCAAGGATTTAAGCCTACGGTTACTTGCGAATGCATGAAAATGAATGTTTTCTCGTGTGTATGAAAATATTTTGTGTTTTAATGTAGAGCTAACATTACGTCATCGTAGCTGTTAGATTACCTGTGGACTGAATGATTCATATCATTGTCTAGTCCTGAAAGGAGTATTGTGCTGCCAACTGTAACTACTGTAAGGAACTATTGTAACAATAGTACCCAAAGACTTCTACACTATGATTATCCGTGAATACATTTTAAACCACATCCATCAACAGTAAAGAGGTGGCTCGGTACGCGTTAGCTGAATTGGCACTACAACATGTCAAAGTCGTGTGTTATGGGATTAGTGGGACTGGAAAGTGTGGGGCAATTCTGTCTGAAGCAACTGATGGTACAACCAGCTACTGTTAACAGACTGAGAAAGAAGTCATTTCTGATTGGTTGGAAGGGTGCTGTTAAAATTATTATAACTGCACAGCTCTGAGGTCACAATTTGATATATTAATTCATATTAACAATTTGCAGTGTTAAGTAAAGGAGGCCAACGCCCTCTGCTTAGTCCCCCAAAGTTATGCATTAGTATTATTTTCGTTTTTAATAACATTTAGTATTATCCCTTGTAATTATTTCCATACATGCATTCGGTGCCTTGGAGTTTTGCATTCACAACCTGTGGTTCCAAACCTCTTAATACGTTTGACAAAAATATATTTACTTCCTGATCAACGTGACCTTGGGATGGGATTACCTTTTTTAAAATTTAGAGATATGACTCAAGAAAGAAAGATGTTTTTTAACTGATTTTTTCAGTTGAAAGCTTGACGATAATGGTGCTGAACATATGGTCCCCAGAGTGGTCGTGGGCTCTAGGGATGGCAATATCGGTCCACAGTTGGTCGGTCACTCCTCTACACTGGTCCAGACTGAAATATCTCAACAACTAGTTGATGGATTGCCATCAAATGTTGTACAGACATTCAGGGTGCCCAGATGATGAGTCCCTCTGACTCTGGTGATTAATCTTCTTCTAGCGCCACCATGAGGTTGACATTTGTGGTTTTGTGTGAAAGACTATTGGATGGATTTCCTCATTCTGAATTGTAATAAGCCAGTCAGGTCATATTTAATTTCGTCCAATACTAACTAAATATTTACAAAACTACATTCCCACCAGCCTCAGCTGTTATTAGTGTTTACTTCTAATTAAAAAATGTTAGCACTACTGTGGTTAAGAACAACCTCACAGAGCCAGTAATATGGGTGTTAACCCTTAGTCTTGTTTGGGTTTAAGCAATTTCCAACAAATATGTATACAGAAGTATTTTACTGAGGTAAAATGTAAAACAACACAGTCACATGTATGCCTGCGTTTCATATCTGTCCTCTACTAATTGACATGGCAGCTTTTGTCTTGAGTCAAATGAAGCACACCACACTTTAATATGAGCCCATTTGTTACACTGGCACACAGCTTTCCCACAAACCTATTGAATTTTTCAGTGTGTAAATACAACAGTGGCAACGCTACAATAATGAATACCGATATCATTGGTCATTCATGATAAAGTTTGGCAAAACACTCACCATGAACACCATAAAGTGGTTCTACTAGCAATATTTACCATAAATTACAATTTAAAGAGTAACTTGCAGCCACATTTTTGCTATATTTAGTCTTCCGTCATCGTACTACTGTAAATCTTTCACAGATGAGTTCATTTTGTATGTATAAGGCTCGATTCAGCTACCTTCATGTGTTCTTTTGTATGTACTGTATATAGTAAAGCAACATTTTATGTATTATGTGGCTGTGATTTAATTTATTTTGTGCTGTTTTTCTCCCATCTTAAAGTGGGAGAAATGTGTGTCCAGTGAATGAATTGAATGACAAGGTTTTGAGCCAGTGTCATATGAGAGACGTTATCAATATTCCTTTTTTTTTTAAGGTTAGCGTAAAGGGTGAGTGTCTTTTCAAGGGAGTGTCTAACAAGCCTGAGCTTTGTAATTTTAAATGTAGCAACAAGTTGAGCACTTAATCATTCAGTATGCTTACAAATGAAAATACTTTCTCCTGCTAGTCATCAGCTTGAAAATACAGTATATCCCAGCTTACTCAACAACGCGAGGAGTAGTTTGTGAACACTTTGTGCTGATAATTCTTGACAAGCAAATCAAACCTACTGCCACTCCATTTTTAAAGTGATTTTTGCTGAATGTATTTGTATTGATTTTAATGTTCTATAGTGTGCTCCTCTTGTGTCTAGCCATTGAACTTCATGGGCTTTTGTTTATTTCAAAATGGGCACCTCTTGTGTTTACCTCTGTAATGATAGTAGTGTTATTAGTCTTGCCTTTTTGTGCACTAAATTAATAAAGTTACTTGATACCAATTATTGTTCAGAAGCCTCATTCTTTTTTTCGAAAAGTGTGTATTTGATGAATACAGAACTTTGATTTTAGAAATATGACAGAAAAGCATAATTTCACATAGATTTCAGATTGATTTGAAGAACAGTGAAAGATAAATGAGGGCACAGAGACAACTGAAACATTAAACATTCAACCCACCTTCGATCAAACATTAAGTAAAAGAAGGTACTTTATAGTTGTCAGTGAACAAAAGCTGTAGTGTTTCCACAGTCTCGCTTTATTGATTTCAAGGGGAATCTGACCGAATCCGACCTGGTGGTAGGCAGTTAAAAACTAACTGTAGTACCTTTAAGTCTCTGTCTCTCTCTGATGCTGTGTGTTTATTAAGACTCCAGTCATTCTTAGCTCTGAAGTGAGTCTGTTGTTTGTTTCTTTAATGATTGTCATGCCTGTCCTTTTGGGTTGCAGTCTAGTCCGCCTGGCAGGAGAGGCCAATGTAGCTGTGTGCTCGGGCTCTGGTCTAAATAAACCTACGAAAAGATCCAGTTGAGGTTGCTCTCTGATTTTTGCCACTGCAGAACACCTGTTAGGTGAAGCAGGGCTGTGTTTTCTTGCTGTATTTTTTGAGGAATGTGCACCTGAGTCAGATTTACTTCGGTGATCAAATGAGGAGCTGCCTTTGGGAATATGAGAAGTTTGTTTTCTCTGCAACTCTCTTTTTCCTTCCTTCGTCACAGTGTCTGCTGTACCTATGCACAAGCCTTGAAACCTGCCCGTTATTAACTTTTGCTGGGTGTTTGAAGTTACTGAAGAGCCTGTCAGCACCTCTAAGTTAAGAGAACCGTGTGAGGGAGTGACTTTAGTGTTCCTGTCCCGCAGTGCCACTCCTGGAATAAACAGGTCCTTAAAGTTCATTTCTGGTCGTTTGGCGAAGTCACTGAGAAGGCAGGAAGCCGACTTAGGGGAGGTCTTCCTTTCACTGGTTCTTCTTGTCAAGGGGTTATAAATGACATATCCATCCAAGGGGCAGGAGTTGGACTTCTGCAGGATCCCGTCCACACAGTCTGTGTGGAACTTAAGTGTGTGTGAAAATGTGAGGAGGGGAGGGTGAGAGAGGAGGGGGTTCTGTAAAGTTTTTCTTTTTACATTTGTTGAAATCATTATAATTGTTTGTTATATTGTTTTACAATAAAAATGTAAAAGGCTCAGCAGTCAGTCTGATATACAGCCAGTAAGTTGATGTACTTCACAGATTAATAATAAAAAATGTTGAGTATTGAGTTGTTGATTTGAATTAAGTGCAGGTTGTCATTTAGAATTATATTATTTCAATATCCTGTGAGTTAGTGTTGAGACACGATGTAACAATATAAATCAGATTTCTTAAAGATGTGATATGCAAGGACACTGTGAAATGTTTTACCTTGTGATGGCAGGGCAGAGTTCGGACACGCTGGCCCAGGACAAAATCCTGCAGACAGATTCGACACTGCTGTCCCTCATCCAAGAGACGAGACCCCAGTCTCACCCTGACCACAGGTACACACGCTAATATATTTTCTGGTAGAGGGTCTGCAGCTACAGGTATGGTGCTGAGTAGGAAGATGCGAAATGGTGAGCAACAAAATCTTATTGTCAGTAAATAGCGACAGTGACAAATGTGTAAACTGTAAGGAAAACAAAGAAGATTTTGTGGCTGTATTAAATAACTCACCTGTCACTTGCTGGCTGAGAGGTCGCTCCCTTTGGTTCATCACTCAGGTTCTCTGTCACAAGGTACCACTTGTCTCTCCTTTTCTGTTTGAGGTCGAACCAGAGTTTTTATTTAGCAGAACTAACAACCAACAGAAATATGACGATTTTAATCAAGACTCGAGTTGGGAGATTAGCTGATGTAGTACAAGTATTATTTCAAAGCTGAATCCAAATAGCTTACTGTTCGTGAAGCAAGTGGATGCTGTGTGTGGCAGCCCTTCTTTGAGCAGTCCTCACATAGATAGAAGTAACTGCAGACTGTGCATCTGAAAAGATGATAACAGGGATTAAAGAAGAAGACAAATGTCAACTACATCTACTTAATATAAGATACAATATGACCCTTACATTCGATTGCCACAAAGACTCAAACTGCTTATGATACCTAGGTTCTCCTACATTTTTTAGCCCAAACTTAGTCACGATTGCTGCTTGCTTACTTGAAACATCTGCCAGTGACATGGAAGATCCGGCAGCTGTGACAGAAAACTCCCAGGTGTCTGTCTGTCCGCTCTCTTTCAGCCGTGGTGAAGAGCTTTGCTGCATTTTTCACCTGCTCCTGGAGTAACTTCAAAGAGCTGAAGTCCTCCCTGCACAGAGGGCACTTCACTGTTTCCTCCCTGTCTGAGAGTCTCTGGTGATCTGCCCACACTTTCATGCAAGAGATGTGGACATTATTGCCACAGCCGAACCTGGGAGAGAAAAAAACAGCACATGAGGGTGCAGAAAATATGTCTGCAGAGTGCAAAAATAAAACATTTTTTATATTATTTCTTTGTGGTTGAATGAAATATCCTCCTCCGGGAATATCAGGGGATTTGAGCCTAATTTTATAACATCCGCAGATGTGTGCTCGTGGGTTCCACAAGCTGTATGTCAACAGCTGGAAATGCTGTATCGGGTCATGTTCTGGCCAGGAGTGCAACAAAAGTTGACAAGAACATCTTACATCATCCTGAAACATGACTGTACTGACACAATAACAGTGTAAAGCCCCGACCACAGCCGCCTACGCACCTGCAGTAAGACACAGGCAGTTTTTTCTCCAGCAGCTCTTCTTGACAGATAGGACACACATCCTGGGCTTGGATCACTTTCCGGCAGACACTTCCAGCCTCCTGGCCCATGACTGGTTGGCTCGGGGTCCTAGAAGCAGCAGACGGATCATTTTCCGTCCGGTGGGCTTTGGTGTGGTGCAAACCGTGGAGCACCTCCAAGATCTGTCTCTCCACAAGTCCATGCTGAAATGAATCTAGAGCAGAGTTATTTTTAACATTGCATGTCAACAGGAGCACACGTGCACGGGTGGGTCACTTGTTTAAAATTGCTCAGGAACTCTACACAGGAAAGGTCTTAGTGTTAAACCTGAATTCATTTAACCCTAGTTCGTTAAATCAGCATTGTGGTGTCCATATAAAACCGGTTCAGAAGCAGTTTTATCACTTCTCTCAGGCCAAATGTGAGGTGTAATAAGGGTTTTGATGATCTTTCATTTTTTCAAGGACTGTACTTTTAACTGTGTGATAAACAAATCAAATTAGGCCTCAAAGAACCAAAATAAAACTAAACCTTAAACTGGAAATTCTTTTTTCAAGTAATCTTTTAACAATGTAACTGAACTTAAAGGTACAGTATGTAATAAGTGCAGCGATATCAAAACAACTTACATTCATGTTCTCTGGGAAGTCTGAATTTCCGCAGTAAAACCCTGTAAAGATTAGAGGTTTATTCTAGAGTTAGTGGTTCTTATGTGAAAAAAAAAAAAAAAAAAGTGAATATCACTGATACAAACAAACATAAATAGCCCTGGACATTATACGAATTTCTAAAATATACATTAGTTGTGTTTTAAAAAGCAAAACTAAAAGCCTTCTTCTTGCACTTGCGCATAAATAAAAAACAACAAAAAAAACTACAAAATGTAATTTAATTCAGGCGATATTTGATCAAAAATGTAAGAATACAACTTTTATTATTTTATAGTTTTATACTTTGTTCAACGGACGCAATTTGGTCAGTGTCCAAAAAGTACTGAGATACTAATTAGGTCCTGCAAAATAAAATAAAAATCCACAGTTTTCGATAACAAATGGTCCAGCAGATTATGTCGAATTTCTGTCGAACAAAGTTCAAGGAAAAGTTTTCTTCTTGAACTGTTTTATGTGCTACCCAGTCTTATAGATAAATAAAATGCTGGTGTTCACCTCACAATGTCCACATACATAAAAAAAAATGAATTAAAAAAGGGACCATGGGAAATATCACCCTTTTAAACATCTCCTTTATCTCTTTCTGTATGTTATTGATACCAGCAGATGTGTTTGCATGGCTCCAGCTCCTTGGTGAACACAGGGCAAGTGCACGTATGTGGGTCACCCAAGCACACCTGAAAAACATGAACAACAGAACATAATCAGTAATGACACAAAATGTTTTTTTTTTTCAGAATTAGAGCAATATGCATCTGGAATTAGAGAATGATTTACCTTAAAGTTTCTGGCCTCCTCCTCCTCTCTGAGCAGAAATCCTGTTGGGCCGAAGGACTTCAGGAGAAATATAGTTGTGTTGAGGGCTTGGTCTTGGTGGAAAGTCACTGCATCGCTGACTGTGTTCCTCCAGGCAGTTTGCCTGAACATCCTGTCTCTACAGAATAAAGACATTTATCACTCATTTACTCTATAATAATGAAAATGAAGGGTACACTTAAAACTGCAGGACATTTGGAATATTGCAAATAAAGATATATGTCTGTATGTGTACATCTGTTTCACAAATGTGTGTCTCTTTATCTTCTTCCCTGCCTTACAGCAGTGGTGGAATATAACTACAGTAAGTACATTTACTTAGATACTGTAGAAGTACAATTGTGACAAACTTGTACTGGGTATTTATACTATAACTTTTGTTTTGTTTTTTGTTTGTTTGGGGCTTTTATTGCTTGTAATCCATAGCGACAGCTGTAGAGTGACAGGAAACGGGGCAGAGAGAGAAGGATGACACGCAGCAAAGGGCCACAGGTTGGACTCGAACCCACGGCAGCTGCATTAAGGCACCCACCAGCTCTACTAGGTGAGCTCCCAGGGTGCCCCTTGTTTGACTTTTTACATAAAATAAAAAAAAGTGATACTCTTATGATATTATTCAGTACTATTTTACTAATCCTCCCAGTGGTATACACCTAACATTGACTCCACATTGATCAACTACATTAAAATGGCTCTAATATAATATTATATACTCATATTACACTGTGAAAGAAGCAATTATGCATTATGGGTTGTTTTAATACTTAAAGTAACATTTTGAATGCAGGACTTTTACTACTAACTTAACTAACTTACTGGTATTTCTACTTTTACTTGCATAAAGCATCGGAGTACTTCTTCAACCACTGACTTACAGTTATGAAGTCGCTCAATAGTCGACAAAAATACTGAGTAATAGTAGTTTTCTTCGTCATTTGTGCACATAAAAACACCTTTCGAGCAGGAACCAGGATACACCTTGCATGTAGCCTTGTACGTTAACTTAAGTTAACTTACCTTAATCAGGCTAACTGTTTACGTTACACCTGTTCGCCACTTCCTGCTAATGCGGTCTACTGAGCTCTCAATATTTAGAGTCCGAAACAAACAGAGGCGTTAAGTCAATTAAATAAACTCGTAACGTTACATGGCTCAAAATAAACAACCGTATTTGTCGTTAAATTCCTGAAGAGCAGGCTAAGTTAACTCGGCAGAGCAAGTTTCCAGAACGCCGTCGCCATGGTAACCTGACTGTTGCCAAGGAGTTTTTTTTTTTTGCCCTGCAGAGGGCGCCGTTGCTAAGCGATAGAAACCCTCAAGAGACTGGTCCGTTTTGTTCTGTCACACCAGTTATATGATGAAAATAATGTATATTTCTGACATATTTAACACCCAGAACAATCTTTTCTTACTTTTTTCTACAGCCTTGTGAATGAAACTCTCTCTTATGAATGTCAACAGGAGTATCTTCAGTATTATTCATGCCTCTAACAGCCTTAGAACCACTAATAAAGATCCACACAGGCATTACAACCCTAAAAATCACCAGCCAGGACATTAAAGTTGACTTTATATCATATTACACCTAATATAAACCACACAATTTAATGGTTTTCAATTATATGAACACGTTGTAATGCCCTTTACAATGTAGGGATGTCCCACAAAAGGCGAGCATGTGATGTCATCCACAGCCCCAGTCAGTTTTTTCTATCAGGACAGCTCAGTGTTGCCTCTGACTCTGTTGCAAACACACACCGATGGACTACTCTTGAACAAATCTCCCTCCCCCCCCACCCGACCCGGCCCCCTCTAAAAAACACAGTGGCACATTGTTTTTCTTTTCCTGCAAAGGTAACCAGACTGAAGGACTTACTGGTTTTTGTGCTCCTGCAAAGGTAAGTTTCTTTAATGGTTACAGTTTGTCAGCATGTCGACTGTGATTACTGCTCAAGCGCTGTGGTTACGGTGCTGAAAAACAGGGGCAAATGTCCCTGTTCGAAATGTCACATTAAACTAGAAATGTCATACTTCAGACTATATGTTGCAGGGCACATGGAGAACAGGGTGCACACATGCACTCTGGTATTAAAGGGTAGAGTACAAAAGAGGGTAGCCTATCCTATCGCTGCTGGCATCCTCCCCAAAAAAATCTGTTTATTTTCTAGTTTAGGAGTAGCTTAAATGATTAGTTAGTCCTATAGCCAACCTCCTTCTTTATAGGTGCATTAAACAGTGAGCAAAGTCTAAAAGTTTAAAATAGCACAAAGCACGAGTAGAGATTGTAGAAAGCTACTTGGTGTGTCGCAGAATAGTCAAACCCTTTTTGGATCTTGACATCTCACATTTAAACACTATTTATTTAGATTTCCAGGCTCTCCAGGTGCAAACTGAGGATGGCAGCGACGTCTTTTATTTACTGGTTTCTTTAAAGCCAAAGTGTGAAATGCTGTCACACATAACAAGAACAACCTGCTCACATGGTGAACATAAAGTGGTGAAATATGGTTTCCAAGACCAATGTGTTTCTAATAAAGGGTAATTCACATGGTAAAGAGTGTAAAACCCTCTTGTTCTGAGACAGATGGCTCTCACAGTCAGGGAGTAACTTTACTTTGAGTTATTAAGTGTCTCTGTTGGCCATTAGAGAGATATACTGTGTGTCTTTGGGTGTGTTCAAGAACATATTAATCTTTTAAGCTGACAAAGATTTCCTGAATTAGCAGTCAGGGGAGTTGGAAATTATTCAAGTTTGTTGGTCTGTGTCACTTTATTACAAACTGTTTTTTTAATCCAAATGAGAAGCAGAGGATTTGGGGAAAGTGTCACTCCCATACCGCAGTTAAAAAGACAGTAGATCATCGTTTGCACTCATGAGAGACTGCGTACTGTTTTCATGCTCTCCGCAGTCTTTTCACATATAAGTTATTGTGCAACCTCTTGGTCACATCGCCTCCAATAATCGACCCTTGTGAGTGACACACTGCTTCATAAAATGTTTGGAAAAGACGCAGCTGCCTTACTATTATGATATTAAAAATGTTAAATACGTCAAGCTTATTTGCAAATATTAACCTTATAGCCATAAATGCCTTCTTCGGACAGGTGTCTTTCTCTGTCTGAGGGATCAATAAATCATGATTGATGATTGGCTCATTGGAAACTCGAGTTTAAAAAGGCGGATCAGCTTTGTAGTCATGAACGGGTGATTTTTGATAGAGTTTTATGATATTTTGTTGTTTTTTTATTACATTCGGTGCTGTTTTGTAGTGTTTTCTTGTTGAGTTGTTGTGTATTTGCATAAAGGCCAATCAGGGACGGGTGTTGCAAAGGATATAAATACTGTGAAATGTGACACAGGTCTATGATATATACTTGTATCTATGAAGAAAACATTACGTAACAACTTTAAAAAACAGTGTTACTCCAAATAGAGCCTTTTCCAATTTATATCCTCCAGTCTTTGCTACCAGTTCTGAACAAGAACTTGTAATTACTGTACATACTTACTCAATTTAAAAAGCATAATGATATACAGTGATTTCTTATTGCTGTAGACTGAATTATGACACTTTACAATAGCTTTATTTTTGTTTTTGGAATGAAATTCGTCTCATACAGTAAAGCAAAGACATTCCTCACTGGCTATCTCAACACAGGGGCTGTCGAGGGTGCAGCTAATCATTAATTACAGTTTTTATCTTAATAAAACCATAGATTGGGATTTTATACTAGAAAGAGAGAAAGAGATTTGGACAAATGCTAGTTTCAACACCATCTACTGATTTGGCTATTTTTACCACAAATACAGTTAGAACTGTCATAATTTCCACTGCTTTCCCACTGACTGTCACACCTCTTCTAAAGCGGGACACATTATTATTATTATTGGAAAAGATGACCTCAGAAATTCACTTTATGGCAAAAATTTTTCCATTTTTGCTAATCTATTCTGGCTAGGTTATTCTGATAGAATTTGGATTTAACTGTACAACAGGTTTCAGTACTTTTAATTAGGTTTTCATCTATCGTGTGTTATTGAAATGCTGAATAAGTTGCTGCTTGCATATGTTTCAGCTGTATCTATAGTCTCTGCAAGAACCATATGGAAATACATATGGTTTGCGTAACATTCACTGTGCATAACTTAATCCTCTAAGTTAAATCTAACTCAAAAAATTCAAAGTAATAACTCAGTTGAGTTCATTTACATTTGTCCAGTATTTTAAGTATTGATTTGTGATATGCTTCCAGTTTGCTCCACTGCCTCATTTTCTTTAAGTTTACTTTATATCATTACAGGGAATGTCAGTTTATAAATCATCATATGAACAAGTGTACATAAAAAACAAGTATTGTTCACAACTTGATTACAGCAATTTGCTTTAGTGGAAGAAAACTACTTAAGTGGTATAAAGTAAAAGCATTTAAGTTCCTACAATTAACTTAATTTACCCATGTTACCTGAACAATAAATACTTGTACTCATCTGGTTTTTACAGTGTTCTGCAGCACATGCTTGACTGCATTTGCCATATTGATGTCTTTTGGCTAAACTTTGGTTAAACTTGCTCAACATGCATAATAAGCATGCAGGAAGGAAGCTGCGGGGAAACGCAGGAAGCAAAAGGCCAAATCTGCAACCCCAACATCCAAAAAGGGGAGACTTGCCATTTCAAATTAAAAACATGGCTTTGGAGACATAGCTGTGGTATCATTTTGTTTAGTTTCGATTAGGGCAAAGGTCAGGGAACAGGACATTGTTAAAAGTAATCGCAAGTTAGAATAAAACTGATCCTACATCCACTGTCTTTTCTGTTTCAGTTAAAACTGTAAAAAAAAAAAAATATTATTGAGCTCTAATTTAGGAGTAGAAAGTTAACTACAAGGTAATTTTAATGTCTAAATGCATAAATGAATAAATGTACTAAACCAACAAACGTGTGGAATTAAAATATCCATGTGACAGCGCAGAGCATGTGAACTTTGGAGTTTGGGTCCAGCTCCTGTCAACACATCGTGTGTCGGATCATGTTGGCAGCTGCTGCAACTCAGGAAGCTCGTTTTTTATTGAGCTCTGGGGGAAACTATTTGGGATAGTGCTAAAAGTTTTACCTGTTCCTACGAATGACATAAAAATAACTGAGTGAAACAGAAATAGGACTGAAGCTTCTGGTTATGGTTTCATATATGAGTCACAAAGCATCATGTGTTTCCTTTAAGTGTCTAATTTGATTGCACTGAAACAGATTATAAAGTCTTAATGTGTTTTCCTTTTCTCAGTGACAAACTATTGTCAACTTTCCTCAGAATACCCACGACGATCCGAGCACAGATGGATCTAAACGGCTTTATGTTTCTCCTGGTCCTGTGCGCCCTCAATAAGGTACCTGTTGTATCTGAACTGTGCAGTTGTGCGACAATCATGTTTTTGTAACTACAGTATTGATTTTTAGATCATCTATTCGTTATTAGATCAAGAATTTCAAACATTTTCTGAAACAAAAGTGAGATAAATCAGTCCTGCCATTTAAAACTCTTTATCCATTCAAATAATGTTTGTTTTGTGAGTAGCATTAAAGGGCTACAACTTGCATTTCACTGCACAACCCTGTATTGTAGGACAATAAATAAATTAACTTTGCAACCTTGAATACTCAGTGATTTAGTATTGTGCTTCTCTGAAGTTGAGGGACTTGTGAGAAACAAATTAAAAGAAAGAATGGTTTAAATTAACAGCAGCAGAGGCTGAGATATACTAAACTTGGTTAAACTTGATCCTACATTTCCCATAATGCAACTCAGGAGGGATATTTGCTCTCCCACTACCACATTATACTATCATATGTGAAATATGCCCGTTTAAAAGGATTGTCACAATTTCTTATTAAAATGATACATCTATGATATATATGAGTATGTGCTCAATTTCCATCATCTCAGCTGCTTTCATCTGCAAGCCCTGAAGATGAATTCCAGGAGCATCTGAATCATCGGGGTGAACATCAGGCGTCACGGAACCAAATCGCCATGGCCCAGTACGAATGCTTCCAGCGGATTGTGAAAAAATCACACCACAAAACAAAAACAATAGGTGGGAAGATTTTCTCAAATGGCTTCACAGCTCAGAGGAAAATGTTACTGTTACACCATTGCATACCAACATTCAGCCGCCATGTGTGTCCTTGGCTGTCAGCAGGTATAGAGTGCAACACGACGTGGGATGGGTGGCTGTGCTGGGACGAAACTGAAGCCGGCGTCACAACAGAGCAGAGCTGTCCAGAGTACTACGATGATTTTGACCCTCATGGTAAAATTCTTTGCTATCTTTGATCCTGTAACCAATATATTAACCATCACTGACTTTATTAACCTTTAATATTTGAGTGCCATGTTGAGTTGAGACAGTAAGAACAAACCTTTTGTTGTTCCCTTAGAGTTAGATGTGAAGGTTGATGCCACTCTTAGGCCTGTGTGTAAAGCAAGCTTAGCTTAACTTAAAGACCAAGCCTGCAACCTTCCAAATGGCAAATGAAGCCAAACCGTAAGTGCCAAAAACTGCAGCTCCTCAAATGTCCACTTGAGGCTGGCTCCAGATGTGAGTTAATCTCCATAAGGCCCCATGTTAAAATGCCAAATTTACAGCCTGGTACAAAAAAAATATATAAGATAATTACTTAGCTAATTACAAGGAATGATTGAATAATTACAAAAACAACATAATAATAATCAAGTGTATTGCACATTGATCGGCTTTAATGATTAATGACTCAAAGTTTTGACACTCTGAGGGAGGAGTTGTACAGTTTCATGGCCAGAGGCAGGAATGACTTCCTGTGGCGCTCTGTCGTGCATCTTGGCGGAACGAGTCACTCGCACTGAAAGTACTCCTGTGTTTGACCAGTTCATTGTGGAGTGGGTGGGAGACATCGTCCGAGATGGCATGAATCTTGGACAGCATCCTCCCCTCTGACACCACCGTCAAAGAGCCTAGCTACCACTCCCACTCCCACAAACGTCACTGGCCTTGCGGATCAGTTTATTGAGTCTGTTAGCGTCCGCTACCCTCAACCTGCTGCCCCAGTGGCCACCACAGACTCATGGAACAAAAGCACGTGCGCCGCCTGGGAATCGAACCCAGGTCACAAGAATGGGAATCTTGTATGATACCACTACACCAGCGGCGCCCTATTTTCAGCAACCAGGCTTCAGTCAGCCCACATCAGCTCCACCTCTTTACCCATTTCCAGATTTGCCAGGAGCTGGTGGAGCTGACCACCGGGCTTCACAACAGCTCCTCAGAAACAGTTTCAAACTATATTTCTGCAATGATAATGATGCAAGTGTAGTTTAAAACCTTAATTTCTACTCTTTAGGTGATATTTAAACAATTGTCAATGACAAAATTTTATTTGTTTAATGCATACACAAACAGAAATGTAAAACAGAAATGTAAAATTGTGATTTTAAGGAGGTAGCTGCCTATTTGCAGCACCCTTTCTTCACACCTGATGCTTAATGAATAACAAATGTGCCAACAGCGATGGCCTCCAAAGTCTGCACAGAGACAGGCGAGTGGGGACGTCACCCAGAGAGCAAGAGGACATGGACAAACTTCACAAACTGCAGAGCCAACACAACACATCATGGAGCAGTAAGGAGGAATAATGACAATGAAAGACACCATATAAAGTAGTTTTCACTGTGAAGTTGTTCTGATTTTGTTCTCTTGCAGGCAGCAATGACTCACTTCTACTTGGTTATGATTGGTCACGGCCTGTCGGTGGTTTCATTGCTCATATCGTTAGGAATATTCTTCCATTTTAAGTAAGTGTGACACAACTTTCTTTATTTCCCTTTATTATAGATCAAGTCTGCCTTATAATTTATGGCACAGTTCCAACAGGATCAAAAAACTGTTTGTCTCTCATCGTTAACTAGAATAACCTACATAGTTTTTTCAAAATTAGGTCTTTCCCTAGTTGTGAATGTACCAATCATGTTTTAAAGTAAGTTATATGAAACGTATGTTTTATTATTACAGTAAAAATCCTCAAAAAACTCGTCCATGCTCCTGCTTTCAAATCTTAGCCAAGCTACCAACTAAAAAATAACACGTTTTTGACATTTATAACTCAATATGAAATCTGTACGACCCCTAATGAATAATTTATTAACATTTATAACTTCAGATGGTTTATTAAAAAGGGCCTTTCTCACACTATGAATATATATATAAATGTTAGCAAATCATTAATAAAGGGTTCTTCCATGACAGTAATCCATAAAATCTGGAGTTATAAATCTTAATATCTTGTTAATTAATTTAATTTTGGGTCCAGATACTTCCAGAACATTTCTTTCAGAAGCTACTATAAAAGGACAAACTGGGAGGACCTCTTACAAATTGCTTTAATTTTAATAGTTTAATAAATGATTCATGAATACTAATGACCTACAGTTACACCTAATAAAGTTTGCAGTTGCTGTATACTGTATTAACAATTGTTGACTTGTTTCTTGCACAATTAATTCATCTTTTGAGCTTGTTGAATTTCAGGTTAAATCCATGGTCCACCTTACAAAAATGAGTGGATCTACTGCAGCTAATGAAATCAAAATATGCGTCTAATGTGCATCTCTTCTTCCGCTGACCCTCAGGAGTCTGAGCTGCCAGAGGATAACCCTGCACAAAAACCTCTTCCTCTCATTCGTGCTGAACTCAATCATCACCGTCGTCAGGCTTACAACAGTGGTTAATAAACAGGGACACTCGCATAATGATTCCGTGAGTGATTCCTGCACCTTGTGTCAAAATCTGCTTTGGTTTTTAAAATATTTTGTGTTGAGAGCTCATGTTGCTTTTCCCATCTAGGCAAGCTGTAAGCTGCTCATGTTCATCCACCTGTATCTGCTGAGCTGTAACTACTTCTGGATGCTTTGCGAGGGCATCTACCTGCACACGCTGATAGTTGTGGCAGTGTTTGCAGAAAAACAACATCTCATGTGGTATTATCTGCTCGGGTGGGGTAAGTAGGGATTCATGACGATATTTCATCTCACTTTCTTACACTCAGATGTTAAAAATATGCTAATTTGGTGGTTTGCAGGTTTCCCGCTCGTGCCAGCGGTGATACATTCGATAGCACGCCACTGCTACTACAATGATAAGTGAGTCTTCTTGATCAGCGCCTCCACACGAGACCATTTCTAAAGAATATCATAAGTCAGGTGTTTCCATAATGTGTAATGTAATGATCTGATTCATGCATTCACAGATGTTGGGTCAGCTCAAACACTTCCTTGCTGTACATTATCCACGGTCCCATCTGCGCTGCATTGGTGGTGAGTACTGAACTGAAATATAATACACATTTTTCATTGTTTTACACGTACACAATATAGGAAATATTTCCATTTTATGCTGCTTCATACTTCCACTCCACAACATATTGTAGACAGATATTGTACTTTTTACTGCACTACATTCATCTAGTAAGTTAAACTCTTTGCAGATTCAGATTATTAATAATAATAATTAAAATATAAATTATAATGTATTATTATAGATTAAACTAGCTGGCAGACTATAAAGTAGTTTAAATATGGTTCCAACTTTACCAGCTGCAGCATTAAAGTGATGTACACATTAATGCATCTCTTTTATAATCCAGTGCATAATCAGTACTTAAATAGTAAATGGACTGTAAATGAACCACCAACCTTCTGATTAGCAGACGACCCGCTCTACCTCTGGGCCACAGCCGCCACTTAGTACTTTTTGATGTTAAAGGTTTTTAGATAAGTAAGGTTTTAAACGCAGGACTTTTACTTGTAACAGAGTATTTTTAAGGAATAACATACCAAGACATAAAAAACATACTAGGTGCGTGAATGGTTAAAGAAATAAAAGCTCTGTTTGGAACTACAGAAATATTCACTTCTCGCTTGTTTTAGGGTTTTTGTTTCTTTTTGCCTTGAGTCTGGTCACCATCAAAGTGAAACACATAATCAGTTGGATCAAGGACAAGACTGTCTTGGCCGGTCGAACACATTCCTCCCTTTGACCCTCCAAAAATCAACAGTGGAAATAATCCAAATACTTTTTGACAGTGTGATTTTTTTATTCTTAGTTTGTTTTCTTACATGTTTGAATGGTTTCCACTGTGTTAAACTGCCAAAGAGTCCTTGAAAACCACCAAATCTCATTGGAGCTTTATTAAAAATACACATTACAAATACATTGTCATTTATTCAGTTTAAATGATATGCGATAAATGATGGTTGAACAAAGAAAGATCTGGATGGTGATTTAAAGGTCTTGAGCCATGCTACCCGACCGCAGACATGCAGTATTATGTGCTGACCCATTAATTGTTGCATTTCCTTTGTTTTCGCATCAAATAAAATGCCTTTTTTGATTCCAGGTGAATCTTTTCTTCCTGCTCAACATCGTTCGGGTTCTCATCACCAAGCTGAGAGTGACGCACCAGGCCGAGTCCAGCCTCTACATGAGGGCTGTGAGAGCCACCCTCATCCTCATCCCTCTGCTCGGCATCCAGTTTGTCCTGCTCCCCTACAAGCCCCAGGACCACTGGGTCTTTGAGGTCTACCTGTACATCATGGATATCCTCCTGCACTACCAGGTCAGTAAACACGTATAATGGAGCGCTTTATCCAACGCTGTGTATGTACCAATGGTGGTTTAAGAGCAGGAACATGTGACGCTGTAAACTTTTGTTGCAGGCCCTTGTGCAGCTGTTTGAGCTTAAAGGATTTCCTATCTTGTGTATTTTCTCACACTTTTGTTTCACATGCAGGGTCTCTTGGTTTCTACAATATTCTGCTTCTTCAATGGGGAGGTGAGTCATTGGCTTGATGCAGCATGTTATTTTCAAGGCTGGATTTTGAATTATCCCAGTTAAACTGCAACAGCATGCAACATTTAATTATCTTTTTTCAATGCTGTGCAATATTTTAATATAATTTTTGGGATGATAAGAACCATGGCCTGTATCCGGAAAGATCCAATCATACAGAAGTTAATGGATCTGTAACGGGATCTGTATATCATATCATATAAAAATAAAACCTGTCAAAGATCCAGTGTGTAATCTGCATATTGTCCGTATCTGTCCATATCACCACATAGGACAGTACTGTATGTCTGGGCTTTTTTTCCAGTGCCATCGTCCAAAATGTTGACCACGAGTTGGATTTTTCATATTTTATTATTTCTATTAACTGTTCATGAAAAATGCTGTTTAAAAGATGTCTCAGTGCTGCCAGGAATACATTTTATGTTGGCCTAAGAGAAGTCAAATTCACATATATATTCCTAATAAGTCCGAAAATATGAAAATCTGCATATAAGATATAAACAATAAAAACATTAATATCTATATTTTTCTTATAAATGTAGCAACTTCTGATGAACCAATCAATTTCACGCTTGGATAAACTACTTTGGGTTAACCCCGCCCATTTTTGGTTACGCACCACCCACTTAGGACATAAGCCCCGCCCCTCCGAGTACAGATACAAACCATATAAAGCCTTTTCTTTTAATCTCCTTAAGTTGCTGCTTTCCCAAAGATAAGGGATGATAAGTTCCTCTTTGTGTCTCGTCTTGCAGGTCCAGAGCGTCCTGCGGAGACACTGGAATCAGCAGCGGATGCAGTTCGCCGGCACGTTCGCCAACGCCGACTTCTTCCGCTCAGCCTCGTACGTGGCGTCGTCCCTCACAGAGGTCCACCGCTGCTACAGCATCGAAAGCCACACCGAGCACATGAACGGCAAGAGCTACTCAGACATATTCAGATCGGACAGCCCTTTCGTGTGAAGGCGGCCCTCAACGTTGGACGCTGGAGGCTCACTGTTTCTTTGACTTCACCCAAGATGTTACGAAGATTTGGTGTCAGTGTTTTCTTGGAGTTTTGCTACTGACTGAGTACACACTTTTCTTTATTTTTTGCCTTTTTTTCCATCTCCCAGCCAAATAGTTTCCTAACAATCCACTTCTCACTAAATTAGAAGGAGCTTGACACCAAAGAGACTGTTTCTCCATGATTATTTACATCCCATGAGTATTCAAAGGGGCTGTTGTTGGCCATAAGGAAGACCAGATGAATCAACAAACCTCACTGTGAGCATTAACACGAGGAATTCCTGCCTTTTTTTGCATCTTGTGGAATAAACTTGAAGAGCCCCCAGTGAACAAGAAGCTGTTCTGACTGTTAAGATCTTGCAAACTTAAAAATAGGTAGTTATCAGTGAGGGTGTTGTAGCTTTTGCAGAACTTTTTTAATGTGGCAGAGCCGGAGCCATAGTTGCTGGGAGTTATTGAATAGCAGAGAAGGAGGTGGTCAGACAGTAGGCAGTTACCTTCAAAAACTTAATGCCATGATATCTGTGGTTAGAAACATACAGAACTAGACATTTAAGATGCAAAACAGTACAAATACACACAAAAACTAAAGCTTGCTTCTTTTGAATTAAAGACATGCAACTTAGAATAAAGGGTGAATGATCCCCTGAGGAGAATTTAATATTTATATTATTTTCTTTTAGCTAAGTTAAAAATAAATAATGAGCTTCACAAGAATAGGCTTACATTGTTTTGTCTGGCATGGGTATATCTATACTATCTTTTAAGTTAATGCTCCGTTAGGCTTACTGTGTGTCTTTTTGCTTCACATCTGATTATTCCAAAATGCTGGAGAGATTGTAAGTTAGTCATAGAGGAAACTATGACTGTGTTTGTACATATATTTGTGTATGAATATGACATATATAAGGCACAAAATATGAATTTTGTATGTAGACATCCTTTAGTGTACTACTAGTGTATAATTTTCAAGTCAGCTAGGAACACATATATTACTTTTACTACATTTCAGTCCACAAACTGCAGAAATTAATAGTATAAAGTGTGAAAGTGTCATGTTGCATGCTTTTAGATGAATCCTCTGGTGATCAGGAAACAAATTCAGCAGGAACTGACTTATACTGATTCACTGATTTAACACATTGATAATTATTACCACTTTTTTGTCAAGATAAAGTCACCTCCAGGCAGAGATCGCTTTCCTGTCAGAGAGCTGCTGGTTTCAGTCTTACAGAACAGGAATTACTCACTTATGCAGCACTATTAACGGCCTCTAACGTTATGAATAATCACCGGAAGTGGAAAAATAATTTAAAGCTAATAGTTTGACATTTTTTCTGAGAGTTAGATGAGAAGATTGATACCACTCTTATGTCTGTCTGTTCAAAATATAAAGCGTTATATACCAAAATGGCAAACTGTTCCTTTAAATGAACCCTAAATGTAACGAGCTAGCTTCTAATTTCTTTTTCTGTTAGAATCACAGAATATTTCTGTTATTCATAATATAATAGGCTACTAGACTGGGTGATTACGACAGTATTTTATTTTGCCTTTAAAGAGACAGTAGCCTTACTGGATGCATACTGGGTACATAGTCAGATATTTATTATGATACACTGGATATAAGTGTGACGTCTGATTCATGGCATTCATTTCTAAGTTTGACATTCTCCTTTCTTAATGCTAATATTACCAGTTTATATTTACAGACATGAAAGTGGCATCAATCTCAAATAACTTTCTCTTATCAGAAAAGCGAATTTTCCAAAACGTCTATTACAAACTATTTATAAACTCTCTTGCTAACATCTTTGCAATAGGCTACACTGAATATTAATAATAATAGGGATTTGTATTGCCATTAATATAGGCTACATTGGGGGAAAAAAAACACTTACTGGCTTCTCTGGAGCTTTCTCTGGAGCTTTCAACCATATTCTGCTGTCTTCCTCAGCAAATGGAACTTCCCCAGGTGTTACGACGTGATAACAAGCGGACTTTTAGAGGGAGGGCAGACCGTAACTCCGGCCTCTGACAGAAGTGCCATTCACTGAAGAAAACAATGGGATATGACCGAAAGCCCTGCAAAAAAAAAAAAAGCTAGTAAGTGAACCTTGAGTTTAGGATCCTTTATCCCAGATGTTTTTTTCCCGATGTCAAGACTGAACTTTGATGTTAGAAAAACAAGAAGGACTATATAAAACGCAGATGTGTGTTTTCCCATGTTGTAGCAGTTACACATTTTCATTATTTTCATTTTTGTTGTTTTGTCAATAAATCCAGACAATGCTTGTTTATACTTAAGAAATAATGCTGTAAATAAAAACAAGCTGTTTTTAAACTGAGATTCAGGAGAGAAAAAAAGAGTCGCTGTATTTGTGTTTCAGTTTCAATCCCCTCAAAGACAAGCGAAAGAAAACATGTACGTACGTGTATTTTCTTTCCCACATATGTAATTAAGGGTGGGATTTCCTTGTCTGACCTTAGAAAATGTCTCCCACTGAAATGAATATTGTTTCCAGACAAAGCAGGGCGTGTTACTGTCTGTTCCTCGTCCAGAACATATATGTGACCAGGTACAATTAGGAAGTCCCAAAGGAAAAAAACGCTATATCTATCCCTTCCGTGCATCATTTATCAAATTCAGAACAGAGAAGCTGTAAAAGCACTTAACATGCCACTCTTCTTTCAAGTGTTAAATACGTCCATCTGCAAACAGGCCGCACGATGATCAACAGCATGTGTGCATTGACCGTTTATCATCGCGAGTAATATTTACGAGCTACTTTCATGCCGTTTCATAGTCGTGACCTCAATCCACAAAGGATTCTGGTATCCGCGGTTTTGGACAGAGCACTGGGCATCACAATAATCCCGAGACCGTCTCCTCCCATGTTATTTTGTGCAGAACACTAAACATCTGGCGTTTTTACAGCACAGCTAACCACACTTTTTCCTTGCATCCTGTTACATCCATATGAGAGATGATATCCTGTGTGGTTTCTGATGGCACACATTTCCTTTAAAACAGATAAAAAAAAAAATTAAAAAAAGAACTCCAAATTCAACTTGAAGCTGTAAAGATCAGATGTTTTTGTTGTTTACCTATCACAAAGCCACCTGACAAGTCCCACCTCCCTTTATTTACCGCAGTGGATATCAGACCAGTGGATGTATTGCAGGCTTCCTGTTTCTAAGAATACACTGGCATTGAACTCTTGATCCGTCGGCTCTTGTGTGCTGGTAGCAAACACTTCCTCAGACTCATGACTAACACTTGTTTACTGCCTTAACTTCCGAATGCTTCCACTGAAACTCAAAGCATTTTAGCCGATGTTCTGTGTCCAGACGGGTTGTCGGTGGCAATTCTGCGAATTTGTCAGGGACATTTCCACAGGACACGACTGAATAGAGACATAATAAGCCACATGTGCTCTCCTGCGTGGTGACAGTCTTGCACATGGTGTTGTAGTAAATAATGCTCCAGCTTGTCATGGCCACCTTGAGACTAGTTTATTCAATTTACTGAGAAAAATACACTACTGGAATTCAGCAGGTATGTTGGCTAGACAGCTAACTTTGAGCCAGTGTTAAACATCTCATTTTTTGACTTGTGACTCTCTGCTGGAGGCAGCGGTGGAAAGTACATTTACTCAAGTACTTTGCTAAAATGAGTTTTTTTTACTGGTTATGAAACTCCTCTATATGACCTACCTAAGCACACAAGATCATCTTATTCTTAATGTCTGAGACTGGGTGGGAGTCACCTTGGAATTAATTAAATGAGCCGGTAGAAACACTACCACGTTTGTCCACAGGGGTCGCCAGAATCAACAAAAAAAATGTAAGTCGTTAAATACGGCTATTCTTAAGGTAACAAAAACACAATGATACTATATTAATGTGGTTATACACTAATATAAAAAACATAACTATGAATATGATATTCAATTTCTGTCAATAGATCCGCCTAAATGTTACACACTGAACCTTTAATATGACTAAAACACATGAGTACAGGCACTGTCAGGGCTGCCCTCAGAACACTAACCAGTATCAGGGCTAGTGCATTTTTTCAATAATCTCACCTCTTCACCTCTTTCGTGTATCTTAAATGATGCCACACACAAACAGTAAAAGTCTACGGAAAAGCCCAACACATGCTGCTAGATTGCTTGTACGGTTATTCATACCAATATTTCAATTCATACATCACTTGAGAAAGAGCTCAGACAAAATGTCAACTCATGTGGCATTCTGAGTTTGTGGGCCATTCAAATGGATTTCTCCTTCCCTGAAGATGGAAACTTTCCATTTGCTATTCATCGTGTCAGTCCGCATCCTTGGGAAAAAACCCCTGATGAACAAGGTACGATGCACTTCACCTTTCCAGCAACAGCAGAGGTGGTATGTTAGGAATGCAAAGTGTAAAGCAACTTAACTCACAACATTACACTAATGACCTTTTCACTCTTGACAAGGAAGAATGACTCAAACTTAAAAACAATATGCTGCAGCCATTTCCAGTAACCACACTTCATTAGAAACCCTCGATGTTTGCAGAAATTACTGGTTAAACCACACAATCACATACCGTACACATCTGGCTCGTTGCATTATCTGGCCACTTGTGCATTGGGATGTCTCACTCTTGAGAACAATGGAATGAGTTCTTGGCCGTGCTCGAGGGTGTGGAGGGCGTACAGTGCAGGGGCTGGGGTGAGCAATGTGGCCCGGCTGTATGGATGTGACCCGGACCTGGGTGGGACCTGCAGGAAGTCTCCCGTTCGCTGCGTGGCTCGTTCAGACCGCCGCAAGGTCATGAATTATCTGAGCTGCTCATCACAGAGTGATGTCAACACTGGGTTGTCTGGTAGTCTCGCTGCTTTGTTGTTTCTGGAGGGACGTCATGATCAAATGTGTGAATACATCATGTAGAGAGTTCATTTCCAGACTGCTGGCCAGGGGCGTCGCACTTTTTTTTTGTCCTTTGCAGCTGTGGGCCACCTTTCACCCCAGCAGCAAGAAAAAAAAGGATGATGAAAATCTCTATCAAATCAGAGATTTACAATACGTTTTAAATGTCTTTCTTTCTTTTAAATCAGCTGAAAATGAAATGATCCTTGTTGCTGCGTTAAAGGATAATCCAGTTCATTACAACTTGCATCTTGTTTTAAAAGGTTTCTATTTCTTATGATTGTATTCACACAAATACATCATTATAATATCGACTGATCTGACAAACCTTGGTTAAGCTAGGGGAAAAAAATCGCCTCACTGCTTGTGTTTCTTTCCCTGTTTAACTTCTTTAAAGCAATGCTGTGCAGCCAGGTATCCCCTAAGTGCACCATTTAACTGATTTGTAATCCAGGAGACCAGAGTTTGCATCCTGTCACAATGTTTATTCATATTTTGTGATATTTTTTTTTACTGGAAACACAGTTTTTAAGTTCCCTAAACCTTAACCACCCTCTAGTGGCTTAGTAAATTATTCTTACAAGACTAAGAATTTGACATAAAATAGGAGGGTAAACAGGTGTTACTAATGATACTAATTAAGGTTCTGTATCATTTAGGTCAAACAGAATCAGGACACAATAGAAAGGCTCTGCCACACTAAATGGAACCTTAATCAGTGTCATTGGTAACACCTGCGTTTATCCTACTATTTCATGTCAAAATGGCTGCTGTGAAAAAATGTGATTAGTTCTGTAGTGTTTTTTTAAGAAACCAAAGAAAACACAGGGAAGTTCTGACCTAAAGATGGCGCTATATGAAAAGTTAAAGGATCAGCCAGACCAGCATTGCGATCCCTAGAGCAGCTGCTAGCATGGATAAAATATATTTTCACTGGATGTTAAATAAAGTTCTGCAGAATCATCCAGAAACATTATTTCTGGTGTTAAGGCTGCAGCAGGTTCCCAGATCTCCGCATTTAACATTGCACAGAAAAATAAGATCCAAGTTTCAGTAAACCAGAATAAGCTTTTAAAGAGCCGATCCTACAGTGCTTTCACAGCCAACCTGTTCAGCAGAACTCTGGTGCCAGTTTAATTTAAGCTGAAAGCTGTTGATCGATCTCTGGTGGGGACAGATAAACCGGACAGAGACGGCTAGAAAAGGTGGTTAATTTGTTCATGGACCGAACTGAACTACAGGTATGAAAGCAACCTTTCTGAGTGGTGTGATCAACAACGGTAAATGAAAGGTATTTGCTTTGCAAGCAGTTTTGTCCAGATCATTTTTCAAGTCAAGCAGCAGAACATCGAAGCCACCCTTCAAACGTCAGACATTTGGAATAAAACTCTTCAAAACATTTTAAACAATAAGCTTATTGCAGTTTTAAAGAGCCCAGTTCCTACTACCCAGGGCGGTGGGCCAGTATCTACTTGTATGAGGTGCGCCGCCGCTCTCGTCTTCAGCTCTCTCCTGCCAACAGGAACTCCCTCTCTCTTCTCCCAGTTTCCTGCCATTGTTCTGTCCACTGCCACCAGGCACAGGCTCCTCCCAGGATCTGGGAAAAGGTGGGATGTTAAAGCGGCCCATTTCCTTTTCGATCAGCTTCGACCTCAGCCGGTGGAGGAGGGGTGTGTGTAAGTGTGTGTGTGTGTGTGTGTGTGTGTGTGTGTGTGTGTGTGTGTGTATAGATAAGCAGCACCCATATGAAGAGCAGCTTCCACTGGGTTTTGTGTGTGTGATTTTTACCTCATTTCCCTTTATGATATCATGATGATCATGTTAATGAGGGAAAAAACACCCATTAAAATGTCAGTCTAGAAGTCATATATTGCACAAGTGTAATCTTATTTTTCTCAGCTGTCTTTGGAGCGTAAACCTACATGCTTCTTCACTCCCACAGCCGAAGTAAAATCCTCACCAGTTCTTCTAAACAAGTTCAACTTTGGTGAAATTTGAACTGCAAATCTGAGCTTTTTATTTAAAAAAAAAACACCTGTGTCGAGTAGAAGGTTTAGTAGTCGGAGTAGAAGGAGTACACAGAGGAATGGTTTCCAGACATTTACGAGATAAGAGTTGATGGTAAATGTATTAAAGAACTGTGTGACCTTATCGTCCTGTTAGCGGCCTCAGACGGCCGATCCATTCCAGGCTGAACCGGCCGGGGGTCATAAAGTTTTTATTTTTCAACTGAAGCTATTAGCAGAGTTTCAGAACCACACCTCAATTATATCTCTTCCGGCATTCCCATGAATTCCCACCTAACCCTCTATTCCCCTTTCACACAGGTAATTCCCCCACTCCTTTTGTCTTGTTAACAACTCTTACACATATCTTGATGTGGTCCTTGCTACTGAATTTCTGATGTCTGCAGTAACTGTCCAGCCTGGCCTTCGCAGCCTCAGACAGCACAGAGAGGAACGCTACCTGTCAGACTTTCAGTATTCGCACTAAAAAGACTGCTGTTGGCCACAATGATGGAGTCATGGACAAAGATCAGTACACTGCTCTAATGTGATATGAGGTAGGACAGTATCCATTTGTTTTGGGGGTTTTGAGAAGCTACAGGCCCGTATTTATTTCCTACTATTAAACACACACCCACTGTTTATTTGCTTGGTTTTTATGGGACTGCGTTGTAGTTTTTGATTATAAATTGTGTCTGCATGTGCGTGTGAGCATTTGTAACTACTGTAGCACTCTGTTGACCGACTGTACACAAGTTGGAAGCATTTTTTACACAAATATCTGTATCATTGCACACCTTCTTAACATCAAGACTGGTGCATATCACCCATGACAGACGTAACATACCGAAAAAGACGCCACAAGTTGAAACAGTCAAGAGAGTTTCAGTTTGCTTTGCACAGAAACAGCCATTAGAAATGTCCCTCAGAGAAACCAAGAGAGTCCTTTTTACTTTTAAGCCTGTACTTTTTCACTTTAACTTGAGTAAACAAGTTGAATCAGTAATAACCAGTGCTGGTTAGAAGTAGAAGGCATGGAAAATGATCAGTAAAAGTCCACATGTAAAGAGAAAACACTCAAAATGCTGCATCTAAAAAAGCTTGAAATCTTCCAAATCTGCACAATAAACTAATCACAATATAATTTTACATGCAAAACCTATGATTAAAGTATCTGTTCATAGATAATCCAACAAACATATTCCCACCACTTTCCTTTAATTGTGTGATTATTTAGTTTTTTTTTGTTTCAACCGTGCGTTTTCATGCCACTGAGAATAATTTAGGCCAATAGTTTGATCCTTTCTCATGATCCTTTCCCAGTGTTCTTTACGTGTTTTGGAGGGGCGTCAGTGAGGTGGGGTTGGAGGGTGCATAGGAAGGAAAAGGAGTAGCTGGGAAATCTCATCGAGGCTCCTCAGCGAACAAGAGACACCCCAGTCAGGATCTGGGCGTCGCTGCCAAGTCATCTCAGGGTCGCAGACTCTAACAGCTTTTGCGTGAAGTGAGCACAAATACATTACGTGGAACTCGCTCGGGTTTTTCACAGAATTTGATGCAAACTACACAAGGCTTACAAAGAGACTTTAAAGTATAGTCACGAATGCGTGCAGGGAAGAATAGATGAAAGAGAATAAGGGGAGTTTAGCTTCTGGGCTCATATATTTCCTCAGGAAATGAGAAATTACTTCTTCCTCTTGAAGATAAGAACGGGTGGGGGGTAATTAAAGCTGAGCAGCTTGTTTCTGTGGATCAGATTCCCCCATATGTCTATATAAAGAACAAATGAAATAAAATAAATAAATAATTAAATAAATATTAAAATCAATATTAATCAATATTAAAATGTTGCATTAGCTACTTTAACAAAGCTCAAAAGGCAGCCATATAGTATTCCCTTTCTCAGAATAGTGACGTTCTTTACTAATTGCCCACATCTGCTAGTTGTTCACATCTGGGACTCTGTCTCGTCATTTATATTTTATCATGTCTTAAATTTTCTGTACTAAACTATGAAAACATTATTATTATCATTTTAACGAGACTTGACTTGCAGGAAAAAAGTTAAGGGCGTTTAAGGTACACAAGGGAATTCTGGGGTTTAAAGTTTTGGGCCTTTAATGTATAAATCGCCTTGAGCAACATAAGAAAAAAACCCTGCCCTTTAGCTTTAGTGTTGATCTTGTCACTATTGTCCCCAACTGCGCAGCTTGCTATGATAAAGTCTTGTTAAAAAGTGCAACAGTGTGAAGTAAAAAGCGAAGAGCTCACAGAAAAGGACAGTTTATATTCCTTCGGCACCACTTTTACCTAAAACTTTCCATCCTCGTAATGAAAATAGAACCTGGCTAAAAATGACCACCTCGACAGATGTGGAGCGAGCCTGGGCTGCAGGAAACGGTGAGAGTGTCACGTCTTTCACCGAGCACAGAGAGGAGAGGTCGACCCAGAAACATGTGCTGCCTGAACTTTGGCTCTTTTTCTTCCTGTAAGGACGCCTTTTCTCTCTCCCTCTCTCTCCCTCCTTTTTCATCTTATTTGCTCACACACTCATACGCATGCACACACATTGGAATGGTGTTGGGAAAACATGCAGCCAGGACACCGTTTCAAACTGAAATTGTGGCTTTTTTTTACATCACTAAACTAGTGTGTTGTTATATAATAAAGCTAATACAGGGTGGTTACAGATAAATCAGTGTGTGAAATGTAAGCTGACACTTCAGTTTGTATGAATTTATCACGAGATACATGTCAGGTGAGGGCAGTTAACAGGGATTTGACGACTGTGAGGAAAAGCATTGTCTCCCTCTAGTGGTGAGATGGTTTGATTTCATTTCTCATTTAAACTCATTTTCAAAGCAAAATCTTGCCGTTCATGAGGAAGAACTGAGTGTTTATTCAACTTTTCTTTGCTTTGGCTTTTCTTTTTTTTTGGGGGGGAAGAGCACAGTCATTCCAAAGAAATACATTTATTCCACATCCATAGTCAACAACAAACAAATAATTTGTAATTTACAGTCATATGTTGCATTTACAGAAGTTTTAAAAGGAGATACAAAGGTTTTCTGTTGAAAGAGTAAATGAGTTCCTGCACAGAACTTAATAATTTAGGTTCAAGCATGATTTTTATCTTTTATTCCATTAAAAGTAAGAACTACAGTCATTGCTATATCAACTCTCGCCCTATCCAGGCCTCTGGACGTGCATTTACTGGAAAAAAGCCAAATGAAATTCACTATAAACCTTCAGTTCTTAAGCTCTAACCTTCCAATAAAGACACCACATCTCTTAAAGCTTTAATATTATTGGCTGTTTTTTTCCAGTTTATGCAAGTTTACAATCCATCTTAAACCTCACTATGTTTTTTATTAGGTTTCATGTTAGCACCTTAGACTTTTTTTTTTTTTTCCACCCACATGCATTTCCCCGTAGAGTACTGTGCTCTAGATTGTAAATGTATTGATTGAATAAATTATGTCAGCGCCCTACCAGTCAGCGGACACAGCAAGTACACTGTACTTCAACAGCTTATGGGAAATGCAGCCACGTGTGAAGAATGGCAGCAATAAAACATCTAATCTTCATCGACTCGTACGCTCACACAAAGAGGAGTCCTTATACTATAACTTCTGGTGATGATGTTACTCCTCTAAAAAAGGCTATTTCTGTCCATCTTTGCGTTGTGTTTTATGAGAAGCACACAGGGCCGATGTCTAAGCCAAACTCCTGATCAGCCTTTCCAATGTCCATGGGGGCCAAGTCCACCACGGGCAGCCTGGCCGCGGTTTGAGTCCTGTACTCAATCACTGTCTTGCCCCACTCTCCGTTTGATGTCTGATGGAGAAGAAAGAGATAAATCAGTAAAAGTGTCTTCCAATCGCTTTTTATCAAATCTAGATATTCTGTCACGACTTACCGAGCAGCCGTCCTCGATGATGGTGTATCGGAGGCGGTTGGTTCCCTGCGCTCTCAGCTCCTGGCCGTTGAAGCCTCTGAGGACCAGAGCTTTCTTCAGGCTGCTGCTCTTCTCGTCTTTGTAAGCCACGCTGTTCCTGCAGTGGTAGGTGATGCTCTGGTGCGACTCCTTGGACAAAAGCTGCAGCAGCTTCAGCTGAACCGCCACGGCGTTCGGCTGCTCCTCATCATTACCATAACGGAACTGAAATTAGATGTGAATTTGACGCAATTACATCAAGGGCATTCTGGACTTTTCACAAAATGCATGTTTCTTGATTTCTTACTCTAGTTCCACTGATGTCTGCTCCAAACCAGACAGGTTTGTTGGGACTGGGAGTGGATTTTGTCCACCAGGCTTTGTTGGGAATGTTGGCCGGATTGGCAGAGATGCAGGTTTCACCACTTTCCATATTACAGAAAACCTTGATGGCATCCTTTGTGCTGCCTTGATTTGGATCAATCCAGTACTCACCTGTGTCAAAGGTATAAGCAAAATGAATAAAAAGGAGTTATACTGATAAAGTAGTAAAGAGAAAAGTATAAAAAAAGGACCCTCACCGCTCTTTTTCTGAGGGTAGCACTGCATGATGTCCTGGCAGGTTTTCGCTGGGTTCATCTTGCTGCCATCGGGACTGCGGAGGTTCTGCAGATGTCCACTGAGGGTCTTCAGCGTGGCGTGGACTCCGGTGTCTGCGCGCAGGACTGCCTCGTTCTTATTGGGAAGGGCTTCATCCTTGTTGATCTCTGGAGGCGGAGGAGGATCAGCTGCCATTTCATCCTCGAAGAATTCCACAGCCTCTGGCATGCCGCCGTTCCCGTCATAATCGTAAGAGGCAACGAAGAGGTCATCCACAGCCGCGGTGGGAGGTCCTGGGGGGCCTGGAGGACCGGGTGGGCCGGGTTCTCCTTGTGGACCCTGACAAAGAAAAGATAATTATGAAAAAACAAGATTAATATTTGTAAAAACCAATGAACAGAAGTCTTTTTTTTACCAGTCAGCCTAACTATTCCTCATACACCCTGAAGACCAGGGCTGTAGAAAGGATTTTAAATATATGGATTATATTTGCAGTATCATTGCCACATCACTCCAATAAACTTATCCCATTCAGTTTTACTGATGTCACAGGATAATACCAGTAAGCTGATTGTTTGAAATATAATAAAGTAAAAAGGCAATCTCGTGTCACCTGTTCCCCGAGGTCCCCACTGGACCCTCTGCTTCCAGGAGCTCCCATTGGTCCAGGCTGACCGATGTTTCCTTCCTTTCCAGGTGGACCCGAGACTCCTGGAGGACCCTGTAAAACAGTGAGAGATTTACAGTGTAAAAAAAAGGCAGAGCTGCACATATGTCTTCAATTCCCCTGTTCAAAGACTCAAAAAACTATAGTATACACTTACCCTCTGCCCAGCTGGTCCAACTATACCTATAGCGCCTGGCTCTCCTGTGGCGCCCTAAAATAGAAAAGAAGACCAGTAATATCAGCATGAGCATGAGATGAGTTGCAAATTACAGTTAACACCAATTCTTTAACATTAGAAATATTAGTATCTGAAATATATAAAGAAGTATTTGAAGTTTCTGAGTCATAAACATTTTGCTTACAGTTGTTCCTGGCAAACCGTGGAGCCCGGTGAAACCTCTGTGTCCTTTCTGACCCCTCTCTCCTTGTTCTCCAACTGCTCCTTTCTCTCCCTGTGGTCCTTGAGGGCCCTGAAATTAGACACAGGGTGATAATTCAACACGTCATGGAAAACACTGTTTTACACTTTATAAACTTGAAAAGTCTTTTTTTTCATGCTTACTGCTTTCCCCCGTACACCAGCTGCTCCTGGGGGTCCAGCGGGGCCTCTGGCACCCTAAACTCAAAGCAAGCAAAGAGAGCAGACTTTGTACTTGTGATGGGATTTACAGATTATTATTAATATGTGTTTGACGGATGTAGCATATTAAATTAAAATGTTGTTATATTTCTGTTTGTGAAACTCACGTTATCGCCTCTTTGTCCTGGACCGCCCGTCAGTCCCACAGGACCCTCAGTACCTGGAGACCCCATAACACCCGCCAAACCCTCTGTACCGGGATTTCCCCTGTCTCCCTGGAAACACAGGCACACACCGGGAGTTAGCACACACAGTATGCACAGAACATCCAGTCCAGTATTTGGAAAAAACAACACAATGTATTTAATCTTACCCTTTCTCCTATGAGACCATCCTTGCCAGGAGAACCCTCTGCTCCAGCGATACCCTGAAAATGTTATTATACTGTTACAGAACAGGTGATCTCAATTAAGCATCCACAGTATTGTTTTCTATGTTAAGTTTTTGTGTAGAAGTAAGTGTTGTTGCTGTATAAAGACCATAAAACACCTAAAAAATAGGTGATCTTGAAATATTCTACACAATACACATAAATGCAATTTTTGAGATACTTTGGTTTTGAAATGAGCAATGAGATGGACAGGACGAACCTCAGGTCCGGCATCCCCTCTTGGCCCGTTGGCTCCTGGTAAACCAACTCCACCAGCAGGCCCTTTGCTGCCCTGAGTTCCAGGACCTCCGGGTTTTCCTGGTGGACCCTGAGAAATAAACAAATCCAGTTTGAGTTTGAAACAATTATTCAACCAGATTTAAAGAGTTATGAGAACACTAGCGAGACGTAGTTTGGCTTTGTGTAGTTTAAACAATGAACAGAAGGAATACATACAGCAGGACCTGGCAGTCCCAGCATGCCTCTCTCTCCTCTGAGTCCAGGCTGACCCACAATTCCTCGCTGTCCTGCAGTGCCAGCAGGTCCTGGAGGTCCATCGGGCCCCTGGCAGAGGAACACAAGACAGACAGACAAGCAATTGATTTATTTGTGTGCAGCACAGGCTGAGATGAATGCTTCAGTGAGCTCCTCCCTGCGTCTTACCGCAGGACCGTCTTCTCCAGAGTCTCCCTTCTCTCCAGGGCTGCCGGGTGGGCCTGAAGGTCCCCTCTCTCCTTGACGTCCTGGAGCTCCGTTCTCTCCTAGAATCCCAGTAGGGCCCTGCTTTCCTGGAGCACCTATAGGCCCGTCTGCCCCTACAGCACCCTGAAACACACACATGATCTCTACTCAGTCCAGATTTTGGAACCATAACGTAACTTAACGAATCCACTGCAGGTACGAGATTTAAACAGTGGTAAAAGGCTTTTTTTCTTGCTTTTTTTACTCAATTTATAGTTAAAACTGGAGGGTATAAAGTAAAGCATATAAACTAAAAACACAGTGTTTCTGTGGCAATTCATGAAATAACAGGATGTCACACGAAAAACCATATTTAAACCCTTCCTGATCCTAATCCTTTTAATTCTGCAGCTGTATTTGATCATTTTGGCCACATGATTGATAAATATTAATATTAAGTATTGAAACTCCAGTAATTTAAGTTTTATAATGTAACTCACCAGAGCACCGGCTGGTCCAACTCCTCCCGGCAACCCAGGAAAACCAGGAGCGCCCTGTGGGGAGAAAACACTTGCGGTAAGGTGTACTTTAAAGATAATTATGATAATAATGCTTTTATATTACTACGTGCTACAAAGCACTCTTGACACAAACTACTGAAGTTACAAAGAATCAAAACATGGAGCCTAACTTACCGTTTGACCCTGTGTTCCTCTGCCACCTTTCAGTCCAGTCACACCAACAGGTCCCTGGAAACACACACACACACACACACACACACGAGTAGCAGTGTTATTTTCATTAACGAAACTACAAAAATATTCGTTGTATATGGTGAGCAGGAACAATTGGGAGAGAGATGAGAACGACACCTGTAACCATGGTAAAACTAAGAATGAAACTAAACTAGGTGCTAATAATAATCTGTGCTCTTTCAAGATGTCTACAAGCTTCACAGATACCGTCCATTAAGATATGTGTCCCTTCGTGTGTCAGACGTGTACCTGTCCTCCTGGTTTTCCAGCCATGCCCTGTGGTCCAGGTGCTCCTCCTTCTCCCCGCTGGCCTGGCTCACCTGTTTCACCTTTGACCCCGGGCTGACCATCAGGACCCTGGGAAAGACAGAGTTTGAAATCGAGCCTTTATTGGTTTATTCACTTGTATAATTTGGACATGACTGCCACATTTTAGCGGTCTTTCACTTACAGAAGGTCCAGGGAAGCCAACAGCACCAGTTGGACCAGTCTCACCAGTAGAACCCTGTATATATCACCACACACACACAAATACACACTTAATCAAGAAGAAATTCAAAGAAAACCACATTTCTGCTCAATTTAATGTCAGTTGTAAAATAAAAAGTTCTACTGACGGGAGTTCCTCTTGTGCCTCGGCGTCCTGTAGGTCCTTGTGGGCCGGTTTCACCCTGAAATAAGGAACAGTCAAATCTTAAAAGCTCTTAAAACATCACAATGAAACCAGAAACCTGAATCAACAGGACTGTACGGATTTAAGGTTTTAAAAGGTTAGCTCAAGAGATCATGGTCATATTCAATGCTCCAAATTTCAATGGATAAAATTTTGATTTTAAATGGAAAGTGGATTTATTGACATGGTTTTGCAACAAAATGCTCATTATTATTTGCTTTTTTACCTCATTTAGCTCTCATACCTAGTCTGTTCTTTCTTAATTATGTGCCCACTACTCACTTCAGTCAAATATTATCAATATTGTGTAATTTATGGTGGGTTTTCTTTTTTTTAGAAACTTGATGATTTGGGCCAACTACATGGATATGACCAATCACATTTTTGCTCGGATTTTTGCTTTTGAGCTCACCTTCTCTCCGTTGGGTCCACCGGAACCAACAGGTCCTACAGCACCAGAAAGCCCCTTTAATAAAATGAAAAATGCTTTTAGAATATCGTATTAGACTAAAGAAAAACTTCCTCTTCCTCTCAGGACTCTGCTGTATTGTTTATGTCTTAACCATCCTGTTAAGACGACTCACCCGTGCACCGTCGGCTCCGGCTTTACCCTCGGGTCCTTTCTCTCCAACAGAGCCCTGTTAGAAGAAATCAGCCTCATCAGTGGCTCAGGTTCAACTTCCTTTAACAAGGATTTCCTCTTAGTGATTTCCAACATTTCCCAGAATTACTTTTGACCACCCCCATAGATCTTGCTTAGACTTGTTACATTAAACATATAATGACAGGAAATGTTGCATCAACTGCAGATATATTCCTCTACTGAGGGTCACGTTAGTGAAGAAATCTGCGTGTTTGCATTTACTTTAATCGTATTCTTGTACTTACTGCATCTCCCTTTGGGCCTGAAGGTCCTGATATGCCTCTCTCTCCTGGCATTCCCTGAAGTCCTGGACCTCCTGGCTCTCCAACACCACCCGCTGGACCAGCGCTACCCTAAAATGTTCAGAAAATGCATCAAGAATTACATGCAACACGTTGTAAACATCAATGTCACTATCAGTGGTTTTTTGGTTACAATACCTTTGGCCCATCTGATCCTGGTCCACCTGGACTACCTTTGGGTCCCTGCAGCCCATTGGGTCCAATTTCACCTCTCTCTCCTGGAGGACCTCTTTCTCCCTGCAAGGACAACCAGAGGATAAAGACTGATTGTACTAAATAATGAAATGTATTGACTTGTGACTGAAAGTTGGGGCCTTTAATCCGGGGTGAGAACAGTAATTCATACAGATACAAACGGACTTACCCTTGGACCTATGCTTCCAGCAGCCCCAGCCTCTCCAGCAACACCCTGTAAAAAAACAAACACTGCTTCATGTACGATGATCAGAAAAACTGGAGAACATCTTGAAATATAGTTTGAGGGATTCTTTAAAAAGAATTTGACTGTTAGTGCTAAAAAATAATATCTTTAATAATCATTAAAGTTAAATTTTGTCATACCTCGTCACCTGGTTTTCCTGACTCTCCAGGTGGGCCTGGCAGTCCGGGCAAACCCTAAAAGACATGAAAGCAATTTTTATTAAATGCAAATAACAATAATGGACAATAATAACCACATATTGTTTTCTTCTTCAGCTAGAAAGAGAGGCTGTTTGTACAACGCATCCCTGGAGAATGAATGATGTTGGACAGAGAGAAAAATGGGACATCAAACTAAACAAATTGCAGATAAATGGATCATTTTTACCTCATATATCAAATACAGTGTGAAACAATATACTTCAGTAATAAAATTCTGGTGGGCAAAATGTATATGTTTTATAATTATGTGTACCTGGAAACCATGCAGTCCCTGTGGCCCCTGCTCACCTCTCTTTCCTGCAGGACCCTAGAGAAAAGCAGATAGAATATAACATGATCACGAATGTTATTGTTGATTATGATGATAATGATGATGATGATGATGATGTTAGATGCTCACAGCTGGACCAGTTGGACCGGCAGCGCCTTCCTCTCCATCCTTTCCATTTGACCCCTAGAAGACAGATACAGTATCTATCAGTATGCTAAGTATTGATGTATGTATGATTTAGTATTAAGTATAAATTATATTATATCAGTAGTGAAGATTACTTGCCCTTTGACCTGAAGGACCAGGGGTGCCAGCCTCTCCAATCTTCCCAGCATCACCCTGAAAATCAACAGGAACACAGGAACGTCATCATCTGTTGTACTGGCAATCATTTTTTTTTCTCTTTTTCCTATTCCTTGCATTTCAACATCCAACCTAACAATTTCACATAATTTACTTGAAATCATGTGTTCTATTATAGCAGCAACAATTAACACATTTTGTGTTGATTCTAGCGGCCCATGGACAAAAGCAGTAGTGTTTCCACCGCCTCAAATCCCTGATTTCGAGGGGAATCTGACTGAATTCGACCCAGTGCAGGCATTAAGAATAACTATACAGAAACAGTCTAGTTGCTGATTGTTTTTTTTTTTTTTAATCTAGGTCATATAGAGGCATCAGTACTAGCAGTTAAAACTCCCTGTAGTACATTTAAGTTGGATTTTACTCCAGTAACTTCTGCAAACTAAGCAGAACGGCAGGTTACTGAATCCATTTTAGCAAACATCATAAAAAAAAAAAGAGTCGCACTGACAGCGAAGCCTTTTGGTCCCGGCAGGCCCATCGCTCCAGCTAAACCTCGGTTTCCAGTAGAACCAGCTGGGCCTGGTTTGCCATCCTCTCCTGCTAAGCCCTGAAAAGACCAGAAAGAGAAATGTTAACACATGTACCGTCCACACTGTACTCCAGTGTTTGGGGAAGTTTTCTGTAGTTGTTTTGATAAGCAGTGAAACTTTGATGAGTGAGGAAAAGTGCGTACCACTGGTCCTTGCTTTCCTTCTGCTCCCTGGGCACCAATAAGTCCGGTCAGACCCTGTGGAATAAGACACAAAATATGTTTGGTTTGTCCGTTGATGCTCTAAAAACTACAAACACAGCAAAAATGGAGCAAACATTAAGAAATAAACCCTGTGCAATGCTGCAATCATGTTTGAATTACTTCAAAACAATAAACATTGGATATGTGGCTGTGTTTGCTTTACCCGAGCTCCGGTTAAACCTGGCTCTCCATTACGTCCTGGATCTCCAGGTAAACCTTTGGCGCCAAACGACCCCGGCACTCCTCTTTCACCCTGGGCTCCCTGTTAAGCCAAAACATCAAACATTCAAAAACACAGAAACTCTTGATGATAATCAGAAGAACAGAAGTTAAATTCTGCCATTAGATGTATTTTGATGTGAAGTCAACTCACCTTCTGGCCCGGTAAACCGTCTGCACCTGGGAAACCTCTATTTCCTGGAGCTCCCTAGAACAAATGAACCATACTTCTAAAATCTGCTGTTTCCAGATTGAACTCCTGAGATCATTGTTTAAAAAAATAGGGTCCTTTAAGATGAAGTAAACTCACTGTCTCTCCTGGAGGTCCTTGAGCCCCGATGGATCCAGCATCACCACGAGGTCCACGCTTCCCGTCCTCTCCCATCGGGCCAATCGGACCCGGAATTCCATGGTCGCCCTAACATGAGCCAGCAATCAATAATCAATCAATCAACACCAAAAAAAACATTAAAAATGAACCTTTAGGGTCTTTATTTCAGGGTTTTTTCACAGCTTACTCTTTCTCCCTTGAATCCAGCTTCTCCTTTGAATCCAGGCACTCCGACATCGCCCTGTAACAGACGATCAGTTCACTTTAAAGCTCCTGGTTGCATTAGATTATCTGAGTTACAAACATCTATTCAAAGATGGAGTCTCTACTTCAGAGCTAGTAAGATATTCTTCAAAGAAAATGAGCTCGTACCAATTGGCCCTTTGGTCCTGGTGCTCCTGTAGTTCCCTGGGGACCAGGGGGACCGGGCGGGCCCAACAACCCTGCTGGACCTACGACACCTGCGATACCCTGGGAAGGAAAAGGAGCAGTTACAGATTTAATTAAGTTGACGACAGGTTTACAGACAAAATAAACTCCATAATTTCTGCAGCTACACTTACGCTTTGGCCACGGGCGCCTGGAGCTCCATCAGTCCCCTCAGCACCCTGTTCAAAAATATTAAGTAACAATTAATCCAGAGTCTAATACAGTTCAACAGACAATGAAAGAAAGATGGAACCTTAACACACCTGCTGTCCTGTCGGTCCAGGTGGTCCTACGCGACCGGAATCGCCTCTGGATCCCTGCTGTCCTTGACTTCCTCTGACCCCTGTCGGCCCTGCTTCACCCTGCACAGGAGGGAAGATTCAAATTCAAGAACTTTTAAAGATGATCTTCAAGCTCTTTTGTCAAAATTTATGAGCTCAGGTTTTGGCATTGTTTAAATGTGATAAAACAAACGCCTCATGTTCTACTAAGTCAAGAAAGCAGAATAAAATCACTTGTTAATTAAATCAAATAACACTGAATGTCTTTGTACATTTTTTATACAACTTTCCATGGTTGTTTGCCATCCACTGGCAATCCCATGATGCCTTGGGTTGAGTCTGTTGACCAGTCAGAGTCTATAATCTAAATACACATTGTTGTCAAATGTAATCTGAGCTGATTATAGTTACCTCTGCTGATTATGTAATCACTTACTACCTGACACTTTTTAAGGTACTGTTTGTCACAATTCAAGATTTCCTAGTAAACTAAATAAGATACAAAACTTCCCAAATCCTTAATTTACTGCTGTTTAACAAAACTGCCGTAACGATCTTACCTTCATTCCTGGGCTACCGGGAAAACCTGGCACTCCGGTGATTCCCATTGGACCCTGTAGTTAAAGGAAATTTGGTTAAATCCAGTGCAGTAGAACTAAAAGAGACTGTATGTTGTTTTAGACTGGATATATATTATATTTGGACGAGTGAACAGTGCCACTTTGGCTGCTCTCCATGTAGTGGGAAAGTTGGAAATGCCAACATTTTGTGACAGAGCCAATATGTGTAAAGAAAGTGCATTTATTTTTTAGATGTAAGTCCTTACCAGAGGCCCTGGTTTTCCAACATGGCCGGCTGCACCACGTTTTCCCTGAAAGAGGAAGAGAAATCAAAATTTAAAACCTGAAACAGCATTTGACGTTTTTTCTATTTTTTCCCGACAAATGAAGATGTTTTTGTTTTTCTTACCACAGGACCAGGCGGTCCGGCTCGTCCTCTTTCTCCCTGCATGCCCGCTGGTCCCTGAAACAGAAGACGGGCCTCAGTATGCGTGTGAATGACTCTGTATGAGATGTACTGGTGAGCTGTTTACTGTGTGTGTTACCTACCAGTGGACCTGGAGCACCCATTGGACCTGGAGTACCAGATGTACCCTGTAAAACACAAAGTTAAGTACTTACAAGTGAAATCTTACTTTACTTATTATAACTAACGTCATTAGATTATTATTTTCTGCATTAACATGAAGCAGGGTTTTATTGTTGTAGTTGGGTGAGGTGGAGCTCCTTTTTAACAATTTTCTAATTTTATAGTGAGAAATGGCATCACAGTTACCCAAAGTGACACCTTCACAAAAGAGCGTACAAGTAGTGAAAAGTACAATATTTCTCTCTGACTAGTGGTGGAATACGTCCTTAAGTGAATGTACTCACATTCCACCACTGAATACAATGCAGGTTTGAAATGTGCAGTTTTATAACATATTATAAAGGTATAATTTGATGTGGATTAGGCTTTCGTTTGTTAGTTATAATTTATTAGAAAGGGTTCCTCCAAGATCCTTTGGTGTGTGGTTCCATATAGCACAGTATGACTTAAAAAATTGTTAAATACATTTCCAAAAAAAAGAACAAAAACCTACAAGTTATTCTAAAACAGAAGGGTTTATTGCACAATTATGCAAACCGTATGAAGGATCGTTGACTTTGAGAACTACAAGATCAGCTGACAAACTCATACCTTGGATCCAGCCGCTCCGAACTCGCCTCTTGGCCCAAGAAGACCGGCATTACCCTGTCAGAGGGATTCACAAGGTTAGGTGTTTGATGAAAGCATGACACACACTCACAGTGAAGCACGCGCTGAGAGGTATCAGTATGACTGACCTTGTGACCTTTCAGTCCTGGATGACCTGGAAGTCCTGGGAATCCTCTTGCACCCTGCATTTAAAAAGAAATGATCAAATCACTTTGAATTCCCAGCTTCCACTTGTTCTTGTAGTTTCTTCCTGCCTTTCGAGGTTCTGGAAAGTTTCCCCCACCTCCTCTTTAGCTATAAAACCTCTAGCCGATGTGTTAGCTGAGAGCCACTAGATGTCACTCTCAACATATCTGGTTATACTTGTTGTCTTCTTTTGATAATTTAAAATAAATTCCACACTTAGATGTACAAGTCCTAATATAACTGATGTTCTAACTGACAGATTTGTGTCTGTTCAGAATAAAGTATCATCAGGGCTTGATTATGTTGCTTGGTTATTATTCATAATATAATAATTAGTGTGAGACGACAGTTTACCATAGATCCTGGAAATCCTGGTTCTCCTGTAGCACCTGCAGGTCCGGGTTCTCCCTGAGCCGAAAAAGTTAAATAACAGTTCTTAAAAATTACTTATAAATGACTACAGATAATACTGACAACAATAACAGGACACTACTGCTACAGTATGGACTACAACTGGAGCCAACCAGTGGTGGAAGAAGCATTCAGAGAGAGCAATAACACACTATAAAAATACTTTATTATGAGCAAAAGTTCTGCATTTAGTATTCAAACTGTACAGGAAAAGGTCTTATTTATGGTTTCATTTTATAATGTTATATATATGATTAAGTTTTCATTTAAACAAGTAAGGATATTTTAGTTTAACTTTGTCAAATTTGTTTGTCTCCGTCTTTGTCGCAGTGCCTCAATATTGTTCCGAAGTACAGCACCACTGGTGCCAAAGTAATAGTTTTAGGAGTCATAATAAAAGTTGCTGCCAGTATATTGGCAAAACTGGCAAGAAAAAAAAACATGTTGAAAAAGGGAGGATTCATGTGTGCTTGACTCACATCAGCTCCAGATTTTCCTGGCGGTCCATCTGGTCCTCGATGACCTGGCTCACCCTGAGGACAAACACGCAGAACAGACACACAGTTCAATTTAAATAAATAATAATGTAAAATCAATAATAAAATAAATCACAAGGATACAAGGAAAAGCATCAGGTATAAAATATATGATGGAGAAATGTTCCTACCATTGGTCCTGGATCTCCAGCCTCTCCTGGAATTCCCTGACCACCAGCTGGACCCTGGGGGGGAGAGTCACTTACGATATAAGACTATATACTACATTTATGCTATTCAACCTCAGCCAAATAATGGCTCATGGCAGCAAAAACAATCCTTAATCTTACTGATTATGTCACTTTTTTTTATTAATTATGAATTTGAAATGTGCAGTGTACATCCAGTAAATAAAATCTAAAACTTACTGGTTGTCCCTGCGACCCAGGAGGTCCTCGTGGTCCCGGTTCACCCTGAAAGAGTAACATTTGACACACTGTGGTTTGAATTATACGTCATAGCAAACATCCCAGCTTTAATATATGTGAAATATACACTTTACTGAATTGTTTCACAGGGCTCACCCTTGATCCTGACACCATCCCGGCCAGACTGGATTTCTCACCGAAACCTGAAGCGATCTGTGACACTAGGTTGCCCTAAAATGATTTCAAAATGAAAATTTAGAAAAGAAGTGTCCAAACCATTTTAAGAGGAGTGGTTTCATTATCTGACTCTGAGAAAAAACTCACCCCAGGGTGGGTGGGATGGCCTGGGGGTCCTGCCTCTCCCGGATTCCCTGGCACACCGGGCTCTCCGTCAAATCCTGGAGGCCCCGGAAATCCCTGCATGGTGAAATATGATTAATGAGAGACAACACGCTCTTAATTATAATTAAGTAATTATACTAAACTACAGTGTACCAGTCAGCATTTATCCATTCAGACTTACCCGTCTGCCTTTAAAGCCTCTTGGTCCAGTGGATCCCTGAGCTCCAGGAGGACCCTGAACCACAAATATAAGAGATAAATATTGTATGAGATTTGCTGAATACAACCCTAAAAGCAGACTGCTGTAAAAACACATTAAATCATCATCTTTCAGTTCTCCAGGTGATCACCATTATGGCACGTTGGCGCCCTCTGGTGTCCAAATTAGTGCACGAGAGATGATTCCTAAAAGCCTTCTGTTTGTCTCATTTAATGCATTTTATTTAACACCATACATACATTATTAACTCATACACACTGACATATACGTCAGAGTAAAAGAAGTTGAAACCCACCGAGGGTCCTGCAGGTCCAGGGTGCCCCACCACCTGAGAGTAAAAGAAAAAAAACAACCAGAAATTAAAACAGTTGATATTAACTGACTTTTTAAAGCTGAAATATTAAAGAAAATATTAGATTTAAGTTTCATGTGTGAGATTACTTACATATGGGATATCACCTGGTTCACCTTTCTGTCCCTGTTAAATAAACATATTGTTTTAATTTAGATTAAATAACTATAGCTTTTATATTTGTTTTAAATATGAATCCCTGTCAGAATGAATCATGACTTACCTTGAAGCCCAGAATTTCTTTGGGAAAACAAAAAAAAAGAAAGTTATTTAGATTTAAACTTAATCTGCACAGTCATACACCCTCCTAAACATGAATGATTAAATGTTACTATTAAATATATGATACAAACAGCTATTGAACTTGACAAAGTTGATCTTTAAGGACACACTTTTTCTGATTTTAAATGGCTCTGTGATGCTAAAAATGCCAATGAGCACGAACTACAGAGCTAACTTAACTAACAGCAGCTACAGTTAACAGCAGCTGTCGGTTACCTTAGCAACAATTAAAGCTCTCTGTCCTCTAAATAAAACAAGGAAATATTTTCTGCATAAACTATTATCCGGTTTCACCAGAATCTGCACATTAAGTTTTTGTACAGTAACAACAACCAACCTTATTTTTGAGGGGTAATAATAAATTCATAAAATTCAATGCCCCAAATCAGTGAATAGAAGTATAAAATAGTGTGTTTGACTGTAAAGACATCACGTTTTCTACCACAAGCAAACCTGGTCCGCCACTTTGTCTGCATCTAGATACTCTTGAGATAAAATAAGCTTTGAATATAGAAGTTATTATAATAATAAGACAATCTTGTGGCTGGACGTGGAATAACACATTCATCTCACCTATCATCCTGCTGGCACTGGCAAAAGTGTCACACACGGGGCAGCACTCTCCCTCAGGTGTGACCACTTTCTCGCAGTTTGACAGCAGCTCGCACTGGACCTCGTCGCAGATGGCGACGCCGTTGTCACAGACGCACACGTGACAGGGCTGTGGTTTCCAGATGTCGTTGTGATGGTAGACCTCCCCATCGACCTTGCAGTTTTCCGCTTTCTTCTCGTCTGCAGCTGCACAGAAACAGGTTGAGTATTTTAAAAAAGTAGCACATCCTAAATCCTCAACAATACGACAGGATTAAGAGGGTTCGGTTACAATATTTGTAATGTGCAAAGCTAAACTGGTCTACAGTGTCTTAAACCTGCATTGTTTGTAATGGCCAGCAGGGGGCAAAAACCGATACCATGCAGTCTTATGGAGAAATTAGCCGACTTCTCACTTGATTCATTAGATCAGTAAACAGTTTATTTATGAGTTTATGGTCTCAATCTCTATTTTCAAGTTTTCTTCCATATAGCATGATGTTTATGTAGTAAATTATGTTCCCATTTAGAGTAAAATAGACGTTAAAGCAGGGTATGCTTTTAGGGTGTGGCTACCTCTGCTTGCCAGGACTTTAACCTGATAAATATGGTAGAATTTTTCTACTATTACGGTAAATTAGTGCTGTTGAGTTTTAATCCATATTTTGCTGAATAAATATAAATTTTTACTATCAAAAGAAACAGCCAAATGAATGCTATGATGGTGGTTTTCCGTGCAATTTACAGTGTGTGATATAAAAAAAACAACTTTATTCCATATAAATGCCTTTAAAATGCTGTATAAATAAAGGTTTTGCCATGAGATACACAGTGTTTTACTGTTACAGAAACTGTATTTACACTATTTAGAGTTTAGAGTCCTTTACTGTCATGGTTTCACCATAAAATCTACAGACAGTTTTGACAGAGTTCCTTTGGCTATTGGTATACTGAATTCCTGGTGCCGGTATCAGTTCAAATGTGATCCCTACCCAACCCTAAGGATTAATGACATTTACCTGTTGTGGGGTCTGTGTTGGGAGTTGATGTTGCAGATGCAGTCAAGCACACTGGGCAACACTCGCCCTCTGGGGTCACAGTTTTCACACAGTCGCCGAGGTCCTCGCACACCACGTCTTCACACACTGCGGTCCCCATATCGCACACACAGATCCGACACGGCTCTGGGTTCCACATGTCATTGTTGCCGTAGACTTTTCCATCTACTGTGCAGGTATCTTTGTGAAATAGAAGTGTAGGGAAATTAAATTAGTATCTGGGGTGGGTTGTAATGTTAACCATTTTTACCTGAAATCCAACAGTAAAAATTTTAAGGAAAAATTAAACATTTTACGCCTTTTCAGCTTCTTGCCAAGACTTATGAGAATAGTGATACCACGGTACAGGTGTGTATGCTAAATATGAAGTTACCAGTTACTTTAGAGTCCTTATTTTCAGCCTTTATGCTAAGCTAAGCTAACCAGCTGCTGGCTGCAGCTTTATAGTTAGCATACAGACGTTAGAGTGGTACTGATCTTCTCATTAAGTCTCGGCAAAAAAGCATGTTTCCCAAAATGTCAAACATGCTTACATTTCATGCCAGCAATTATTCTCAAAAGGTAAAAGTAGTCCTATCCTTCAAAGCCCCTATGTGTAGATTCTTTGTGATTTTAGCATCCTCCAAATTATTATGATTGTTTGTAGAAAGACGGGACAATACTGAGGTCGTCATGACATACATCACTTTCTTTTTTGACCACTGGGAGTCGCCAAAGTCACAAATAATAAAAATTCTACAAATACGGGCTTTAAAGAAATAAACCATTCATTTACATTTTTATTTGAATTCTTTAAGCCTCAATTGGTGCTGAAATAGAAAGCAATTCATAATAAGTGCAAAGACCAATAAATGTGGCAACTACCATCATAAAAAAGTGCATATAAAGTGCAATCAACAATATGATAGTGAACATGGCGAAGGAGGTAGCAATTTCCCCGAAGAATACACCGTATTTGGTCAATTACTTGCTCAACATTTTTTTGTGCGGCAGTAAAATTGGCAGCAGCTCCACCATCGTTTTCAAAACTGAAATGGCTGTCAGCACAGATGAAACTCTCACCAGTGTTTTTGCTGCACAAAAGTTGGTTGAGAAGTGATCTTATCTGGCAAAAAGTTACGTGTATTCCTTTTGCAAAACTGACAATACAGTCAAGGGGAAACTCCGAACACAATACTGTGAAATTTAAAGAGTTGTGTGCACAGGAGGCAGCCTGAAGAGGAGGGCTTCAGGCTGGGAGAGAAAGAGTGCCAGCAGTCCTGACAGAGATGGGAAGATTGTCTGACTGCTGAGATTGAGCAACACAAAACACTGCCAGAAATTAACCAAGATGCATCCTCATTCCAGTTTACCAGTTTCAGTGTCAGGCCGCTGTTCTGCAGCCAAGCACACGGGGCAGCACTCGCCCTCTGGGATCTCTGTGGTCTCGCAGTCACCTACATCCTCACACACCAAGTCCTCACAAAACACCGTCCCCATTTCACATATACATACTCGACATGGCTCTGGGTTCCATATCTGATTGTTGGAGTAGACTTTTCCATCCTCTGTACAGGAATCTTTATGAAAAAGAACAGCAGCTGACGTCAGTACTCAGGGTCATTTCTCCAAGATTTACGGCAGTGATCTGCTTGGAGAGGTCCAATGCTTGTAGCTATACAATCAAGTGTACAGTCAGTGTTCTGAGTTTGCTGCAACTGACTTGACTTTATAATTCTTGTTTGTTTTGTTTATTTTTAACCCAAAAACTAGTCTCCAAAGAGTCCATTGATTGATTTGTTTGATTGGTTTCTACAGTCAGGGCAGTCTGTTGGTCAGTTGGTCCACCACTGTGATACAGACTGAAATATCTCAGTTACTATTAAATGTTGTACAGACTTTCATAATCCCTAAAGGATTAAAACTAATGACTTTGATGATCCCAAACTTTTCCTATAGCAAAGTTTGAATTCAACCAGTGAAACCAAATGACCAAAAACCTGCAAAACAAATGACGATCCCGTCAGCCTTAGCTGTACTTAGCAAATGTTAGCATGCTAAAATAAGATGGTGAACATGATAATCATAATACCTCCTAATCATCAGAGTGTTATCATTGTAATGTTAGGATTTAGCTTAAAGCACTGCTGTGCCCAAGAACAGCCTAACAGAGCTGTTATAGTCCGTTTAGGCAGCTAGTGGCTGTAGTTGGGGAAGGGAGCAAACGAGGAAGGTAGGCAATGTACTATAGATGGACAATAAAGTCCATAAAAGAAGGAGGTCGGGGTAGAGCGATGGGTTAAACACTTTAGTGTACCCCAGGGGAGACTGCTGTTTGAAACCAAAAGTCAACAATGGGCTATTTTAACTAAAGTAACTCACACGTATATATCATAATTTGAGTAACGTAACTAACATACATTTATTTGTTAAGAGTTTTGGTGCCTAAACCACAGCAAACTGTGACCGTTTCACCACATTAACCTCCTCACAACGGAGGTCTGGTGGAACGACTGGTCATACTGTATATGTCGTTTTGGGATTGGCAATCGAAATCTCTTTTCGTCCAAAGGATTAATCATTTTCTTTCTTTTTTCCTTCCCATTATGGAAAAAACCCAAAGCTAAGGTCAGACATTGGCCCTCACTTAACCCACTTAGAGAGAATTACACTGGGAGGCTTCACACATCACATCTCTTCATATGCATTGTTAACCTATCTTACTTTGTCAAAACCATTGGGGTGATTTTTATGCTACTGGAACATTGGAACAAATTAATAAATTGTAGTATTTTGTTTTCATTATACCAAGATCCTCATTTGGACAGTTTAATCCCATGATGATGCACTGTACTGACTGGAATGCATAGTAATTAATAATTCACAATTATAAGAAACATAAAATATGTGCAAAATATAATATAATTCCTGTTAGGACAATGCCAGAGTGGATACAGATAAATGTGAGAGACACCAAGACATGAAAATAAATGGGATGAAACAGAAAAGTCGTGAATAAATGGAAGGACTTTTGGGCTTTGGAGAGATGGATTTGAAAGAGGTGAGAACAAATCTCCAAATGAGATGAGATTGGTGTTAAGAGGAGAGTTGAATTGACAGTGTCATTGTCATTTATCTCTATTATTTCACAGTAAAAATCTCCACCTCTTGTGCAGCGATCTTTTCAGAAAGAAGTGAAAGTCTCCTCTATTTTTAAACCTACATAAAAATACACATAAATACACAGAAGGTGGATTTGTTAATGTGGCTATTTACAGAAAATACAGACCCACATGTAAATCTGCTTTGCCAAATATCAGGTTCAAAATGGTTCTTATTAAATATTTATTACCAGTTTTATTGTCCATGCTAGGAGGGTGTGGTGCTGCAGTCGAGCACACAGGGCAACACTCGCCCTCTGGGGCCTCGGTTGTTTGGCAGTGCCCGAGCTCTTCACACACCACTTCCTCACACACCACAGTCCCCGTGTCGCACACACAGATCCGACACGGCTCTGGGCTCCATATCTGATTGTGGGAGTAGGTCTTTCCATTTTCTGTGCAGGTATCTTCATGAAACAGAACAGCAACTGACATCAGTATTGTGGGTTGATTCCCCATGCAGTGATGGTGACGTCTGTACATCATTATGGGGTTTTTAATCATGAGACCGACTGCAAATATCTTAATTTTCCTTACTTATATTGTACAAACCCTCCAGTAGAAAAACAAATCTGAAGAATAAGCTCACAGCTACTTTAAACCTTTGCTCAATCCCTAAGATGTCTGGAGGTTTTGCAGAATCATGCACAGATCTACTATCATCTCCTCTTTTCTTACTATAATACAATAAGCACTGTAAAACCACAACTTCATTTAACAAAAGACAACTGGTTGAAACTGATTGCATCGGAAATTTTAAGTAAAACAAACTAAATTTTGTGAGTTAAAAAAACATTCTTGATCAAGTAGCTTAAGTAGTAATTTTAAGTAAAAAAAAAAACAGAGTTTGTGTCACTTAAAATGTTCCATTGGAGCAATTTCAACAATTTCTTTGAGTTATAATAACTTATCACAATGTATGGAAAGTCTGCTCACAATAACAGCTGGTCTATTTTAGCCCAGACTTGGTCCAAACGTCTTCCTCCAGTGGAGCTAATCCAGACTCCTCCAGCAGTTTAAACCAAGAGAAAAAACAATCTACAATCGCTCAAAAACCTGTAAACACAATAAAGGGAAAACTGGTCTCCTCAGCTTGGGGCCTGCGGTTGAAGACAAACAGCTAAATTCACACTGGAACCACAAGAGAATGACAGTCCGTGGTGCTCATGAGTCAACATTTGACCAGTGGCACCTTGACTTGGCGTCAGCTGGGCCTCATGGCGGCAGGAGTTACTACGTGTACTGGCATGGTAGTTTTATGATTACAACACCCACAGTTTCCAGCTAGAGCTGTGTTTCCTGTTTAAAGACAAACCTGTAGGCAGCGCTCGGTGGAAGCAGAAATGATCTTTCTAGGTCAGATAAACCTCAACGGACAAAGCTATCAAGAACCACATTCTTCAACTTTCTTGCCTCTCGCAGTGGGCTTCATTCAAACTTTACCCAGTCAGAATGTGTCTTTCTTTGGCGAACCACAGATGTATTAATTCAGCCTCCAGAGGAACATTATGTCTTAGTGAAAACTCTTATGAACTTAAAGCCACATTTTCAACTACTCCTGCTAATTAGATCACAAGAAAGTTAAAAAAAAATTATGATTCTGGACAAAAGTGGAAGCGTATTTACTGCCTTGTTTCATTGATTTCAAGGGGAATCAGACCCAGTGACAGACTTTAATAACTATATAGATAAAGCCATAATAGCTGATGGTCTCATCTGCTTATGTAGGTCACAGAATTAAACTGAGACTGTTTCATAACCAGTTAAAAACTCCTTGTAGCAAAAAAGGGAAACAAAATACCATGTGTGCCAACGCTATCTTATGCAGACTAATAAAGACAGCTGTCTTTGGGCTTAACTTAAGTTTTGCGGTGTCACAAAGTTAGTTGTAGATCAATAAAGTAACCAGGTTAGATCGCAATAGTGACCTTTGCTGCACTGGAGCATGTCAACTGCAAAACCTGCAAACTATTAACCCACAGGATCCTGGTAGGACCAAACTTTACAGTAAAAAAATAAATAATAAAGAGCAATATTAGATAGTATTCTTGGCTTTCTATGCATCCACTTTGGTTTTATCACATAGTGTCTAACAAAGGGATAGTTTAGGATTCCTGATACTGTTGATACTTTTATACTCTTAATCACCACTGCAGCTCAGAATAACATGAGTGATGCTCGTCAATAACTTGACTTTGTGAAGATAACTGCCAATAAAAACTATACACTAACACTAACTACTGTTAAATACTGTTAAATGCAACATTTCAGGTCAGATTGACCTCATCTGGCATTACCTACTTTTCCTCTCTTCTCTGCTTCAGCAGCAGAAACAGCTTTACAAGATCTTAAAAGATGTCCTGTATAATGAATGTCGATCACTTGGGGGTCAAATCTTCACAGGGGGTCACAAGGCCTTCTTGAGTTTAAGGAGTGTAAGAAAACTTGGAAAATATTCACAGTAGGCCTATATCTCAGCATTTGGTTCATTTCTTTGAAGAAAACTAAATGAAATTGTTATTTTTAAGCCATATTCAGTTTTATCACTTACTGATAAGAAAGCCTCGTCCTGCATTATAAAACCAAAGAGCTAATAGCACATAAGCCAAGCTTCAGGGAGAAAAAAACACTGGATTTGTTAAAAAAAAAAAGATAAGAAAAAAAAAAGATAAGATCTAAAACACAATAAAGACAAGAAAAATATCAGGAAAACTAATTTCTGATCAATATTCAGGAAATAATTCATGCAGATTGCTAATTTTACACAAACTTCCTGCAGTTATTGTGTTCACTATCTGGGTTCATTGTGCAGTTTATCTATATATGGTCACATTGCAGATGAGAGGGGCCCAAATCAGAATGTGATTTGCGCCGTTCAAACTGTCGTGGAAAACTCAGATCTGAGTCGCATTGGCCTGCAGTCCGAAGGCGGCCTTAAAAGCCTTAAAAGATGTTTAATCTGGCAGCACAAGCAACAGCAGATCCCTGAAACTCCCTACTGGCAGAAAAACCCCATAATGATGTGTCACACCAACTGAAAGGAAACTGAAGGTGTTGAGTACAACCAGTGTTCCCTGTAGGAGGGAATGAAGGTACAGTCATTTACCTGCTTTAGTGTCTGTACTGTGAGTTGGTGCTGCAGTCGAGCACACAGGGCAACACTCGCCCTCTGGAGTCACAGCCGTCTGGCAGTCACTGAGCTCCTCACACACCTCGTCCTCACACACTACTGTCCCCATGTCACACACACAGACTCGACATGACTCTGGGCTCCATATCTGATAGTTGGAGTAGACCTTTCCGTTTTCTGTACAGCTGTCTGAGTCAAGCAGAGCAGCAATGAGCATCTGGGACCAGAGGTGCATGTTTATTTACACCTCTTTAAAGTACTCCATGAAACATCTTCTGCGTGTAGGAGACATTAGTAGGTATTAGTAGAGTAAATTAAAAAAATAATGAATAAAACATTGTAATTTATTGAAAGGCATGACCTAAACATAGTCTTTAAAGGTATTATTTGGTTTAATTTGTTTCATTAATGCATCTAAGAAACCTTTTGAATCTGAGGTACAACATATTAAAATGAGATTTCCAAGCTTTTAAAAACAAAACATGATTAAAAAAAGCATTTAATTAAACATAAACTAACCCCCACACCTTCCCACAAGAAGATAATGTAACTGCACTTTCCACCTTTGTCCAGTAGGCTGCACCCATTGCTAAGCAATGCAATAGAAACTGGCCTTCATGCATGAATTGATCCACTCACACTGTAAAATCAGTCAGGTACTAAATGCCCTCTGCTTGAGTCAAAGACCTAGTAACCTTTTAAGCGTTTTAGGATTCAGTCTTTCTACCCATATTGCATTAACGTCTCAATCAGGGTTAATCCAAGCACCAAAAACCTCCACAACGCTCTGCTGGAAATCACCCACAACCCACGATCCCTAGCTTAGGCCACTGGGGATACACCGCGAAGGCAACTGTAAACTGAAAACCAGCTTTACATTCAATGCAAGAGATAAAATCATCTCTGTGTAGGCCTTAAGAGGAATTTGTGCTCCAAATCTGAAGGAGACAGAGAGCTCACAGCAGGGATCATAACTAACAGTGGTAGAGGAAGTACTCAGATCCTTTGAATAAATACCACACTGGAAACATATTTTATTTCCAATAAAAGTCCCTGAAATGTAAAGTAGTGTTTTATTTGTAAAATCTTATTTTGTAAAGTAACTGTAAGCTGTAGATGCCACTACCTTTGAACTGTAGTGGAGTAGAAGTACAAGGTACCACCTCAAAATGGTACTTAAGTAAAGTAAGATAAGTAAGCAAACTATCAACGTCACTACACTTTAGAGTTCACAAGGTAAGTATTGTTTTCACTGTGACGATCCTCAGACTGCAAAGACGTGAAATTAAAAAAAAGGTATAAATTACACTGAAGGCCAATAAACTCGACTGCTGCCAACCTGAAGGGGAAATTCCACAGATTGTGCACACTAGAGTCAGTTTACTGTACTACTCAATAATAAACTGGGGGCATAAGGTTTTAAAGATGTTACATTTATCAGTTTCATAAAGAGGTGTTACTGAGTTGCATTATGGGAAGTGTAGTATCCAGTTGATTTTGGAGTTTAACCCATACTAGAGACTAAAAGTGAGGATATCTCTCTTCAGTTTGACCCTCCTTTTTTACTTATCTGTCTCTCACAACTCGCCAAACTTTAATTTATTCAATATTTATTTTTAAAGGGATTTAATATGCAGCAAGAACCACCTGTCTCAGCTAGTCGGCCATGCCTGTCCACAGAAGGGCCTTTAAAATACACAAAAGTCAACAAGACAACACAAAAACGAACAATAATATAATAATAATACCATAAAAGTGAATGACAAGCAACAGATCATTCGTGAGTTCACGACTGATCCCCGTCTCTTGCATAATGTTTCAGTCATGTAAATTAGAGTGAAAATACAACCAGAATGGGCAGAATACATTCTAGATAAATCTACCCTGAGAGACGCACTGACAGCTCATTAATCAGAAGGGGAAAATAACAATGTGGATACAAATATCACTCTCAGAATTAGACATCATCGAGCACCGACAGACACTTTCAGGCAAATTGCCACTGAGCTGCACTTCAGCAAGGCGCCTCGACTACTGAGGCAGTTAGTGACTAGACTGTGGTTGAACTCGACAGCTCCTGGCTGTAAATGTGTCTATAAATCCGTCTGTATGCAAGCGTGTAATCATTTTTGCACCAGCAGTGTCTCTCTAAAACAAGACAAGACCTATAGTTTTCATGTTAGCACATCAAACTGTTGTTATCTAGAGGTATGCCAAAATGTGCCTATGGAATCTTATAATTGTTTTTGAGGAAAATAGAACAAAAAAAAGGAAAAAGTGAATGATTTTGAGGTGCAGTAAATGACATTAGCGTGGCGTTACACTAATTGTAACAAAAAACTGAATTGTTTCAATAATTCTCTAAAAAAGTGACATTTTCTTGACAGTTTTTAACATAATTTTTTAAACACATGGAGAAAAACATGTTCAAAAGGGGATTAGTATTCCTTATTGGCACATTTGTACCTTGCTTCGAGGAAAATAAGGTTTAAAGGCATGATTATTTGCAGTTTACGTGGGATGTGTTTGGATTTTCTTTAATAATCTTTACCCTGCTGGTCAAATATTAAAACACTGAACCCTCTGTCTCTGCTTAAAAAAAATAAAGTATCAGAATAAAGTGCAAAACTAAAGAGAAAGAGGGGGAAAAAGCAAAAATGGCCACCTGCTACGAGCTCTGTGAGCATATTTTAATCCAGGCAGTTTAGTGACGTCCTAAGTACTAATTATGTGGTGGAGCCTCTCCCCGCGAGAGAGGCCCGCTTTCAAAAGCAGGAGTTATTTTGGTGGAAACCGCAGTGGATGTATTATACGTTGGGCTTGGGTAGAACTTGTGGCTGGCCTTTATTTGGGAGAGCAGAGAGGTGCCACACCCGGAGAACCCTCCTGCAACGAAAAACCTGCTTCGCCCTGAGGAGCAGCTCGCAGGCTGCAGCATGTAGGAAAAATCAATGAGCTGGAGGTTTATTCTGCAGGTTGTTGAGGCCACAGTGGTCTCTATCATTCTTGTTTTTGGAACACTGAACCTTTTATTTTGGTAATTTTATTGAGCTGTAGCAGATAAAACAGATTTTTTTGCATAAAGGTTATAACCTACAGACTCCTGCGATCAGAAAACTATATTTTAAAGGCATTTAAATGTGATTATAGCCTGGATTTACAGCATGAGAGCAATTATCATGACTTACTGTGGGCTTCTTTTTAAGTGGAAACTGTCCGTGCAGCTCTCTGACCTTGTGGTTTGCAGACGCCTAAACCTCCTAAACTCAGGTTTATTATTAAACAATATTCAGCCCACACACCTTAGGGCCAGTGGTTCCCAACCTGGGGGTTGGGACTCCTTGAGGAGTTCCTAGATAAATCGGAGAGGTCACAAGATGATTCATTTGCTTTTTTTGGTCTTCTTTATTGTATCTGTCCCTAAGGTTTTTCAGACAGATAACTAAGGTAATCACACATGAGTTAAAAACAACACTAATTTATGTTTATTTTTTCTCTTTCTGTCAAGAATAAAGCTTAAATTAGAGGTTATTTTTGCTGTTTTCAGATAAAATACTTGATACTTTTTCCCTTTCCTCAATCCTTCAAATGAAACTGTAGGAAACATTACATTTGTTATGTCCATGCTAAAACCATAAGGGTCACAGAAAACATGCTTCAGTTTAAACGGTCACAACTAAGAAACCCCTAAAAAAAACCCCATCACATCAGGTATTGAGTCAAAATCTTGAGAGATACAAATAAACGTAAGCTTGCTGATGTTAGTTCCTCCCATTCAAAGTCTAGGCTCGCTCACTCAAACAAACACACACATTCACACACACCAAGCCAAAATCAGCACACTAAAATCTTAAGTGGCCAGTCAACGTCTCAACAAGCTGACAGCCAGTATCATAAATCTCATTGCACTCTCTTCACAACAACAGCTGACCTGGTTCTGAAACAACAAAGCATCTGAATTCAGCTCAAAGCACTTGAACTACACTTGCAACTAATGTAAATACTGTAAATAATTCATCTCCTGTACCAATCCTATGTTACCTATTGGTTCCCAAACTGAGAGTTTTCTGGATACGTCTCTGGACTTTACTGGATACATTTTCAAACTTCTATTACAACAGCTAATATATTGATGTTAAAGAAACACACATTTGCTTTCGAGAGTAAGATGACTAGATGGATTCCACTCTTTATAAAGGTAACAGCCGATTACCGTAGCTTAGCACAAATACTGGAAACAGGGGGAAACTGCTAGCCGTAACAGTAAAGAGAGAATGTGACTGTGGTAAGAAACACTGTGCACTAACTACGGGACGGATACGAGAGGCGTCACACACATAGTTAAAACCCATAAGCAGATAATGGAGGCTGGACGAGTCTCAACAGCCTTTAAATTACCTTTGAGGTAAAAAAAACTTAAATTAACCCAAAGCTCAAACTTCTCATTTTTGTGTTGTATTTGATCTTGACTGATTTTTCACATTTTTATTGCCAGAATCGTTCCCCCTTCCTTGGTTTTTTTTTTTTTGGCCTGTAGAGAAACACCTGTCAGTCCACAGCTGGAGAGCGTGCCTTTACTGAGCATTACTGTCACATATTCAGTCCCAGAAACTGCGCCTGCGTTTCTCATGACCTTAAAGTAAAATCTTTCTTCTTGTGCAGCTTCAGTGGAGGTGAACTTGGATGGAAACGAATGAGGCATATTTCATATCCAGCATCCTCTCACTCTGGGTGTGTCTTGTCTGCCTTTGGCCCGAAGTCTGACCAAAATTAGTGGCCTGCTTTTGTCCATCCCATCCGCAAGGCCACATCATTATAGCCGTGGCACTCAAAACCCCGTCATTCAGCCTCGACCTCGCACTGAAATAGCCCAGCCAGCGCTGCGCATGCTTTAGTTTGTGCTGCAGGCTGGAGGGGGGGGAGATATTTTTGACCTGAGATCACATCGACTGGGACATTTCATTTTAGAAAAAGCCACATCTCCATTTTTTAAGAAATCGTCTTCATTTTGAAGATTTTGTCTCAGCAGTGTGAGGCCAGTGTACCCACAATACCCTTTTCTTCCAAGAGATTGGAGCTTGCTATCTCCATCTGTAATTAATTCCTGAAAGGTTTGCAGCTTTCATCAGATATTTTGTGTCAGGAACGCACTCTTAATCATCACTTTGTGGCTTCACAAACAGGAAAATGGTGTCTCATTAAGGCATAATAAGCCTTTCTGGTCTAGGTTGTGGGTGTGATTTGAACCTTTAGTTCCCAAACCACAAGGCCAGTGTGGTCCGGTTGCTGGGAGGCAGAGCAGCCCGGTTTCACTTATTAACTAAAAAAGCAGGAAATCTGAAAAGAGATGAGAAACTTCCCCAAACCACTTCCTAGATTTTGAAAAAAAAAAACACACACACACATCATAAACCAACAAGATAATGGGAAAAACAAACACAACTATAAAAAGCACAACATGTTTTTATAGGGCTTGGATCATGAATCATTAGAAGACAGCAAATCTGGAGGAAACATTGTTGTCAAGAGTTAAACATAAAACAAACATAAACATTGCAGCAAAAGTAACTTTTCCAGTGTTTTCTAACCTTAAAGATTATATATTAGCATTGAACATATGTTTATTTTAGCACAAAAGCACACAGAAGCACAAAAACAGATTATTGACTTGATATCAGTAAACCAAAGCATTTTATGACCCTTTTGTGTTCCACTTTTGCATAAACCTGTCAGCAACTGACACATTATCAGGCATCAGCACATCAAAACCAATCAGAGGACAACAGGAGCGGTCATATGTGGAGCGGTTGCCACTCACCTTTCTTGGCATCTTCTTGGCAGGTCACGGCGATCACCTGAGCCAAGGTGATGAGCAGGCAGACGGTAATCCTAGAGAGTAACGAGGGGCCCATGTCTGCATGCCAGACATGCAGCGTCCTCACACACAGCCGCTGCTAGACAGACAAGGAAGTCAGAAGAGAGCCCAACCCCGAGCTACAGCATCCAGACTGAAAAAATCCAAATATCCCTGAGTGGAACAGGCTCCTGGATGAGCGATCACTGCAAACTGAAACAAGCTCCCTCTTTACCCCCCTCCACCTCCCTCCTTCTCTCTCTCCTCCTCCTCCTCTATCATCATTTTTTTTCTTGCTTTATTCCCAAGCCAACCTCCTCCTTGCGCTCTTGCGGATGCCTTGAAAGATGTCACTAATTAGAGGCTGCATTAAATTTGTCCAACTGAAAAGATTGATGAAAGAAGATGGGATGGATGATGTTGTTGAAAAAAAAAAGACTTTTGAAAGCTCAAGTTTTCCCGGATTCCTGCTTACTGTTCAAGAATGATGTCTGCTTGACATAAACAACCAGATGTTTCATGTCTTGATGATTCAAGAACCATCACAAAATGCCATAATTTTTTCTACTCTACCAATCGAAGTTTTCTTACTCTGTCTGGAGTGTATTGGAATAACATACATATATAATGATATATATAGTTATATCTGTGTCTATGTCGGCTGCTGGAAAAAGGTTAATTTCATTATCCTCTCAACTTAAGTCTGTTTTTAAACTCTGTAATTGTTTCCACCCAGTTTTAGAAACAAAAGCTAGATCCTCCAGCCACCTGAAACATGGGCCCTCAAATAGATACTAATGTTGTTAGTGTCCACTGGATGTATAAATCAGAATCAACGACAATACAATTTTTAAATGATTTTTTATTGGAATTTTTGCAGGGATATTCAATACTTGAGATAAAGGAACAAAAACATGTATTTTCATAAAGAGGTGGGCAAACAAACTGATCGTATGTTCTCCTAATTTTTCACATTTTTGGATTTCCAGATATATTTCTAAGAAAAATATTTACAAGTATTTAGTATTTACAAGTATAGATATTGGCACATTTTACTGGTTTAGTACATGGTTCAGCCCTAGTAAACAGGACCCTGATTCCAAGCGGACATACATATAAACCCCTAATCTGCACAACTATGAAATAAACCCAGATACGAATGTGTCCAAACAAAATAACACCTTCCGTTTACTTCTCTATCTACCTGAAATTTAACTTGCTGACCTAAATCTGTGCGCTCCAGCTTGAGCGGTTTACAATGTGCATGTTACATTCATCTGATGTGTTTTCCAGTGCGAAGCTCTGCCAAGTCAGTGCGTCAAGCAGATCGTCAGTCCCTGAGGTGATGTCCCAGAGGTAGCGAGCAAAACAAACATCACAACTCCTTTTTCCGCCGTTTCCACTTGTAATTCTTACACAGAATATTCTTACCGCTACAAGGCTCTTGAATTGAGTTATCGAAGCTTTTATAAAGTCACATTTCTGTGCTTGGATGAGGTGAATTCACTTGTTTCCAACCCTGAATAACTTGGGTCAGGAAGTGTTTAAGGTGCTTGAGGAACAGGCTGATTTTCCATTAAGAGCCACAGGGGACAGAGACTGAAGCAGATGGGAAGACAGTTCCTCCATCAGATGAGCGCTAAGCTTCTGTAGATTAATGCATCATGATGGTTAGAGAAGATATTCTTTAAAACAAAGGTCACAAGTTTGGACCCCTGAAGCAGCCGTTTTTTGGTCTATTTCTGCGATACTGAGCATTAGACTGATTTAAAGCTGCAGTACTTTCTGTCAGGGCTGTATTACTTCAAGCTGGTCTAAAAACTGAACCTGGACTCAGTTCGGGCTTGGCCTCTGTTTTAATTTTCCCTGTTCCTCAGTTTTTTTTGCACCTGGTTGACTTTTTCTAATAATCTGTCACAGCTGCTGTGAACAACTGACTGAGACAACCATCTTTGCATTGAGCTGTAAAACACACTGATGAACTGCATCAGTACGGAAGTCCTGTGCTTTTGTAAAGACTTGTACACTATTTGTCACCTCTTTTTTGTTAGATTACGTTCAGTCAACAGTGGTCAACATTCAAATATGTATCCTTCTTTATTGCAGTTTGAGGTTGTTCACTGCAAAAAAGGAATGTCAAGAAAGTAAAAATGCCTTTTTTTCTGGGAAATTATCCTTTTTTTGCAGTTTTTATTTGTTTTGTATTAAAAAAGTAATCTCATTTTAAGAATATATATCTAACTTTGTCATAATAAGATATTATAGCATTTCCTTTTCTTTATTTTAAGAATAAGACCACCAGAGAAAGTCGTCTTAAACAAGCAGCTGTTTAGTTTTTCATTGTTTTAATAACAAATGCTAAAAAATAAGAATGTTTCTGGTGCCTGCATTTAAGACAAAGTTGCTTATTTTTATCATGCAGTTTGAAGAAATTGTGTCTTTGCTAATTATTAATCTTATATTAAAGGTAAAAATTCCTAAATTCAACTCAATAAAGTGACAAAAATACTTATTTTAAGTCTATCTTAAGTAGTTTTTATTGTTTGTAATAAGCACAACTTGCTTAATTTTGGGGCATTTTTGTCTTGTTTTAATGCCCATTATGATCTTTCAGTGGATACATTTCTATGCTAGTTTGAATAATGTTAGGCAAGCAAAACTGGCTTACCTCACTGGCAGATTTTTAAAATTATTTAAGGTTGCCGTTAACTCAGAAATGAAATAAATAAAATCTCCTACTGTGCCTGCTCAGGTGATCCCTGTGTAATCCACTTTTACACACACAGCTTGAGTGCTTGTTAAAATTAGATCCAAACCCAAAAGTTCCTGAAATTTCGCAGAGCAGCCAAAACTAGATGGGAGTGTAAATTGCAGCGTGATGATGGTTTTTTTTATATATATATACTATTACAAGACTTTACAGAGAGAAATTACAGAGAGTGTAATGTATAGAAAGCTAAAACTGACCTCAGCTCTCGTGGTAAGAAAGCGTCTTACATGTGGCATTTAAAGCCGTCCGGCGTTCAAGCTATTTCTGGATGTATAGACTAGACAGCAGCGTAACCACAGGAGAGATCAACCCATGAGTGTGCATGCAGGACACACACACACACACTGTGGTGGACGTTATCCAAACTAAAAAAAGGGCTGCAATGAAAAAACATTAGATCTGACAAAAAAAACCACAGAGACATCCCTAAAAAAAAAATAATCCAGGCTTTTGGAGAAAGGCTTGTGGCCAAAGCAGATGTTTCATGTATCGCAGAGTCAAAGGGGAACATAGCTACTGTGTAGGACAGGATATAGACTGTTAAAGCTTTAGTCAGCACATAAACTGGCCCCAAAAAACCATGCTGCTAAAGAGTGTAAGACAATGCTCCTATAATGTGCTTTTTTTCCCACCTAATTTGTCACGTGACAGGAAGCTGCAGGCCTAACAGTGACCTATCAAGTTAACACACACCTTGTCCCATATTCCCTTACACACTACCTGCATTATTTAACGCTTCACGAGTCTGAAAGAACACTCCAGAATTAGCAGCTCTGAGCTCTCCAAACAAGACCAGAGGACATGGACCCAGCGGTGCTGTAGTCTCCCTTGGAGGTGTTTTCCCTGGTTTCATACTTATGCAGCATTTGAAATGTTCGCAGCAGCCACTAAGAACTTTGTGAAGCAAGTCGGGGACACGGGGAGGTTGATCCCCGTCCCGAGCCTGAGCGAGGCCGACCGCTACCAGCCCCTCAGCCTGGTGACCAGGAAGAGGAAGAGGCATTTCTGGAAGAAGAACAAGTACGCCTCCACTCCTTTCTCCCTGAAAGACATCCTGGTAGGAGAGAAAGAGATCACAGCAGGTAATGAAACAGAATAAGGAGAATCAACTTGATATTTTTGAGTATTTGTTCTTAAGTGTTGTTAAATTTGGCCTATTAAATAATCTTTTAACATACATGTTTCCCATTTTTATCCCTTTAAGTGACACTGAGTGAGAAATTATAATAAATCTAACACATATACACATTTTATACACATTGAAGTTTGAGTGTACTATTACGTTCTTCGATTGTTATTTTAACTAAAAACATTTTAACACAAACAAAAGTACAAAATTAAGTCAGTGTTACATCTACTAAAGCTACTTGATCAAGAATTGTTTAAATTACAAAATCAAGTTAAAAATAAAAAGAAATACTTGATGTAATGATGTATTTAGTTAAATAAACTTATCTGTCAAACATATTTATAAGTTCATCATGTGTTTTGAATTTGAGATATTAATTAATGGAAATACTGAAGTTTAGAATAAAAAGATAATAAATATGAATTATTTTATGTTTTCTGGAACAGGAGTGTCTTCTTATCAGCTCCTCAACTACGAGGACAAATCGGACGTAGCTCTCAATGGCCGATTAGGAAACCACCTCATCAACGATGTGGGGTTCAACATCAGCGGGTCGGACTCTGTGGCCGTCAAAGCCTCCTTCGGCATTGTGACCAAACACGAGCTGGAGGTGCCCACCTTACTGCGAGAACTCAACTCCAGGTAGCACAACGTGCTTTCAACAGCTGCTCAGTGTACGCGCTCATCTTCATCGGGGTGTTACTTAACTGATCAGTGTCATCTCTGTAATGTTTAATTAATAAGTTATATCATCTATGTTTCTATTATTTATTTAGCTTTTTGAAAGAGAGAGATGTGCTAGAAGTATTAAGGGATCAGCTCATGAGTTGGATTTCCATAAATATATTTTTCTAAAAGCAAATTTGACACAGTTAGATACCTGGATTCATTTTTCCTTAAGTTGATACCTGACCTCTGACCTCCTTGTGACAGAGGGAATGTGAGAAGAGGGTTTCCCTGTAAGGATGAATAAATGATCATGTTATTCTACACTGGTACACATACAGAATCTACATACATGAGGTCAACGTGAGACAGTAAATGGACTGTAGATGTCTGGTCTAAAGGTCTGTTGTAGTTGGAAATATTTGTAGTTAACTGTTTCTTCAAGGTTCTTCGAGATTTATAACTACATGAAACCATTTTCCTTTTCCTTTCTTTCAGGAAAGTGGACCTGGATCACTGCCTGGTCCGTCAGTCCAAGGAGAGCAGACGCAGCGCTCTTTGTGTCGTTGTGGAGAGCATCCGCACCACACGTCAGTGCTCCCTGACCGTCCACGCCGGGATGAGAGGGACCACCATGAGGGTAAAAACGCACACAAACACAAGTGTTAATATGGCGACGCAATACATGGACAACATAGACCGACCATCACCGGCAATTCATCCCAACCTGTTCCCAGTTTACTGCTTCATCAAGTCATTTAAAAATGTTACAAAGTCATTAGGTTTACGAGTCCGACCCTATAAAAATATCAAACTATTTTAAATATAAAAAAAAATACTCCCTTGCTCAAGTAGATACAGTTGGCTAATGTTAGTCATTGTGTTGTTTGCAAATATAAAATCTAAGTTTCTGAGACAGTTTGCCGACTCCTCTCCACCTGTGTCGCCATGCTGCAGTTTGGTGTTTACTGTTATCCTGTAATTGTCATTTGTGAGATATCTGTAAAATCAAGATTTTCAAGATGCCTCGCCAGACTTTGTCTCAAACTGCTGGTTCTTTCACAGTTTCAGATCGACGACGGCAGAAACCCCAAAGGTCGGGACAAGGCCATCGTCATCCCGGCTCACACCACCATCGCCTTCAGCATCTGCGAGCTGTTTGTTCGGCTGGACGGACGCCTTGGTAGGAACGCTACCGGCATCGTTCCTCATACATTCCCACTTCTCTAACAGATTTTTAGACTTAGTTAGACCCGAGTTTGATGACCCTCTAAGAGAGTTTTCTAGTCCCTCAGACAGTTTTCAGACTCAGATTGACCCCCCAGGGCAGCTGGGAAAGACTCTTCTTATACCTCTCTCATTTCCACTTTATATTAGAGACACGTCTGCTTAGATCAGATTGTGTGTGGTGATAATATACCTAGCGAACGTGTGTCCCCTCCTTTTGAAATGAGTGTTAGAGAGTAAAGATATTCTCAGCTGAAATTAGAAACTGCACCTTCCAATGTTTTGCCGACTCTGACTTTAATCCACGACAAACAGAGAGTGTGGTGAACGTCAGTGGGGGCACTTAAAGGATGAGGAGTGTGGTTATTGTGGAGATTTAAGGCTCGACTCTCTTCATGGTTGAAAGCTGCGTCCCACATGAAAAGCTGTGGTTGCATCAGTTGTGGTTAACACCTGAGGCTCCTCAGCGCTCTTCACGCCATACAATTCATCTCTTAAATTGTAAGCCGTAACAATTTCTCCGCCTCTAAACATTAAAGGGATCTTTTCTTTCTTTAGAGTCTTAGTATAATGATGAATTCACACTAAAAAGTCACAAACATGGGAGGCTACTTTATCTCAGAGGGTTAGAGTGGGTAACTAGTATCATCTTCAGGCCTACGGTGTATTAATCAACAAGGCCTCGCGACCCCACATAAAGCTTTGGCGACCCCTAGTGGGTTTCGTGACCCCACTTTTCCCACTGATTTGGGAACCACGTGGCCTAATGGACAAGGCGTCTGACTTCGGATCAGAAGATTGAGGGTTCGAGTCCCTTCGTGGTTGTAAAATGTTGTCTATTGAGTCCTGTAATCTCTCGTGTGTGAACCCCCAGAAGTGATCAATAGTCCTTTGTTCTGTTCTTAGAACAAATTGAGTGCAAGAAGACCTCAAATGAGAGATCAGATAACACCAAAGTCGTGGTCTCCAGTCACCATAATGTACAATACATAGCATTTAGGCTGTGTAGGTGGCTTTTCTTCACAAGGTCAACATTTACAAATGAAACTGCAACTATTTTGATATTTCAGTCATTGTTTAAAGGCCAAAAGTGCCCAAATTAACTTAATTGTCATCTATGATAGTACAAAAAAAAAAAAAAACAACTACAAAAGTTGAATGTCTTTTGCTTTTTGATTGTTGGTCAGACAAATAGAAACATTTTAAAGGTCCAGCGTGTACGGTGTTCCAGCTGTGATCCTCCATAATGTAACTCACTGGACCTTTAAGGCCTCAACTGGCCGACGTTTAACAGACCAAATGATTAACTGTGAAAGTACTAATCAATAGTTGCAGGATGTAAATACACCTGCGTTGCTGCCTGAAGTTACTCTCTCTCACGCACACATTTTCTTCCTCTGTGTCAGATATTTGTGTCGCTCCAGAGTCTCAAGGTGGATTTGAGCGGGAGCAGATCAGGGAGCAGCTCGGGGGTTACATCGGTCACTTCTCCATGGGACGACTGCGGCGGTTCCTGTCTGGGATCATCTACGGGAACCCCTTCAGAGCAGGTATATACGGTAACGACCCTCAGCTTCATCATACACACGCCACCATATTTGCTACAGTTTTGCTTTGTCCAACTCTTTGCGTAGAAAACCGAACATTTGAGGAGCTCACCCACTCCGACACCTACATGGACGACATGGTCACCGACTACTACGAGAAAGCAGCCAGCATGACGGACGTGTCCACCGCCTACCTGAGGGAAAGCTCCCACACGCGGGCCAACCTCCTCAAACACAACATCCCCAAGGGGCCCTGCGCGCTCTGCGGCATGGGCAGCCAGAGGCGGGAAACCGTTTACGGCTGTCTGGAGTGCTCGACCGGGGGCCAGAAATACGTCCGGCTGCATGTCGTGCCTTGTTTCGACCTCTGGCACAAAACGCTGAGGTGAAAAAGAGCTTGTGATATGAGACACTTTTCTTATTGGTTGTTGTTTAGCCTGCTGAACACACGCTGTTTTTTTTTAGATCTTTCTAATAAAAGACGGGGGCCGGGTCTTTGCACTGAAACACCTCGAGATGCAAATATAAACTATTATCGTCTCTCACTTTGCGGTGTAATTGTACAGGATCGTTTTCAGCTTTGGGCACCACCCCGCTTGTACACGTGCACTGCACCGTAGCTGCCAGATGCTCAATTATTCAGCAGCAGGGCGGGCGGGGGTATTGGGTGAAAATGGGACCAGAGGGATCGTGTGAAAGCCAGTGGCGGCCTGTGTTTGTTCTGTTCCAAGTGTGTCATTTATTTGGAGCAGGATTTGTATGTTTTCACTGTGTCTAAATGTGTGTGTATATATCAGAAGTTATAGAGGATGATTAATTGCCCTTTCGTGGAATTTGCCTTAATTTCCTCATGAGTCGTTTACTTTAAAGACGGCGTAATGTTTGAATGTTGTGTAACAGGACAGCATCTAACTAAAGATTGGTAACATTACCCAGCAATAGCAAAACCGATGTGTGCGTTGATTTAAGACACCATGCATCTTATTGCCTATAACTTTTAAATAGGTTATTTATGCTTTCAGAAGTTACGTAGTCTCACTTTTTAATACAATAAAATACATTTGGATTGCTGTCTTATGAGACTCTTAAGAGCTTTCGTTAATTTAAGGTTAATACTTGTTAGAGATACTGAAAAACATTTTGATTCAAGCAGGTTTAACCCAAAGTGCTCCCCTTCTTGTGTGAACACCCTCTGTTAAATTTAGTTGTTGGTTTTTTTTTTTAGATCTAGCCTTACAATATAAAGATACTACAAGAAATGTGTATTTGTGTGTTTGTATTTGATATTTCTGACAACACAAGAGCCAAAATAAACCATAAAGCACCCTCATTTGAACTCTAGGAATACATTCATTGCATTTTACTCACTTTTCCAGTAGATATTATTGATTATATTTAGTTTTTTCTTCTTATTTGACTGGATTTAGTCTAAAATAAAGACTGATGTGCCATTTTGGACGTTGTCGTGTACCCTCCCCGCCTCTAGAGGGCGACTTTACCTCAACTCAAGCCGGAAATGTCAAGTGTCAACAAAACACGTGTGGGTAAGCGGTGGAGGAAGAAGCATGCGTAATGTCAGCCCTACATATTTACACTTCCACTGACTTATATAAAGGTTTGAATCAGTAGATAAATGCGTGAGGATTAAGGGATATTCACTAAAATGAAGTTCGCCTACAGGGTAAGTGCGTCACTGCAGCTAATGTATGGGAGAGAACGTCACACCAAACTTCATTCAAAATTTGTTTTATTTAGTATTTTCTAACATTTTAAAGGTACAAGGTCGTTTAGCGCATTTAAAAACTTATTAATGTGAAGTAGAAGTATTCACGCTTAAATTCGGCTGACGTCTATGATACCAAACAAGCATTTTATTGTATGATTTTTATGGTTTTTCAATGGGCTCTGCTTCAACTATCCTCTACTAAAACAACAACAATTCACATGAACTTTTGAATGGAGTTCGGGATCAGGTTCTGTGTCTTTAAAAGTGATATAAATAGGAAAACAACTGTGTCTTTTATTGTAGTTTTCCAACCTGCTCGGAGCAGTCTATCGTCAGGGGAATTTGAATTTCTCTAAAGATGGCAACGCTGTGATCAGTCCGGTTGGAAACAGAGTCTCTGTCTTTGACCTGAAAAAGTAAGTCATGGTTAAATACATCAAAGTGTTAGAGCTGAGCTGAAATACAGTAAAAAAAAAAAAAAAAAATTAATTGATTTTATTTCTTCTGTCTCATAGCAACACATCTGAAACATTACCCATCTCCACGACAAAAAACATAACCTGTGTGGGTCTCTCTCCTGATGGACATTTAGCAATCGTGGTGGATGAAGGTAAGAGGTTCCCCTGATTTGAATTAAACTTTTACCTCCTTTATCAAGCATGAAACGACAAAAATCTAAACGTGTGTCTTGTGTTTGTGTCACACAGATGGCGCAGCGCTGTTGGTCAGTCTCATCACCCGAGCCGTCCTTCATCATTTCCACTTTCACAAGCCTGTCAGCAGCATCCGCTTCTCACCTGACGGCAGGTAATCACTCTAAAACCCAAACATAGTGAAGTTGCTGTCATATTTGACGAAGAAAAGCAGCAAATACTCACATCTGAGGAGCCGGAACCAGCAAATATCTGCTATTTCTGCTTGAAAAATGATCAATAATAAACATTATGGACTATAAAGTTCCTGATTAACTTCTAATTCTTTGTCTTTGTGGCTTTGATGTGTCTTTCCCTATCAGGAAGTTTGTCGTTACGAAGGAGAACGTCGCCCTGATGTACCACGCTCCTGGAAAGCAGCGGGAGTTCAACGCCTTCGTGTTGGACAAGAGCTACTACGGCCCCTACGATGAAACCACCTGCATCGACTGGACGGACGACTCCAAGTGAGTAGAAAGTTTAATCTGCAAATACTGTATGGGAGAGAACACCACGCCAAACTTCATTCAAAAATTGTTCGATTTAATATGTCACTACGTCTCGATAAAGGTGAAAAACAAGTGGCACATTTAAGACTCTTTATTGTGAAGTGTTAGCATTCACACTTAAATCGGCTGACGTCTGATACCGAACAACATGTTACTGTTTTGTGAACTGGTTGGACTGGTGTTATTTCTCTTCACCTGCTCGTAAGCAAGAGACTGTTGAATTCCCTAGTTTTTGAATGGAGTTTGGAATGAGGTTCTCTCCCTTTGACGCGAACAGGAGTTTATTTGTTACAATTTGTTAGACATCAAAATGTACAAGAAGTTGGACATTTTGTTTCCCTTCAGGTGTTTTGTGGTGGGCAGCAAAGACATGTCGACGTGGGTGTTTGGTGCAGAGCGCTGGGCCAACCTTATCTACTACTCCCTGGGTGGCCACAAGGATGTCATCGTGGGTTGTTTCTTTGAGAAAGACAGCCTGGATGTGAGTTTATTTTTTGCCTTCCACTACGTGTGTGATTTGGGCTCAAAGGATGAGCATGGAAAAACCAATATTCTGTGTTTTTGTAGTTGTATACGGTGAGCCAGGACGGGACGCTGTGTGTCTGGGAGAGCGACACCGAGCTGGACGGCCTCGTCCTGAAGAAGAGCCGGGACAAGCCCAAGCCCCCGATGCAAGGGGACGAAGAGGAGGAGGGTGAGGAGGACAGGGTGGAGGGAGAGGAGGGAGAGGTCATCAGAGGGAAAGTTGAAGCTCCAAAAGAGAAGAAGACCAAAAACGTTCGATACAAGCAGAGGAGCAAGTAAGACTTACTTTGCTGTCCTTCATTCATTCATTATTGTGGCATAATCCATTATTACACATTTCATTTTATTTTAGTTTGATGTAGCAGTTGAATTTAATAGTACATTTTTTCATTCCAGTCTCTCAGTCACAGTAGTTCTTCACAACCAGAAGTCCTTCCAAAAACTCACTGTAATGTTTGACACTTTGAGTGGCAATTATCCAGCCCTCCATTAAGCTCTTGGCTTCACACAAGCACAGGTTTATTTGTCCCTTGGCTGCTCTAAAATTGTAATGGCAGCATCAGCATTTGTAATGAAAATCAACATGTCTTGGAGTCATTTTTCTTTTCAATTAAAGCTTCAGAAACTCATAAACTTCCTCCCCAACAAGGTGCAGAGTGAAGATAAATACCAGATGAGGACTGATACTAAAGATATTGGCTGCTTCTTCCGCTGCTCCTCGGCTTTATGAAGTTCAATAAAGGCAAAAAGCAACTGATTCTGCAGCCTAACTTTCTTTATTCTCCTTTTCCTCTGCTCTTGTAGACACTTCTTCAACAAAGAGGGGGATTTTAACAACTTGACAACCGCCGCCTACCACAAGCCGACTCACATCCTGGTCACAGGTTTCGCCTCTGGAATCTTCCACCTGCACGAACTTCCAGAGTTTAACCTTATACACTCCTTAAGGTGAGAGAAAAGTTAACTTTTTGTTTATGGCAGGGTAGATTTAAAAAAAAAAAAAAAAACCCCACTCTTTTCCCATTTGAATGATGGCTTTAAACGTGTTTACTTCCAGTATTTCAGACCAGAGAATCACCTCAGTGGCTATTAACAGCTCTGGAGACTGGATCGGCTTTGGGTGCTCGGGTAAGAAGATGTGTTTGTTTTACATTCTCTAATAAGTAGCACAGAGTATACCTGTTTTTGTGGGGTTTTATGTAAGGATTGTTGTTTCAGGGATGGGTCAGCTGCTGGTGTGGGAATGGCAGAGCGAGTCGTACGTCTTCAAGCAGCAGGGACACTTCAACAACATGGCCTCGCTCGCTTACTCACCAGACGGACAGTACATCGCAACGGGGGGCGACGACGGCAAAGTGAGTGCTCCACGCTTCACACCGCGGTGTGTTTCACCATTCAAATGTAATCCTTTCAGGGGCTGAACATTTTTTAAAAAAAAGTCTTAAATAGATGTTTGTTCTACAGAAAAATAAACAAAACAACAGTAAATAGCGAACGACTCGTACACGTGCGAATCCTGGTGGTTGTGTCAGAGATCAGACTGCGGTTTCATTTCCACAGGTCAAAGTGTGGAACACCAACAGCGGCCTTTGCTTCGTCACCTTCACAGAGCACACCAGCAGCGTCACCAACGTCACCTTCACCTCCAGCGGCTTCGTCATCGTCAGCGCTTCTCTGGACGGGACGGTCAGAGCGTTCGACCTGCACAGGTGACGTATAGCGATGAGATAACAGCCGAGCAAAAACACAGAACAGAAATGAGTTTGTACTGTATGAATATATTGCACGTTAGCGCCGCTGTACATGACCGCGTGTCCGTTTTCTGTATTACAGGTACAGAAACTTCAGGACATTCACGTCGCCTCGGCCTGCGCAGTTCTCCTCCCTCGCCGTAGATGTCAGTGGAGAGCTGGTGAGCGCGGGAGCTCAGGATTCCTTTGAGATCTTTCTGTGGTCCATGCAGACAGGCAGACTGCTGGAGGTAGGCACATAATGACAGGTCTTCTCTCAGTTATCTGTTTAGAGGTTTTCCAGTGACATGTAATAAAAAAAGTGGGTTATGTTTAAACATGCACTTAGGTACTCCTTTATGCCTCCTGCCCTGTGATTGAATAGGTCCTTGGAGGCCACGAGGGTCCCGTCAGCTGCCTGTGTTTCAGTCCGGTTCAGTCCATCCTGGCCAGCGCCTCATGGGATCGCACCATCCGGCTGTGGGACATGTTGGACAGCTGGCAGGTCAAAGAAACACTTGCCCTCAACTCTGATGGTAAATATGGTTTCTTGAGTAAACCACCAGTGATGTAGCCTGGTCATTTGTGTGTTGGGAGTTGTCATTTTTCATACTGCCACTAGGGGGCACACACAAATAGGGTGTTTCCAGTGTAGGAACTTTCCCAGGGGAGGAAGGACTAACTTTGATGATAGTTCCAGGGGTAATACTTTCGTTAGGGCCACAGTTTGTAGGGCAGACCCTCACTAATTCCCTCACAAAACAAAGAAGTCTCTCTTACTGACATTAGGTCTATTTGCCTTATCTTCACAGTGCAAACAGGAATGCAAAAAAGGGTCTTTAGTTCCCCTGGTTCCATAGTTTCTGGTTACAAGACTGTTTCAGGTGGACTTTGTATCATTATTCCCGTGCATATCTGCAAAGTTTCTTCAACTATGGAGGATTATTTGGGGGATTTCAGGAAGGGACTACAGAAAAGCAACCGCAAAATCACACATTTAAATAGCAGCAGAAGCACAGTTGTTCTCACATAATGTAAAGTAACTCTGCTACAAGTGACCACACTCTGTGTTTGTGTGTGTGTTTTTTTTTTTCCCCTTCAGGTTTGTCAGTGACTTACCGCCCTGATGGTCAGGAATTGGCTGTGGCCACCCTAAACGGTGAGATCTCTTTCTGGAACCCGCACACGGCCACACAAACCGGCTCCGTGGCTGGACGCCATGACCTGGAGATGGGCCGCAAAGAGACAGATAAAATCACAGCCAAGCAGTCTGCAAAGGGAAAGTGAGTGAGAGAACTGAACAGACATTTCCTGCAGTCCAAACCACAGAAGAAAAGTTTGATTTGATGACTTACTGCGTGCACTGATTCAGGTTGTGCTTCACACTTCTCGTGCATCCAGGTCCTTCACGTCGCTGTGTTACTCTGCGGACGGGGAGTCGATTTTGGCGGGAGGCCAGTCCAAGTTTGTCTGCATCTACAACGTCAAGGAGCAGATGCTCATGAAGAAGTTTGAGATCTCCTGCAACCTGTCCTTTGATGCCATGGAGGTACACGGCCTCTCCTTCAGCTCAGTCAGGACCTGTAACTGCTCTCAACTGTAGATACAGCGTAAAATGTAGTATTGAGCTTTAATGGGAAAACAGTGGGTTCATTTATAAAAATAAAAAAAACAGAGCTTCGCTCTTGAAAATCTGTGTGTAAGTTAGCGTGTGAGCCCCGTTATCTGACTGTGGTCCTACGTTACCTTCAGGAGTTCCTGGACCGACGGAAGATGACGGAGTTCGGCAGCCTGGCTCTGGTGGACGAGGGAGCTGGAGACGGAGACAGCGTCAACATCAGCCTCCCTGGAGTCAGGAGAGGTATGACGCTCACTTCAACACAGATATTATGAATTATGAGAATACCTTAATTCTCCCAATAGAGGTTCAGAAATTTGCAGTGATGAAAACAAGGTAATTTCAGTGCATTAGGTTCGATTTGGATTCAATATTTTTGTTCATAAATTGATAGAATTTGTTCTCACTGCAGTTTATTCTGTATATATGTTTTACTTTCTGTGTATCTTTACAGGTGATATGAGTTCTCGCCACTTCAAGCCAGAGATCAGAGTGAGCTCGCTGCGGTTCTCCCCTACTGGTAGGTGACAGAATTACACGTGTTTTTCCCCTGCGAGAAGTTGGCAATATCAAGTTTTGTGAGTAGCAGTCAAATCTGACAAAAGAGATTAAAAGAAGCTTAGAAAAAATAAGAACTTTTTTTAAAACACATACTTTGATCTCATACAGTTAAGATAAAGTTTAAGACGACGACTGCGAGGGCGAAACCGGTGTCATAAAGTAGTTCCGTCTTTTCTCAGGTCGTAGCTGGTCGGCCACCACCACCGAGGGCCTGCTGGTCTACTCCCTCGATGGATCTCTGGTCTTTGACCCGTACGACCTCGACCTGGACGTGACGCCGGCCAGCATACGTAAGCAGCTGCGGCTTCAGGAGTGGGCGTCGGCCATCGTCCTGGCGTTCAGGCTCAACGAAAAAGCCCTGAAGCAGGAAGTGCTGGAAACGGTGCCGCACGAGCAGAGTGAGTGAACCGTCCTTCTCACAACGCGGTGGATTTAAAAACTATTAGCTATGATTTGACTGCCTGTGTTTGTTGTTCCAGTTCCGGTGGTTTGCGGCTCTCTTCCTGACATTTACGTTGAGAAGCTGCTGAGCTTCGTGGCGGCAAGTTTGGAAAAGTCGGGTCACCTGCAATTCTACATGACCTGGGCCAAGAGCCTGCTCATGCTGCACGGTCAGAAACTCAAGAACAGGTCTGCTCCCAGTCCCTTATGACTGTTTTATTGCGTGCACATGGCTGTCTGAATGAGTGACTGAAGCTGATTATGTTTACGTGCAGGTCAGGGGCCATACTGCCCACGCTCCAGGCGCTGCAGAAGAGCATCCAGAGACACTTTGACAATCTGTCCAAACTGTAAGTCTCAACATCAACCTCCACTATTGTAGAAGTGGCCTCAGTGAACCCTGAAACCTGAATTTGTGATTTCTTTGCACAGGTGTGACTTTAACATGTTTAACATTCGCTACGCGGTGGCTCTGTCGAAGCAGAGGGGCTTAAAGAGAGCAGCTGAGGAAGACGAGGAGGAAGAGGAGGAGGAGGAGGAGGATGATGAACTGTCTGAGGAGATGAGCGTGGCCTCCTTGGAGGGTGCAGACATGATCCTGTAGGCCTGAAGCCAGTCCACCTCCTTCCAACAACAATAATAATGTTGGACTTTAATGAGATTTTTGTGTATTTCAAAAAACATTATGATTGTAAACAGTTTTTTTTATTAAATGAATATATGTAAATGTGCATGTTTTTGTGTTTTATTTTTGCCTGTGTTCAGTTTGGTTAAAGCTCCCACTTATTCAGACTGATTAGACTTTATTTTGGGACTGTGTGGGCTCGTACAGGTTGATAACTCCCTGACGCTCCTCAAATGAAAACACGTTTCTGCAAAACCTCTAAAGAAATAAATGAAATATTAGCTTTGTAGCATATGCAAGATGCGTCCATCCATTTTATTAAGGGTGCTTGTTGCAATACAAGAGGCTCCTTTCATTGTGCAACGCCTATGCCCCCAGGCCAACTGGAAGATGTAGTCCTTCCAGGATTCAAAGAACTACAGAAAAAGGGAGGTATCCAGAAGCAGCGTCTTTTAGTATCTGGACCACTTCACAAGAGAGAGGCTACTGGTTGTAGTCTTGATATTAGACATATTGGGAGAGACATTTAGTGCATTTAATGGCACTGAACTTATTATTGTTGCAGAACTTTGTAGGTCTGCAGCTGCTAAAATGTTTTTATTACTTTTCATTGTAAAAAAAAAAACCAAAAAATGTTACAATAATGTAAAATACTGATAAAAAAAAAGTATACCTAACATTAAAAAAAAATAAAGCAGCTGTGACTTTTTTTCATCTGGATTTAAATGAAACGAAGTAAAAAAAAACACGAACTACAACTTGAGACCGGTTCGAACTACAATACCCAGCAGTACTTGCGGCGGAAGAGGCGGAGTGAGAAACAAAATGAGGGAAAATAAGAACATGCCCGAGTCCCCTTCTCAAGCGGGAAAAGAAATACCGGCGAAAAAACAAAAACTAAGCAGTGACGAGAACAGTAACCCCGATTTATCAGGAGACGAGAATGTAAGCAGTTAAAACTTTTTGTTTAATCGACGAAATGAGCCGTAAATCGCTTCTTGGCGACTTAGCATCGTGCTAAAGTAGCCGGCCAGCTAAAGTGGTGTTAGCCTGCAGCTTTTGTTCGGCTGTTACCGGCGAGATTCAAACAGCTGGTGTAATTGATTTATAGTGATATTCTGACTTTATTCTGTCCAGAATGCACCACACACGGATGGTCTTGCGAGCACTGGGTGTGTCTGTGTCTTACAAACACACAGTGTCTCGTCTTTTCATCGGACTACACGCATTCACGTGTAACCTCTGGGTTAGCCTTAGCACTAGCGGCTAGTGGAAGTTAATCAGGGAGGTGATTATTTGAAATGTGCATTGTGGTTGGTTTGCGTTAAGGTAGCTGTTGCGTTAAGGTTTGAGGCATGATTGTATATTGTTATAAGCAACATAGAAGGGAATTAGTAACCATAGCAGAGCCACGATGGTCGCTTATCTAAACTATTCACCTTTTTTTTTTAAATTTCTTTTAGCATATATAAGTATATAAAAGTTGCATCTTAAATTATTTGTGCAAGAAAAAACCTGTTACCTACAGCATGGTAGCTACAAATATGCAGATTATGCAACACATTAGTGTCACTTATTAAGTAATATGTTTGAAGACAGCTCCAGATACTGGTGACTAATTATTGTTCAGCTTGTTGGTTGATTGTTGATTGTTTATTGTCTGCCTTTGTAGGATGATGCTGTCAGTGTGGAGAGTGGGACTAATGCAGAGCGCCCAGACACACCCACTAACACAGCCAACGCCCCGGGAAGAAAGAGCTGGGGCAAGGGCAAGTGGAAGTCCAAGAAGTGCAGATATTCTTTTAAATGCGTCAACAGTCTGAGGGTGAGTACGGACGCCACCTTGAACAACATCTACACAAGCTTAATAAACAGTTGCACATGAAATCGTGACTTTTAGGAACATGAACGTTATTTAGATTGTTATAGGAGTACAGTCGTGTTCATTTTCACGCTCCGAATTCATAATGACATTATGGTTTCTGCAGGAGGACCACGGACAGCCGCTGTTTGGAGTCCAGTTTAACTGGCACAGCAAGGAGGGAGACCCGCTGGTGTTTGCCACAGTTGGGAGTAACAGGGTAGGTGATGATGAGGCAACTGACTGACGAGGGTCATGTGGTGTTTCTGAGTGGCTCATTTCTTGATACTGCTTGTCCTCTGTTGGGCTACAGCATTTATATAACATGTCTTGGCTACAGCTTGATGTTTTATCGGGTATATACACTTAAATGCGTGTAGTGGGTCAGCATGTTATGCAGCTATGCATGTATAACCTTTTTGTTTTTGATTCGATGTTGTCTTGTTCTATACTTAAGTGCTGTCTTTTCTCCACCAGGTAACTCTGTATGAATGTCACTCTCAGGGAGAAATAAAACTCCTGCAGTCTTATGTCGATGCAGATGTATCCTTTCACTCGTTTGAGATGCTTTTAAAACTGTCTCCTTCCTCATTGTCATTCTCTCGCCAAGATACAGTTTCATGTCCGCATAGTAAGTCCAACTGCTTTTGTTTTAAGCCTAGATGACCGATAACCAGCGCAGACATATTTAATTTGTTGTGACCTGAGGTAAACCAAACAAAGACTGTATTAAGATAAGGCCATGCTTGAAATGTTTGCATAGAAATGTTGTTTACATCTTGTGTTCTGGAAATCATTTGAGGAAGATAAAAACATGTAGTGTCCTGCTGACTGTGGAAAAAAATGGGACTGTAAAAGCAAGTTGCCAGTTTAAGTGTTATAAAGAAGCACAGCCACTTTTTTTTTTTATCACCCTGCCTTGCTCTCAAATCGCTCATTTAAAGTGAGATTCTGCCACAGTTTAGATATGAGTGCATTCATATAAACTGCGTGATCATACCAGCCTTAAAGCAAAGCCCCAAACTCAGAGTTGGTGCAGTAGAGAAAAGTATATAAAAAAATTGCAGCTTCTGCCATTTGGATATTGCAATTTTGATTAATTGTGCAGCCCTACTTTTCAGGGGTTTTTTTTTGCCAGTATGTGGATGTTAAATAGGTCTTAAATTGCATTCACAGTGGTCTTAAAATGTCTTACAATTAACCTGTTAAACTTTGCAAGTTGCAGAAAAGTAATGACTCCACCTTCTCTTAGGCGAGGTCAGTTTAAAGAGTGTTTTTTTGTTTGAATTTCCTTGACTGAATGTGTTGCAAAGGCAGACGAGAACTTCTATACGTGTGCCTGGACGTACGACACCAACACGAGCCATCCACTGTTGGCTGTAGCCGGGTCCCGCGGCATCATTCGGGTGATCAACCACATCACAATGCAGTGTATCAAGGTAAAGTAGCTCTGCCGTCTCTTGGCACACAGCCCTCCTTTCTTCTTGGAGTAACCCAGCACACACGTTGCCCTCTTGCTGAACACACATAATATACATTGGTGCAACATACATGTCTCTGATTTAAACATCAGAATCATTAAATAAACCCATTTTGTAGCATGTAATGTTTAAATTCCATGTATTATAAATATAATTGCCCAAAAGAACTAGTAAATGCTTTGGTTAAAGATGCATTTAGTGAATCAGATGGGTAGTAAAAGATGGATTAAGCAAGATGACTGCAGTCCTTTCCTGCACTGGCTTGTTTTGGGGGGGCATGTGATATTGTTTGGGGCCATTTTGAGTGTAGTTTTCCCTCCAGATTTCTAAATGTGGCTGCTGACATTTTCAGGTACAGGTAGCCCAAGTTAGGATTTGATATAAAAATGCATTTAGAATCATAAACCATTCACCAAAAGTGATTCCCTGTACATTTACCTCTTCCACTCAACAGCCTACGATGTAAACCACTTCTATGTGGCATATACGGTTGACCCTGGGAGGGGAAATTAAGTTTTATGAGTGTGAATAAATCAAGATCCTGTCTACAATTAGAATTTTTTGTGTGTGTGTGTGTCAAATCCAGCATTATGTAGGTCATGGAAATGCCATCAATGAGCTCAAGTTTCATCCGAGGGATCCAAACCTCCTCCTGTCTGTCAGCAAAGGTAAAAGACCTGCAGTAACCTTCAAAATGCTTCATATACAATTAAACTGTAACACAGGAAAGCCAATAAGAGGACAGTATTTCACATTTATTTGTAGGGTGAATACAACAGCAGTGACATGTGAAAAGGCCATATTCTTGGATGTAATAACATAAACTTTGATGGCTTTATAGACCTCATTTGTGATTTGTTGCTACCTTTATGGCATGTCTATAAAGCAAAATAAAAAAGTAGGTCACTACTCAGTGATATGACCATGTGATTGTCAGGTGGTTCCTTAATCCGAGTCCCATGGCCCAGGTAGCAGCATGTCTTGCTTGATAAGGGCAGCAAAGGTGAATGTTTTTCCAGTTACAGCCTGCTTTAAAGTTGTTAAATTCACACGTTCACACCACGTAGGTGCCCAGAACATCCACCTCTGCTCGCCTCGCTAAAGGGCATCATGATGTTTGCAGTTGGTTCAGTGTAAAGGAGGTGTCACTCATTTAATTTAGCTCTTACAGCTGCCTCACAATCACTACCAACGGCTGATACATGAAGTAAAATACATACTGTCCACGTTTTGGTTTGACTGTAGTTCAACCTGATTTTAATCCTGTAATGGAGGCAAACAGCTCATTGTTTGCTTGTTTACAGGAGATCATAAACAGTTAGACGCAGTCCAGTTTTATGTGGTATAAAATAATTGGTGAATTATTGGACTGCTCTTTGAAGAAGCTGTTAAACCTGCAGTAACAAGTTGTGAACAAAACATTGACATATCGCCTTTTTAAAGTGGATCTGTTGAACTTGTTAGCAAAAAAAAGAGCTTATTTACACATCTAGCAGTTTCATAACAGCATTATTATTATTTGGAGTCGTGTTTCTGTCCACCTGGTGAATATAAGGTCAATATTCACTCTCTTTTAGCTCTGTTTTTGGTCTCCTCCAACCCCTGAGGGAAATATCTGGCTCTTTAGCTGCTAAATGATCCACTATGTTCACCAGCAACTGTGTCTGTCTGCTGTTTGCTGCTGAGCAGGTAGTGTAACATGGGTTTTTAGAGCTTTTACTCAATAGTAATTATACTGAAAGTGATTATCTGATGCTTGCATGCATGAAAGGACCTGGTTTTATTCATAAGCGACTGTACTTGTGTCCTCAGATCATGCCCTTCGTCTATGGAACATACAGACGGACACATTAGTGGCAATATTTGGTGGTGTGGAGGGTCATCGCGATGAAGTCCTGAGTGCTGTAAGTATCGTTAAATCAGCCCCTCTGGGAATAACAATACTCACTACCTGGATTTACATGAGATATATATATATATATATATATATATTTTGCAATCCCGCTGCAGGATTTTGATCTTCTGGGTGAAAAGATTATGTCATGTGGGATGGACCACTCCCTAAAACTCTGGCGAATCAATTCAGAGAGAATGCAGAAAGCCATTCGTGGATCTTACGAGTACAATCCCTCAAAGACCAACAGGTGGGGGAAACACTCTTTTAATAGTTTTTACCTGCATATACTAGTAGGCTGTCCAATCTCCAGTTTTTGAACTGCTTTATCTTCTGTTTTTATTCATTGTGTGTTTTCTTCAGGCCTTTCGTCTCGCAGAAAATTCACTTCCCGGATTTCTCAACGCGAGACATCCATAGAAACTATGTGGATTGTGTGCGGTGGCTGGGGGATCTAATTCTTTCCAAGGCAAGTTAATAAAGAGTGTATCGATACTTGAAGTGGCTTTAAAGTATTCGAACCCCATCACTGTTTATGAGCTTTATTGTGTTTTAGATTGAACTCAAATGGCTTTACAGACCACATCCATCAATTAAATGTCCTTTTTTGGCACATAGTAATTGAAATCTCTCACTGGGGTTATGGGTTTCTGTGTGTGAAGTTAAAGAGCGAGTCTGGATTTATTGAAGTGGGGTTGTATGAAGTGTTCATACATAGTGTATAGCAGTCTGCAAGCCCCCAGTTTGGAGAAAGGAGACCGGAGTACCAGCATGGCAGTTTAAGTGAGTTATTGCTGTGGCAGCAACAACATGTATTGTAGCCGTGTAGAAGAAATCAATATCAGTTTAAGTGTACGCTATATTTAGACTATTGTCACACTTCACTTTGCTGTTAGACAGCCATTTCCGACGAGAAACTGAAGCAGTTAAATCCATCTGTGTCCTCTTCAAAGCCACCAGACTGCTTTGACAAATGCAGTCATTTTACCTCGCAGCGCACGGGGAGTTGTTGGTTTAAGTTGCATCAATCCTTAACTTACATCAGCTGCTGTTTTCTGCAAGGTTAAATGAGTCTGGTGTCTTTTAAGAGAACACGGATGCATCTAACTGCTTTACTTTTCTCCTGTCTGCTTCTCCAATAGATAAGTACCTTGTACAACCACACTTTCAAAACTCTGAACAGACCCTTTAAAGAAAGTGTGCAAAAAGTGGTCTGACTATGTTGTGAGGCCCCTCCAATGGGAAAACTGTGATCTTAAATATGTTTAACAGGCTCTCTTTTTATCTTTCCTGTTTCCTTTTTGTGTCTGCAGTCCTGTGAAAATGCCATAGTCTGCTGGAAACCAGGAAAGATGGAGGACAACATCGATCACGTTAAACCAAATGAGTCGAATGTGACGATTCTGGGACGCTTTGATTACAGCCAGTGTGACATTTGGTACATGCGCTTCTCCATGGACTTCTGGCAGAAGGTGAAGTGATTTATTTTTAGAACATTTTTCATCTGTAGCTTCATATAAGGGCATTTTTTTGTACAACACATGAATGATTTGACTTGTAGAGTTAATATATTAAGCTACAATCATGGTACTCAAACTAAAGGTAGAGTAGGTCGCTGATATTTTGTCTTCTGGGATGCTGATTTACAGATGCTGGCTCTAGGAAACCAGGTGGGGAAGCTTTACGTGTGGGACCTCGAAGTGGAGGACCCTCACAAAGCAAAGTAAGTGAGCAGCCCCGGGGACGAGAAAGCTTTTATTATAACAACAGATGAGTCACACTTTTAATCCCCATCGACAGCCAGGACACTCCCTCTGTCACTGATGATGAATATAATGCGGTGCCTGTTTCAGACCCGACTGTTGTTAAACAGGTTTAAACGTTACACGAGTGTGATGTCAACGTCATGAACTCAGCCAAAGTAAACCTTAAAACAACTTGAATACATAAATATCATATTCAATGCATAACAACAGTACAGAACAACTGATAAACTGTAGTGTTAATGAACACAACTGCAGGATTTTGAGCAGATAATTTTCTGCAACTGTTGATCATTTTACACAATTCTCTGCCTGTATTGTGTATTTATTATTATTATTATCATACATACTACCCAAACTTAAAGAAAAATACAATTTCCCTCTTTTTATTCAACCCAACATATCTTCATTCATGGTTAACATAACTTTAACATGGAAATACAAAACCTGAAAGTCAAAAGAAGCACTTCTATGAGCTTCAGCGATGAGTTTTAATCCATTTTAAGGTGTTCTATTGTTGTTTATTAAAGGGAAAACACAAACGTCTGATGTTTGTAGGATTTGTGTACGAGGCTCAGTGTGAAGTCCCTGCTGCATTTAACAAATCGGCATGTATGGTTTATTTTCCCTGGCTGCATTTGTGAAAACGGTCCTCTCTCTGGTCTCCAGGTGCACCACACTGACCCTCCCCAAATGCACGTCGGCCATCCGGCAAACCAGCTTCAGCCGCGACAGCAGCATTTTGATAGCCGTGTGTGACGACGCTTCGATCTGGCGCTGGGATCGACAGCGCTGAACCGTGTGGGGGGCTTTTTTTTTGGCTGAAGAGTTTTGGTTCTCGTTGCTCCCTCCCTCCCTCCCTCCCTCCCTCCCAACCTGCAGCCCCGTTGTACAGATCTACACTGCAAGAAATGTCCGTTTTGAACGTTTTAGTCTTCAGGTGGTCTAAACAAACACTTCCTATATTTCCTCAAAAAAGTGAGAAAACTGTGCCACGGTGGGATGATTCCTTTTGTTTCTTTGGCCAAGGGAGATTGTTTTCATTTCCTGTTTGTCTGCCAGCAGGATTTTAAAGTTAAAAGAAGGCTGATGACAGAAAAGGGACATTTTATATCGAACAAAACATCAACAGCGATGGTAAAGACATAGTTTGTTCCATAAGTAAATATTTTAAATTAAATAAAAACTAATTACAGCAGCACGTTGGAGACTAGATCAGTACCGGGGGAGGTTAAGTGCCTTCTAGCTTCCTATGCAGACTCGCTTATCGGACCTTATCAGATCAGTCTTTAGAGGAATCGTCTGCATCTCAGTCAAATGGCAGATTTTTGTCACTTGTTTTGGGAAAAATACGACAGAAATAACAGATGAAATGACCAAAGATGGATTTTTAATTTTTTTTTTTTTGCAGTGTGCCGTGTTTTGTATTAACTTTCTCACACAAAAAGATGTTTCACCTTTTTTTTTTCTTGACTTATTCTAACATTCCTTTGCGTCTTTTTTTTTTTAAATACCCTCTTGCTTGGCTTTGATGGCCCCCCTCTTCCTCTTCTTCATGTGGACACACAAAAACACAATACACTCTATAAAAGGTATTTTGTAAATATATATACCAAGAGTCAGTTTGTGCAATTACTGAGGTTGACAATGGACACTTGAAACTGTATTTGAAGTCATTTCTGTCGCTTTCCAAAAAAAATAAAAATAAAAAATCCAAGTAGCTTTTATTTTGAAATGTTTGATTTAATCCCCTATAATAAAAGTGTGAAGGGAGGGGAAGGGATGTTTTTTTTTTTTTTTTTGCCTTTTTGTGGAGTGCTTGAATAAAACTTATTTTTCTACAAGTTGTACAGTTTGTTTTTGTACCCTCAAATAATTACATGAATCCCTCTCGAGCAGGGACTGCAGATGTTTAAGGCCTTTGAGGAGCGTTAGGGTGGAGATGTGCGTTATTTCTGCGCTTTCCGCTCCCAACATGTAGAAGTCATGTGATTGGAGGCACCTTCTCCTCATGAACCCCCGCCCCCCCCCGATCACCTCCCAACTTCACAGCCACACACACACACACACACAATAAATGACGTTAAGCCGGAGTGCGCACCGGCGCTGCGCTCCCCTTATCTCCCGGAGCAGCACGGAGCGCTGGGCCACTGTGGACTTTTGCCCTCTGATAGGTGAAGATAGGCCAAACGGCGGCGGAGCAGCACGAGAATGTTTTCGCCAAAGTCGCCTAAAGGGCTGTCAAAGTATGTCTGGGAGTCGTCGCAAGGCCCCGGGGAGCAGATCTGTATGGTGGAGTGTGTCTGTAAGCCCGAGTGCACCTGTGGGGTCCAGTCGACCGGCTGCAGCAGGAGAGCCCAGCTCCAGGTAGGCCTCCAGAGAGCTGCAGGTCCATCTGCAGCGGGTGGCTTCAAATCACGGTCCTCTCTCTCTCTCTCTCTTTCTCTGATTTCATTTGGAAAGTCTGATTTTGAAAGTATGTTTGAGGCAGTTTGGTTTAATTCAGATTATTATTGTAGTTTAATGGAGAGAATAATGAGTGAATGCTTGTCAGTACATGTCCTGCTGCTTTGTACTTTATACTACAGTTCAGGGAGGGAAATGTTGAACTTTTTACTCCACATTTTTAGCTACAACACACTTTGAAGATTAAGATTTTGCATTAAAAACTATTGTTTATAAAATATTGCACATTCTTGTCTACAAAACAGTGTGAAAAGTACTTAAATATGAGTAAAATACTGCATACTGTGCAGTAATAACATACTGTAATGCTGTAGTATAACAGTCAGTTCTGCATTATGAGTACTTTCAATACTTTAATTACATTTTCCCATGAATACTTATCTAAAGTGACGTTTTCAATGCAATGGTTACTTGTAATGGAGTATTTTTAATGCTGCAGAACTTCTACTTTACTTCTGAATAATTCCTTCACCAGTAGATTATTAACTGAATCATTTATTGACAGACATCTAATCATTAATTTATGTTTTTGTAATTTTTTTTCTTGAAAAAGAAAGATTATCTTTTTTCAGCTTCTTAAATGTGAAAATTCTTCAGTTTCTTTCCTCTCCTTCGTTAGTAGACTTTGATTATTGAACTTTTATTGACCAAATACAAATCAATGAATCGAGAAAATAATAAACAGTCTAATTAATATAAAAAAATTGCAGTATAACACACATTACAACAAGACTGTAGACTTTTGTCGTAAAATATAGAGACGTTGGATTATCGTGGGTCATGTTAATTAACTTTGTCATTAGCCACTTACAATTATAATGACTATGCTTTATTACAGTGGTTCCCAACATGGGGATAGGGGCCCCACCAAGGGCCCATCAAGTTTTATTGTTGTAGCTGCTCGAGGTGGACCTCATTTAAGTACTTTATATATAGTTAGTTTAGTCCAGTGGTTCAGATCAGACTTAAAATATTGGGTAATTGTTCTTCTTTGGGATTCTTTAAAGGAAACTCTCTAAACATGCACACAAGAGATCATGAGCCATAGAGGTTGAGAACCATTTAATGTTAACAATATGTTTTATTTTATATCAGAAAATCTTAATCTGTAATGAAATGAGTAAATATATGAGTCAGTGGAATAAAGAGTACAGTATTTCCCTCTGAGATGTAGTGGAGTATAAAGTGACATAAAATTGAGTATCTAAACATTTTATTTACGTGCAACTCTGGAGGAAATCTACTTTTCCACCACTGGAAAACACAGCATGTTACTTCTGCTGCACCAAACTCTGTTTACTTTTTGTGTGTTTTAGCTTATTGTGAAATACTGGAGAGTTTCACCTCTTCAGGCTGTTTCCATTACATCAAAATAAATACATTAATAATAATTCAAAGGGACTCACTGTTGGTTGAGCTTACTGATTCTTTGATATTTATGGATTATAGAAAAAATCCCTCATTTCCAACAAGATGTTTGAAGGTAAATGAAAAACACAAAAAAAGCACAAGACAGAGAACATAAAAACTAAACAACACAGAACTCCTGCATCAGAAAACTAATGTATATGTAATGTGTACAACCTGTTAGTGAGGGGTTACAGCAGATATTGCATACCTTAAAGAGGCTACAAGCTAAAAAAAACACTGACATATTGAATGTTTTTATGTGAATACCTGCAGCACTTCTCACATATGTGTCAGACCGTTTGATTTCTTTGTTGCATTGGACAAATGTTTTATTGTCAGGAAGTGAATGAAGCCACTGAATGCGCTCATGTATCGTCTGTAACGCGTAGCTCATGTTGCTGTGCAGACTCAATGCTCTTATTGTATGTGCTCTGGGCATGGGCCAAGTGCATGTAACGTAATCACGCAAGACAGTTTAGGACACACACACTGATTGCTGCCACAGTTACACTAACAGCTTATATCGTTAATTCAAATTTTCTATATAGCTTTATTTCTAAAAGCCTGTTGCATTCACACACACACACACACACACATATATATATATATATATATATATCCCCACAAGTGTGACTCAGCTTGTTTCCAAGTTCAGCCAATAAGCATAAAGCCAATTGATGATGCTGAGCTCAGTGTAAACATGTAGTTTATTACAGTGGATGGATTTGATTGGCGCAGCAGCTACCGATACCCGTTTTTTTTTCATCCTCAATGATAACATGACACATGCAGGGAAATATTTATATGCGGCTGCCAAAAGAAAAGTTAAGACAGTGCGGTGTGACGGCAGGCAGTCGTGATGCAGGTAGGCAGCATATCAGTGTTATTTACTATAAATAAAGTCATCTTTAGTGGTAATAATATTCCTATTTATTAACATGTAAACAGTATAACGCATTAATTAACTCTTGGCATGTGACGTCTTTCCAAAAAGCTTTTGAAATGAGTGATTTATTCTTCAAAATCTAAATTTTTCAGTGCTTTTGAGACAAAATATTACAATTTACTGGTAATTCCATCACCATAACGTTTGGTTTTTCACTCAGCAAGTGCCAGTACAACAGAGTGAATAGCAAGTAGTGCAGTAGTGCGGCTCTATAAGAGTTCCTATCTCCACTCATGACTGTAAAAGATAAACAAAAGGTAAAGACATCCTCACATTTTATTAATAACAATCCCATCTAGCAGAGATCGGCATCAGATTTTGACAATAAAATATCAGGGAGCCACTAATGGATGTACCAAACATCTCATAATGACAGATGGTGTAAAAGTTTGAGGTTTCTAGGAAATGTTTGCCTCGTATGCATTGCCTGTGTCTAATTCATTGCACTTTAAACAGCTGAACAGTACTCATGAACCCAGAAGTCAACATTTCGACGTCAGATCTATAGTCACTGGAGTGCATCTCATGTTTTAAGCGTGAAAATTAGATTAGATCATTTCCAGTTCTCTTGCTAGTGGCCTCCTAAACCAGGGGTTGTGTGTTCTAGACCCCTCTGGTCCTCTCTATGAACATTATCGTCTCTCCAGGAATTTGTTGGCTTTTTTGGGGGGGGATTGTTGTGGCCTAAAATGCCTGATTTCACGTCTGCTTTTCTAAAAAGGCATTTTTTAGCAGTAAAATTGTGGGAGAACATTGTGTTTTTTTTTTTTTTTTTGTATAATAATTAATTAAAATTCAAAGGCAACTTGTTCCAGTGAGAATAAAATCGGCAGTAGGTTGGTGAAGTATGACTCAATGTTTTGTGCGGGGGACTTCTTCTTTGCAGTAATTGTAACTAAAACTTCCTGAAGGTTCTGAATTATGCTTCTTGTGCTCGACTTTCAAATGTGCTAATTATGTAAATGTATGTAATATGTGACTTTAGTGGCTTCTTGACACTTTAAACTTGTTCAGAAGCCTTTTTTGTACAACTTTAAAAGCACACACAGAAAAATAAGTATTCTTCTATGCTGATTTTTGTTATGTAATTGGACAAATGCACTTTAGTTTGTATAAAAAAATCCACCGTCGGCACAGTACAGCTCTTCATACGAGGTTAACTTTCAGTTCCGTGAGGTGCCAGTGACTGTTGACCATAAGCAGAGTCACGTTGGGAGGCCCATGTGACGGGCAAGTCTTGTGGTATTTAGGCCCCAAACCGGCAATACTGGGCTTTCCTCTGCTGGGGTCAAAGGGAGACCCCCGTTTTTACATGATAACTTATTAAATCTACTAAGTATTTAAACCATTTAAATTAAATTTACCAATTATATTGCACCTTCTTCAGTCAAACTCTGGGGATCTTCTGCAGCACGTAAGCTGCCCGGCCTAGATAGTGCGTGCAAACAGATAACTGCCCGATGATGAACTTTCTTTTTTAGTTTTGCTGATCAGGAATGTGATAAACAGGCACCAGGTCTGCTTTTAGCCATCAGTCCAGCCAGCATGCATTAAAAATGGCCCTGCAGTGTTGATTCACAGGGGGATTAAAACATTTGGCATGGGAAACTTATGATTTACCCGTGAAGCTGAACTCTCATATCGTATCATCTTAAGAACACAGAGACAGAGATGTTTTGAATTTGACTCACAATGCTGCAGTGCTGATAAGGCTGTTAAAGTAAAGATTATAAAAAGTACTTATTTACATGATTATTTGAAGACATACACCATTGGATCTAATGGGATCTGACACCTAAATTTCAAAATAAAAGTTGATGTAGTCAGTGATTATGATCCTGGCAAGGGGTTGCCATTTATTTTATTTTATAGATTAATCGTTTGGTCCCAGTTCAAGTCCAAGGTGATAAGGGTCTTTAAATGTCCATGTTCTATCCATTTTCTGCCATTTGTGCTTCTAAAATTACTGATTATTTTTCTTTTGATTAACTAATTAATTAGTTGACTAATTGTTGGAGCTGATTTACGCTAAAATATTAAAGTTACACATAGTAACAGGTTTCTAAACCCCTTCCATGACCTCATTGTCTTCAATGGTAGCTATGGTCCTGCATTGAGTAAGACATGCAAGCTATTATAAAATGTATAACTGCTGCTGATGAAACATTACATTTTTGGGCCCATTAATTCACCACTAATTTACGCCAACAAGAGTCACACGGCTTTTACGATTTCTGTTCACTAAGAGCAGAGGATGGAGGTTTTAAACAAGGGATTAAGGAACATAAAGGCTGAAAGGGGTCAAGTGGGTGCTTGTTCTAGTCGGTAAAGGGTGGTTTTCTTGAGGAACATATCCATCAGTTCAACATGTATTTCTTTACTCAGGAAATGAAAACAGGGTAGGCATGCTTACACTGATGGAGCAGGAAATTAAAAGCGTATTTGAGGATCTGTGTTGTCTTTGTTCTCAGGCCAACAAAGCAGTAACTTCGTAGCACAGACAACATGATAAAACAACAGTGGGGTTTGATAGCAGTAAAGTTAACTGATCTAAACATTGCTAAAAAAGTGTTGTGTTTAGGTGTCAACCCTGAATCATTTTGCAGCGAGTCATCAATATTAGTCTTATTTTAAAACGTGAAACTTTACAGAAGGGAAAAATGCTGAATTGATTTATTTTATCTTTCCAGGAGAATGGCCCTGACATTGAGAAACAAGGCCTTGACAACTTGGCCTACGAGTACGGGAGTCAGAGTGAGCTCTACCCTCCACCCAAAACTGCCTCCAGAGCCACTTTTAAACTCCTGGGACTCACCCCTGAGCACCAGGCCCAAGCCATCGAAAGCAGAATCTCCAGCCTGAATGGAGTACTTGCTGCCAGCTTGTCTTTATCCAGCAGCTTGGCCAAAGTGAACTATGTTACCTCAGTTATCACAACCAAAGAGATCGCCCAGGAGCTCCAGACCATGGGATTCAATGTGGAGTCAGCGGTGCGGATCGGGGTGGATGGCATGCACTGCCAGTCCTGTGTGCAATCCATTGAGGGGCAGATTGGTCCTTTATCTGGGGTTTTACATATTCAGGTTTCCCTTCAAGACAGCGCAGCGCTGATTGTATATCGACCTCTTCTCGTAACCCAACAGGAGCTGAAAGACAAGATCGAGGATATGGGTTTTAGCGCCACTTTACCAACCGATGATCCACCCGGACAAGATATAAGCTACTGGCGGAGGGACATAACGGATTCGTCAATCCATACTGTAACCATTTGGATTGTAGGGATGACTTGCAACTCTTGCGTGCAGTCCATAGAAGGGAGGATCTCTCAGATGACAGGAGTGAAGTCCATAGTGGTGTCACTGAAGGAGGAAAAGGGAACAATAACCTTTGACCCCAGTCTGACGGAGCCGGAGAAGCTCAGGGCAGCTATCGAGGACATGGGCTTTGACGCATCACTTGAAGGTAGGCACCAACGAGAAATGTTTTACTTATAATTCAATTTTGTTGATTTACTGGTTTAACGTAGGCCTTAAAGGTACAGTGTGTAACGTTTAGGAGGATCTATTGGCAGAAATTTAATATAATTTTCATATGTATGTTTTCATTAGTGTATAATCATCTGAAAATAAGAATTATTGTGTTTTTGTTATCTTAGAATGAGACGTTTTTCTCTACAGACGCCATCGTCCCTCTGCTGGTAGCTTGACACAGTTGTACCTCGGTGCTCTGGGGACAGCTAGGTTAGAGAAGGACATGTTTGATGTAATGAGTGACCACTCTTCACAATGTCCACTGTTTCACCAATGAGTGTGGAGCTGGACAAGTTATTTATCAGTCCATCTATTGGATATGTCGGCGTTAGCAACTGCAATAAATGTCTTTATACAGGGGTGGAGAGTTTACTCAACAATAACCAGACAGATGAATGCAGAAAGAGATTTTTGCAATAAAAAGTAAAGAGAATACAATAAACACAAACAGTTGTTGGATTTGTGACCTTATTCGTCATGTCACAATATAATTGGGTGAACAAAAAAAAAGAAATACTTTAACTCCTCAACTCATTTATCTGGTTTTTCAGCTCGCTCCCAGCTCGAGGTAGAAAAGCACCCTTTGTTACAGGCGGCTTATGTTGTTGTCATTCAAGGAATGTATTCCTTCCCACCCATGAATTCTTGTGGTGCATTCAGGTGAAATATGTATAACCTCACATGGGTGCTACCAAAGAATGCGTTTATTAAAGACTGGAGATTTATGTTGCAGCATTCATGTGGACGTACAAAGCATCTGTACATTACAAAACTGATTCAGTTCTTACCTAGTATAACCTGCATAAGGCTTTGGGCCACTAAGCCAACAATACATCTCAAATTCACCTCATCTCTGTTTCCACCGGTTACCATGGAAACCAGACAAGCATGCCCTCGAGTGCGATGTGGAGGGCTCTTACGCCGGCCCCGGGCTTTCAGTGTTGGATTTAATGACGAAAACAGCTTGCCAAGACGTGGTATTAGCTCAGGCAGATTATGAGCAGATTCTTTCATGTACCTTTCAAGGTCGAAGCTTTATTTAGGTAGCTCGGGGGGGCTAAAAAGTGCAACTTTTTTGTGCCAGTGCAGTGGCAGGTAGCTACTTATGTTTAATTCATACTGTAAACTTTATATCTTGGTTGGTTTCTACTCCTTTTACTAATACAAATGGAACTTTCCAGCAGGAAGGAGTCTGGACTGGGAACATGAAAAATGAATCCTTTCCCTTCCACAACAACTACTGTTTAGATTAGATTTGCCTTTATAGACTCCCTTAGGAAACTTGTGTTGAAGAGAACACATTTGATGTAGCAGCACACATGCACAATCAAACTACAGTTAATGTGCAGTATCGCAAACAGATTTACAAACACCAAAACATTAGTTAGCTCATAAGCTCATTTTCATCAGTAGTCCCTGGGCAGGTTATAACAAATTAGGGCCCAATATCATCAGCACAAAAACTACAAGAACAATACAATACAATACAATACAATAGATAAATGCAGTGCCAGAGATGAGGTGGTAAGATTAGTTTGGTTTGCCTGCAGCCTAAGTTTCTGTTCAAAGATTGGCTCTGACCGAACTACTATCCTTCTGCTTTATGAGCTGACTCAGTGGGGGAGGAGCAAGAAGAAGAGGCAAGCATCTGCAAAATGTTTAATCTGAAAGAAATAAGTTGTATTACATGACAATGGTGATAACTACTGACCTTCTTATCAAGTGTCAGTTGAAGAAAAACAGACAAAGAAACAAAATCGCACTACCAAAATAACCAAGCCTCATTAAACATTAAACTGTACAACCACCAACTCGAGGCCGAGGGCATTCAGAGGCTCTATGAACACCATTGATTTCTTACCACTGCTATGTATCAGCTGGGGGTTCAAACACAAAAATTGATACACGATACTTCTGCCTATAATATACTATAGTATAATAAAGTGTATATAATTAATGTAAATGAGGTAGCAGCTGCAGTATATCCTGCTGTTTTTCATTCTACTTAAGGACCACTGAACTTTCCATCTACCTTTAAGCATTTTTGGCTCTTGCCCACGCTGCCACTGACTTTGTTTCTTCTTCTCTACAGAACCTGCAAAGAGCATCCAGAGTCATGAAAAGTCCAGGCCTGTTGGCTCTGGACCTTCTAACCTGTCTGTCCAGCAGTTGCCCAGTAAGGCAGGAGTCAGCAATGGCGCTGGACCACAGGCGACATCTGGAAGCGAGATTAAAGTACAAAAATGCTTTATTTGCGTATTGGGAATGACCTGTGCCTCCTGTGTGGCCAACATCGAGCGTAACCTGCTCAAACACAAGGGTGAGCAAGCTCAAGTCTCGTTACACAATATTTGTTTTGTTTTACAAATGCAATGGTGGAGGTTTACTTTGATTTCTAGGAATCATCACGGTGTTGGTGTCACTAATGGCTGGAAAGGCAGAGGTGAAATATGATTCAGAAGTCATCAACGCCGCTGCTGTAACTCAGCTCATAGAGGACTTGGGCTTTCGTGCCACACTGACGGAGGACAATGCAGTGACACATGGGAAAGTGGACCTCACTGTAAGTCTACACATGATGCAGCATTTTTCAGTTGGGAAAGTATAATACATTTACATGCTGGTTTCTCCTTGTTGGAGATAATACACTCCCCCCAAAAAAGTCCTGTATTTCCATCAATTGTTGACTCGTAGATAACAGGCATGACTTGTGCGTCATGCGTCCACAACATTGAGTCCAAGCTCACCGCAACCAAAGGGATCCTCGGGGCCTCAGTTGCCCTGGCAACCAACAAAGCACAGGTCCAGTTTGACCCAGAAGTGCTCGGAGCTCGAGACATTATCAAGATCATTCAGGTAATGATCGCTTTCTTTATTTTAGTCTCTGCTCTCCTGTAAGTCTTTGACGTTATGATACATCCTGGTTTAATTTCTCATTCTAGGGCCTTGGGTTCGAGGCCAGTCTGGTGAAGGCGGGCTTCAAAAACAACCTCGATCACACGGAAGAAATTCGACAGCAAGTATCTTGTTTAAAACTGTCCTCTTCATCAGAATAGGTGCACTCTAAAAAACACACCTTGGATGTAACTTAAACCTCTATGAGCATGCAGGAGGGAGAGTTTATAAAGACTTAGATGATCTGAAAATCCCGCATTAATACAGTAACTTTTATGTAATGGTTGCAGTTCATCAACCTCTGTGTGAACTTTCGCTGTGTTTCTTCTGTCTCTGTCGCCAGAAATGTGCTGTCGGTCTGTTGTTTTAGGTGACACAGTGGCCTCCTCCTCCCCCAGCTGTCTGTGTGCATGACCTGCTCTCTGCTGAAAAAGACTAACATACTCAGAGAAATCAATAAAAAAAAAACAACACCACTGTCAATGTCAGAAACTAAAGAAAAATATATATTATGATGTCTTTTTGTGTACATTTCTGGTAGAATATTAGGTTGGACAGGGATTGTTGTTGTTGCATGAGGATTAAATATGTCTGAACCTTCAGAGTAAATCCATTTAGGTCTTTGTTACAGGCCCAGCATGGCTCCACTATGTCTACTCTAATAGAAATCACCCCAGATGGGACTCGAACCCACAATCCCTGGCTTAGGAGGCCAGTGCCTTATCCATTAGGCCACTGGGGCTACAAAAGTGGTGTCTGAACATACTAAAAATGTCCACACTAAAACTGTTATTCTGAGTATTATTTTTATGACAGCTTGTTTCAATCCTGTAATTTTATGATATTTAAGACCCATTAATATCTCAGCCCACTTCTGCTGTGCCACTCTGCTAGAAAATAGCCCAGATCAGTACGTCTAAATTCACAGAGAATATTGAGTGGACAGACAATGATTTGCGTTACTATTATTCATTTCAGGAACCTAAATTACAGGGAGCAGATAGGTAAACTGTGTTTGTGTAGAGCTAACAATGCACATAGAAATCAATAGCAATTAGTTCATAAGTAACAAAGGATTTCAACGGTGTATTTATATGGTGTCTTCTTTCCATATTTTGATACATCTCTTGTCACCTTTCCAGGTGGAAGAGCTCCTTTCTGCTCAGCCTTGTTTTCGGCCTGCCGGCCATGGGCCTCATGATCTACATGATGGTGATGGACAGTCAACACCAAGAACATGGGGGCTCCATGCCCGAGGAGCAGAACCTGCTGCCGGGCCTCTCCCTCCTCAACCTGGCCTTCTTCCTGCTGTGCACACCCGTGCAGGTAAGGGAACACAATATATGCCTGGTTTTGTTTTAAGAGAGGTGTACTGTACATGGGGATTCGGAAAGTAGGTGTAGGATTAATGGTTCATTTAGAGCTCTTTTCTTTACCTCAGAAGGATCGTGTGTCTTCTACAAGTTGGTAAATTGATAGTTTAATGGATGTCTTAGACACTTGAGCTCCTGACTGCCTCACCAAACTTGTTTTAATAACCTAGTAAGGACTCTTGTGATTGAAAATGCCATTCGTTCCTTCTGTGCTTGGCCTTCAGCAGCTGGGATATTTATCAGATCTCTGGAAAGCAGAGATTTTGTCTTCAGATTGTTCCTTTTAGCCGGGATTTTGGGCAAACAAAACCTGAATATGTATTATGTGCTTTAAATGTATAGTTCAACATCTTTGGAAATAGGCTAATTCACTGTTTTGCCCAGAGTTAGATGAAAAAAACACACTACAATATCACACCACAGCCAGCAGAGAGTTGACTTAGCTTAGCACAAATACTGAAAAACAGGGGGTTCACATGTACCAGTAATTCTAAAGCTTGCCAATTGACGTTACATCTAGTTCAATACGTACAAAAGCAACCTGCAAAATGTTGATTTCTTCTGTTTTTCTCCCCTCCAGATCTTTGGAGGCCGATACTTCTACATCCAGGCATATCGCTCGTTAAAACACCGCATAGCCAACATGGACGTGCTGATCGTGTTAGCCACCTCCATTGCCTACATCTACTCCTGCGTGGTCCTCATTGTAGCGATGGCTGAGCGAGCCAGCCAGAGCCCCATCACCTTCTTCGACACTCCGCCCATGCTCTTCGTGTTCATCGCTCTGGGTCGGTGGCTGGAGCATGTTGCAAAGGTAAAAGTAAACAATAACAGGAAACCATATACTCTTGCACCTTTAAAATTATTACTCAATAAACACTTTTGATACTTTTGTTGTTATTTAGAGTAAAACCTCAGAGGCTTTGGCCAAATTGATGTCACTTCAAGCCACTGATGCCACTGTGGTCACTTTGGGACCTGGCCACTCGATCATCAGGTGAGACAGACATCAGAAAATGTCAAACCAACTCTTATCGTGCCAACACAACTTGTAACTGTAAGTGCATTTGTACGTTTCAGTGAGGAGCAGGTGGTGGTTGAGCTGGTGCAGCGGGGCGACATCGTGAAGGTCGTCCCAGGAGGAAAGTTCCCCGTTGATGGGAAAGTGATTGATGGAAGCTCCATGGCAGATGAGTCCTTGATCACAGGTAGGAGGATGAGGCAACTGCAGTGAATTTATAGACCCTAAACACGTTCACGTCTCCAGATTGCTTGCTGTTGATTTCATTTTAAGGAATTAACTCAGGTGTCTCTTAGGGAGCAATTTATTATACTGTAAAAGAAATGCATGTCAGCAAACTCTTAGCCTTTGACAGAACGGTATTGACGTCAACTTCCTGTTGGTTGGACCAGTATTTTGCATGGAATTTATGTCAAGCTGTGTCGACACAAGCAGCAAACAGTGCAGCAAATTCACAAATGACAAAAGACATTTAAATACACAGGAATTCTTAATCATTACCATTTTTCCGTAAGCATTGAACAGGCGGCTGTTAAAATATATATATTTAAATAATTTAATGAATGAATATTCAACGACCAGTAGACTATTGGTTTGAATTAACAACTACTACGAGGAAAATCTTTAGTTGGGGACAGAACTAGATTTTATATTTGTCAGTAAAAACTTTGCAGCAATTCTGTGTCTGTCATTGTGATGTTAAAGCATTTAAAATAGTTATAAATATATATATATAACCATTAGATAGTATTTTAATGGGTGTATTAGCTGTCAGCATTTATCTCAAAGCCATAAAGGACATAAAATCTGACCCAGGTGGTCTGTCTTTCTGCTTCGTCAGGTGAGCCGATGCCTGTTAGTAAGAAGGTGGGCAGTTTGGTGATAGCCGGCTCCATCAACGCTCACGGTGCTCTCCTGGTGGAGGCCACTCACGTCGGTGCTGACACGACTCTGTCTCAAATAGTTAAACTGGTGGAAGAGGCCCAAACCTCTAAGGTAGGAGGCAGTTTAAACTTTATTTTCAACAACATTCACATTAGTCCTTTAATATCTAATATATTCAGCATCCAAACTTCTTTTCTTTTCTGAAAATAAGACACAAATTCAGTCAAATATTAAACTTCAAAATGCAGTTTCAGGCATTTTCTAGAAATTGTGTCTTGACACAAGAAAAAACAAGGACAAGAAAAAAACGATAGGTGATGCTAAAAAAAATGCTGCTTTGTAGCTCGTACAAAAATATACACACATGCACTAATGCACATTTGTCTACAATATGTATTTCAGTTGACATATATAAACAAATCTTATGCCCATAAAAGTTAACCTTGTTTTTCTTGCTCTCCTCTGTGCTTGTGTTTGTTCAGGCCCCCATCCAGCAGTTTGCAGACAGGCTCAGTGGCTACTTTGTGCCCTTCATAATGATCGTTTCTGTTCTAACGCTGGTGGCCTGGCTGGCAATCGGGTTTGTCGACTTTGACATTGTGAAGGAGAACTTCCCGGTAGGTGCGCACGCAAAATATTTTCATACGCGAACAAAAGGAACATTCATAAAGTTTCAGAAGAAACGTTTGAGCTCTTTGATGTCACTGTGATAACTCGTTCTCTCCCTCGCAGGGTTACAACCAAAACATCTCCAAGACCGAGGTCATCGTCCGCTTTGCCTTCCAGGCGTCCATCACAGTTCTGTCCATTGCCTGCCCCTGCTCTCTGGGGCTGGCGACCCCGACAGCTGTCATGGTCGGCACGGGGGTTGGAGCTCAGAACGGGATCCTCATTAAAGGAGGCGAGCCGCTGGAGATGGCCCATAAGGCAATGCACTTTACATTACTTACTTTAGAATATAAGATACTGGTTGCTGGTTTATGCTGCTTCACATGACCTCTCCCTTTTCCAAACTCGATTTAAACTTAATCCTTCCGTATCTGCAACCAGCAGTGCAAGACTGACATTGATAGTGAAACTATGTGCGACTTAAGTGACTCTACTAGTCAAAACATCACAGTGTTGTTTTAACTAAGAACTCAGCAAATATTTATTGCATGAATGGATTCATTCATGTATTAGTGGAGCCATTATAGTTAGGAAAACAAAGAGCCTTCAAGATACGTCAAGGTATGTTGATGTGCAGCCGCAAGATGGAAGCGATACTTGTTTATCTTCCTTCTTCCTTTAATTTGTGGTAAATGAGCACCACTTGTGCTCACTTCCCTGCTACTCAGAATTTTGTCCATATCCATTATTACTGTCCTTTTGGCTGTGCAACACAGAGATTGGTTCCTTTTTTCCCCCCATTCTGTGTCACAGATGACAAAGAAAGGCATTAATGCCAGAGAAAGTGCTCTCCTGCCGGGTCTCCTGCCAACACGCTGGGACAAACGGACACAACGGGAAATGTTTGCTGGATTTACTAGGAGGCCCAAATAATAAAGAATTTGTCGTAGGCAGCAATTTTTTAAGGGAGTCTGGGGATATTGCAGTTACTAGTTCATCAGTTGAAACAGGTTTTTACAAACATCTGCTGCTTATCTTGACAGAACCCAAACAGCTAACTTGCTTTACTGTGAACCAAATAGAGTGTTTGGTGTGTACTCGGCAGCATTTCAGTGTGGCCCGGTTGCGTTTTCACTACAAAAGATAAGTGGAAGGAAGAAGAAATGTACCTCGGTGGTCGTTTACACTCACAGAGATCCTTCTCCTGGCTGTATTGTAAAATACTGCTGTTTCACATCTTCAGTTTCACTCTGCAGTGAAGAGTTGTGACCATTTTCATTTTCTTCTATTTCTATTCTAATTAAGTAGTGACACCATGTGGCATGAGACATTACTGCTTGATTATTTAAACACTTATTACCTGTAATTGCTGCAGAAATGGTACATGATGGCTTCTATTCATATCCTCTGTCTCCAAAAATGTTGGCTGTACTGGGGTGACACTTTTACCATCAAAGATGAAGACACCTTTAAGTTTTGGTGACTTTTTAGCCCCATTTGGAACCTCAGCACTCCATATGTTCCTCCCCTCAGGAGGAAAACTTAGACAGTTAGCAGGTCTCCAATCCACCGGTGATCCAAAAGAAAATATTCAAAAGAAGCTGGAGTCATGACTGCTGCTTTTGTGTGTGTGCTCCCTCAGATCCGCGTGGTGATGTTCGATAAGACCGGCACTATTACAAACGGCGTGCCGCGGGTGACTCGTGTGTTGGTGCTGTGGGAAATGGCCCGCATGCCCCTGAGGAAGATCCTGGCGGTGGTCGGCACAGCAGAGGCCAGCAGCGAGCACCCGCTGGGCATGGCAGTCGCCAAACACTGCAAAGAGGTGAGAGTTAGATCAGAGACTTGGTGCTCCTTCAGACCCATTCTGCTTTTGAAGAGTTTGGATCTAAATTACTATGATGATACACTGTGTGCATGTAACAGGAGCTGGGCTCTAGCGTGCTGGGCTACTGCCAGGACTTCCAGGCGGTGCCCGGTTGTGGGATCAGCTGCCGGGTTTCCAGCGTGGAGCATCTGCTGCAGCAGCAGAGTGAATGTTTTCTGCTGCCGGGAGCCACCACCGACGAAAGTAGCCTCCTCTCTCCTAATGAGGCAACGTCTGCAGGTCTGAAGGCTTTCAGCGTCACCCATAAATATATATTTATTTACCTGATCATTTTAACAATTTCACTTTTTGTGCAAGTTCAAATATCTGGTGTTCATTTCTGGTGTCATTTTAGCCGACTGGTTCCAGGCAATCCGCTGCCTTTAGCACATAAACAAAAACATTACGTAAGACCTCATAATGTATCAGTTTTTCTGGTCAAACTCCGGCTTCTGATCAGCGTAAAGCACCACATGGGCCACAATAGCCTAACGCGGTCGGTTGGCTCAGGTGATTATGGTGTGGTGCTACAAACCAAATGCTTGTTTTCGAACAAACTTAGAGACGTGAAGTTTTGAAAAAAGTGGAACAAAATTGGTTGACAGTGACCACGTGGCCTAATGGACAAGGCGTCTGTAAATGTGGTCCATGTATGCTTGTGTCCTGTATGTTTAAAACTCTTTATGATAAAAAGTCCTCACACCTGAACAAAATTTTCCCTTGTTTGTGGTTGCTCAATTCTGCAACAAATTTTGTAAAACAAAAAAAAACAGCCAAACAAGGAGTGTGGTGCTAATAACACCAAGGTCATGGGTTCAATCCCCATACTGGCCAGGGGTTCTCATTTAGGAAGTATGTGTGCTGCTTTGCTACCTAATTAATCCATAATTTCCCCTTGAAAACATAACTTAAATGAAATCAAGATGTCAACTCTTTCATTTGTTCAAAATGACTTAAATACTGTCTTAAAAGTACTGTTTTTAGTGGATTATATTATATTAAGTGGTCTCCAAGTACCACTGGTAGGCCGAACACACAAAAACACTGCTATCTCCTTGTTAAAATGAAAATTTTCTACATTAAAACTGACTCCTCTTTGCTTCAGATTTGGCTTGGTAACTCACTCAGGTTCATTTCGACTTTTACAATATTTCTTTGCTCTCAGGTGAGCCTTTGTCTTACGCTGTGCTGATTGGGAACAGAGAATGGATGAGGAGGAACGGCCACCACATTGTTGCAGACGTCGACGCCGCCATGTCCAGCCATGAGACGAAAGGGCAGACCGCCATCCTGGTTGCTATAGATGGTGAGGATGAAACCTGCAAAACAAAAAAAACCAACACTCACATGTACTTTGATGTCTAATCTTCAGCATTTTCACCTCATTTTATGCTTAATGTGTTTTCTCTTTAGGGGTGCTTTGTGCCATGTTAGCCATTGCAGACACAGTGAAGGCGGAGGCAGCGTTAGCAGTTCATACACTCAACAGCAGGGGCATCGAGGTGGTTATGATAACAGGAGATAACAGACGCACGGCAAAAGCCATAGCTGCCCAGGTAAAACACACATTTATAAAGAAACGACGAGGGAAAACGTATAATATTAAATTCAAACGTGAAAGTTTCTGTTTGAGCACAGGTGGGGATCAGAAAGGTGTTTGCAGAGGTGCTGCCGTCACATAAAGTGGCAAAAGTGCAAGAGCTGCAGGAAAAAGGCCTGCGAGTGGCCATGGTGGGAGATGGTGTCAACGACTCTCCCGCCCTCGCTCGTGCTGACGTCGGCATCGCCATCGGCACGGGCACAGACGTGGCTATCGAGGCGGCCGACATCGTCCTGATCCGGGTGAGTGACACACTGTGGCTGACTGACTCTGTGCAGCGGTACAGTAGACTGTCTGACCTGAAGGTTTGCACTCTCTGTAGAATGACCTGCTGGATGTGGTGGCCAGCATTGAGCTGTCGAAGAAGACGGTGCGGAGGATCAGGATCAACTTTGTCTTCGCCCTCATCTATAACCTCTTAGGAATACCCATCGCTGCAGGTGCGTTACGTATAACTGTGTGTGTATTTTTGAAGAGTTTTAAGGTAATAAAACTTGAAACTAAGTAACTAACTAACTACTTTTTCTAAGATATCAAACATTCGCTAACAACAAAGGTTTTTCAAATGGTTTGTTATAGAACTTTTTTCACATTTTATTCATTCAGGTATATTTTTTGTATTTGTTTCTTTTCCACACTTCATCCCATCGGAGGAATACATTTCATTTTTGCCTAAAAGTCACATTAAAAGCTAACTATTTAAAGGAATGTGAGAATCAGACTGAAAACAACCCCCCATTCACAGAAAAAACTGAGAATGAAAGGAAATCATTTGGAAGCAAAGACCAGAATTGGTTTATACTGGCACCCTGTGGACGACGGTGAAAAGGCTACATTGCATCTGTCAGAAAAGGCGACTTCCAAAGTTAAAAAGTTTAAAATTTATTAAACAGCTTCCTACTGAACCGTAACTGTGTGTTTATCCAGCGTATATCGCAGCGAGTGAACCTGCAGTCCTCTCCTCTGTTGGTTGTAGGTGTATTCATGCCCGTTGGCCTCGTGCTTCAACCCTGGATGGGCTCTGCTGCGATGGCTGCCTCGTCTGTTTCAGTGGTTCTGTCTTCTTTGCTGCTGAAAATGTGAGTCCAGATCAATTTCCATTGTTTGAATGAGAGAATAAAAGATCCTCATGGAGAAATAAAGACAAATGTACTGGATAGAATACTTTTAGTGGTCTCTCACGTCAAAACAGTACCAAAAGACAAAGTTTGAGGACATTGTGAAGAAGCACAAGTAGGTCTAGTGTTTTTCATCTTATTATATCTCAGAGGTGAGTATAGGTGAATATAATAGCCCTCTGTTTCCTCCAGGTATAAGAAAACCTCGACGGAGCTGCATGAGGTGCGAGCGCGGGGCCAAATGAGGAGCCTGCGGTCGTCGCAGATCAGCACACATCTGGGTCTGGACGGGCAACGGCGGAGCCCCGCCCTCCCCGCCCGAGCTCGGGAACAGCTGAGCCAAAGCAGTGCCGTCCCACCCGCCCCCTCCAGCCAGGGACCGTCCATTAACTCTGTCCAGGGGCAGCAGGACCGCTACTCCCTCCTGGACGACCTGAATGTGTAGTAAAGAGAAAAGGGAAGAAGGACTCTAAGAGAAGCTGTAATATTTAATATTTAAATGGTTTAAAAATGCTCTCATTTTGACACTTCTGCACATTCACCTTTAGCTTATGAACCCTAAACCACCGTCATCTGAGTCAACACCGATCTATAACTTTATGAGGAAAAAGTCTAAAATTCAAGCTGCAGACTCTTCCAAAGATATTACTGGAGCATTATGTCATTTTGTTTAATTTCCATTGAAGTCACTGCTGTACAAATGCACCTTTACAATATACACAACTCAGAGTAAAGCTCCATGTTGTCTGTTTCGATGAGACTGTGCTGTGTTATAAATAATGCATGAGCTGATAGAAAAAAATCTTCATTTTCTAGAATGACTGTTTGTGTCCGTTTCATCTGATTTTGTGCCTTCTTTGGAAATTTGCACACCCCGGCTGCCGAGCTGCCACTCAAGCAAAGAGGAAACAGTTTTTCCGTGTTGCTGTGTTTTCAGATTCTTATCTTTAAACAAAGCTTCACAAGCGTAAAATGCTGGTGTTTTATATATAGAAGTGAAGGAGGAGAAGTGAAGACTTTCTGGAGTTTCAAATGTATTTTCAAGCCGTGCTGAGGATAATTAATGGAGGAGATTAATCAAATGATGAATCCATGGACTCTAGGAAGGAACAGTTTCACATTTGTTTGAATTATAAGTGAATACATATATAGGATTTAGGATATAAATATGACTGTTATATAATAGACCTTAATCACAGTAGAAATTCTGACATGTGAATGCAGGAAAAGCACAGCTGTAATCAGTAACAGTAACGAGGTGCATGCTGGGAGACTTACTTCGTTAATGTTATTAATCACACCTGTGCTTTTTGGCAAAAAGGTAATTATTTCTCTGTTAAACTGACTTTAGTCATTAGAAACATAGCTGCTCACACTTCATATTCAGGTAAGTGCTCCCTCAGTTTGCTTTTCTTCACATTATAATCTCAATGAGAGGATTTGGTGCATTTCCTTTTAATAATTCAAATAATTTACTTTTTTTTTTTACAATAATTTAAAGGTTTAGACTGTTGGTTGTTGGTATTTTCAGAATTTTTACATACCAAACAATCAATTAATGGCAAAAATAATCAATCCATGATAAAAATAATCATCAAAAAAGGAGCTCCACATCGACCAAATACAACAATATAATCCTGCCTTTACATTAATGCATGCTATTCTAATGATATAAAATAGTTTAACAGTCACAAGGGTCTTTTTTTTTTATACTTATATTTTCCAGATTATACTTATACTTGAATAAAATTGTAGTCTCAGTAGTATTGGCGGATCCCAACCTACCACTAGGGGTCTCCAAAGCTTCACAGGGGGTCGCAAGGCCTTCTTGATTTTAAGGGGTGTAGGAAAACTTTAAAAATATATTGTTACTTTTTTAGAAGTTTATATTGTTAATTAAGATCTAAACTTTGAAGTCCTGAACAGAAGCTGTATTCACAGAGCCTCGTCCTGCATCAGCAAAGAGCTAACAGATCAATGGCCAAGCATCAGGGAGAAGAAAACACTGAAGTTGTCTAAAAAAAAAAAAACAATAATAATAATAATAATCATAATACAAACAGAGACTTGTACCACAAGTTCCTAAAATAATCAATACAACTCATTTTCGGTGCATTATTCACAGGTAATAATCTGCTCAAACTTCTGTTATTGTCATGCATTGAATAAAATGTGATATATCCATAAAATATTTCACTGACTTATACACAAGCAACAAGACCATCAGCAAGAAGATTGGCTCTGATTGATCTTAATGGCTCCCACGGGGTCGGATTCCCCTTGAAATCAATGAAGCGAGGCATTGGAAACACTTTAAGTAACATTTTACAGTACAGAGTAGAGTGCTCTATCAGTACTTTAACTTAAGTAATGGATGAATTCTTCCTCCTCCACTGCCTGGTAGTCAAAGAGGCTGGTGTTTGAACCAAACTGACCCTTTCTATATCTACCATACTGCTTATACTACAGTGCTCAGCTTCGGCTCAGGTATGTTTGCTCAGTTAAAAACACACGGAATGACTGTATCTGCTCTTTTCTCCTGCTCCTGTCGTTGTGGTGTTCTTACTGCCGCTGTTTCGATAAAGTTTTAGAGCTTTCCAGCTTGTGATTTAGTGGGGGGTGGAAGTTGAAGAGTAAATATTGCTTTTTGAATGAGAGGGAAAACATCTTTAAGATGCCACAGTAAATCCAGTCTTGTCTTTGACTCAGCACTTCAAGATATCCAGCTGTGTGGATGGCTGCGTACATGATCCTTTCTGTTGGTCTACATTCATATATTTTATTCATGGAAGTGGATTTGCCTCACAAATCTTTGTTTTTGTGTTGGTGGTGTTATTCTGACGGGAAAGATTTTACTGATGCTTTTACATTTGAAATCATCTGCACACATTATCGACCGCATCTTCTCTTTTGAGTGTGATTATCTTTAATCATTGTTGTCACAGTGCAAACACGTTTAAAACTTAAGCTTAATAGGGTGTCAAAATGCATTTTACAGCGTTGTTATGTGGGCGCACGGCACCCTGGGGAGTCATTTTGCTTGCTCAGCCATGCATTTGTTATCGTGCCAAGCTGGTATGTTCCCAGCATGCAGCTGAGGGAGCCTTTAGGCCGGTAAAAACGACCACAGACACAGTCCAATGGTCTCAGAGCAGAGACAATCAAAAAGGCCCTCTGACAGACGATGAGAAGGTGTTGGCTTCATTTATTAATTTATTTATTTACTTATTTATTTATTTATTTAGGGGGAAAAGAACACACTATCAAAAATCTCTGGTCCGTGGCCTTGACTTTGAAAAGCCCGAATAAGGCTTTTTAAGCATGAGCATGCAAATCCTACGACAGCTTGACAAGTCAAAGAGGATCAAGTCAAACTTCCATCTAAGCTGTTAGGATGTCCACTGAAGGTGAGAGTGCATTGCCCCAGGACACATAACAACATACAGCTTTTAAAACATGCCTTTAATAACTCATTTTTGTGAATTTTATCCCTCCAATTTTCACTAAACTCAACCTGCAAGAGATCTGTACTGGACTCTGCATTCATGATGGCACTACCCAGAGGAAGGCAGCATATTTTCCTAACTTAAAAGGCTTTTAGCTGTAGAGACTCCAGCAGTAGCACACACAGTAATGTCACGCTCATTTAAACATCTGCACACATGACACACACTGCCGGGAGTTTAAAAAAAAACCATGAGTCAAAAGTTTTCGGCTATACTGCAAAGACAATCCTCTGACCCAGAAGCATAGAGGAGGAAAAGATTAAGTGTACTTTCAGCAGGCCAGAGGGATTAAACATTTCACTCTCCAAAGGTAGCTGTGATATAGTTGTTTTTAACTTTTCTTTTATAGATATAAACAAGCCCTTTGTTGCGTGCTCTCCGGTTCGAGGGCTGCAGAAGCTGCTGATAAATGACCTCCCCGGACACTGGTTATAATGGGTTGCTGAGGGCACTGACTGGTTCGAGTCTGTATCTTCTTTGTGCTAAAAATCTCACTGGAACAGCGCTTCAAACACCAAAACGTAAAGAGTAGTAAACTAAACTTTCCGCCACTTATACGTTCAAGGGATTCTATTATTTTAGAGTTTAATGTTCTGATGGGATGTATGTGTCAGTTTTTATTCTTATTATTTCAAGATTATTTCAGTTAAACAGGTGTAAGTCACTGGTTCCCAACCTTGAAATGACATGCACAGTATGTTTTTTATATCATAAAAGGTTTAGAGCATATCTTAAAAATATTCTCCCCAGCTGCAAAAATAAAAATGAAATCTGTAATGTTAAATAAATGCTGTAAAAACGTCATTTAAATTTAAAGCAAAAAGTGCACGTTTGCTGGCTCAACTATTTAAATATTATTCTGCAACATTTTTGTATGTCAAAATGCAAAATGATATGAAGCCACAGATATCCCTGGTCAACTTACATCTAATTAATGAAATTATAGCTAGTGTTGTGTGATATAAAATATATAGTATGTGTTTGTTAGGGGTCATCAGTTAGTGGCTTTCCCTCAGTTTCAGTTGAAAAATCAATATAATAGCAGATTAATGTCCATGGTCTGGGACTGAGATGTTTTTTACTCACGTATTGTCTGGGTGTCCACATACTTTTGGCCAAAGTGTATCTCATCCTCCTGTCACAGACACACACACATCAATTTAAAAACTGCATCTAAGAGGATGCCTCCTGAATCAAAAGAGATGTCAGGTTTTTTTTTATCTGACTCTGCCTCATCTTTCTCTCTCTCGCACACACACACACACACACACACACACACACACACACACACACACACACACAAACACACACAAACACACTTCAATTGCTTCCTATCTCTGAGAAGAATTTATTCTGAACTGAGTCCCCATCCCAGCGTGTTCATCCACCAACCCCTGTGCAACACAATGATAGTGAATGACTCCCTCTCCCTCTTTAAACCTAAAACACCGCAGCTTCCTTCAAGACTGCATCCTAAATTGAATGGCCCCTCGCTGCGAATCTCTGAACTTTTTTTTGTCGCAATGTGCTTTTTCTTTGTCTTTCTGCTTCTTAATTGCCTCCCTCACACATTAAAACATGCTAAGAGAATGCATCCTGAATAGGAGAAGAAATACGGTGACAGACAGGACTCATTTTCTCTCACAATCTTTGTCTTTGTGGATGCATCCTAAGTTCTATTGTGGGGAACAGACGGCCATCATAAGACATTATGGGCTCCAACAGGAGTTTGTATTCATTGCAGGATTTTGGTTTGTTTCTCCACTCGTGTCATCGTGTACATATGAGAGTGACAACAAAGACTCCTCTAACCATTTGGAAACACAAATACAAGAAAAACAAACGCGTTATTGTGCATTAAAATGTATACTAATGAAAGTAACATTAATATAGATAAATACAACAGAATCATTTTAGTTCTTGTCCCTAAAACTCTGGGAAGTATAATTTCTGGCCCTCAGATTTGAATTAGAAAAGAGACTCACAATACCTTCAAATGTAAGTTTAAGTGTTAAATGACCAGTTTTTCCCCAAAGAACACTTTATCTTTCACTTTCATTATCTATTGTTTACACAAAAGGCCCAAACTAAGACTATCCAACTGCATGTGTAGTAGGTGAGGTGCCTTTTTCATACAAAAAATGTAATCTTATTACTCCTGCTGGGAGAAATTAAATTAAGGAAACAAATAGCTATGCTGACAGCATGCCGTTGCTTCTGTTAGAGTAATATCATATCATATCTATAAAACTGAACTTTATATATTTAGCTAATTTCTTTCAACTTAAAAATAGCAGTCATTTCACTGATTAAAACATCTTCACTACTGTAACTATATTGCATTGTTTTGTAAACAGCTTTAAATATAGTTCTTTGTTAAGAAAGTCACACAAATAGGTTATCCTTGAATTAAATTGTATTGAAAGAAAGAGATTGTGAGAGACAGTAGGTCACAGGCTAAGGGCACCTCAGTATAAATATCTTTCTCATTCTCTGTCTCTTCTGCAGGTGTTTGACCCTTGAGCAGTGATCCGTGAAGCACGCATCAGCTCTGACCGACAAAGGTGAAGTGTGTGTGTGTGTGTGTGTGTGTGTGTGTGTGTGTGTGTGGATTAATAGTGTAAGAAGTCAGTGTGACAGAGGCACATTTGTTGTTGTTTTTTAATATACTGAGAGCAAGACTGACACTGCAGGCTGATTTCACAGTACGTTCCTAAATGTTTAAAAAGTTTAAAAGTTTGAATGATGGTACAGTTCAACAGCCTGATGGCTGCTTCAAATGGTGACATTTTTACAGTGGAATTACCAAAAATGTTTGAGAGGCAAACAACATCTTCCAAATGTTTATAAAGGAGCAGCAATTACTTTTGTTGCTTGCAATTTCACAGGTACTCCTTACACAATAAGAGCTGTTTGTGTGATACTCAGTGTGGAAGGGAATTTAGTTAAGGGTTGCTTTGCATGTGAGAGGTATTGTAATTGATATCCACAGTCTCCATTATATTTACCTTGGCAGAGAAACATGCGTACACCACATCAGCAAATGTGGCTACAGCTTTCAACCACGAAGGGATTTGAACCCTAAATCTTCTGATCCAAAGTCAGACGCCTTTCCATTAGGCAACGTAATCACTGTCTGCTAAGATTTTTCATTTTCCGAAACTTCTCATCTGTATTAAAGTTTGTTCGAAAACAAGCCTTTGGTTTGCTAAAATTGTGTACAATTTTCGTGCAGAATTGAGTAACACAAGACAACGGCAAAATAAGGTCTTTGTTGAGATGACGTATTACTCCAAGTGTTTTACACATAGAGGCTGCAAAGACATAGTGACGATGATTTACTGCATTACTGCAGCAACCCACTCTCACATTTTCACCCTAGCCTTGTTGACATTATGCACATTGTGGCTGCAAACATACACAGGGTGCATTCTCCTGCTTGAAGCTGCCACTTTCAACCACGAAGGGATTCGAACCCTTAATCTTCTGATCCGAAGTCAGACGCCTTGTCCATTAGGCCACGCGGTCACTGTCAGCTGCATTTTTTCCCTTTTTCAAAACTTCTCGTCTGCATTAAAGTTTGTTCGAAAACAAGCCTATGCTTTGCTTAAATGTTGCTTGTGGCCAGTATGGGGATTGAACCCATGAACTTGGCGTTATTAGCACCACGCTCTAACCATCTGAGCTAACCAGCCTTGTTTGACTGGACTTTTTGTGCAATTTTCTTGCAATTTTAAGCAACACAAGACAACGGCAAAATAAGGTCTTTGTTGAGATGTGATCACTTATTACTGGAAATGTTTTGCACATAGAGGGTGCACAGATGTATTGATCATGAATTCCTGCAGCAACCCACTCTCACATTTTTTACCCTAGCCTTGTTGACATTATGCACATTGTGGCTGCAAACATACACAAGGTGCATTCTCCTGCTTGAAGCTGCCACTTTCAACCACGAAGGGATTCGAACCCTTAATCTTCTGATCCGAAGTCAGACGCCTTGTCCATTAGGCCACGCGGTCACTGTCAGCTGCATTTTTCCCTTTTTCAAAACTTCTCATCTGCATTAAAGTTTGTTCGAAAACAAGCCTATGCTTTGCTTAAAAGTTGCTTGTGGCCAGTATGGGGATTGAACCCATGACCTTGGCGTTATTAGCACCACGCTCTAACCATCTGAGCTAACCGGCCTTGTTTGACTGGACTTTTTGTGCAATTTTCTTGCAATTTTAAGCAACACAAGACAACGGCAAAATAAGGTCTTTGTTGAGATGTGATCACTTATTACTGGAAATGTTTTGCACATAGAGGGTGCACAGATGTATTGATCATGAATTCCTGCAGCAACCCACTCTCACATTTTTTACCCTAGCCTTGTTGACATTATGCACATTGTGGCTGCAAACATACACAGGGTGCATTCTCCTGCTTGAAGCTGCCACTTTCAACCACGAAGGGATTCGAACCCTTAATCTTCTGATCCGAAGTCAGACGCCTTGTCCATTAGGCCACGCGGTCACTGTCAGCTGCATTTTTTCCCTTTTTCAAAACTTCTCGTCTGCATTAAAGTTTGTTTGAAAACAAGCCTATGCTTTGCTTAAAAGTTGCTTGTGGCCAGTATGGGGATTGAACCCATGACCTTGGCGTTATTAGCACCACGCTCTAACCATCTGAGCTAACCAGCCTTGTTTGACTGGATTTTTTGTACAATTTCCATTCAATTTTTGTCCTATTTTCTTGCAATTTTAAGCAACACAAGACAACGGCAAAGTAAGGTCTTTGTTGAGATGTGATCACTTATTACTGGAAATGTTTTGCACATAGAGGGTGCACAGATGTATTGATCATGTTCATGCATTCCTGCAGCAACCCACTCTCACATTTTTTACCCTAGCCTTGTTGACATTATGCACATTGTGGCTGCAAACATACACAAGGTGCATTCTCCTGCTTGAAGCTGCCACTTTCAACCACGAAGGGATTCGAACCCTTAATCTTCTGATCCGAAGTCAGACGCCTTGTCCATTAGGCCACGCGGTCACTGTCAGCTGCATTTTTTCCCTTTTTCAAAACTTCTCGTCTGCATTAAAGTTTGTTCGAAAACAAGCCTATGCTTTGCTTAAAAGTTGCTTGTGGCCAGTATGGGGATTGAACCCATGACCTTGGCGTTATTAGCACCACGCTCTAACCATCTGAGCTAACCGGCCTTGTTTGACTGGACTTTTGTGCAATTTTCTTGCAATTTTAAGCAACACAAGACAACGGCAAAATAAGGTCTTTGTTGAGATGTGATCACTTATTACTGGAAATGTTTTGCACATAGAGGGTGCACAGATGTATTGATCATGTTCATGCATTCCTGCAGCAACCCACTCTCACATTTTTTACCCTAGCCTTGTTGACATTATGCACATTGTGGCTGCAAACATACACAAGGTGCATTCTCCTGCTTGAAGCTGCCACTTTCAACCACGAAGGGATTCGAACCCTTAATCTTCTGATCCGAAGTCAGACGCCTTGTCCATTAGGCCACGCGGTCACTGTCAGCTGCATTTTTTCCCTTTTTCAAAACTTCTTGTCTGCATTAAAGTTTGTTCGAAAACAAGCCTATGCTTTGCTTAAAAGTTGCTTGTGGCCAGTATGGGGATTGAACCCATGACCTTGGCGTTATTAGCACCACGCTCTAACCATCTGAGCTAACCGGCCTTGTTTGACTGGATTTTTTGTACAATTTCCATTCAATTTTTGTCCTATTTTCTTGCAATTTTAAGCAACACAAGACAACGGCAAAATAAGGTCTTTGTTGAGATGTGATCACTTATTACTGGAAATGTTTTGCACATAGAGGGTGCACAGATGTATTGATCATGATCATGCATTCCTGCAGCAACCCACTCTCACATTTTTTACCCTAGCCTTGTTGACGTTATGCACATTGTGGCTGCAAACATACACAGGCTGCATTCTCCTGCTTGAAGCTGCCACTTTCAACCACGAAGGGATTCGAACCCTTAATCTTCTGATCCGAAGTCAGACGCCTTGTCCATTAGGCCACGCGGTCACTGTCAGCTGCATTTTTTCCCTTTTTCAAAACTTCTCGTCTGCATTAAAGTTTGTTCGAAAACAAGCCTATGCTTTGCTTAAATGTTGCTTGTGGCCAGTATGGGGATTGAACCCATGAACTTGGCGTTATTAGCACCACGCTCTAACCATCTGAGCTAACCAGCCTTGTTTGACTGGATTTTTGTGCAATTTTCTTGCAATTTTAAGCAACACAAGACAACGGCAAAATAAGGTCTTTGTTGAGATGTGATCACTTATTACTGGAAATGTTTTGCACATAGAGGGTGCACAGATGTATTGATCATGACTCATTCCTGCAGCAACCCACTCTCACATTTTTTACCCTAGCCTTGTTGACATTATGCACATTGTGGCTGCAAACATACACAAGGTGCATTCTCCTGCTTGAAGCTGCCACTTTCAACCACGAAGGGATTCGAACCCTTAATCTTCTGATCCGAAGTCAGACGCCTTGTCCATTAGGCCACGCGGTCACTGTCAGCTGCATTTTTTCCCTTTTTCAAAACTTCTCATCTGCATTAAAGTTTGTTCGAAAACAAGCCTATGCTTTGCTTAAAAGTTGCTTGTGGCCAGTATGGGGATTGAACCCATGACCTTGGCGTTATTGGCACCACGCTCTAACCATCTGAGCTAACCGGCCTTGTTTGACTGGACTTTTTGTGCAATTTTCTTGCAATTTTAAGCAACACAAGACAACGGCAAAATAAGGTCTTTGTTGACATGTGATCACTTATTACTGGAAATGTTTTGCACATAGAGGGTGCACAGATGTATTGATCATGATCATGCATTCCTGCAGCAACCCACTCTCACATTCTTTACCCTAGCCTTGTTGACATTATGCACATTGTGGCTGCAAACATACACAGGGTGCATACTCTTGCTTGAAGCTGCCACTTTCAACCACGAAGGGATTCGAACCCTTTATCTTCTGATCCGAAGTCAGACGCCTTGTCCATTAGGCCACGCGGTCACTGTCAGCTGCATTTTTTCCCTTTTTCAAAACTTCTCGTCTGCATTAAAGTTTGTTCGAAAACAAGCCTATGCTTTGCTTAAAAGTTGCTTGTGGCCAGTATGGGGATTGAACCCATGACCTTGGCGTTATTAGCACCACGCTCTAACCATCTGAGCTAACCGGCCTTGTTTGACTGGATTTTTTGTACAATTTCCATTCAATTTTTGTGCAATTTTCTTGCAATTTTAAGCAACACAAGACAACGGCAAAATAAGGTCTTTGTTGAGATGTGATCACTTATTACTGGAAATGTTTTGCACATAGAGGGTGCACAGATGTATTGATCATGATCATGCATTCCTGCAGCAACCCACTCTCACATTTTTTACCCTAGCCTTGTTGACATTATGCACATTGTGGCTGCAAACATACACATGGTGCATTCTCCTGCTTGAAGCTGCCACTTTCAACCACGAAGGGATTCGAACCCTTAATCTTCTGATCCGAAGTCAGACGCCTTGTCCATTAGGCCACGCGGTCACTGTCAGCTGCATTTTTTCCCTTTTTCAAAACTTCTTGTCTGCATTAAAGTTTGTTCGAAAACAAGCCTATGCTTTGCTTAAAAGTTGCTTGTGGCCAGTATGGGGATTGAACCCATGACCTTGGCGTTATTAGCACCACGCTCTAACCATCTGAGCTAACCGGCCTTGTTTGACTGGATTTTTTGTACAATTTCCATTCAATTTTTGTGCAATTTTCTTGCAATTTTAAGCAACACAAGACAACGGCAAAATAAGGTCTTTGTTGAGATGTGATCACTTATTACTGGAAATGTTTTGCACATAGAGGGTGCACAGATGTATTGATCATGATCATGCATTCCTGCAGCAACCCACTCTCACATTTTTTACCCTAGCCTTGTTGACATTATGCACATTGTGGCTGCAAACATACACAGGGTGCATTCTCCTGCTTGAAGCTGCCACTTTCAACCACGAAGGGATTCGAACCCTTAATCTTCTGATCCGAAGTCAGACGCCTTGTCCATTAGGCCACGCGGTCACTGTCAGCTGCATTTTTTCCCTTTTTCAAAACTTCTCGTCTGCATTAAAGTTTGTTTGAAAACAAGCCTATGCTTTGCTTAAATGTTGCTTGTGGCCAGTATGGGGATTGAACCCATGACCTTGGCGTTATTAGCACCATGCTCTAACCATCTGAGCTAACCGGCCTTGTTTGACTGGACTTTTTGTGCAATTTTCTTGCAATTTTAAGCAACACAAGACAACGGCAAAATAAGGTCTTTGTTGAGATGTGATCACTTATTACTGGAAATGTTTTGCACATAGAGGGTGCACAGATGTATTGATCATGATCATGCATTCCTGCAGCAACCCACTCTCACATTTTTTACCCTAGCCTTGTTGACATTATGCACATTGTGGCTGCAAACATACACAGGGTGCATTCTCCTGCTTGAAGCTGCCACTTTCAACCACGAAGGGATTCGAACCCTTAATCTTCTGATCCGAAGTCAGACGCCTTGTCCATTAGGCCACGCGGTCACTGTCAGCTGCATTTTTCCCTTTTTCAAAACTTCTTGTCTGCATTAAAGTTTGTTCGAAAACAAGCCTATGCTTTGCTTAAAAGTTGCTTGTGGCCAGTATGGGGATTGAACCCATGACCTTGGCGTTATTAGCACCACGCTCTAACCATCTGAGCTAACCGGCCTTGTTTGACTGGATTTTTTGTACAATTTCCATTCAATTTTTGTCCTATTTTCTTGCAATTTTAAGCAACACAAGACAACGGCAAAATAAGGTCTTTGTTGAGATGTGATCACTTATTACTGGAAATGTTTTGCACATAGAGGGTGCACAGATGTATTGATCATGATCATGCATTCCTGCAGCAACCCACTCTCACATTTTTTACCCTAGCCTTGTTGACATTATGCACATTGTGGCTGCAAACATACACAGGGTGCATTCTCCTGCTTGAAGCTGCCACTTTCAACCACGAAGGGATTCGAACCCTTAATCTTCTGATCCGAAGTCAGACGCCTTGTCCATTAGGCCACGCGGTCACTGTCAGCTGCATTTTTTCCCTTTTTCAAAACTTCTCGTCTGCATTAAAGTTTGTTTGAAAACAAGCCTATGCTTTGCTTAAATGTTGCTTGTGGCCAGTATGGGGATTGAACCCATGACCTTGGCGTTATTAGCACCATGCTCTAACCATCTGAGCTAACCGGCCTTGTTTGACTGGACTTTTTGTGCAATTTTCTTGCAATTTTAAGCAACACAAGACAACGGCAAAATAAGGTCTTTGTTGAGATGTGATCACTTATTACTGGAAATGTTTTGCACATAGAGGGTGCACAGATGTATTGATCATGATCATGCATTCCTGCAGCAACCCACTCTCACATTTTTTACCCTAGCCTTGTTGACATTATGCACATTGTGGCTGCAAACATACACAGGGTACATTCTCCTGCTTGAAGCTGCCACTTTCAACCACGAAGGGATTCGAACCCTTAATCTTCTGATCCGAAGTCAGACGCCTTGTCCATTAGGCCACGCGGTCACTGTCAGCTGCATTTTTTCCCTTTTTCAAAACTTCTCGTCTGCATTAAAGTTTGTTCGAAAACAAGCCTATGCTTTGCTTAAAAGTTGCTTGTGGCCAGTATGGGGATTGAACCCATGACCTTGGCGTTATTAGCACCACGCTCTAACCATCTGAGCTAACCGGCCTTGTTTGACTGGATTTTTTGTACAATTTCCATTCAATTTTTGTCCTATTTTCTTGCAATTTTAAGCAACACAAGACAACGGCAAAATAAGGTCTTTGTTGAGATGTGATCACTTATTACTGGAAATGTTTTGCACATAGAGGGTGCACAGATGTATTGATCATGATCATGCATTCCTGCAGCAACCCACTCTCACATTTTTTACCCTAGCCTTGTTGACATTATGCACATTGTGGCTGCAAACATACACAGGGTGCATTCTCCTGCTTGAAGCTGCCACTTTCAACCACGAAGGGATTCGAACCCTTAATCTTCTGATCCGAAGTCAGACGCCTTGTCCATTAGGCCACGCGGTCACTGTCAGCTGCATTTTTTCCCTTTTTCAAAACTTCTCGTCTGCATTAAAGTTTGTTTGAAAACAAGCCTATGCTTTGCTTAAATGTTGCTTGTGGCCAGTATGGGGATTGAACCCATGACCTTGGCGTTATTAGCACCACGCTCTAACCATCTGAGCTAACCGGCCTTGTTTGACTGGACTTTTTGTGCAATTTTCTTGCAATTTTAAGCAACACAAGACAACGGCAAAATAAGGTCTTTGTTGAGATGTGATCACTTATTACTGGAAATGTTTTGCACATAGAGGGTGCACAGATGTATTGATTCATGATCATGCATTCCTGCAGCAACCCACTCTCACATTTTTTACTCTAGCCTTGTTGACATTATGCACATTGAGGCTGCAAACATACACAGGGTGCATTCTCCTGCTTGAAGCTGCCACTTTCAACCACGAAGGGATTCGAACCCTTAATCTTCTGATCCGAAGTCAGACGCCTTGTCCATTAGGCCACGCGGTCACTGTCAGCTGCATTTTTTCCCTTTTTCAAAACTTCTCGTCTGCATTAAAGTTTGTTCGAAAACAAGCCTATGCTTTGCTTAAAAGTTGCTTGTGGCCAGTATGGGGATTGAACCCATGACCTTGGCGTTATTAGCACCACGCTCTAACCATCTGAGCTAACCGGCCTTGTTTGACTGGATTTTTTGTACAATTTCCATTCAATTTTTGTCCTATTTTCTTGCAATTTTAAGCAACACAAGACAACGGCAAAATAAGGTCTTTGTTGAGATGTGATCACTTATTACTGGAAATGTTTTGCACATAGAGGGTGCACAGATGTATTGATCATGATCATGCATTCCTGCAGCAACCCACTCTCACATTTTTTACCCTAGCCTTGTTGACATTATGCACATTGTGGCTGCAAACATACACAGGGTGCATTCTCCTGCTTGAAGCTGCCACTTTCAACCACGAAGGGATTCGAACCCTTAATCTTCTGATCCGAAGTCAGACGCCTTGTCCATTAGGCCACGCGGTCACTGTCAGCTGCATTTTTTCCCTTTTTCAAAACTTCTCGTCTGCATTAAAGTTTGTTCGAAAACAAGCCTATGCTTTGCTTAAAAGTTGCTTGTGGCCAGTATGGGGATTGAACCCATGACCTTGGCGTTATTAGCACCACGCTCTAACCATCTGAGCTAACCGGCCTTGTTTGACTGGACTTTTTGTGCAATTTTCTTGCAATTTTAAGCAACACAAGACAACGGCAAAATAAGGTCTTTGTTGAGATGTGATCACTTATTACTGGAAATGTTTTGCACATAGAGGGTGCACAGATGTATTGATTTCGATCATGCATTCCTGCAGCAACCCACTCTCACATTTTTTACTCTAGCCTTGTTGACATTATGCACATTGAGACTGCAAACATACACAGGGTGCATTCTCCTGCTTGAAGCTGCCACTTTCAACCACGAAGGGATTCGAACCCTTAATCTTCTGATCCGAAGTCAGACGCCTTGTCCATTAGGCCACGCGGTCACTGTCAGCTGCATTTTTCCCTTTTTCAAAACTTCTCGTCTGCATTAAAGTTTGTTCGAAAACAAGCCTATGCTTTGCTTAAAAGTTGCTTGTGGCCAGTATGGGGATTGAACCCATGACCTTGGCGTTATTAGCACCACGCTCTAACCATCTGAGCTAACCGGCCTTGTTTGACTGGATTTTTTGTACAATTTCCATTCAATTTTTGTCCTATTTTCTTGCAATTTTAAGCAACACAAGACAACGGCAAAATAAGGTCTTTGTTGAGATGTGATCACTTATTACTGGAAATGTTTTGCACATAGAGGGTGCACAGATGTATTGATCATGATCATGCATTCCTGCAGCAACCCACTCTCACATTTTTTACCCTAGCCTTGTTGACATTATGCACATTGTGGCTGCAAACATACACAGGGTGCATTCTCCTGCTTGAAGCTGCCACTTTCAACCACGAAGGGATTCGAACCCTTAATCTTCTGATCCGAAGTCAGACGCCTTGTCCATTAGGCCACGCGGTCACTGTCAGCTGCATTTTTTCCCTTTTTCAAAACTTCTCGTCTGCATTAAAGTTTGTTCGAAAACAAGCCTATGCTTTGCTTAAAAGTTGCTTGTGGCCAGTATGGGGATTGAACCCATGACCTTGGCGTTATTAGCACCACGCTCTAACCATCTGAGCTAACCGGCCTTGTTTGACTGGATTTCTTTTTGTGCAATTTTCTTGCAATTTTAAGCAACACAAGACAACGGCAAAATAAGGTCTTTGTTGAGATGTGATCACTTATTACTGGAAATGTTTTGCACATAGAGGGTGCACAGATGTATTGATCATGATCATGCATTCCTGCAGCAACCCACTCTCACATTTTTTACCCTAGCCTTGTTGACATTATGCACATTGTGGCTGCAAACATACACAGGGTGCATTCTCCTGCTTGAAGCTGCCACTTTCAACCACGAAGGGATTCGAACCCTTAATCTTCTGATCCGAAGTCAGACGCCTTGTCCATTAGGCCACGCGGTCACTGTCAGCTGCATTTTTTCCCTTTTTCAAAACTTCTCGTCTGCATTAAAGTTTGTTCGAAAACAAGCCTATGCTTTGCTTAAATGTTGCTTGTGGCCAGTATGGGGATTGAACCCATGACCTTGGCGTTATTAGCACCACGCTCTAACCATCTGAGCTAACCGGCCTTGTTTGACTGGATTTTTTGTACAATTTCCATTCAATTTTTGTCCTATTTTCTTGCAATTTTAAGCAACACAAGACAACGGCAAAATAAGGTCTTTGTTGAGATGTGATCACTTATTACTGGAAATGTTTTGCACATAGAGGGTGCACAGATGTATTGATCATGATCATGCATTCCTGCAGCAACCCACTCTCACATTTTTTACCCTAGCCTTGTTGACATTATGCACATTGTGGCTGCAAACATACACAGGGTGCATTCTCCTGCTTGAAGCTGCCACTTTCAACCACGAAGGGATTCGAACCCTTAATCTTCTGATCCGAAGTCAGACGCCTTGTCCATTAGGCCACGCGGTCACTGTCAGCTGCATTTTTTCCCTTTTTCAAAACTTCTCGTCTGCATTAAAGTTTGTTTGAAAACAAGCCTATACTTTGCTTAAATGTTGCTTGTGGCCAGTATGGGGATTGAACCCATGACCTTGGCATTATTAGCACCACGCTCTAACCATCTGAGCTAACCGGCCTTGTTTGACTGGACTTTTTGTGCAATTTTCTTGCAATTTTAAGCAACACAAGACAACGGCAAAATAAGGTCTTTGTTGAGATGTGATCACTTATTACTGGAAATGTTTTGCACATAGAGGGTGCACAGATGTATTGATCATGATCATGCATTCCTGCAGCAACCCACTCTCACATTTTTTACCCTAGCCTTGTTGACATTATGCACATTGTGGCTGCAAACATACACAGGGTGCATTCTCCTGCTTGAAGCTGCCACTTTCAACCACGAAGGGATTCGAACCCTTAATCTTCTGATCCGAAGTCAGACGCCTTGTCCATTAGGCCACGCGGTCACTGTCAGCTGCATTTTTCCCTTTTTCAAAACTTCTCGTCTGCATTAAAGTTTGTTCGAAAACAAGCCTATGCTTTGCTTAAAAGTTGCTTGTGGCCAGTATGGGGATTGAACCCATGACCTTGGCGTTATTAGCACCACGCTCTAACCATCTGAGCTAACCGGCCTTGTTTGACTGGACTTTTTGTGCAATTTTCTTGCAATTTTAAGCAACACAAGACAACGGCAAAATAAGGTCTTTGTTGAGATGTGATCACTTATTACTGGAAATGTTTTGCACATAGAGGGTGCACAGATGTATTGATCATGATCATGCATTCCTGCAGCAACCCACTCTCACATTTTTTACCCTAGCCTTGTTGACATTATGCACATTGTGGCTGCAAACATACACAGGGTGCATTCTCCTGCTTGAAGCTGCCACTTTCAACCACGAAGGGATTCGAACCCTTAATCTTCTGATCCGAAGTCAGACGCCTTGTCCATTAGGCCACGCGGTCACTGTCAGCTGCATTTTTCCCTTTTTCAAAACTTCTCGTCTGCATTAAAGTTTGTTCGAAAACAAGCCTATGCTTTGCTTAAAAGTTGCTTGTGGCCAGTATGGGGATTGAACCCATGACCTTGGCGTTATTAGCACCACGCTCTAACCATCTGAGCTAACCGGCCTTGTTTGACTGGACTTTTTGTGCAATTTTCTTGCAATTTTAAGCAACACAAGACAACGGCAAAATAAGGTCTTTGTTGAGATGTGATCACTTATTACTGGAAATGTTTTGCACATAGAGGGTGCACAGATGTATTGATCATGATCATGCATTCCTGCAGCAACCCACTCTCACATTTTTTACCCTAGCCTTGTTGACATTATGCACATTGTGGCTGCAAACATACACAGGGTGCATTCTCCTGCTTGAAGCTGCCACTTTCAACCACGAAGGGATTCGAACCCTTAATCTTCTGATCCGAAGTCAGACGCCTTGTCCATTAGGCCACGCGGTCACTGTCAGCTGCATTTTTTCCCTTTTTCAAAACTTCTCGTCTGCATTAAAGTTTGTTCGAAAACAAGCCTATGCTTTGCTTAAATGTTGCTTGTGGCCAGTATGGGGATTGAACCCATGACCTTGGCGTTATTAGCACCACGCTCTAACCATCTGAGCTAACCGGCCTTGTTTGACTGGACTTTTTGTACAATTTCCATTCAATTTTTGTCCTATTTTCTTGCAATTTTAAGCAACACAAGACAACGGCAAAATAAGGTCTTTGTTGAGATGTGATCACTTATTACTGGAAATGTTTTGCACATAGAGGGTGCACAGATGTATTGATCATGATCATGCATTCCTGCAGCAACCCACTCTCACATTTTTTACCCTAGCCTTGTTGACATTATGCACATTGTGGCTGCAAACATACACAGGGTGCATTCTCCTGCTTGAAGCTGCCACTTTCAACCACGAAGGGATTCGAACCCTTAATCTTCTGATCCGAAGTCAGACGCCTTGTCCATTAGGCCACGCGGTCACTGTCAGCTGCATTTTTTCCCTTTTTCAAAACTTCTCGTCTGCATTAAAGTTTGTTTGAAAACAAGCCTATGCTTTGCTTAAATGTTGCTTGTGGCCAGTATGGGGATTGAACCCATGACCTTGGCATTATTAGCACCACGCTCTAACCATCTGAGCTAACCGGCCTTGTTTGACTGGACTTTTTGTGCAATTTTCTTGCAATTTTAAGCAACACAAGACAACGGCAAAATAAGGTCTTTGTTGAGATGTGATCACTTATTACTGGAAATGTTTTGCACATAGAGGGTGCACAGATGTATTGATCATGATCATGCATTCCTGCAGCAACCCACTCTCACATTTTTTACCCTAGCCTTGTTGACATTATGCACATTGAGGCTGCAAACATACACAGGGTGCATTCTCCTGCTTGAAGCTGCCACTTTCAACCACGAAGGGATTCGAACCCTTAATCTTCTGATCCGAAGTCAGACGCCTTGTCCATTAGGCCACGCGGTCACTGTCAGCTGCATTTTTTCCCTTTTTCAAAACTTCTCGTCTGCATTAAAGTTTGTTCGAAAACAAGCCTATGCTTTGCTTAAAAGTTGCTTGTGGCCAGTATGGGGATTGAACCCATGACCTTGGCGTTATTAGCACCACGCTCTAACCATCTGAGCTAACCGGCCTTGTTTGACTGGATTTTTTGTACAATTTCCATTCAATTTTTGTCCTATTTTCTTGCAATTTTAAGCAACACAAGACAACGGCAAAATAAGGTCTTTGTTGAGATGTGATCACTTATTACTGGAAATGTTTTGCACATAGAGGGTGCACAGATGTATTGATCATGATCATGCATTCCTGCAGCAACCCACTCTCACATTTTTTACCCTAGCCTTGTTGACATTATGCACATTGTGGCTGCAAACATACACAGGGTGCATTCTCCTGCTTGAAGCTGCCACTTTCAACCACGAAGGGATTCGAACCCTTAATCTTCTGATCCGAAGTCAGACGCCTTGTCCATTAGGCCACGCGGTCACTGTCAGCTGCATTTTTTCCCTTTTTCAAAACTTCTCGTCTGCATTAAAGTTTGTTCGAAAACAAGCCTATGCTTTGCTTAAAAGTTGCTTGTGGCCAGTATGGGGATTGAACCCATGACCTTGGCGTTATTAGCACCACGCTCTAACCATCTGAGCTAACCGGCCTTGTTTGACTGGACTTTTTGTGCAATTTTCTTGCAATTTTAAGCAACACAAGACAACGGCAAAATAAGGTCTTTGTTGAGATGTGATCACTTATTACTGGAAATGTTTTGCACATAGAGGGTGCACAGATGTATTGATTTCGATCATGCATTCCTGCAGCAACCCACTCTCACATTTTTTACCCTAGCCTTGTTGACATTATGCACATTGTGGCTGCAAACATACACAGGGTGCATTCTCCTGCTTGAAGCTGCCACTTTCAACCACGAAGGGATTCGAACCCTTAATCTTCTGATCCGAAGTCAGACGCCTTGTCCATTAGGCCACGCGGTCACTGTCAGCTGCATTTTTTCCCTTTTTCAAAACTTCTCGTCTGCATTAAAGTTTGTTCGAAAACAAGCCTATGCTTTGCTTAAAAGTTGCTTGTGGCCAGTATGGGGATTGAACCCATGACCTTGGCGTTATTAGCACCACGCTCTAACCATCTGAGCTAACCGGCCTTGTTTGACTCGATTTTATGTACAATTTCCATTCAATTTTTGTCCTATTTTCTTGCAATATTAAGCAACACAAGACAACGGCAAAATAAGGTCTTTGTTGAGATGTGATCACTTATTACTGGAAATGTTTTGCACATAGAGGGTGCACAGATGTATTGATCATGATCATGCATTCCTGCAGCAACCCACTCTCACATTTTTTACCCTAGCCTTGTTGACATTATGCACATTGTGGCTGCAAACATACACAGGGTGCATTCTCCTGCTTGAAGCTGCCACTTTCAACCACGAAGGGATTCGAATCCTTAATCTTCTGATCCGAAGTCAGACGCCTTGTCCATTAGGCCACGCGGTCACTGTCAGCTGCATTTTTTCCCTTTTTCAAAACTTCTCGTCTGCATTAAAGTTTGTTTGAAAACAAGCCTATGCTTTGCTTAAATGTTGCTTGTGGCCAGTATGGGGATTGAACCCATGACCTTGGCGTTATTAGCACCACGCTCTAACCATCTGAGCTAACCGGCCTTGTTTGACTGGACTTTTTGTGCAATTTTCTTGCAATTTTAAGCAACACAAGACAACGGCAAAATAAGGTCTTTGTTGAGATGTGATCACTTATTACTGGAAATGTTTTGCACATAGAGGGTGCACAGATGTATTGATCATGATCATGCATTCCTGCAGCAACCCACTCTCACATTTTTTACCCTAGCCTTGTTGACATTATGCACATTGTGGCTGCAAACATACACAGGGTGCATTCTCCTGCTTGAAGCTGCCACTTTCAACCACGAAGGGATTCGAACCCTTAATCTTCTGATCCGAAGTCAGACGCCTTGTCCATTAGGCCACGCGGTCACTGTCAGCTGCATTTTTTCCCTTTTTCAAAACTTCTCGTCTGCATTAAAGTTTGTTCGAAAACAAGCCTATGCTTTGCTTAAAAGTTGCTTGTGGCCAGTATGGGGATTGAACCCATGACCTTGGCGTTATTAGCACCACGCTCTAACCATCTGAGCTAACCGGCCTTGTTTGACTGGATTTTTGTACAATTTCCATTCAATTTTTGTCCTATTTTCTTGCAATTTTAAGCAACACAAGACAACGGCAAAATAAGGTCTTTGTTGAGATGTGATCACTTATTACTGGAAATGTTTTGCACATAGAGGGTGCACAGATGTATTGATCATGATCATGCATTCCTGCAGCAACCCACTCTCACATTTTTTACCCTAGCCTTGTTGACATTATGCACATTGTGGCTGCAAACATACACAGGGTGCATTCTCCTGCTTGAAGCTGCCACTTTCAACCACGAAGGGATTCGAACCCTTAATCTTCTGATCCGAAGTCAGACGCCTTGTCCATTAGGCCACGCGGTCACTGTCAGCTGCATTTTTTCCCTTTTTCAAAACTTCTCGTCTGCATTAAAGTTTGTTTGAAAACAAGCCTATACTTTGCTTAAATGTTGCTTGTGGCCAGTATGGGGATTGAACCCATGACCTTGGCATTATTAGCACCACGCTCTAACCATCTGAGCTAACCGGCCTTGTTTGACTGGACTTTTTGTGCAATTTTCTTGCAATTTTAAGCAACACAAGACAACGGCAAAATAAGGTCTTTGTTGAGATGTGATCACTTATTACTGGAAATGTTTTGCACATAGAGGGTGCACAGATGTATTGATCATGATCATGCATTCCTGCAGCAACCCACTCTCACATTTTTTACCCTAGCCTTGTTGACATTATGCACATTGTGGCTGCAAACATACACAGGGTGCATTCTCCTGCTTGAAGCTGCCACTTTCAACCACGAAGGGATTCGAACCCTTAATCTTCTGATCCGAAGTCAGACGCCTTGTCCATTAGGCCACGCGGTCACTGTCAGCTGCATTTTTTCCCTTTTTCAAAACTTCTCGTCTGCATTAAAGTTTGTTCGAAAACAAGCCTATGCTTTGCTTAAATGTTGCTTGTGGCCAGTATGGGGATTGAACCCATGACCTTGGCGTTATTAGCACCACGCTCTAACCATCTGAGCTAACCGGCCTTGTTTGACTGGATTTTTTGTACAATTTCTTCTTTTGTCATTTTCTTGCAATTTTAAGCAACACAAGACAACGGCAAAATAAGGTCTTTGTTGAGATGTGATCACTTATTACTGGAAATGTTTTGCACATAGAGGGTGCACAGATGTATTGATCATGATCATGCATTCCTGCAGCAACCCACTCTCACATTTTTTACCCTAGCCTTGTTGACATTATGCACATTGTGGCTGCAAACATACACAGGGTGCATTCTCCTGCTTGAAGCTGCCACTTTCAACCACGAAGGGATTCGAACCCTTAATCTTCTGATCCGAAGTCAGACGCCTTGTCCATTAGGCCACGCGGTCACTGTCAGCTGCATTTTTTCCCTTTTTCAAAACTTCTCGTCTGCATTAAAGTTTGTTCGAAAACAAGCCTATGCTTTGCTTAAATGTTGCTTGTGGCCAGTATGGGGATTGAACCCATGACCTTGGCGTTATTAGCACCACGCTCTAACCATCTGAGCTAACCGGCCTTGTTTGACTGGATTTTTTAATTTCGTGCAATCTATTTTCTTGCAATTTTAAGCAACACAAGACAACGGCAAAATAAGGTCTTTGTTGAGATGTGATCACTTATTACTGGAAATGTTTTGCACATAGAGGGTGCACAGATGTATTGATTTCTGATCATGCATTCCTGCAGCAACCCACTCTCACATTTTTTACCCTAGCCTTGTTGACATTATGCACATTGAGACTGCAAACATACACAGGGTGCATTCTCCTGCTTGAAGCTGCCACTTTCAACCACGAAGGGATTCGAACCCTTAATCTTCTGATCCGAAGTCAGACGCCTTGTCCATTAGGCCACGCGGTCACTGTCAGCTGCATTTTTTCCCTTTTTCAAAACTTCTCGTCTGCATTAAAGTTTGTTCGAAAACAAGCCTATGCTTTGCTTAAAAGTTGCTTGTGGCCAGTATGGGGATTGAACCCATGACCTTGGCGTTATTAGCACCACGCTCTAACCATCTGAGCTAACCGGCCTTGTTTGACTGGATTTTTTGTACAATTTCCATTCAATTTTTGTCCTATTTTCTTGCAATTTTAAGCAACACAAGACAACGGCAAAATAAGGTCTTTGTTGAGATGTGATCACTTATTACTGGAAATGTTTTGCACATAGAGGGTGCACAGATGTATTGATCATGATCATGCATTCCTGCAGCAACCCACTCTCACATTTTTTACCCTAGCCTTGTTGACATTATGCACATTGTGGCTGCAAACATACACAGGGTGCATTCTCCTGCTTGAAGCTGCCACTTTCAACCACGAAGGGATTCGAACCCTTAATCTTCTGATCCGAAGTCAGACGCCTTGTCCATTAGGCCACGCGGTCACTGTCAGCTGCATTTTTTCCCTTTTTCAAAACTTCTCGTCTGCATTAAAGTTTGTTCGAAAACAAGCCTATGCTTTGCTTAAAAGTTGCTTGTGGCCAGTATGGGGATTGAACCCATGACCTTGGCGTTATTAGCACCACGCTCTAACCATCTGAGCTAACCGGCCTTGTTTGACTGGATTTTTTGTACAATTTCCATTCAATTTTTGTCCTATTTTCTTGCAATTTTAAGCAACACAAGACAACGGCAAAATAAGGTCTTTGTTGAGATGTGATCACTTATTACTGGAAATGTTTTGCACATAGAGGGTGCACAGATGTATTGATCATGATCATGCATTCCTGCAGCAACCCACTCTCACATTTTTTACCCTAGCCTTGTTGACATTATGCACATTGTGGCTGCAAACATACACAGGGTGCATTCTCCTGCTTGAAGCTGCCACTTTCAACCACGAAGGGATTCGAACCCTTAATCTTCTGATCCGAAGTCAGACGCCTTGTCCATTAGGCCACGCGGTCACTGTCAGCTGCATTTTTTCCCTTTTTCAAAACTTCTCGTCTGCATTAAAGTTTGTTCGAAAACAAGCCTATGCTTTGCTTAAATGTTGCTTGTGGCCAGTATGGGGATTGAACCCATGACCTTGGCGTTATTAGCACCACGCTCTAACCATCTGAGCTAACCGGCCTTGTTTGACTGGATTTTTTGTACAATTTCCATTCAATTTTTGTCCTATTTTCTTGCAATTTTAAGCAACACAAGACAACGGCAAAATAAGGTCTTTGTTGAGATGTGATCACTTATTACTGGAAATGTTTTGCACATAGAGGGTGCACAGATGTATTGATCATGATCATGCATTCCTGCAGCAACCCACTCTCACATTTTTTACCCTAGCCTTGTTGACATTATGCACATTGTGGCTGCAAACATACACAGGGTGCATTCTCCTGCTTGAAGCTGCCACTTTCAACCACGAAGGGATTCGAACCCTTAATCTTCTGATCCGAAGTCAGACGCCTTGTCCATTAGGCCACGCGGTCACTGTCAGCTGCATTTTTCCCTTTTTCAAAACTTCTCGTCTGCATTAAAGTTTGTTCGAAAACAAGCCTATGCTTTGCTTAAAAGTTGCTTGTGGCCAGTATGGGGATTGAACCCATGACCTTGGCGTTATTAGCACCACGCTCTAACCATCTGAGCTAACCGGCCTTGTTTGACTGGACTTTTTGTACAATTTCCATTCAATTTTTGTCCTATTTTCTTGCAATTTTAAGCAACACAAGACAACGGCAAAATAAGGTCTTTGTTGAGATGTGATCACTTATTACTGGAAATGTTTTGCACATAGAGGGTGCACAGATGTATTGATCATGATCATGCATTCCTGCAGCAACCCACTCTCACATTTTTTACCCTAGCCTTGTTGACATTATGCACATTGTGGCTGCAAACATACACAGGGTGCATTCTCCTGCTTGAAGCTGCCACTTTCAACCACGAAGGGATTCGAACCCTTAATCTTCTGATCCGAAGTCAGACGCCTTGTCCATTAGGCCACGCGGTCACTGTCAGCTGCATTTTTTCCCTTTTTCAAAACTTCTCGTCTGCATTAAAGTTTGTTCGAAAACAAGCCTATGCTTTGCTTAAATGTTGCTTGTGGCCAGTATGGGGATTGAACCCATGACCTTGGCGTTATTAGCACCACGCTCTAACCATCTGAGCTAACCGGCCTTGTTTGACAGGACTTTTTGTGCAATTTTCTTGCAATTTTAAGCAACACAAGACAACGGCAAAATAAGGTCTTTGTTGAGATGTGATCACTTATTACTGGAAATGTTTTGCACATAGAGGGTGCACAGATGTATTGATCATGATCATGCATTCCTGCAGCAACCCACTCTCACATTTTTTACCCTAGCCTTGTTGACATTATGCACATTGAGGCTGCAAACATACACAGGGTGCATTCTCCTGCTTGAAGCTGCCACTTTCAACCACGAAGGGATTCGAACCCTTAATCTTCTGATCCGAAGTCAGACGCCTTGTCCATTAGGCCACGCGGTCACTGTCAGCTGCATTTTTTCCCTTTTTCAAAACTTCTCGTCTGCATTAAAGTTTGTTCGAAAACAAGCCTATGCTTTGCTTAAAAGTTGCTTGTGGCCAGTATGGGGATTGAACCCATGACCTTGGCGTTATTAGCACCACGCTCTAACCATCTGAGCTAACCGGCCTTGTTTGACTGGATTTTTTGTACAATTTCCATTCAATTTTTGTCCTATTTTCTTGCAATTTTAAGCAACACAAGACAACGGCAAAATAAGGTCTTTGTTGAGATGTGATCACTTATTACTGGAAATGTTTTGCACATAGAGGGTGCACAGATGTATTGATCATGATCATGCATTCCTGCAGCAACCCACTCTCACATTTTTTACCCTAGCCTTGTTGACATTATGCACATTGTGGCTGCAAACATACACAGGGTGCATTCTCCTGCTTGAAGCTGCCACTTTCAACCACGAAGGGATTCGAACCCTTAATCTTCTGATCCGAAGTCAGACGCCTTGTCCATTAGGCCACGCGGTCACTGTCAGCTGCATTTTTTCCCTTTTTCAAAACTTCTCGTCTGCATTAAAGTTTGTTCGAAAACAAGCCTATGCTTTGCTTAAATGTTGCTTGTGGCCAGTATGGGGATTGAACCCATGACCTTGGCGTTATTAGCACCACGCTCTAACCATCTGAGCTAACCGGCCTTGTTTGACTGGACTTTTTGTGCAATTTCCATTTTTTTTTGCAATTTTAAGCAACACAAGACAACGGCAAAATAAGGTCTTTGTTGAGATGTGATCACTTATTACTGGAAATGTTTTGCACATAGAGGGTGCACAGATGTATTGATCATGATCATGCATTCCTGCAGCAACCCACTCTCACATTTTTTACCCTAGCCTTGTTGACATTATGCACATTGTGGCTGCAAACATACACAGGGTGCATTCTCCTGCTTGAAGCTGCCACTTTCAACCACGAAGGGATTCGAACCCTTAATCTTCTGATCCGAAGTCAGACGCCTTGTCCATTAGGCCACGCGGTCACTGTCAGCTGCATTTTTTCCCTTTTTCAAAACTTCTCGTCTGCATTAAAGTTTGTTCGAAAACAAGCCTATGCTTTGCTTAAAAGTTGCTTGTGGCCAGTATGGGGATTGAACCCATGACCTTGGCGTTATTAGCACCACGCTCTAACCATCTGAGCTAACCGGCCTTGTTTGACTGGATTTTTTGTACAATTTCCATTCAATTTTTGTCCTATTTTCTTGCAATTTTAAGCAACACAAGACAACGGCAAAATAAGGTCTTTGTTGAGATGTGATCACTTATTACTGGAAATGTTTTGCACATAGAGGGTGCACAGATGTATTGATCATGATCATGCATTCCTGCAGCAACCCACTCTCACATTTTTTACCCTAGCCTTGTTGACATTATGCACATTGTGGCTGCAAACATACACAGGGTGCATTCTCCTGCTTGAAGCTGCCACTTTCAACCACGAAGGGATTCGAACCCTTAATCTTCTGATCCGAAGTCAGACGCCTTGTCCATTAGGCCACGCGGTCACTGTCAGCTGCATTTTTTCCCTTTTTCAAAACTTCTCGTCTGCATTAAAGTTTGTTCGAAAACAAGCCTATGCTTTGCTTAAATGTTGCTTGTGGCCAGTATGGGGATTGAACCCATGACCTTGGCGTTATTAGCACCACGCTCTAACCATCTGAGCTAACCGGCCTTGTTTGACTGGATTTTTTGTACAATTTCCATTCAATTTTTGTCCTATTTTCTTGCAATTTTAAGCAACACAAGACAACGGCAAAATAAGGTCTTTGTTGAGATGTGATCACTTATTACTGGAAATGTTTTGCACATAGAGGGTGCACAGATGTATTGATCATGATCATGCATTCCTGCAGCAACCCACTCTCACATTTTTTACCCTAGCCTTGTTGACATTATGCACATTGTGGCTGCAAACATACACAGGGTGCATTCTCCTGCTTGAAGCTGCCACTTTCAACCACGAAGGGATTCGAACCCTTAATCTTCTGATCCGAAGTCAGACGCCTTGTCCATTAGGCCACGCGGTCACTGTCAGCTGCATTTTTTCCCTTTTTCAAAACTTCTCGTCTGCATTAAAGTTTGTTCGAAAACAAGCCTATGCTTTGCTTAAAAGTTGCTTGTGGCCAGTATGGGGATTGAACCCATGACCTTGGCGTTATTAGCACCACGCTCTAACCATCTGAGCTAACCGGCCTTGTTTGACTGGATTTTTGTACAATTTCCATTCAATTTTTGTCCTATTTTCTTGCAATTTTAAGCAACACAAGACAACGGCAAAATAAGGTCTTTGTTGAGATGTGATCACTTATTACTGGAAATGTTTTGCACATAGAGGGTGCACAGATGTATTGATCATGATCATGCATTCCTGCAGCAACCCACTCTCACATTTTTTACCCTAGCCTTGTTGACATTATGCACATTGTGGCTGCAAACATACACAGGGTGCATTCTCCTGCTTGAAGCTGCCACTTTCAACCACGAATGGGATTCGAACCCTTAATCTTCTGATCCGAAGTCAGACGCCTTGTCCATTAGGCCACGCGGTCACTGTCAGCTGCATTTTTTCCCTTTTTCAAAACTTCTCGTCTGCATTAAAGTTTGTTCGAAAACAAGCCTATGCTTTGCTTAAATGTTGCTTGTGGCCAGTATGGGGATTGAACCCATGACCTTGGCGTTATTAGCACCACGCTCTAACCATCTGAGCTAACCGGCCTTGTTTGACTGGACTTTTTGTACAATTTCCATTCATTTGTCCTATTTTCTTGCAATTTTAAGCAACACAAGACAACGGCAAAATAAGGTCTTTGTTGAGATGTGATCACTTATTACTGGAAATGTTTTGCACATAGAGGGTGCACAGATGTATTGATCATGATCATGCATTCCTGCAGCAACCCACTCTCACATTTTTTACCCTAGCCTTGTTGACATTATGCACATTGTGGCTGCAAACATACACAGGGTGCATTCTCCTGCTTGAAGCTGCCACTTTCAACCACGAAGGGATTCGAACCCTTAATCTTCTGATCCGAAGTCAGACGCCTTGTCCATTAGGCCACGCGGTCACTGTCAGCTGCATTTTTTCCCTTTTTCAAAACTTCTCGTCTGCATTAAAGTTTGTTTGAAAACAAGCCTATGCTTTGCTTAAATGTTGCTTGTGGCCAGTATGGGGATTGAACCCATGACCTTGGCGTTATTAGCACCACGCTCTAACCATCTGAGCTAACCGGCCTTGTTTGACTGGACTTTTTGTGCAATTTTCTTGCAATTTTAAGCAACACAAGACAACGGCAAAATAAGGTCTTTGTTGAGATGTGATCACTTATTACTGGAAATGTTTTGCACATAGAGGGTGCACAGATGTATTGATCATGATCATGCATTCCTGCAGCAACCCACTCTCACATTTTTTACCCTAGCCTTGTTGACATTATGCACATTGTGGCTGCAAACATACACAGGGTGCATTCTCCTGCTTGAAGCTGCCACTTTCAACCACGAAGGGATTCGAACCCTTAATCTTCTGATCCGAAGTCAGACGCCTTGTCCATTAGGCCACGCGGTCACTGTCAGCTGCATTTTTTCCCTTTTTCAAAACTTCTCGTCTGCATTAAAGTTTGTTCGAAAACAAGCCTATGCTTTGCTTAAAAGTTGCTTGTGGCCAGTATGGGGATTGAACCCATGACCTTGGCGTTATTAGCACCACGCTCTAACCATCTGAGCTAACCGGCCTTGTTTGACTGGATTTTTTGTACAATTTCCATTCAATTTTTGTGCAATTTTCTTGCAATTTTAAGCAACACAAGACAACGGCAAAATAAGGTCTTTGTTGAGATGTGATCACTTATTACTGGAAATGTTTTGCACATAGAGGGTGCACAGATGTATTGATTTCGATCATGCATTCCTGCAGCAACCCACTCTCACATTTTTACTCTAGCCTTGTTGACATTATGCACATTGAGACTGCAAACATACACAGGGTGCATTCTCCTGCTTGAAGCTGCCACTTTCAACCACGAAGGGATTCGAACCCTTAATCTTCTGATCCGAAGTCAGACGCCTTGTCCATTAGGCCACGCGGTCACTGTCAGCTGCATTTTTTCCCTTTTTCAAAACTTCTCGTCTGCATTAAAGTTTGTTCGAAAACAAGCCTATGCTTTGCTTAAAAGTTGCTTGTGGCCAGTATGGGGATTGAACCCATGACCTTGGCGTTATTAGCACCACGCTCTAACCATCTGAGCTAACCGGCCTTGTTTGACTGGACTTTTTGTGCAATTTTCTTGCAATTTTAAGCAACACAAGACAACGGCAAAATAAGGTCTTTGTTGAGATGTGATCACTTATTACTGGAAATGTTTTGCACATAGAGGGTGCACAGATGTATTGATTTCGATCATGCATTCCTGCAGCAACCCACTCTCACATTTTTTACTCTAGCCTTGTTGACATTATGCACATTGAGACTGCAAACATACACAGGGTGCATTCTCCTGCTTGAAGCTGCCACTTTCAACCACGAAGGGATTCGAACCCTTAATCTTCTGATCCGAAGTCAGACGCCTTGTCCATTAGGCCACGCGGTCACTGTCAGCTGCATTTTTTCCCTTTTTCAAAACTTCTCGTCTGCATTAAAGTTTGTTCGAAAACAAGCCTATGCTTTGCTTAAAAGTTGCTTGTGGCCAGTATGGGGATTGAACCCATGACCTTGGCGTTATTAGCACCACGCTCTAACCATCTGAGCTAACCGGCCTTGTTTGACTGGATTTTTTGTACAATTTCCATTCAATTTTTGTCCTATTTTCTTGCAATTTTAAGCAACACAAGACAACGGCAAAATAAGGTCTTTGTTGAGATGTGATCACTTATTACTGGAAATGTTTTGCACATAGAGGGTGCACAGATGTATTGATCATGATCATGCATTCCTGCAGCAACCCACTCTCACATTTTTTACCCTAGCCTTGTTGACATTATGCACATTGTGGCTGCAAACATACACAGGGTGCATTCTCCTGCTTGAAGCTGCCACTTTCAACCACGAAGGGATTCGAACCCTTAATCTTCTGATCCGAAGTCAGACGCCTTGTCCATTAGGCCACGCGGTCACTGTCAGCTGCATTTTTTCCCTTTTTCAAAACTTCTCGTCTGCATTAAAGTTTGTTCGAAAACAAGCCTATGCTTTGCTTAAATGTTGCTTGTGGCCAGTATGGGGATTGAACCCATGACCTTGGCGTTATTAGCACCACGCTCTAACCATCTGAGCTAACCGGCCTTGTTTGACTGGACTTTTTGTGCAATTTTCTTGCAATTTTAAGCAACACAAGACAACGGCAAAATAAGGTCTTTGTTGAGATGTGATCACTTATTACTGGAAATGTTTTGCACATAGAGGGTGCACAGATGTATTGATCATGATCATGCATTCCTGCAGCAACCCACTCTCACATTTTTTACCCTAGCCTTGTTGACATTATGCACATTGTGGCTGCAAACATACACAGGGTGCATTCTCCTGCTTGAAGCTGCCACTTTCAACCACGAAGGGATTCGAACCCTTAATCTTCTGATCCGAAGTCAGACGCCTTGTCCATTAGGCCACGCGGTCACTGTCAGCTGCATTTTTTCCCTTTTTCAAAACTTCTCGTCTGCATTAAAGTTTGTTCGAAAACAAGCCTATGCTTTGCTTAAAAGTTGCTTGTGGCCAGTATGGGGATTGAACCCATGACCTTGGCGTTATTAGCACCACGCTCTAACCATCTGAGCTAACCGGCCTTGTTTGACTGGATTTTTTGTACAATTTCCATTCAATTTTTGTCCTATTTTCTTGCAATTTTAAGCAACACAAGACAACGGCAAAATAAGGTCTTTGTTGAGATGTGATCACTTATTACTGGAAATGTTTTGCACATAGAGGGTGCACAGATGTATTGATCATGATCATGCATTCCTGCAGCAACCCACTCTCACATTTTTTACCCTAGCCTTGTTGACATTATGCACATTGTGGCTGCAAACATACACAGGGTGCATTCTCCTGCTTGAAGCTGCCACTTTCAACCACAAAGGGATTCGAACCCTCAATCTTCTGATCCGAAGTCAGACGCCTTGTCCATTAGGCCACGCGGTCACTGTCAGCTGCATTTTTTCCCTTTTTCAAAACTTCTCGTCTGCATTAAAGTTTGTTCGAAAACAAGCCTATGGTTTGCTTAAATGTTGCTTGTGGCCAGTATGGGGATTGAACCCATGACCTTGGCGTTATTAGCACCACGCTCTAACCATCTGAGCTAACCGGCCTTGTTTGACTGGACTTTTTGTGCAATTTTCTTGCAATTTTAAGCAACACAAGACAACGGCAAAATAAGGTCTTTGTTGAGATGTGATCACTTATTACTGGAAATGTTTTGCACATAGAGGGTGCACAGATGTATTGATCATGATCATGCATTCCTGCAGCAACCCACTCTCACATTTTTTACCCTAGCCTTGTTGACATTATGCACATTGTGGCTGCAAACATACACAGGGTGCATTCTCCTGCTTGAAGCTGCCACTTTCAACCACGAAGGGATTCGAACCCTTAATCTTCTGATCCGAAGTCAGACGCCTTGTCCATTAGGCCACGCGGTCACTGTCAGCTGCATTTTTTCCCTTTTTCAAAACTTCTCGTCTGCATTAAAGTTTGTTCGAAAACAAGCCTATACTTTGCTTAAAAGTTGCTTGTGGCCAGTATGGGGATTGAACCCATGACCTTGGCGTTATTAGCACCACGCTCTAACCATCTGAGCTAACCGGCCTTGTTTGACTGGATTTTTGTACAATTTCCATTCAATTTTTGTCCAATTTTCTTGCAATTTTAAGCAACACAAGACAACGGCAAAATAAGGTCTTTGTTGAGATGTGATCACTTATTACTGGAAATGTTTTGCACATAGAGGGTGCACAGATGTATTGATCATGATCATGCATTCCTGCAGCAACCCACTCTCACATTTTTTACCCTAGCCTTGTTGACATTATGCACATTGTGGCTGCAAACATACACAGGGTGCATTCTCCTGCTTGAAGCTGCCACTTTCAACCACGAAGGGATTCGAACCCTTAATCTTCTGATCCGAAGTCAGACGCCTTGTCCATTAGGCCACGCGGTCACTGTCAGCTGCATTTTTTCCCTTTTTCAAAACTTCTCGTCTGCATTAAAGTTTGTTCGAAAACAAGCCTATGCTTTGCTTAAATGTTGCTTGTGGCCAGTATGGGGATTGAACCCATGACCTTGGCGTTATTAGCACCACGCTCTAACCATCTGAGCTAACCGGCCTTGTTTGACTGGACTTTTTGTGCAATTTTCTTGCAATTTTAAGCAACACAAGACAACGGCAAAATAAGGTCTTTGTTGAGATGTGATCACTTATTACTGGAAATGTTTTGCACATAGAGGGTGCACAGATGTATTGATCATGATCATGCATTCCTGCAGCAACCCACTCTCACATTTTTTACCCTAGCCTTGTTGACATTATGCACATTGTGGCTGCAAACATACACAGGGTGCATTCTCCTGCTTGAAGCTGCCACTTTCAACCACGAAGGGATTCGAACCCTTAATCTTCTGATCCGAAGTCAGACGCCTTGTCCATTAGGCCACGCGGTCACTGTCAGCTGCATTTTTTCCCTTTTTCAAAACTTCTCGTCTGCATTAAAGTTTGTTCGAAAACAAGCCTATGCTTTGCTTAAAAGTTGCTTGTGGCCAGTATGGGGATTGAACCCATGACCTTGGCGTTATTAGCACCACGCTCTAACCATCTGAGCTAACCGGCCTTGTTTGACTGGATTTTTGTGCAATTCTTTGCTATTTTCTTGCAATTTTAAGCAACACAAGACAACGGCAAAATAAGGTCTTTGTTGAGATGTGATCACTTATTACTGGAAATGTTTTGCACATAGAGGGTGCACAGATGTATTGATCATGATCATGCATTCCTGCAGCAACCCACTCTCACATTTTTTACTCTAGCCTTGTTGACATTATGCACATTGTGGCTGCAAACATACACAGGGTGCATTCTCCTGCTTGAAGCTGCCACTTTCAACCACGAAGGGATTCGAACCCTTAATCTTCTGATCCGAAGTCAGACGCCTTGTCCATTAGGCCACGCGGTCACTGTCAGCTGCATTTTTTCCCTTTTTCAAAACTTCTCGTCTGCATTAAAGTTTGTTTGAAAACAAGCCTATGCTTTGCTTAAAAGTTGCTTGTGGCCAGTATGGGGATTGAACCCATGACCTTGGCGTTATTAGCACCACGCTCTAACCATCTGAGCTAACCGGCCTTGTTTGACTGGACTTTTTGTACAATCCATTCAATTTTTGTCTATTTTCTTGCAATTTTAAGCAACACAAGACAACGGCAAAATAAGGTCTTTGTTGAGATGTGATCACTTATTACTGGAAATGTTTTGCACATAGAGGGTGCACAGATGTATTGATCATGATCATGCATTCCTGCAGCAACCCACTCTCACATTTTTTACCCTAGCCTTGTTGACATTATGCACATTGTGGCTGCAAACATACACAGGGTGCATTCTCCTGCTTGAAGCTGCCACTTTCAACCACGAAGGGATTCGAACCCTTAATCTTCTGATCCGAAGTCAGACGCCTTGTCCATTAGGCCACGCGGTCACTGTCAGCTGCATTTTTTCCCTTTTTCAAAACTTCTCGTCTGCATTAAAGTTTGTTTGAAAACAAGCCTATGCTTTGCTTAAAAGTTGCTTGTGGCCAGTATGGGGATTGAACCCATGACCTTGGCGTTATTAGCACCACGCTCTAACCATCTGAGCTAACCGGCCTTGTTTGACTGGATTTTTTGTACAATTTCCATTCAATTTTTGTCCTATTTTCTTGCAATTTTAAGCAACACAAGACAACGGCAAAATAAGGTCTTTGTTGAGATGTGATCACTTATTACTGGAAATGTTTTGCACATAGAGGGTGCACAGATGTATTGATCATGATCATGCATTCCTGCAGCAACCCACTCTCACATTTTTTACCCTAGCCTTGTTGACATTATGCACATTGTGGCTGCAAACATACACAGGGTGCATTCTCCTGCTTGAAGCTGCCACTTTCAACCACGAAGGGATTCGAACCCTTAATCTTCTGATCCGAAGTCAGACGCCTTGTCCATTAGGCCACGCGGTCACTGTCAGCTGCATTTTTTCCCTTTTTCAAAACTTCTCGTCTGCATTAAAGTTTGTTCGAAAACAAGCCTATGCTTTGCTTAAAAGTTGCTTGTGGCCAGTATGGGGATTGAACCCATGACCTTGGCATTATTAGCACCACGCTCTAACCATCTGAGCTAACCGGCCTTGTTTGACTGGATTTTTGTACAATTTTTCAATTTTTGTCAATTTTCTTGCAATTTTAAGCAACACAAGACAACGGCAAAATAAGGTCTTTGTTGAGATGTGATCACTTATTACTGGAAATGTTTTGCACATAGAGGGTGCACAGATGTATTGATCATGATCATGCATTCCTGCAGCAACCCACTCTCACATTTTTTACCCTAGCCTTGTTGACATTATGCACATTGTGGCTGCAAACATACACAGGGTGCATTCTCCTGCTTGAAGCTGCCACTTTCAACCACAATGGGATTCGAACCCTTAATCTTCTGATCCGAAGTCAGACGCCTTGTCCATTAGGCCACGCGGTCACTGTCAGCTGCATTTTTTCCCTTTTTCAAAACTTCTCGTCTGCATTAAAGTTTGTTCGAAAACAAGCCTATGGTTTGCTTAAATGTTGCTTGTGGCCAGTATGGGGATTGAACCCATGACCTTGGCGTTATTAGCACCACGCTCTAACCATCTGAGCTAACCGGCCTTGTTTGACTGGACTTTTTGTGCAATTTTCATTTATTTTCTTGCAATTTTAAGCAACACAAGACAACGGCAAAATAAGGTCTTTGTTGAGATGTGATCACTTATTACTGGAAATGTTTTGCACATAGAGGGTGCACAGATGTATTGAACATGACCATGCATTACTGCAGCCACTCTCACATTTTTCACCCCAGCCTTGTTGACATTATGCACATTGTGGCTGCAAACATACACAGGGTGCATTCTCCAGCTTGAAGCTGCCACGTTCAACCACGAAGGGATTCGAACCCTTAATCTTCTGATCCGAAGTCAGACGCCTTGTCCATTAGGCCACGCGGTCACTGTCAGCTGCATTTTTTCCCTTTTTCAAAACTTCTCGTCTGCATTAAAGTTTGTTCGAAAACAAGCCTATGCTTTGCTTAAAAGTTGCTTGTGGCCAGTATGGGGATTGAACCCATGACCTTGGCGTTATTAGCACCACGCTCTAACCATCTGAGCTAACCGGCCTTGTTTGACTGGATTTTTTGTACAATTTCCATTCTTTTTGTCCTATTTTCTTGCAATTTTAAGCAACACAAGACAACGGCAAAATAAGGTCTTTGTTGAGATGTGATCACTTATTACTGGAAATGTTTTGCACATAGAGGGTGCACAGATGTATTGATCATGATCATGCATTCCTGCAGCAACCCACTCTCACATTTTTTACCCTAGCCTTGTTGACATTATGCACATTGTGGCTGCAAACATACACAGGGTGCATTCTCCTGCTTGAAGCTGCCACTTTCAACCACGAAGGGATTCGAACCCTTAATCTTCTGATCCGAAGTCAGACGCCTTGTCCATTAGGCCACGCGGTCACTGTCAGCTGCATTTTTTCCCTTTTTCAAAACTTCTCGTCTGCATTAAAGTTTGTTCGAAAACAAGCCTATGGTTTGCTTAAATGTTGCTTGTGGCCAGTATGGGGATTGAACCCATGACCTTGGCGTTATTAGCACCACGCTCTAACCATCTGAGCTAACCGGCCTTGGTTGACAGGACTTTTTGTGCAATTTTCATGCAGAATTGAGCAACACAAGACAACGGCAAAATAAGGTCTTTGTTGAGATGTGATCACTTATTACTGGAAATGTTTTGCACATAGAGGGTGCACAGATGTATTGAACACGACCATGCATTACTGCAGCCACTCTCACATTTTTCACCCCAGCCTTGTTGACATTATGCACATTGCGGCTGCACACATACACAGGGTGCATTCTCCAGCTTGAAGCTGCCACTTTCAACCACGAAGGGATTCGAACCCTTAACCTTCTGATCCGAAGTCAGACTCCTTGTCCATTAGGCCACGCGGTCACTGTCAGCTGCATTTTTTCCCTTTTTCAAAACTTCTCGTCTGCATTAAAGTTTGTTCGAAAACAAGCCTATGCTTTGCTTAAAAGTTGCTTGTGGCCAGTATGGGGATTGAACCCATGACCTTGGCGTTATTAGCACCACGCTCTAACCATCTGAGCTAACCGGCCTTGTTTGACTGGATTTTTTGTACAATTTCCATTCAATTTTTTTCCTATTTTCTTGCAATTTTAAGCAACACAAGACAACGGCAAAATAAGGTCTTTGTTGAGATGTGATCACTTATTACTGGAAATGTTTTGCACATAGAGGGTGCACAGATGTATTGATCATGATCATGCATTCCTGCAGCAACCCACTCTCACATTTTTTACCCTAGCCTTGTTGACATTATGCACATTGTTGCTGCAAACATACACAGGGTGCATTCTCCTGCTTGAAGCTGCCACTTTCAACCACAATGGGATTCGAACCCTTAATCTTCTGATCCGAAGTCAGACGCCTTGTCCATTAGGCCACGCGGTCACTGTCAGCTGCATTTTTTCCCTTTTTCAAAACTTCTCGTCTGCATTAAAGTTTGTTCGAAAACAAGCCTATACTTTGCTTAAATGTTGCTTGTGGCCAGTATGGGGATTGAACCCATGACCTTGGCGTTATTAGCACCACGCTCTAACCATCTGAGCTAACCGGCCTTGTTTGACTGGTTTTTTGACAATTTTTTTTGTCCTATTTTCTTGCAATTTTAAGCAACACAAGACAACGGCAAAATAAGGTCTTTGTTGAGATGTGATCACTTATTACTGGAAATGTTTTGCACATAGAGGGTGCACAGATGTATTGATCATGATCATGCATTCCTGCAGCAACCCACTCTCACATTTTTTACCCTAGCCTTGTTGACATTATGCACATTGTGGCTGCAAACATACACAGGGTGCATTCTCCTGCTTGAAGCTGCCACTTTCAACCACGAAGGGATTCGAACCCTTAATCTTCTGATCCGAAGTCAGACGCCTTGTCCATTAGGCCACGCGGTCACTGTCAGCTGCATTTTTCCCCTTTTTCAAAACTTCTCGTCTGCATTAAAGTTTGTACGAAAACAAGCCTATACTTTGCTTAAATGTTGCTTGTGGCCAGTATGGGGATTGAACCCATGACCTTGGCGTTATTAGCACCACGCTCTAACCATCTGAGCTAACCGGCCTTGTTTGACTGGATTTTTTGTACAATTTCCATTCAATTTTTGTCCTATTTTCTTGCAATTTTAAGCAACACAAGACAACGGCAAAATAAGGTCTTTGTTGAGATGTGATCACTTATTACTGGAAATGTTTTGCACATAGAGGGTGCACAGATGTATTGATCATGATCATGCATTCCTGCAGCAACCCACTCTCACATTTTTTACCCTAGCCTTGTTGACATTATGCACATTGTGGCTGCAAACATACACAGGGTGCATTCTCCTGCTTGAAGCTGCCACTTTCAACCACAATGGGATTCGAACCCTTAATCTTCTGATCCGAAGTCAGACGCCTTGTCCATTAGGCCACGCGGTCACTGTCAGCTGCATTTTTTCCCTTTTTCAAAACTTCTCGTCTGCATTAAAGTTTGTTCGAAAACAAGCCTATGGTTTGCTTAAATGTTGCTTGTGGCCAGTATGGGGATTGAACCCATGACCTTGGCATTATTAGCACCACGCTCTAACCATCTGAGCTAACCGGCCTTGTTTGACAGGACTTTTTGTGCAATTTTCATGCAATTTTAAGCAACACAAGACAACGGCAAAATAAGGTCTTTGTTGAGATGTGATCACTTATTACTGGAAATGTTTTGCACATAGAGGGTGCACAGATGTATTGAATTCGACCATGCATTCCTGCAGCAACCCACTCTCACATTTTTTACCCTAGCCTTGTTGACATTATGCACATTGAGGCTGCAAACATACACAGGGTGCATTCTCCAGCTTGAAGCTGCCACTTTCAACCACGAAGGGATTCGAACCCTTAACCTTCTGATCCGAAGTCAGACTCCTTGTCCATTAGGCCACGCGGTCACTGTCAGCTGCATTTTTTCCCTTTTTCAAAACTTCTTGTCTGCATTAAAGTTTGTTCGAAAACAAGCCTATGCTTTGCTTAAAAGTTGCTTGTGGCCAGTATGGGGATTGAACCCATGACCTTGGCGTTATTAGCACCACGCTCTAACCATCTGAGCTAACCGGCCTTGTTTGACTGGATTTTTTGTACAATTTCCATTCAATTTTTGTCCTATTTTCTTGCAATTTTAAGCAACACAAGACAACGGCAAAATAAGGTCTTTGTTGAGATGTGATCACTTATTACTGGAAATGTTTTGCACATAGAGGGTGCACAGATGTATTGATCATGATCATGCATTCCTGCAGCAACCCACTCTCACATTTTTTACCCTAGCCTTGTTGACATTATGCACATTGTTGCTGCAAACATACACAGGGTGCATTCTCCTGCTTGAAGCTGCCACTTTCAACCACAATGGGATTCGAACCCTTAATCTTCTGATCCGAAGTCAGACGCCTTGTCCATTAGGCCACGCGGTCACTGTCAGCTGCATTTTTTCCCTTTTTCAAAACTTCTCGTCTGCATTAAAGTTTGTACGAAAACAAGCCTATACTTTGCTTAAATGTTGCTTGTGGCCAGTATGGGGATTGAACCCATGACCTTGGCGTTATTAGCACCACGCTCTAACCATCTGAGCTAACCGGCCTTGTTTGACTGGACTTTTTGTGCAATTTTCTTGCAATTTTGAGCAACACAAGACAACGGCAAAATAAGGTCTTTGTTGAGATGTGATCACTTATTACTGGAAATGTTTTGCACATAGAGGGTGCACAGATGTATTGATCATGATCATGCATTCCTGCAGCAACCCACTCTCACATTTTTACCCCTAGCCTTGTTGACATTATGCACATTGTGGCTGCAAACATACACAGGGTGCATTCTCCTGCTTGAAGCTGCCACTTTCAACCACGAAGGGATTCGAACCCTTAATCTTCTGATCCGAAGTCAGACGCCTTGTCCATTAGGCCACGCGGTCACTGTCAGCTGCATTTTTTCCCTTTTTCAAAACTTCTCGTCTGCATTAAAGTTTGTTCGAAAACAAGCCTATGGTTTGCTTAAATGTTGCTTGTGGCCAGTATGGGGATTGAACCCATGACCTTGGCGTTATTAGCACCACGCTCTAACCATCTGAGCTAACCGGCCTTGGTTGACTGGACTTTTTGTGCAATTTTCATGCAGAATTGAGCAACACAAGACAACGGCAAAATAAGGTCTTTGTTGAGATGTGATCACTTATTACTGGAAATGTTTTGCACATAGAGGGTGCACAGATGTATTGAACATGACCATGCATTACTGCAGCCACTCTCACATTTTTCACCCCAGCCTTGTTGACATTATGCACATTGCGGCTGCACACATACACAGGGTGCATTCTCCAGCTTGAAGCTGCCACGTTCAACCACGAAGGGATTCGAACCCTTAATCTTCTGATCCGAAGTCAGACGCCTTGTCCATTAGGCCACGCGGTCACTGTCAGCTGCATTTTTTTCCCTTTTTCAAAACTTCTCGTCTGCATTAAAGTTTGTTCGAAAACAAGCCTATGGTTTGCTTAAATGTTGCTTGTGGCCAGTATGGGGATTGAACCCATAACCTTGGCGTTATTAGCACCACACTCTAACCATCTGAGCTAACCGGCCTTGTTTGACAGGACTTTTTGTACAATTACCATTCAATTTTTGTACAATTTTTGTACAATTTCTGTTCAATTTTCTTGCAATTTTGAGCAACACAAGATCTTTGTTGAGATGTGATCACTTATTACTGGAAATGTTTTGCACATAGAGGGTGCACAGATGTATTGATGATAAAGTTTGTTCGGAAACAAGCCTATGGTTTGCTCAAATGTTGCCTGTGGCCAGTATGGGGATATAACCCATTACCTACCCTAGGTTTGACCATGACAGGATTTGCGCATTCCTACATTTTTGGCCTTCTCCAGGAGAGATTAATCCATAATCACAGACCAAATGAATGTTTTGTGACGTTTCAAAGTTGTTCAGTCTGCAAGCATACTGAGTCAGCACATCTGCCAATGGCCCAAACAGCACCCCTGTGGGCTCAACATTGCTTAATATAGGTCCCTTGGGATCAGAAATTATTACAGTTTTTAAATTAAACACTCAAAAAAGAATTTACCTTGAAAAGAACCCTAATCCTCCTGACTGGCTGTAGACAGTGATAAGAGAGAAACTAAAACTAGTATGCTTACACATTCGCCTCTTGACGTTTTCTATTTCACTGAAGGTCATTGTTTGTGGGTGAAGACACAGGATAGCCTTGAGGTAATCTGCAAACACTGTGGTAAATCTCCATAAAGGAATCCTTTTCTCCCCTTTTTGAAGTTGGCAAATGTGTATCATAAATCAGTGCCACTGCAATGGATTCAAGTAAATACAAACACTGAATAATACAACATTAATAAAACAACACATTTGCCAACACTCTGATGAGGGATAGTACAGTATAAGAAATAATTTCTACTTGTTGTGGCTTCACAATGAACCAAGAGAAGGTCTTGGCAGCTCTGACAATCAATCCTTTTTGTATTTGTTCATATCTTGAGGTCTGCCCGGCCTCTATGCTATACATGTCTTCAATCTTCAGTGTACATTTTGAGTCTTGCTTATTCAGCAATATAGGCACCTGATTATTCAACAGCCTAGGGAAATCTAATTTGTGGTCAGTTTGAGGATATAGATTGAGTATTATATCAGAGTTTAGGCTAATGTTAGCAGCTCTGTTAGATTTGGGGAAGTTATGTTTAAAATAATGATCTCTACATTTTTCCATACCATACTCATATGGGTTTATACTAGAGGTATTTAGTCCAAGTATATACTTTTACTAGGTATAAGCTTTATCTTCATAAGTCTGTTTGCACTGTATAACGTATGTTGCCATCAAGTAGATATTAAAGATGTCTTTTACATCATTTTCATTATTAATTAGCTGGCGAGCTGTACCTGATATAATATGCCAGTGACAGTTGTCATTTTAGCAGCCACTGGATCCACTGTTTTATAAATTACCAATAAATTTGATAGTTGAGAGATGAAGATGGTCTGAAGCACTGGCCAAGTATTGAAGAAAGCGTTTCTCCTGGTGCTTATATAACGCTAATGAAGTGCAACTCAATTCTCTGAACTTAAAGTTATAGAGACACACTGACCTCAACTGTGTGCGGTTAATTAATAATATTCAATTCATTAGGATGTTCAGCACAGCCCTTGGGACTTGTAAGACAAAGTAATGTGGACTGTAATTAATGTTGTGACCGTTTGACAGGCGAGATAGGTCAGGTTTTTAGAGCCTACAAGGTCAGTATTAGATACACAATATATTAAGTGCTATGTGCTGGCTGGAAGATAGAAGCTAGGAGACAGGCCACAATGTTATGTCCATAAAACATAACAAAATTACTGGCATTCAGAAAGAATAAACAGACAAATCAAGTAATGTACATTATAATATAAATCAGACATGCCCGCCGCAGAAGCAATGGAAATATTTCTTCCCAGATAACTAAAACAATAGTGTTCGCCTAATTTGCCTTCGCAAAAGGAATTCAATGTAAAGAGAAAATATCAGATTGAAACTCGTCTTAGCCTCTCAACAGCTTGTGAACTTTAACCGGCAGCTTGTTCCCAGAAATGCAAACATTTACAAAGTGAATGCTGAGTTTGTTCTGCTCCACATATTTGTGTGACATTGTCTGTTATTAACTGTTATTAACAGCTTGAGGTCCGGACTAAAATATCCCTAACCTATGTGACATTTTAGGGCATTACCACTGCTCTCAAACCAGCCCTGGCAATCTAGATCTCAGTATCACACCTCTCATTTGTGTCAGTAAGTTACCTCTGTCTTAGTCATCTGACATTCATAAATCCTAGTCTTTGAGTATTTAAACCTTTGAATTTGTGAGAGAAAGATGTGCTGTGCTGATAGCACTGACTATATATAATGGACAGAGCTTCCCGGTCTGTGAAGTGAAGCCAATGTGAAGTGTCTTAAACATGCATGCATAATAATCTGATAGTACTGAGTCTTTTGGAGAAATTAGCTGACTTCTCACATGATTTATGAGCTCAGTAAACAGTTTCCTAATGAGTTGATGGTCTCAATCTCTAGTTTTAAGTCTTCTTCCATATGCATGATGTTCATTTAGTAAATTATGGACCAGTTTAGAGTAAATAAAGCAGGGTATGCTTTGGAGCAGTGTTTGACAAGTAATTCTCAGTGAGTCCATCCAGCTTAACGCACCAAACTGAGATCAAACTGTCAGCTTAGGCTTTGCTGGTCAAATAAAGACACAAATAAATTACCTTTAAGTCCCCACAATCAACCCCATTTCAAAATGTGACCACAGCTTGGATTTTTATTTGCAGCTGTACCTTTTGTAATGGTAACATCTGTCTCTCATAGTAGTTCAAAGTGAAAACCATGTTATGGCCCCTTTTGGAATAAATCTAGACATCCCTGATATAGACGAATACTGTAGTGAGCGGCTCCCCGAAACGCTTTCCACAAGGGCTCATAGATTTATGGATTTGAACTGTTAGTGGGATGAAGCTATTTTTGGGTTGCAAGACACGTATTAATACTCTGCCTCATCCAGATATATGCAGCTGAAGACATATGGGTTCCATATTTGGAGCTGTAGGTATTTTTCAGAATAATCTGGAGGAATAAATAACAGGATTTCATTGTGAGGAGTGTGTTAGAGCTGCAGATGAGCTGATAAAGGATAGTGTGTGAGGTTTAAAGGTTGGCTAGAGGCTGTGACAACAACCTTATAAAAAACAAAATTCAATGCAGGATTCAAATCTCAAACAAACACATTCATTATTTCCTGAAGGGAAGAAGGAGCAGGATTCTGATAAATGTCAAATTTTGTTTTATTTTATTGTCCAAAGAAGAAAGAAGAGAATAAATGCAGGACTCTGTTGTAATAAGAAATAGCAGGGCAGCTGTATCTGACTTACTGAGCGACAGGCTGGGATACTCACCCACCCATGAAAGGGCAGGAACTCAGTGTAAATACAATCCCTAGAAAATCTGACTTGAACAAACATAAAGGTGCAGTAGTTTTAATTAGAAATACACCAATTGTATAATTGTATTATTCTAAATCAGAAAGTGGGACTGAAAACAACACTACTCTAACCTAACTATGATACCCTAAATCTAACAGAGGCGTTTTCTGTCACTAAACCTAACCAAACCTTCACCATAGTAGTGGTGTAAGATCAGAAAATGTTTTCCCATCAGGCACTGACAAATGGCGTTGTGCCGATTGGTGGCCTCCTGGGAAGTTTGAGTTGAACAGTGTTCAGTAGTTCAATTTGAAGGAGTTGTTAGGAACTGTAAATGCTTTTCCACACACCTGATTTTTACATTTCTGCATAAAAAAAAGAAAAACAGTCAAAGAAAAACTTTCACCTACAAGGAGAGATGGAAACAGAATTAAAAGACCAATTTGTAGGAATTAATGCATGTTAATTCACACCTTAATTGAGAAGATTTGGTCAGAATTTGCACTAGTTGTGGCTGGAGACTTGACTTATAATACCACTTGACCACTTGTCCAAATTAATTTCAGGTGTCAGGCACAACAGGAAGTAAAGGATCTATTTACAGGAAGTTGACCAAAACTGCAGCAGTATGTTTGCTTCCACTTGAACCAACCAAACAGAAGAAGCAAGTCAGATCCAGTGAGTGATGAAAACTGTACTTTTACTTATTAGGTTTTTCCTATTATGTTGTAATGTGCTTGTGTGGTCCATTGTCCTTCACAATGCTCTATCCTAAAACTGCAAGCAGAAATATCACAAAACTACTTTTCTACTATCTTGAACTTGAGGAATGTTACGTAAGCGCAATAAACCTCTAGGATCATTTAGAGCTGCGACAGGCTCATCTAATCGAAGCTTCCTGTGACAAGAGTTGATTACTTTCCCTCTCAAAAGTGACAAAGTTATTACCTTTTGAAGCAAAACATTAACTGAGGTGACAAGTGTTGAAATTAAATTCCTGGTAGCAGTTCCACCTTAAATGTAAGATGCCAGAAGGGTTCAATGCAACCATATCTGCACTACTGGCTTAGATCCTTGGATGGATTATTAAATATACAACGTCTTCACATGGAGAAGCACACATAAGTCCTTACAGGGAATTTAACGGATAATACATCTAACTGAATATTACTTTTTCCTCTTTCTCTGCTACTCTTCCAAAATAAAAAAAAAGTCCCCAGTGAGGATTTCCTTTTTAAAGATACATCATAAAGCTTTACGCTTTCTCAAAAACACCTTGAAAGTGACATTAAAGTGGCTCTCGGGTTCGAGTCACTACCTGGATGAATTCACCGTGAACTCTTTTAAACCACATCATAATATGCAACAAAAAAAAAAGTTTTGGTGAAGTTTCCCTCGGAGATGATTTTATGCATTACACATAACATTTGACTAAAAAATAATGATCTTCTACATTTTGTTAACGTGGAAGGAAAACAAATTGAGACTGCTTGAAGCCTCTAAATGTTTTTCCTGCTGGTCCCACATCCGAGGTTACTTTTGAAGCTGAAATTGTAATTTCGATTTATTTTAGTTTTATTTGCAGCTTTCAAGAGTCTGGTGCTACTTTTCAGCCTGTACTTGGATGACGATGAGATTTTTAAACCTCTTCCTAATGTCTTTGTACCTTGTGCAGTGTATATCATCGATGTTTTATCACTTTCGGCAAAGCTGTCCCTTGTTAATGTTCCTTATATACTTATACACTGTAAACATATTTACTGGCACACTTTCATCTGTATTCACTGGTGCACTTTTCATATTCGTTCAGTACAGTTGCATCCTTTCTCATACGCAGTCAAAACACACTGCTGGCTGTGTCGTAGTCCTTGCTGATGTGGGAAGTGCTGGGCAGGGACTTGAGGTACTCCATGTGCCTCCTGGCGTCCTCCTGGTTGTGTCTGATATAGTAAATGATGTAAGCTGTCACCATTGAGAACCAGCAAAACATGGCCACAAACATGGCCACATCTGTCGTCTTGTGGTGGAAATTGCAAAAGTTAATTCCCGAGTCCAGGACTTGGATGACCGGTTGTCCCACGTACTCCTCCTGCACCGACGTGTAGCAGCTGACCTCGTTCACCGTCTCTGGGTCGAGCCTCAGCTCCCTCAGCACCTCCTGCAAAGAGCACTCGCAGTGCCAGGGGTTGTGGGACAGGCGCACACGGGCGTGGAGCTTGGCGAAGGTGTCCTTGGGTAGGCTGCTGAGGTGGTTGTTTGAAAGATCCAAGGTCCGCAGGCTCTCATAAATTCCTTGAAAGGCACCGACCTCCATGCTCTCAATGGCGTTGTGAGATATGTCCAGTTCCCTGAGGCGGTGGAGGTCTGTGAAGGCCTCCTTTGGGATGTGTCTGATCCGGTTAGACGAAAGCAAGAGAACGACAGTGTCCTTGGGCAAGTTCGCCGGGATACTCTCCAAGTTGCGTGAGGTGCACTGGACCACCACACCGTTCCTGTCCGTGCAGTGACAGATCTTGGGGCAAGCATACGCAGTCATAATCATCGACAGAAGCCACAATTTTCCCACCAACAAAAGAGGACCGCAGGAGGAAGGTTTGCCGGATGACCTGCACCTTTGAGAGGCCCCCATTAGCGAGCACTCAGACTGAAATCAGCCAAAACAACGCAAGGGGATGCGTTGGTCGGGGTGTGCTGCTTTAGGTACCGGTGAGACATGAAATACAATCCAAGAAGTCCAGTTCGAGTGAATTTTAAAGGCTTATCAGATGCCAAAATTCTGCACAGCGGTTTATGATACTCAGAGACAGGATTTTACAACTCTGGAAAGTTATTATGGAAATGTGTGCTTGAATGCATTTGATTTGCCAGTGCAGTGCCCGGCCGGCTGATGTTGTGCTGCAGCAAAGTTGAGTCAGGTTCAACTTTCTTGCCAGATGACCCTGCAGGGTTTTTTTTGCTGGACCCCTCTGCGTTGGCATCCCCACTGCGGCGCCGAACTGGCCTCATTCAGATGAATGAAGGGGCTGTCTGAAAATTCAGCCTTGATCTGGGAGCTTGATGGCTAAAGTTTCAGTCTCAGGGCACTTTCTGGCATTCACTCACATTATCGTTCATCATTTACCTCGACAGTTATGGAAAACCAAGCCCTGATCCAACAAAAAAGTAGCAGATGTCCAGTGGTTTGCATACTAGCTAAATGAGATGTCAAAGTGCAACGCAGCTGAGGAGAACGGGGTGGCAAAATCTTTGACAGGCCGAGTCATAACTGTGTGTATCCAGGGTGGGAGGGCACGTCTGCTTGGAAGAAAGCTGTGATTGAGAAAGAGACAAAGAGATGAAAAAAGATTATTATCTTTATAATAATAATATGATTTAGGAATTTCTTTGTTTTGTTTTGTTTTTTTTGCTCTCAAACTATGCTGTTAAAACCCAAAGAAGAACTCTTCTAACTTGCTTGCAATCATTTTTAGGTTGTTAATTTTTCTGGTCCCAACATCTTCCAGCATATATTCAGTTAAACGTCTACACCATTTCCCCTTTTCAGATGCCTTCATCCTTGGAGGGGAAGCTAAAGTTCATGATTATCATAATAATAGCATGTTTCTATAGCATGGGTCCCTTCACTCAAAACGTGTCCCTGTGAGAAAATGACAAGCCATTAAACAAAGTGTGTGCTCATCAACATGCAGCAGATGAACTTTGAAACAGTGATTTGTGATTAAATAAATAACAGACTGTACTCCGTGAGATTAACAGTGAGGCATGTGAGAGCAGTGAAGGTCAGAATTCAAATTAAAAACAACTATAGGTCAGAATGTATTTGGCTGGAAGATAACAATAAACAGCTGATAAGCAGGAATCCGCTTTTAATGGAGATGATTAATGTCATGTTTTTTATTTCTGCCAGTGTCCTAAGATAGATATTGATAAGATAAATGTCTCAGCAAAATCAATGTTATTGGAGGTGGAAAAGACCTATTCTTTATATCTTATAACTCTATATATTTCATCTTTATATGAATATCACAGGGATATAGAGATACTAGTAAAATATTATGGGGTATTGCATTTTTAAACCTGCTTATTCTGGGAATAATTGAGATAAAAGCAATATAGCTGAAACAATTACTCAATTAATCAATTAGTCTGAGAGAAAATTAAGTGGCAACAATAGATTTTTTTCTTAGCAAAAATGCCCAAAATGAAATGGTTCCAGCTTCCTTTCTGGTTCTAAAAATGAATATTTGCTCGTTTTCTTGGTCCACTGTGATGATAAATTGAATATTGGTGTGTTTTAGACTGTTGGTTGGATGAAGATTTCACATTTGGCTCTCAGAAAAAAAAAAAAAAAAAAGAAATTGGCCTATAGCCTGAATGATTAATTGACTAGTCAATGTAGAAAATAATTAGCAGATTAATAGATGAAGATAATAAATAAATAAAGTAAATCGTTCCCTTAGGAATATTATTTAAAATATGCACACACAAAAATCAATTTCCTAAATTAACTCCCCCCCATATTCTAGCCTATAACCCGTGTTTGACTCCCTAAACTGCAGCAATAATAATAAAAAGAGCGTAAAAAGTGAGTTGGGGTTGTTATTTGAGTGAGTGGGCACCTACCTGACAGCTCCACTCTGTCCGCTTCACGCAGTCACGGAGGAGACTCTTTTGTTTGATGAGACATCCAGAGAATAAAAATCACCGCAAAAATCCTTTGCGAATAAACCTTCCGGGCAGCTTTCATATGCAGAGAACAGAGCCGGTTCGGGAGTCCGGATCCATCTGTTTGATGGCAGTTTACAACCTGCTCTCAGCGCAGGTTTGCAGCAGCTGTGTGTCTGTCGGGTGTGTGTGTGTGTGTGTGTGTGTGTGTGTGGATATGCGCAGAGACGCAGCAGTTGCACCACTGTCTCTCCCTCTCAGCCGGCTAAAAGGATTCCTGCTGGGACCTGCGAGTCGTTATTATAGAAACTTTATTGACAGTGGCTCATTTACACCGATAATCATTCACTTAGTAGTTACCCTGCTGATTGAGAGTTCAACCTATGGTTTAAGACATTGTGTGGGTCCAAATAAGTATCACACATTTAGATAGTAGACTACTCTGACATTTGGATTCACATTTAAAGCATCAGTCTGTGATTGCCCCTCCACTTTCATTTAGTTTTGGTTGCTTACTGTTCTCTGTTTACTGACTTTAAACACACCTAGCAATTAGAAGTATACATTTTCCCAGGAGCAGCGAATAAAATAGCTTCCAATGGGGGAAATAATTACATAGTCACTCTAGTGGCTTTTTAGAAATAAAGCCTGAAAAGAGAGTCTGAAAAAGGCTGGAAACACTGAGGGTGCTGGGCGCAACTCATAAATTGAAAGTAAATGGGAGATAACAAGAAACAGCGCTTAAGAAAGAGGAAAATATTGAACATATTTCTATTGTATATTGTGAGGGGGACAGATTCCAGAGCCTGAAATTGATATGGGTTGATAAGCAGTTGCTGTATTTATGAATTGATCTTCAGAACAATGTTTTTTAATCACAAGAATACAAGAAAGCAGAGGGTTTTTTTTTTTTAAAAGTTGGTATATTTACGAGTACGGATGTTTTATTCTTGTGATGCTCGTTTAAAACCCTATCGATACCACTCTCATGTCCAGCAAATATGAGCTACCTCCAGCAGCTGGTAAGCTCAGTTTAGCATAGAGACTGGAAACTGTGGGACACATGCAGCCTGACTGTCCAAAGGTCACCAAAACCTCTAAAGCTCACTAATTAACACTTTACGTACTTCCTGTTTGTTTTAGCTGTCTTGAAAACCGTAATGTTAAAATGACAATTTGCCATTCATGTGCCAAACTATTTATTAGCCATGTCCAGTTGCCAGGCAACCAACAAAGTGTGGTGTAAAGCAGTTTTTCTATAGGTTCAACAAACAAGATATCATTTTGATTTTAATTAGTGAGCCTTAGAGGTGCTGGTGTCTGAGTCGGGATAGCTTTTTGCAATTTTTATGCTAAACTAGCTCATTATTGCACAAGTAAAACTACCATATATCTCCCTTTACAGTGTCTCAAAATGCTGACGTTAGTTTGCTTTTTGCTGTTTTAATTAATTATGAAATTGAATACGACGTTTTTTTTTTAATGCTAAGTGAGAAAACTTGTGAGAAAACTTTTCGTAACTTATGATGGACATTCATTCATGCTGGTGTTTACTAGACTAAATGATTGGATTTCTTGAAAAACTATTTGATTGGATTGAAAATGAATTTTATTGTACAGTTTATCACCCGCAATATCTGTTCATTCCACTGTACCCACTGATGTATCACATTTAAATTTCATGCTCACTTGCACCTTTGAGTGACACCTAAACCTCTTCTACATGGTTTCAGGAGGTCTTCTCTGCCTGCCTTTGCACATTTAATTTAATACTAATACTAAAAGAAATAGTGTGTAATGCAAAAAAACTGGAGCTGGAACATTACTACATTTACTAATATGATCAAATTGAAGCAGACAACAGTGGATCTGACCAGATCAGTCCCCACAAAAACAATTACAGCACTGTCCTACATTCAAATTAAATAAAAGAGACATCAAAGACACACTAGCTTCCTTAACAGCCCATCTAAGGACTCCTAGAGGTCCCTGAACCTGATTTTGGTAACGTACCGCCGCCTGTCCTCATTCTCCCTCTGTGCCTGATTGTTTGCCCCGTGTGTCACACTCCGTCATTCTTCATAAACATTGATTAGAACTGTCCTGCCCCGATGGAGGACGTCAATACTGAGCCCTTCACACCCACTCACTGACAAAAGACCTTTAAAGGTACTCCCTGCTGTATCGTTGTGACCTAAAGACTACCTGAAAACAGGCAGCACTTTGCAAAGCATCTGCATGATTAAATGTGCAGAGTTCAGCCCTGTCAATTTTGCTGAAAGGCAGAATCATTGATTGTATCGACTACTGAAGCGTTTCAGCGTGCGTGAGTGTGTGAGTTCGCTTTTTTGTGACAGTATCCAAAATCCTCGTAAACGTCAAAGCAACACAGCACCAGTGTTTCTGGGTAATCGGGGAGATAGATTTACTTCACATTCTCTGCTGTTTAAACTACTTCACACTTGCCAAGGCATTTGTTTTACACCCTTACTCATCTTGTCGGACTCTTGGCAAAATTCCTGCCTGGTAAGCCATCTTAAATAAATTCATACTCCTCCACAGGATCACAATGATATGGAGCCGAGCCAATATAGGGGGCCTTTCTCGGGTAAGCATTATAGCCTGGAGTGATTCTGTCATAACATAATTAATATTTAGACTTATTTATCATGTAAACAATGAATTGCAGCAGACCTATTTCCTCTTCACAAAGCTGTTTTGATATCACTCCGTCCCATCTGCACTTCATGCCTGGTTTGTTACAGCTGACATTGCGAAGTCACTCTCTGAAAGCAGCACTGTGCTGCCCTACAGTATATATTGACCTCTCTGAAGCCACGCTCAGTACATTTGATAATGCCTTCCCGCTGCAGAGAGTGTCTGACATTGGATTTTGCTCCCTCCGCTTGCAGTTGCTTTCACTCACGAGGGAGGACACAGCATGTCTGAGCACTGTGTCCAAACTCCAAGGCTGGGAAAAGGAAAAAGGCCATGGACTCCCCACACTCCATTCTTCAAGACATTTGCAGCAACTTTTACATCTGCACATCATCTCCCTTAATGCTTTCAGTCCTTTGCATTATAGAAAAGGTTGTCTGTAAGCAGCTTACTGCTGAGTGATAGCATGGACACACTCCAACTTTCAAGCCAAGCCAACGCAGGGGCAGACAATGCCTTTACGTTTTGAACGAGCCCAGTCGGGCAAACCCTTATTGAACCATTATTGAAGGGAAATGGACTTCAGGAGAGCGCACTCTGATGCATAGTGTATAGACCACTTGATTAGCTGATGTCCACTTTTGTAATGGCTCGAACCTCAGAGCGCTCTGGATTACATTCCCAAGACTTTGCCCTCCTTTGCCCGGCTGTATGGTTGGATAGCGTACCGGAAAGGATGAATGAAAGTAATTGTGTCTTTGTTAAAGTGCTGCAGATTATCTGATCATTGGCTAATGTTGGGTGCCAGGTCAGATGTCTTGTCAGATTCATTGTGAGCCTTTCAGGTAATTGAGGAGCTTGATGTCACTTCAGTTTATTATATGATTAACTGCCTCCAATAAAGGTTGTCATGTGATGGGAGTTTTTTTTGGGAAAAGTCCAGTTCATTTTCTGCACAGAGAATATTAGATGTCTAGTAGCTGGAGCACTTCCAAGGCTTGGATGGACATGAAACTCTCCTGGTGGAGAAGTAGTGGACCTGCACTGAAACATCCAGTCGTCCACTTTCAGATTGTGTTCAATGTACCTCTCTTCCTGGTTTGCTTCCACATTGTGTGGCCCACCGCACATGCTTTGTCACAATACACAGTAATACTTAACATATAACATCTCTCTTAAAACATACATGGTAGTCCTTTCTCTGTTCCAGGTTGCAACTTCAACTTTCTCATTGTGCTGCGTCTCTTCTTCTAAATCACAAAGGCATCTGATTCGTTGTATTAAGAGCTATTTGCCACAAACTGACAGAAAATCTATACTTTAAGATAGTGGACGTAATTAAAACTGGTGGCTGCTTTGAAAGCTGCTTCACTCCCTTTTGTCGTTGTTGTTTCCCCCTTTCTTTGCAAGGCACTCCGTGACACTCTGTTATTTAATAGCGCAGTGTGAATAAATCTGTTATGACTGTTGTGTGTTGATTCCTCAGTCAGGCTCACGATCAGCTGCAGGTGCTGCCCGTCAGACTCTGATACACAATGCAAAGCTCTACGCTGGGTCTCTGCCAATGGTTATGGCCTGCCTACCTATCAACTCCTCAGACAGCTTCTTGGCTCTTGGCGAGAAGTTCTTAATCTACCCTTGAATCCAGCCCTGAATGCAGGAGGCATTATCCGTTTCACTAAAACTTTGGGCATCGCCATCTCACCAGCATGAAACATTTCCTGGCGTTGTCTTGTGCTCTGTTTTAAGCCGTCAGTGTTCTCTTAAGATAAACTCAGTGGTATTCTGGCCATTACACATGGTTTCACAGCTCTGCTGCACATCCTTTAGTAAGACCTGCTTCCTGTCCTCGAGGATCTTCTCAGTCTTAGAACAAATCCAGACACAGAATTATTTCCATCTGTTTAATGCTCCCAACTGCAAGGTTGAAGTAGCAGTGCTAAAAGAGGTGAAAGTGGCCTCTTTGATTTATCTGTTGTTTCTCTGCCTTATCAAAGCAACGGTAATACATCGGTGCAAAATTTAGCCGCGTGAAAGATGGCGTATCACATGCTCTGGAGGGGGAAAAAAAGGCCCGTCTGAGGTCTGGATGTTCAACAGCCACTCTGGAAAAGCAATTTGCAGGTTCAAAGGAGAGCCAGCTCATATCAAGATGTTGAAATGATTCTTCCACTGAAGGGAGAAACCTTTGGACCTTTCTTTCTGTCTGCTGCCACCCTCCATACATTTGGGTGTGTGGAAATTTGACAGATATGTTACCAGTAGGGCAGTAGGTTATATACATAGTGTACACTTTATTTCTATTTAGGCTCAAAAATTGAAGGTTAATTGTGTTCATTGAGTTCAGAGTCAAGAAAACAAGCATAGATTTAAGTTTAAGAACCTTTACCATTATTTTATTATCAAAAGTTTAATCCAGGAACGTCTGGTAAGACTTTATCGCATTGTGACCCTCATATGAGAGGATGCCATTGATTTATCATTAAACTTTCTGTCTGTAGCTGCTGAAATACAAGTGGTGAGAGAGCAACCTATGATTATAATATTTATCCATAGTCATTCTTGAATTAATATAAATTAAAATTAAATTAGGGTTAATGGTTCTAATTATAAGGAATGATAGTTGTTCCTAATTGCAGACCTCCACGAAACTCCTGCAAGGTCTCAGGAGGTCCCTGAACCTTTCTTTGACCACCAGGGCTCTAAACTATAAGCACACTGCAGCGCTTAATTGTATTGCTGGTAATATGTAATTGCTTTTCTTTTTATCTGATTTTAATGTTTGTTCAATCATACAGCTATCTTTTTTTTAAAAAAACTATGGACATAAACCTTAAACCTCATCATCTAATTACCATAATCACTTTGCCATACAATAATTAACTGTATTCAATAACAAAATCTCCCCAGGGAGATTTTTAGCTCGATGTAGGCTCTTGTCAGCCCATGGTTCATCAGGTCTTAATATGTGTGCACAGGGATAGATTATCTGTAGGAAAGCAAAGAGAAACCAGAGAAAAACAAGTCACAGAAAGAAAAAATGAAACTTTATTTGTTTTTATACTTACCAACACTTTAAAATTAAAACCTATGTAATTACTCACAACTAATATAGATCTGCACATAGCAAATAAATCAATCAAAAATAGTTACGAAGTTCTATCACTTTTTTTTCCCAAACTGCAATACACACAAACAAAAGCTTAAAAACAAAAGCAAAAAAAAAAGTCTAGTCATTCTTTTTTTTTCCTGCTGTTGCTGCCACATGGAAAGTGGATAAAATAATAAAAAAGCATTTTTCAACAAGCTACACAGCTCTCCTGCATCTATGTTAATAAGGAAATAACTGAATAAATAATTGCACATCGCACCCTATTATTGCATTAGTTGCAGTTTGTTTCAAAGTCGTAGTATACTCAGCCATATACACAAATGTAAATACAGTTTTCAAACACTGAGTAACACATGAATATTGATGTTATTAAAATCACACTGCCATCACTTACAACTCAATATTCCTGCCTAGCGATCAAATTCATATTAAACAACAAGATCTTTGTCAAATGCACGCGCCAACTGTGCTAATAAAACCTCAGCAATCGTTTGTTATGTTTTTAATTCTTACATATGTGTCCTAATTTGAAGCAGACATTTCAATGGTACACATGCACTGAGAAACAGTTTAAAAGCCGTAATACCCTCGAGGATGTTCTTTAACATCTACAGTGCTGTTGGGAAAGAATGCCCTCTTAGGTATAAGCTAACTGTTCGAAAAAAAGCAAGTTTGCCCAAATAAAACCAACATAATTTCAGTTTGTTCATTTGACAAATGTTCCCACTGACGTACGAGCTATGACAGAGTTCAAAAGAAACACAAATTCATCATTTCAATGCTAGCACTACTACTTCAGTTCACATCAAAATGTAAGAATTATTGCAGAATGATCGTTGACTATGCATGGTTCAGTATAGTGATACAGCATTTGGTCCATTTACATAATCACATTTATGTCATGAAAGTGCTTGAAGTCAAAGGAAATGTTCAGCAGAGTTGGATGAGATTGATTCCACTCTCCCGCTAACTTAGCTTAGCACAAAGAGTGGAAACAAGGGGAAACCGTTAGCCTGACATCAAGAATTTTTCCTTATTTCATTATATTTTAAGCCCTCACAGAGTTTAATCGTCTTTCTTGCTGAGAGATAGCTCTCTTCTAAATATGAAGCGACAGCCAGGAGATGATAGAAAGACTGAAAACAAGGGTAACCTCCAAGCCTCACTGTGGTCATTAGACAATCTAGATGGGTTCTTTAGCTTAACAGAGCCAGCAGGTGTTTCCCCTTGTTTCCAGTCTTTATGCTAAGCTCAGCTAACCAGGTGCTAGTGGACGCTTCGTATTTACTGCGCAGATTTCCCCCCCCCAAAAAATTCAAACTTTTCCTTTAAGCTCAGCGTAGGCTATTGGAAATAAAAACAAAGCAGTGGTACGTATGAAGAAATTGAGACACTAAAAATGCAGAATGTCGCTGCGTTGGACCGTAGGTAACGTGTTTTCGACAATAACATTCAACAGCTGTTTGTATGTGTCAAAACTTAATTGAGCTCAGCTGAAACTCGCAAAATGAGATGACCTAAGCTGTCCAATAGTGTTTAGAGCATCCTTGTGGTTGAAATGCTGAATCGTACCAAATATCATCCACACCTCCCTCTCAAATGAAATACAACAAAACTAACTTAGCTTAAGTGTCATGATCAACAAACAAAAAGTCACATGTGCATCGTCACACCATAAATAAATACATGCTGGTTTTTTTTTTTCTTACTGAAAACCAGTGAAGCAGGAATTGTCATCCAACCTGTCCTTTTTTAAATAAAAACAATTAAGTTGCTGACAATAGTCGTGACAATAAAAAGACATTCAAACCTAATGCGTCAAATCAACCGTATGACAACAAAAACAACATGACAAGATGAACAATCTTGAAAAAGGGACTGAGTGGTCACGTCCGCCCAGACCCCATGGGTTCCCCCCAATGAACCCCTGAACATTCCTTGGCCCAAAAAATACCATTCGGCTTCGTCCAAACGTTTAGGCCTCTTTGCCGCAAAAAAGTCGGCTTCTTTCCCTTGTTTTTTTCACTCAAAAGCCCCAGTTTTTTTTTGTTTTGTTTTTTTGCCAGCAGCCTAGCGAATATTCCCGGAGACAAGGGAAGGAAGCCGAAAAGGTTTGGACGCAACACTTGGCTTTTAAGTCCAACTAATTCCTCCCACATCAGAGGCAGTCCAGAGTAAAGTGTTGAATAGTCTATTGCATGAGCGCCGCGTAGTCGACTAATGTGCTAAGTCACAATAGTCTTTTGTACAAAACAAATACAGTATAATAATAAATTAGTAAACAATCATTTAAAATTTTCAGTTAGTGTTTTAGCCACTGATTTTTCACTAATTCCCATTCATGCATCTATAATCTAATAATCGGTGTTGATAGAAGGAGGCTAAGTCGGAAAGTTTTTCATCTGGGCAGGGATTAGGACTAGACGTGAATGGCCAAAAATGCTGAAAAAGTAGTCGGAAAAAGAACGGGAGCTCAAAGATATAATAATGACATTTGAAGGAACACATACACTGAACAGGTTTACTCAAACACACAACGACACAACACTGAACACATGCAATATAAGCAATAATGTAAGTATAGGAAATTAACATGAGAAGGGAGGCTCTAGGAGTGATACCATTGGCTTAAAAGGGTCATGTGATGCAGCAAAGAGTCATGGGTAGAGATTGGATTTGTAAGTAGACAAAGATGCAAATTAGGACAAAAGCAGAACAGTCCAATTTTTTTTCTTTTCAAAATATATTATCAAAATTTGATAATTTGGCTACATCCCACCACACACTCTGCCGATAGCATCACTGAGCAGCTGTAATATGCAAATAACTACGTTCTACAAAAATGTTCAACCTTTTACTAGTTATACTTTTAAATGATGTTCTATGACGCAGCACTGACAGAGAGAGAAAGATAGAGATAGAGAGAGAGAGAGAGAGAGAGAGAGAGAGAAAGCAATAGATAGAGAGCAAAAGAAAGAAAGATTAACACAAGTTGTTCCTAATAAACATTCAACATGCTTCAACAGTTCTCTAAAAAACCTAATCAACAGAGAATTTCTTTTTAGTTTTTTTGTTGTTTTTTTTAATTTAATCTGGCTCTCTGAAAGAGAAATGAGCGCCCAACCCTCCCTGACGTATAAACAACTGTGAGCCAGGGCAGGGATGGTGGTCAGTGTTTTTTTTCGGAGAGCCAGAGCCAGAGTCCGAAGGGCTTCATCAGGGTTGTCTGCGGTGGTCAGTCATTGGAAAGGGCCAAACGGAGGAGCCAGTCAGGGATCTCAGGATGTGGTCATGGAAGATGGGTCGTTCCACATGGCCGCCACGTCTCTGAACCTGAAGGATGATTGGAAAGTAAGCGCTTAATTTTCTGTTTAAGTATTTGAATGTTTTGTTCTGCACAGAAACAAACGAGATATAAGTTAATTAGGGAAACTTAGAGGCACTGGTAGGTGGATTTTGTTGTCTTTGGACTGAGCCAAGCTAAATGTTTCCCCATATTTCCAGTTTTTATGCTGTCAAACTATATGGAATGGGCAAGGACCAAGACATCCATGTTGTCACAGGACCATGAAAAACGGGTTCTGACCTTGCATTGATGAGGTACTGGGCCAGGCTGATGTTGGCGGGGGTCCCTGTGATGGTGATCTGGCGCTCCGATGACCCTTCCATGGCGTTAGCAATTTTGATCTGCGCCCCAGACATCTGACGGATCTCGTTGATTTTGGTTCCCTGGCGTCCGATTATGCAGCCTATTAGCTGGGAAGAAAATGGGGGCGGGACTTAGGATGGCCAGAACCCTTTTTTTGTTTTGTTTTTAACTGACACTATGTTTGACTCACTGTGATGCATGTGAGCACGACCAGTCACTGTCAGCCTTTCAGCTGACTTTAGTACCTCTTACTTTGGTCCAACAAGTCTTTTCCATTAAGGACATTCACTTTACAAAGCCAACTGCCTTTGGCTGTGCTAGATCTCGATAGCTGCAGCTGAACTGCTGTCAGATTGTATCGCTGCAGAGTCCAACAGGAACCAGTGCTAACGGATAATAAACCAGAGTTTTTCACATTGTGGTCCAACAACATTTATGAATCTGTGCTTTCATGGCAGTTAGTCCCCCCCCACCCCACCCCCGTCGCGCTTTGTTTCTTTCAAACTTAATTTATAATTTATAATTCAAACAATCAATTAAGAATTCAGGATTCTAATCTCTCTGAAAATGGACAAGAAGGAGTTTGTAAATATGATCTCAGTGTCACATTAACCTTCTCTGAAAGGTTGTTTTTTTAAGGCACAAAGGCAGTGTTGGGCAGTATAAAAAATAATTATAATATTCATTTTGTTGTCACCTCCTACTTATTTGAAATCAAACAATCCAATCACAGCTGGAAATATTCACATTTCTTTGATTATTTAACAAACAAATCTGGTTTTAATTATTGTAAGTCTGAACTTTGGTGAGAAAGGACAGCAGAAAATTAATGTCTAATAATAAGTTAAGTAATATTACTCTGGTTCCTGCAGTAGTTGTGACTCAAAGAGAAGCCTGTTCTATCTTAAAATGGACGCCCTGTGAGTGTTTTAATGACAAATCTTTCATTTTTCTAAATTTAATTGTTGTTTGCGGTTTTGTATAGAACTGATCTCTATCATGGACGATGAAACAAAGAAAAAAAAAGCACTTGTCGCAGTAGGAGGTTTTGCACATGATGAAAATGTACTCACATCATTGGGAATGGTGAGTTCATGAGTACTGGCCTGGTTACTGGCATCCAGACCTGCTGCTGAACACAGGAAGCAGACAGGAAGAGAGAGATGGGGAGGGAAGGAAGAGGACATAAAATAGAGTTTGGCACATTGAGGGAAGTGAACAGCATTGATGAACTGTAGTCCTGGAGTTTTCTCATTCTCTTGTCTATTGACCGGTAGCATTTCTGTGTGAATGGGAAGTCTGGCTCGGCCTTGAGCGGAGCCTTTAAACTGTGTAACTATAATGCACTGACAGTCTGAATTCTACCCTCTAATTGAGAAAAAAACAACAACAATCTGAGGCGCCGTTAATAAAAGGATACTAAGGGAAAACCAAAAAAAAAACAACCTCAACATCAACAAGAGCAGACCACCAGCAGGCCATGTCAATGGCAGTGCACCACAGAGACCATTAGGAGGAGAATGACGAGAAGAAGAAAAAGAGAAAAGGACAGAGACAGGAAAAGAAGAGAAAGAGAAAAAAGGAGGAAGAGAATGTGTTTGTCTCTACAGGTAAAAACAAGAGAAGGAGCTTTGGTAAAGAGGGTCGTCGTGTAGGTGGGTACGTACCGGGGAAGGCAGGGGTGGTCTGTCCGAGGGGGGTAAAGGGGGTTTGCTGCATAGCCAACTGGTGGAGCTTGCTCAACTGCTGAGGGGGGGAGGAGGAGGACAGCAGAGCTATGAGGTCATCGTTAAAAAAACACACTCGCACACGCTCGCGCAGACACACACACACAGGTCTGTCTGAAAAATGCTACAAGAGTAAAGAGAGGATCTGAGGAGAAGTAATAACGCAGACAGGCGAAGGACACAGACTGAGAGAGAGAAAGAAAGAAAGAAAGAAAGAAAGAAGCTCATGAGGGACTTGGCCTGAGTTTTGTGACCAATGTGCAGAGGGATTTAACTCAAGCTTTGTTTTCATTTTAAGGACCATTTTAGGGGTTTTTGTGCGTTTCCAAAACATATCATGTTTGTCTTTTAGAGTAATTTCCTTAGTCTGGTTTCAGAGAACATCTCACATTGTTTCAGTGATTCTGTTTCCTCGGTTGGATGAAACAGCCAAACCAATCAGAGCTTTGAAGGTGGGATTAAGAAAGTAATCTCGCTGCGCCAGAGCCACAAAAATGGATGAGACGGTTGTAAATTGGCTTCTAGAAAAATGACTCTTAAATCAGCATATGTATAATATATAAATATATAATGCCAAACGGTATTTTGTAGTAACATAAAAGTGCCACAAGATGGCAGTAGTTACATTTGAGGTCTCCTAAAGTCACGATCCTACAAATGTTTCACAATAAAAGCCTTGTCAGTGGGAATGAGATTATCATTTCCTGTTGTAGAGGTAGTCAATAGATGTCACAATGACCTCCATGTTGACTTTATATTTTAAACCCGGCGCAACAGTGTGGATGCTTTTGTTGAGTTTATGCGTGTCCTCGTGGCAAAATGTGATCTGTAGAAAACCTACTGTAGCTCGAACTACCACAGAAGCAGTTTTGAGTACTTTGCCAGGTGTTTATAAGTTAATAGTGTCACAACCGAGCATTATAAAGTCACAAAACTTTAGAGGTGTGTAGTTGAGATCAAAATGAAAGCCTAATGTGCAGATGGATGTGATCCGAGCTAGGGGTGCTGAAAGTAGGTGGGTAGGAAGTAGGGAAGAGGCTGTTGAGCCCCCTACTCTACACCACTGCCATACATTTATAGTTTGTTCTATATTCACGTCTTACCATGTGTAATGTTTTACAGTCCTTGTATCAAACCAGGGAATAATCCAGAAGCACACATCTATACTAACACAGGGTAAAAGCTGACACTTTTAAATTCAAGAAACGTTTGTCTTCTGGTTTTCTTCCAGCAACAGAGCTTGTGAAAAAACAGCTTTTTGGCAACTGACATTTAAGCCTTGAATGTCACAACTCCTAAGAAAACACCATCAAAGAAGAGTTTTCAAAATGGTCCCTGCTGAGCTACATTATGTTAAAGAAAATGAAGAATACATTTAAAAGGCAACACAATGTCTGCTGTGCTGGAGTGCTTTTATCAAGCCACTTCCAGGTCTTAAGTTTATTTTTTTACATTATACTAAAGTAAAGTGAAACCACCAGCTGCTCGGAAAGAAGGAAATCAATCTAAAATGTTCTTTTTAAGGTTCCTTAAAATATTACGCTGACCAGAAGCTGGTAACTTCTTCAGGCCAAGCCCCATGAGGTTCAATGCCAAACAAAGGGCAGGGAGGCAAGAGTCAGAAAAGTTAGAAGATATAGGAATTACATATCAGAAAAAAAAGCTGTATTAATATTAACAATTAATATTAATATGCGTGGAAAGAGAGTAAAGAGCCTGCGACTCAAAGAGAGACATTTTGGATGTAGCGAGACAATGCCTCGAGGGGTTAGCACTCACATCTGGATGTGGGATGGCGTACTGTCCTTGAATGGTATAAGCCTGCAAACATGAGAAGAAGAGCTTATTGTTATCTCGTTACATCATCGGAACAAGCACACACAAACAAAACATACTGTTTTAAATCAATTTCTGACAAGGTAAAACTGTTGACTCTACATCAGTAAGCCTAAACAAATTATAATCTAAGAAAAATGACATTTCTACAACTCTAGCACTCTATTTCTTTATGTTTTGATCTTTATTTGTAGCTGTATTACAACACAGTCATGCACTATAGACTCCCTGTCATGTTCTCCTGCTATTCATCAATCAGATCCAGTTGAACTAAATCAATAAGGGACAACTCAGACAGTGGGGAGGTGACAGGGAAAGTGTGGAGGAAACCAGAGGAGCGGCCCTGAGAGGAGTCATGTGACGTGACCTATTGGATGTGTGGCCACAGAGGTCAGAACTGAGCTAAACCGGCGCTGTACTCTAACCAGACAACATTCGGTAAGTTTGGAAATTGTTAAGTCGAAAACTCATAATAGACCCCCAGACTGAGGCATTGTGTTGCTTTCTCAATTAATGAACACATAGAAATTTAAAATCTACCAGAATTCAATGGGAATTTTGTTAATTTTAACCATAAATCTTCCTGTTAATGGATGAGAATATATCACTTTAATCATGATCAATCTTACATTCTTGATAAATGGAGAACCCTAGTGCTGTAAGGTAACATGAAACATGCTAATGATAGTGAAATATACATTTTTATAACTGATTTGTTGATTATACAGTCATTTATCTACCAAAATGCCAAGGATTTGTGAGGATTTTCTTTGTCTTATGTGATAGTAAACTGTATATTTGGGGTTTTTAGGTGATTTAAAGTAGATTTTTTTTAACCTTAAAGCTACTTAAAGCAAAATATAAGGGGATAATCTCAAGTGCAGCTGATAAGAGATTTATGATAAAAGATTACACTTATAAGTCATTTTTAAGCAAGAATGCCACTAAAAATCCAGCTTTTTATGAGTTTTGCTGGTCTAACAAGCATTTTTTTACTATCATTTTATAGACCAAAAGATGAATAAATTGATAAAAAAAATCAGCAGATTATCTGATAATAAAAAGGATATATAGCCGCACTGTAGTCAAATATAAGAGCTCTGAGGATTGTTGATGTTTTTGTGTTATTATCCCTCATCTCCTGTCATTCACACCCTGTCCACTAGTGGCCCTTCCTTCCTTTGCAGGTCACATGATCACCTGTCTGCACACCTGCTTCCACTAGCTTCCCCAGTCTGCTCTGCTGTTCACCTGTCACTGTTCACCTGTCGCTGTCCTGCCTCGGTCTGTTTTGATCTTCTTACTGTGTCAGTGAATTTACCTCAACGTGAGCGGGGTGTTATGTCTGCTTTTGGGTCAGTGTAACAGATGTGTTGGCCCAGTTCCTCTATCAAAGTGAAGGTTATTTGTTTTCTCTGTTGGTAAGTTAGCTGGCAGGTGGCAGTCAAATATTATGAACTCCAAGTTTATGAAATTGAGAGAAAAAGAAGTATGTTTTTAGTGATTTTATATATTTTATATCTGTCTTTCATTCATGTCCATTTAGGAGTCCCATCAAAGGGGAACACAAGAGTGTTTTACCGCCTCTGTTCTCATTAATTAAAAGGTAAGTTGGCCAATTTCCCTCCCAAAAAAACAAACAGTTAAGGACTAATGCCGTTTATCCCAGTTCTTGTTTGAGTGGCTGCGGGTGATGGATGACAGTGAGGGTACAGTAAACAGCAAGTGATGGTTTCATGCTAGTCGGGGGGTGGGTGGGGGCAGTGAGGAAGGGAGGAAAAGTGAGAAAAACCTGGTGCGACACTAACAGGCAGTGGCTGGTGCTGCAGTAAGAGGCTGAGGTTGGCTGTGGACGCCCCCAGTGGGTCTGCTCTTACCTGGCCACCTGAAAAAATGACAGGGGTGGAGGCAGGCTTGGGGCGGTAGGGGATGGTGGCACCTTTCGGTGGGGACTGAGGAGAGCAAAGGAGGAGAGAGTGGGGGGAAGAAGAAGAAGAAGGGTGAGATGTGGAGAGTGTTAGAGCAGAAAGAAAGAAACAGAAAGAGAGAAAGAAAGAAAAGTTGCATAAAGTGAGACCAAGAGGGACAGTGCCTTAGGGAAGACAACCTGTGACACTCAAACAAAAGTGCTCTTCACTGTGTGTTCATGCTGACATAAAATGCCCAAATCATGGTTCAGTGCACAACTAAACTTGGATTTACCTGGAACATCACTTTCAACTGGATAATGATGACTCTACATACTCTGTTTTTTAAATATCTTGTGAGGTCCGTATTCTATAGACTTACAGTCATGTCACATATCTCCTAGCATCCATGGCTGGTGCCATCATGAAGGCCCAATGGAGAACTGGCTGTGCAGATAATTAATTATTAAGATTAATCATGCAAGAAACAGAGAGACAAAGTGTGTAGCCCTTTTGATCCAAAGCATTATGAGATGTATGTTGAGGAGAGTCACCTGAGATACCCTGACACCCTGCGAGACAGTAAATTATGTACCTACAAGCCAGTATCACTAGTTTCTGCTTTATTTGTTACTGTAGCTAGTTTGGATTCCAAATGTGTTTGCAGCAAAACAATGAGAAAAAAAACAATCATATGCATCAGTTATCAATTGATATTAGCAGTAGATAACACAGTAGATATACAGCAGATTAAACTCTTAGCTGTGTTAACGTTATAATCCTTAAACCATAACGAACCCTGTCCTTGCTGGTCTGTGTTTTCATTGCTTGCCTTCACACACACTCGAGGGATTCCCGGGAAGTGATTCAGCATGTAACCCACTGTTAGTTTAATATTTATGTCTTTTTAAAATCAAAATAATAGTTTGGCTGCACTGTAAACAGATACAGCCGTGGCAGACTGTTTGCTTTAGTTGTCGCCAGATACAACAGGACTGAAATCTTAAGGATTATAACTGTAACTACTTCTACTATCTTCCATATCAGGCATTTCAATCACAACATATGTTCAGTGTCAACAATGCTTCCTTCATTCACTGATATCCCCTCCCTTCCTTATTGTACCTCAAGCATCACCACACATATCTGTTTGACACACTGGATGATGGCTTCTGGGGCCCCTGAGATTGTCACTGCTCTCTCGGTGGAGTTGGGGAGCATATCACCTGCAACCTGGACCTGAGCTCCTGTGGACTAAAGGTAAGGAGAATATTTATTAAATCTGAATTGAATCATGTGTACAATACACTTTAAACAGAGCACATTTTTGAAAAACTGACACCAGAGCAGCAACAATACCTCTGAGCTTTACACGTTGGGAATTATGCAGGATTTAAAGCTTAAATGGAAACTATATAAGAAAGCTTACATAGGAACTTACGGATGATAAATATGAGATTTGCAACATCTCATGGCTGCACCATCCTCTAAAATCTGGTAATATCTTGACTTGTGGTATTTATAGAGATCAGCGGAATTGTTCTTTGTACCCTACCTCTCTCATTTCTTTGATTTTGGAGCCTCCTTTGCCAATGAGGGAGCCACACTGGCTGGCTGGGACAACGAGCCTCAGGGTAACAGGGGGTTTACTGGTGGCTGGACTGTTGCTCATAGAGTTGATTATATCCTGAAGGGAGGAAAGAAGGTTTTATCAGACAAATGCAGCAGTTGTTGGGTGTATTATATATGAATACAATTATTTTACCATAGTGGAAAATATTTTCCACTTCTTTAAACTTGCAATTACGGATGTTTTTGGCCATTTGGGGGAATCGGAAACAAGTTGTGGCTGCAACATTGACATATCATCACCTTTTTAGTAATCCGTTACGTATTTACACATCCAGCAATTATAGTAACATTATTATTTCTTTGTATATCCAATATTCACTCTCTTTTAGCTCTATTTACTAACTCCGGGGTGGGGTGTCTCTATCTGCTGTTTGGTGGTGAGCTGGTTGTGTGTTGTGTTGTATGAGAGCGGCAAGAGTGAATGAAAACAGTATAGCTGTGGACAGAGGACAGACAGCTAAACAATGAGCTAAAATCTCCTTTAACATTGTCATTTGATGGATTTTTATTGTTGATTATAACAACATTAAATGTCATTTTTGCATGTTTCCATAACACTTTTTGTTTTAATTTGGAAACAAAAGTCATTACCTGACGTTTAAAAGCTGCATTAATTAGGTTTTTTGTTTCATTTTTTTCATAGACTCTCTATGACAAATACAAAATGTGTGTGATGTGATGAAGTAGTGAGTTAAACTTAACTATTATATCTTCTTCTATATTTCAGAAGGAAATATTGTACTTTGTACTCTTCTTCCGTTTAAAACAAATGTAAAAATAAAATAATACACTGTTCTCCAAATTGTAAGTACCCTAGTACCAGTTTATGTGCAGTGTTTTGGAGGCTTGGTGCAACTGAAAGTGTCCTGATACGGCCCCCAAATCAAAACAAAGTACTGGCCCACTTTCAAAGGGTGCTGCAAGGTTAGATCAGCACATTTCTGTCCTACATAACAGGGCCAAGCCTGCTTTGTATTCCATTTGGAAACGAGTCAGTACAGACACTAAAGCATTGTGGTGGAGTGTAACGAAGTACATTTACTCTAGTAACGTGCTTACGTGCAAATCTGAGGTACTTAAGTATTTTCTCATCTCGCCACTTTACACTTAGATAGGCTTATGAAATATGATAATACATAATACATAAATATTCTATCGATTGACTATTTTATTACTATTCTGATTAATGTTCTGCTTTTCTTTGTCATCATTTTAATTCATTTATAATAATTTTGAGGGTTTGTGAAGGTGTCATTATTTTATCAAATCATTTGTTGTTGTCTTAAAAAATAAAAATTAGCTCCAACTCAACCAAAAACAGTAAAATCCTGCTTTTACATTCACACATGGGTCATAATAATCTAATGATAGTATATAATGGTATAACAGTCAAAGTCTTGATTATACTACTTGTGAGTGTTTTTACAGTGTATTAGTAGCACTTTCACTTAATTAAAGGATTTGAATGCTTCCTTCTGTACTGTACTTGTGCACCAGAGTAGAAACTGTAAAAACAGACTTTGTAGTGTTTGATGATGAATGTTATACCTCCTCAAACTTGTAGGCTATCATGGCAAAGGCCTTGAAAATAGCATCTGTTGGCCCGGTGATGGTGACTATCCGTTCAGGGCAATTCCCCTCTGAGATGTTGATACGGGCGCCGCTCTGTAGGGCAAAAAAAGGAGCAAAAGATACATGAATATGACAAAAACACATGTTAGGGAGGAGAAACTATGTTCTAGGAAGCTTCTACGTACATCTTCACGCATTTTCTTCACCGTTTCTCCTTTCTGGAGATAAAGAAAAGAAATGATTATTAAGACACTTTGTGTGTTTCCCACAGGCCTTATGAGGCTTTACATGGTCTGCTTGTTGTGTTTGTGATAAATACCTTTCCTATGATGCTTCCAACCTCCTGCAGAAACACAAAAAAATATATGTTAGGTGTATTTGTGCCACCGGGGGGGGGGGAAATAAATTTTCTTTTGACAGATAATTGGAAACAAAAGCAGAACGGGAAATTAAATGAATTGCCGAGAACCGTTTTGTGTTCGTACCTTGCCGTGCATCAGCAGCCTGATGGTGAGGGTCACATTCAGTCCACCTTCTGATTGGACCTTGATGGGCTCCATGTCGGGATTGGATGTGAAGGAAGGGGCGTGGTCACGTGAGAGAGGAGTTCAAGGGCCAACGCGAGTGTGATGGTGGAGTCAGCCAACCGGTCACCTGCAGAAAATAATAATAATAGTGAATACACGCCTGCTGAGAGAGCAGATAGTGAGCACGGACTGAGCTGTGTCTCCTTGCTTTAGATGTGCATTAAAGCACTTTTAGTTCATATAATATGTATAATATAGTTGACAATAATGTATGTTTATATTCAGCTACCAGGTGACAAAAAGCAGGATGCAACTCTAACTCCTAACTCTAAATATATTCTTTTTAAACTCACTTTAAGCTGATTAGATATTTTAGTCATATGTCGCTTGATAACAGGTTAAGTTTTAAGTGTAGGGCGACCGGAATATATTATGACTGAAGAGCTTATTGTTTTAAAAATGAAAGAAAAAAGGGATTACCAACCGGGGAAATGTACCGGGACGCTGGTTTACTTGAATATTCACCACTAAAGCACACATTAAAAGAAAGGATAAGACTGCTATATATATTTTTTGTTGTTAAAAATCCCATGAAAGAAAAAATGTCCATCTGTCTCTCAATCCGTCTTGACTTCCTATGTGTGGCCCCAAGCCCTTTTGTTTCTACTGAATATATAAATCTAACAAAAACTGGATCACGAATATGCTCAGCAATGTTCTTAAACAGCTGGGCACTGTAGTGTTTAGCAAACGTTTCTTAAGAAGTGGGTTTGTTGGGGACTATTTTCAGCTGCGTATTAATACAATAGCAGGATTGTACATGTGGGATTGAGTCAAAATCAGAGTGTTTCATAATGAAGAAACAGTGTGGCTCCTTTTGGACAAACATTGAGCTGAACTTTTTTTTTTTACGAAATGTATAGAAAGAAGGTCTAAAATCTAGTTTTAGAGAACATGGGGGGCCTGGTGGTATTTGAGTACAGTAAAAGCACAGACAGAGGGAGAAAAGGGGGTTAACTGGGGTCTAACATCTGATCATTGCCCCCAGGGTAAAAAAATCACAGGAATACAAAGGATAAAAATGTAGATATGCTCCAATAATCTTGGTTAGAACTGAGAAAATGAGCTGTGGTCTTCCTGTCTACAAAGCCTGATGTGGTACACAACAGTTGGCAATAAAAGCCATTGAAATGTAGGTCAGCATATGTCTCCTCAGTCACGAGATGAGCCATCAAACGTTGCGCGCCATATTTATTTTTACCGAGCCCATTTCAGCTGGAACGCATCTAATTCTGGCTGACAAGTGATGTAATGACTCAAGACTTCAGTTAGGGGAGTGACCACAGGAGGGCGCTGCAGTCCAGACAGTGGATCTGAGTGCTCCATGCACTGCAGTCAGGGCTGCCTGATCTTTAATCTGCTGCACAGAAGGCACATTTAAAACTTTTCTGTTCATAAATCAATCAGAAATATATTAAAAGCGAACAGGCATTTATATTGTGAGGTTTTTGGGATCTCCCAGCTTTAGTTAATGGCTCTAAATGATGACAAAAACACTAAATATGAATAGATTATGCTTGTATATTAGAAAGGAAATACATTAGAGTGTAGGACTGTGTTTTTTTTAAGTTGAAATAATGATTGTAGATGATAAGCTTAACTTCTAAAATTATGAGAAATAAATGTAGAAAAAAAATAAATAAAAGAATGGGATAGATGAATTGTACCAAGGCATTTAGAGATAACAGGGAGATTAAATTAAGTGTCGGGAGTTAGAAATTGGGGCTGAAAAAGTTAATTACTATATGTTTTTGTGCTGTACCAAGAATACTGAGATGCAGTATACGAACAAGAATCATAAAACATGATCATTTCACACAGAAATCTGTGTGAATCACGTCTGATGCTGAGCTACATGTGTATAAATGTTATAAAACAAATGCATGGAAACACTAAATGTGTTTCTGATCTACACTGCAGCTAAAAGACAGTATGCGGAGAGAAAAAGCTCCTGAAGCAGCTGACCTTGACTGAAGAGACAGATAAAGTCACTGACTGCCAATCAGAGACATTGTTGCTATGTAGAAATGAACTTTCTCCTTCCTCCCTCCCTTGTGGGATTGCTAATTAGCTGCTGGAATATGTAGTCATGGTCTCGGCAGAAGAGAAATGAGAGCGAGCGAGAAGTGAGTCAAACCAAATACATGAAATGATTGAACTGATGGCTCAAACTTGGGTGGATGCAGGTTGGAGGATTGTGAACTGCTTGACCTTGGTGTCACCCTCATCACTGACACAATGGGAGCCTAATTTACCTGCTTAACTCCCATTAAATGCTGTATATGTTGGTGGTTCAGCACTGTGTCGGCCTATGGGGAGACTGTGAGACGGGTGATGATAATTTAGCTGTTTGGACTGCGCAGGTAGAGCTGATAAAGGCTCTGCTGCTACGTTGCATCACAGGAAAACGTTTGAAAGCATCTAGTAAATATATTTATAATGTATGAAACAAGATGCCTAACATGTTAATCTACTGAAGGTCATTCATTAGTTTAAGCTAAATGACAAAATACGATACACGTTTAGGAATATTCTCTTTTTTAACATCAATTATATCAATTATCTTATATATTTTTGGCATTGTGAAGGCCTTTATTGTTGATTTGTGATCTATCTATCAACTTAAATTATGTTTTAACCTCCTGTGTTTGTCCGGCTTACTTTAATGTAAATGCAGCAACAACTAACAACTGCAGATTATTATCTCCAATAATCAATTCATCGTTTTGTCTATAAAGTGTTGGAAGTGAAAAGAAAGAAGAGGAATGTGCGTTCTAATTTCCCAAAGCTGTGACGTCTTCCTTTTGTTAAATTTTCTATGATATAAAAGCAGGAAATCCTCTCTTCAGAGAAGCTGCAACCAGAGAATGACTTGTGGTTTTGTCTCATAAGAGAATTAATTGAATATCAAAATAGTTTCTGATTCATTTTCTGTCAAGCAACAAAAATGTATTTAATAGTGAGTAGGTGGACAACAGCATCCTGAGGGAATATGGTCGACTAACAGTGAAATCAACATGGTCTGACCATCATCATAGACTAAATGTAGATAATTCACTTAATAAATAAACAGAAAAACAAGAGAAATTCAAAACTGCCTTATTGTCGACACTCAGGTTGTAAAAAACATTGTATAATACAGAAAATTAAGATCCTAACTGTTCTATAAGAATATTTTTTATTAACTATAACAGAGGATTTGTACATTGTGAACAGACACCTCTGTCATTTTTCTTTATATGAGACGTCAAACTTAGAGCTGAGAAGGAACGCATGCACGTGGAGTAAAGACAGTTTAGAAGATGTCTGCTAAATGAACCTGGACTCCAGAGGTTTATCAAATATATAAAAATAGTAAGGGTGTAACAGTACTCAAAATTTGATAAAGATTCGGTATGTACCTCGGTTTTGTAACAGTTAAAGCACTCAGATGCTGGCGTACTGTCAATAAGAAAAAGAAATAACACAAATGTCAGCAATGCTCCATCGTAAGAATGATTCCTGAACAGCTGCAGCATGTAAGCCCTTATAGAGCAACATATAAACCATTATAGAGCAACATATAAACCCTTATAGAGCAACATATAAACTCTTATAGAGCAACATATAAACCCTTTATAGAGCAACATATAACCCCTTATAGAGCAGTATGTAAGCCCTTATAGAGCAACATATAAACCTTATAGAGCAACATATAAACCCCTTATAGAGCAACATATAAACCCTTATAGAGCAACATATAAACCTTATAGAGCAGCATATAAACCCCTTATAGAGCAACATATAAACCATTATAGAGCAACATATAAACCCTTATAGAGCAACTTATAAACCCTTATAGAGCAACATATAAACCCTTTATAGAGCAACATATAACCCATTATAGAGCAACATATAAACCCTTATAGAGCAACATATAAACCCTTATAGAGCAGCATATAAACCCTTATAGAGCAGCATATAAACCCTTATAGAGCAGCATATAAACCCTTATAGAGCAACATATAAACCCTTATAGAGCAGCATATAAACCCTTATAGAGCAACATATAAACCCTTATAGAGCAACATATAAACCCCTTATAGAGCAACATATAAACCCCTTATAGAGCAACTTATAAACCCTTATAGAGCAGCATATAAACCCTTATAGAGCAACATATAAACCCTTATAGAGCAGCATATAAACCCTTATAGAGCAACATATAAACCCTTATAGAGCAGCATATAAACCCTTATAGAGCAACATATAAACCCTTATAGAGCAACATATAAACCCCTTATAGAGCAACATATAAACCCCTTATAGAGCAACTTATAAACCCTTATAGAGCAGCATATAAACCCTTATAGAGCAACATATAAACCCTTATAGAGCAGCATATAAACCATTATAGAGCAACATATAAACCATTATAGAGCAACATATAAACCCTTATAGAGCAACACAATGGACTGATTAAAATGCACATTTCAGCTCAAGTGTGGTGTCTAAGGTATACAGAGTCCAGCCCAATTGTCTGTGGGCCGTCACTGATGCAAAATCTGCACCTCTTCTGTGTTTAATGTTCACTTCGTAATGATCCTGGTGAAATGACAATGTTCTGATACTCCTGGCTGGACGGCCAGCTTAAAAAAAAATAATTGGATGGCGTAAGTTAGTATACCCATTTCTCCAGGCACCACAAAACCACTGGCACATCTGCAGCGATAAACACACAGCGATAGCATTCGTTTTTGCGTTGGCATGGTCCGAATCTGCAGTGAGAAGCTCCGTTCTGCTAATTGACAAATGTTTGAAGTGTCAGTGGAACCACAACGCTCCTGTACAGGGGATTTAAATGTCGCGGGAGGATCCTTCAGCTCTGGTTTCGCTACATGAGCTCGACTAACCTGGCTAACTTTCAAAAAAAACTTTCTGGGTAAAACTCTATAATAATTGTTCTGCTTGTGCCAGTTTGGGTTACGGAGTGTACCAAATCGAGGAAGTACCGATAAATTAGTTCTTGATGGCATTTTACAGGTAGGGTAAACAGCAGTTACCAATGGTAATAATTAAGGTTCTGTTCCATTCAGTGTAGCAGAGCCTTTTCAGTGAGCCAACATGTACAGTAGCCGCACCCTGGCTCTGTTTGACCTGAATGGAATGGAGCCTTAATTAGTATCACTGGTAACACCTGTGTTTACCCTACTATTTCCTGTCAAAATGGCTGCTGTCAGCACAAATATGACCGTCCCATCAGCCACCGGCTCCAGAAATCATTCCTCCTCTAATCTACGCTGCATGCCGAGCTGAGAGCCGAGGGACGTGTTGGTCGGAGGCCAGGGGAGGTTCGAGAGATAAGGACAGGGATTCTGTTGCCAGCTGTCTCTCCAATCTCCCAGAGGAGACCAGATTACATAAAAAGCCTTAATCCGGGTTTAAGACCCAAGCCAGCGGTGCAGGTCCTGTCCAGGGGTAGGAGGGATGGGGCAGAAAAAAGAAAAAAAAAACCTCTAAGACTGACGACGGGATTCAATGTTGATACATGTCGCAGTATTTATCTACTTTGAACGGGGGAAAATAAGTGCTTAAAGATGATTTCACACCAGTGTTTCTTTTTGAAAGTTGATGTCTTTCTTGCTTATATTTTAGAAACACTGAGGCCTGTACCTATGTCCTTTCTCCAATTGTGCACAATAATGAGCGGCCCCTAAAAGCAAACATCCTTTCCTGTGATTAAGACACAGAAACTGTAGATTTAGGTCAACAGAAATTAGTCTGTTGGACATCAGAGATGAACAAGGTCAGCGTTAAGAGCTGCGTTTGAATAGTTGTCCTCCCAGACTGTATTTTGCTCATACATCCTGTAGCATAATAGAATTAGGTCAAGGCCCCGTGAATCATTTGCCCCAATGGGCTAAAACCTTCCAGCAAATAGACAGTTTTTTTTTATTTTAAGGTCTGAATTTCTTACTCCATTTAAAATCTACCAAACATCCACCTGAAAGCTCATATTTCTACTAAATTTCACGAGTGAGATCCCTGCTCTGTGGCCCCTTCCACTGATCATTGCAAACATGCATCGATTTTGTAATTTTCCTCCCCTGTCTCTTTGTTAATCAGGCAGGAAGTTGGAGGAGGGAAATGAGAACCACAGAGAGGGATGGCAGGGAATTTTTCATGACATCTGACGGGGAAAGTGGGTCATGCTCGGTGTTGCAGTGCTGCTAGCCTCCTCCTCTATGGCGGCTATTGAATTAATCACGCTTTACGCTCGGCTGGACAACGCAGAGCACAAAATGGCTCCCCCCTCCCACCCCCTCGCCTCCCATCTCTCCCTGCGTCTGCCACAGAAAAGACTCGTGCATTGCTCTTGAAGAACTTGAATCTGAGGTTGAATCTTTTTTACCTCATGGTCCGTCTTTATGTACGACTAACAATGAGGAGATGCTGCTCTTATGTGCAGCCACTGGGGTGGAAATGATGCAAAAACACTCCCAAATGGATGAAAAAGCAAAGTTAAGGGGAGATATTTGGCATGTGAAAGTGCACATAAGATACTGTGGTGAAGAGGAAAGCTGGAAAGGCCTAGAACTATTGATACTTACTGATGCTATTAGCTACTTCAAACCAGTCTAAAGCCTTACAAAATGTGTATTAAGGAGGATCACATGTTTCTCTTGTATGTTTTTGTTCTTCCAACTCTGACTGCAAGAATGCAGCGGTGTCTGCAGATATGGAGGCATTTCCTTAGAGCAGAAAACTTCACTTCAGGCTGAGAGCCTCTGCACAGCCAAGTGACCATCAACTGACCCCTTTGACATGAAGCGTGAAAAAGCTGCAGCATGCATACCAATACCAAGAAAAAAGACTTATTTCTCTTAAAGCGTTAAGACACCTTTCCTTAGTCATTTCTTGTGGTTTTGAGAGGTGAGAATATTTGATTTCTGCCCGTTTTAAACCATTTGTGTAGATTTTAGATGCAGGAAAGAAATCTAGCACCTCACATAAAGGTGCAAAATGTGGGTTAATTAATTCAAAAGATGTTGCTGTTTATATTTTGGGGGATAAATTATGGATGAAGACACAGTTGGTGTCATCTTCTCTCTATCGTAACTCAACTTTATGAATTGAGTTGTGTCTTTTATTTAGAAAATACACATTTAGGGACTTTTGTAAATACGTTTACTGCTCAAGCTTTGCATGGAGTTTTGGTATTGGACCGAAACTGGAAATACGGGACACTCCATGCTGATGCTGTTTCTGCAGTTGTATAAGAAGAGACTGGCTGGATATCAAATGTTTTCATATCATTATGTTGCCATATAATCAGCACACAGTTACACTGTCAATAAAATGACAGACAGACAGACAGACAGACAGAGAGAGAGAGGGAGAGACTCTGAAATCCTGTAAAGAAAATCATTAAATGGAGGGCCGGCAGTCTAATCTAGGCCAAAGCTCCTGTCATCTGTTCCATCCTAATCCACATATCTACAGATATGTCATTATGACGTTTTGATATAAAACCCTCCATGACTGTACACCAGAGCCTGAGCCGAAGCTTCACGGCGGAGGTTTTACCAAAAGCGCCTGCAGCTGAGGAGCAAGGTTTTTAATTTGTAGGAATATTGCGCAATAAATGTCAAGTGAGAGTCCTGTCTTTTTTTTTTGGATAAATAGATAAAGAGTATTTTGCAGGGAAAATGAAGAAGCAGCACGAAAAATGGGTTTTGTGCATCTTTGTCTCTTCAAAATGTCATATAATCCATTTTAAAGCTGTGCAAAGTCTTGAATAAAAGAATAATGCAAAGTGTCTTATTTTAATGGCAATTTGTCGTCCTTTATGTTCAAAAATCATCCTGAATTTTAAGTTCTCGTGTGATTTGTTTTCACATTTGGAGGAACGCCAGTACATGGATTCAGTCTGTCCTAATGCTAAGCAGACTTGCCCTTAAAAACTGTTCTAATGAATCCCAAACTAAGTTTATCTGTACTAGTCACATGCTATGAAGTGTCCAACTCTGAGCTCTTTGACCTTTTACTGCTAACTTCTGAACAGCTGTGTTCTCAATCTTTTAAAAATAGATGTGGGTTACAAATGTTAAACGTTTTGTGACATTGTAGTGGGACTTTGAGCCTTTTCTTTTAGAGTTCAGAGTCCAGTTTGGCTATTTCTCAGAAAGTTTAAGTGATGCGTTTTTGGTTAAATGCAGAGCAAGCCAAGGTCATTTTCAAGGTAAACTGTGTACAGCAGTCAAATAATCTACTTTTAAAGAGGGTAAAAAAGGTCAAACCTGGTGAATAATCCCCACACTTCTATGTTTTCTTCATATTTGCCATTTCAGACACTGTTAACCAATGCTTACATATGGTTTTTAATATATTGTACTGTGTTATCATATTGTAAATTATATTAAGCATTTGTTTTTGCATTTAATGATGAAAGAGTAACAGAACTGCAAGCTTTACAGCAACATTAAACTGCAGGTGCATGCAGCTGATCAACTCAACCATAAATAAAGGTTTGCTAGTAGTGTAGCCAATATTAGACCCATGACCTGGGAGACATACATGTTTGTGCTCCAATTAAGGCAGAACAAAAGGAAAATTAGCGTGCATATGGGGCAACAGAGGGGTGCATAGAGAGTGAACCTCCATATGTTTTCACGCGAGCTGTTCAAAGCACACTCAGTTCTGCATGGAGGAACTTCTCACTTTCAGGACCTATTTCAACTCATCAGATTCAGTTTGGAGAGCAAAAAACCTCTTGGGGACAAAGTTTGTGACAGGGAAAGCAACAGGAATGAAGAAAACATGATAAATAATTGCTGGTAATGGTCGCTCCTGTCAGAAACAGTAACTGTAGGCAGATCGAGTAGAAGAAATCGAGAGGAGTCCTGAGGATTTGGCCCTCAGTTTACTGGTATATGAGCAGCCCTTGTCTCGTCTGGCGCAGGCTTTTGTTGTATGTGGTGCGGTGCGGAGGAGTGTGTGTGTGTGTGGGGGGGGCGTCTACCCCATCGGCCTTCCTATACGCCACTATGACAGTGCTCTCAAGAGCTGTCAGCCCACATCAGCAGCCCAGCATCATGATAGCTCAGCCTAAATCACAATCAAAACTCTGGCCACCACATCCTCACCACAACCAGTCAAATCAGAGAATGCAACGAGCACAGAAGACACGCGGGCCAACTATCACCAAGTCGCTTTAAAAAGTACCTCGCAGAGTACTATGTGTTGGCTTAAAATAGTCCAAGTGCGGAGGGGGGGTTGGGGGTTCCAGTGAGTCGGCGCCGACGGTGGCACAGTGTAAAGGGTTTTACAATGCAGGCACACCATGTTGTGCTGTGAATGCGGCGCTAAGAGCTGAGCATTAAGTCGGCCATTTTAGATTTGCCACAATTTGTAATGTGAGATCACTGCTTGTCACAAAGTCATGGCTTCCATACGCGAAGCTTTTCCGCCGTGCAGTCATGCAGAACGGGTCAAAAGCATGTCCCCTCTTCTTTGGCTTCCCTCGTTTTTTTTTTTTTTTTGCTATTTGTTCCTCACATTCCTTCCAAAGCCGTTGCTCTATTTTAGTATTATCACTACCAGACTTTCACTGTTGATCTCACTGCCGAACAACAAGCTCCAAACAAAGGAGTTATTCACTGGCGTATTTCAACTCGAATACGGCGCTCAGCTTTTGAGGTAATGACGAATGACATTTTGGGTCTATGATTAGCCGAGAATAAGGCCATCAGCGGCGTTAATATCAGTGTGACGATAATTGGAATAATGATCTTGGAGGGAACTGATGTATCAATTCCACTCATGTAAACCTTATCAATCCTACAGTGAAAAAGGTCAGTCTGGCTTCATAGCTAGAATAAGATAATTAAAAAAAAGCAGTTCTTCCGGTTATCATTCATTTGTTTCATGTTTCTATAATCGCGGCTAATTCCTCAACAATAAAATCACTCATGCTTGAATCTAAGCCAAGACAATGAGCACGAAACAATGATAATCAAGAGACCCCCTGAAAGCAAAATCGACTGACCATAAAATTTTAAATTATTCTCTTGGGAAAACCAAAATATTTCCACACTGCATGCAGCCACCTTATTTGGGCGCGCTGAGGACAACTTCCGAAAATGTTAACTTGATCCACTTCAAATGACCAAATTAGATAATGAGTCAATAAGTCGGACTGTGTCACAGTTCATTATCAGGATAATGATTTTTCTCGACTGTGGGTAAGTTACCAAGTTAATTAATTATTGAATGGCATTACCTAACCCAGCATGGAGCTGTATTTCATGCAAGTTTTCAACAGTTTGATCCTTTTGGAAGTCCAGAAACCATTTTTCTTCTTCTTTTTTTTTTTTTTTTTTTTTTAAATAAAAAAATAAATGTTGCATTAAAAAAACCACCCTGGCCTAATATTTCCCAAAATTATTCTACACCAGAGCCTTAAAAAGAGAGCTTACCTTTATGTAGCGCAGGATACCGTAGATGACGACCACTTTCAGCGTTGCAAGATTAAAAATCGCAAAGGGAAAATTATTTTTTTTCCTTCTTCCTTTTGCTCTGCCCAGGACCAACTGTGCCACCCTATTGGTCCGTACCACAGGGTCACATGAGCGACCAGAGGAACACGTGACACTCGAAATTATATGATGAAACAAAACCGACTGGCATCCTCAGTGAGCACAGTTTTTGTTGCTGTGGTGCGATACTCTGTTTGCCATACTGTTGGGTGTCAAGTGTATATAGGCCGTATGATCAGGCGTAATCTGGGTGACCATCACCCACCGCCCTGTCAGCCTACCCCCCTTCCCCTCAGCTGCAACAAAAGGGGGGGATGCCCAGTGAGGCACACGGGCATCGTGGTGGCATGTCTGGGGATGAGGTGGTCTGAATCAGAATTGTAGCCTCCGGTGGCGCTCGTCTGTCCCAGGGGAGGGTCGAGCACCCCTGAAACCCACAAAGCTATCGTCCTTGTCATTGTTCATAACAATCGACACAAAAATAACCCAGTTGTTCAAATGGTGCCTTTCTCAGATTTAAAACAGACTGAAGCACGGCTGCCAACGTGCTCTGCTGTGTGCAGCCTCGTTCGGGACAGTTGAGGAACTTTTTTTGGGCTTGAAGCAACCAAGCACCTCAAAGAAGCAGAGGTCAAACCAAAACACACACACTTAGACATGCACCCAACCCCAACAGTGCACAAACACGCCACAGTGACAAGAATATCCTCCACAGCCTCTCTGCTTTTTAATCTGCTTCTGTGTGTGTGGGGGTGTGTGTGTATCTATCTGGTGTGTGTTTATGTGCGGAATTACAGAGCTTTGGAGGCATCCCATCCAGATTTTCCAATCCAGCGCAAATCCAGCCCTCATGTCAGATGGACAGTTGTGTGCAGAGCTTAATCTGACATTATTAGGGTTGGACAGCGGCAGCAGCAGCAGGACGTTTAAGGGAGCTATCGGGGAAAAGCAAACATTGGGGTTGTGCTGCCTGGATTAGGGGCAACGCAGACAATGAAGAACGTATATCCCCTCATTGTCAATTGTTTCCATTTAGCACAGATGCTCTCCATGCAAAATCCAATCTTACTCCTATGTCAAACTAAACAAATGCTCGGTAACGAGGCTTCCAACATACAAGTGCTTTTAATATTTCTACCTATACAACACATAATGGTCACCATGCCTTTACCTACCCACTCGACTGTAAAATGGCCCATGGGAAAAACTACAAATAGAGCATTAAATTTGCTCCACATTGAATCATAAAGGGGAAGAGTGCGTGCGGTAAAATAGAGCGCCGTGTCAGAGGAAATCTGTTTTATATTCAAACGACAGTGTTGGCTCACCTTCAAAACCCAATACCAAGACTGGTGGCAGCACTGATTATAAAAATTAGTTTACATAACATTCTTGTATAATTGAGTAAAGTCTAATCTTCCTTACTGCTAAACGCACTCAGTCCTCAGTACTCAGTCCTTTGAGAAATGACATGTAATCTGTCAAAAGTTGTTTTATGGAGCAGTATTAATGGCTTAGAGGGTCATAATAAGCCATCTAAATGATATAAATGAGATCATAAATAATTTTCTACGGAATAAATCTACAGTAATTGTGAGCTGGAGATCTCTATATCAGGCGAAAAGTTTAAAATAAATCAATCATTCTCGCTCAGGCATATTTAACAAAGCACTTCTTTAGGTCAAGGGTCAATCTGCTTACCGGTTAAGATGTGGGGAAGCTCCTTATCAGGAGAGAGGAGGTGCAGTCTGGGAGTTTAGGACCAAGATGGCAGATTATGGGCACACTAAGGGCTGGGGCAGCTCCCAGGGCCCTATAAGTTGACTAACCCCCGCACCCCCCCTCCCCGCCCATGGCCTCCAGCAAGGTGATGAACCGAGGCAGGTCCAGCATGCACAGACCCCCCTATTACCACCCCGCCTCCACCAGAGCTCGTCCTCATAGCCACCCATGTAACCTATCAGGGTGCCAGGGTCCTAATGGAGGCAGAAGGGCGTGAAGGAGAGAGTAAAGGAGTGATAGTCAATCCTGCTGATTGTTGATGGACCCAGGAGAGTGGCGACAAAAGGGGGCTGAGTTGACCCCATTAGTACCCACGTAGTGTGAAAATAAGTGTGGAAGTTTATGAAAATTCTCACTGTTTATGGAATTTCTGGAATTTTATAACGTTTTTTTTAGAGGAGCTCAAAATATAGGAATGTTATGTAATATCAGAACCGTTTACCGGTGTGTTAAATGGGGTTAGTAAGTTGTCTCATACATTTGTCAAGTGTAACTGGAATGGAAAACCAGAAAAAAGTAAAACTCCAACCAGAAGATGATGAAAAAGTTCAGAGAAACTCTATAACTTAAAAATAGGAAGTCATGGAAAAGTGATCGAGTTGTGTGTGTGTGTGTGTGTGTGAGAGAGAGAGAGTGAGGGGTCATATTGGCTTTAAGCTATTTCTGGCAGACTTTCCTCTGCAGTCGTTGTTGATTTTCCATGATTAGCCGGCAGCATGTAACCATTGACTGTCAGGGAACTTGACCATAGTCAGCCGACTTGGTGGGTATTAGTCCAAAAACAATTCATATAAATTGCTTGTTTTAGATCCTTTCCATTGTTCTTTAAGTCATTGAAAGGATCCGTAGTATCCTGACTATGTTGTTACCAATCAATATGGATCCTTGCATATAACTATAATCAGGAAATACAAGCATGGTTTCTGGGGTCCATAGCCCCAGCATTCAACTTTGGTGTGCCACAATGCACTATACTGGGCCTACTGTTTTTCTGTATGTACAACCTTTGGCATTAAACTTTGCTTCTACCCTCAGCGTAATTACTCCCACTCCTTTATCCCATCCAAAATTAAGTTATAGGTGTTGTTAAATTCCCAATCCCATTTTTTTAAAGGAATGTAGTGACATCTAGTGGTGCTGCTGCAGACTGCAACCAATCTGAATACAGCTCAACCTTCCAAGTGTCTCTATCTCCTGTCAGTGGGGGGCTGAAAGCTGATGACCACATGGCTGGTGTAATTTCTGTATTGATCAAGTTTGGACTAAATTGGTGATCCAAAATGTTTGACCATGACATTTTTACTTCTTTGTTGACCCTTCCCTACTTTGTTCTAAATTATATTTTGTTCTTAGTGTAGTGTAGTGTTGTCTTTGTTGGAATTTACTGGTTAATAATGTGGCTGTTGTAAAGCCTTTTGAGGCTGTAACTATGATTAAGGGTTGTTGAAATACATTTGACTCAGACTATAGAAAGTGATCATTCTTGTTTTGGGGCTGTCCTCTTCATGAGCACGATGCCAAGAACTAATACATAAAATATTGAAGCATTTTAGCCAGTCACTGCACCACAACTGATTTTTATCCTTACTTATTAACAGTAAAATATTTTATTTGTACCTCCCTTTCCTCCTTTAACCCTGTAAAGATTTCAAGAGCATTAACAAATGTTTTCAGCAGTACACTTACTTATATCAGTTGTTGAGTAGTTTTCCAGAATGATGATTGATTTTGCTCATTTTCCTTCTGCCCCATTGTTTAATCTAAGATTCAAACCCATAATGCTTTGGGCACATGCTTGATTCAATTCCATATTTAACAGATAAGTGATTGAATAAATGATTAAAAAGAGCAGACAGAGAAATAAAACAGGTAACAGACAAGATAAGACAGCTTACAAGTTTGTCTTTGGTTGAAAATGTCAGAAAGTTTAATCTTTACTATCTTCAGTGAATCTGTTCCTTCAATCTGTAAAATGACGATAATTATTTTGAAGCTGCCCTTTTACATTGGCCCTCTTATTTAATAATTGAATTTGAATTTTAGCAACTAACAACAAAACTCAACAGTAGCAAAAAGTATAGTCTGAAAAAAAGCTTTAGGGGTGCCAAGAAAAATATCCTAGAAACCTCAACTATGGGTCAGATTGTGCTAGAAAAGACGTTGTACGGCGTGTTGTCCAACCACATTGATAGACACTCGATCAAAGAGAGGATTGAGACATGATTAATTACCAGCACACATTTTTAGACTCACTCAGTTATATGCACGAACAATGGTGACATGCTGACAATGACGATGCTAAAATGCTCATGTTTAGCAGGTCTGGTGGTTACTATGGTTGCCATCTGAGTAAACATTTAAGAGGATCTATTGGCAGAAATGGAATATGATACTAGGTATGTTTTCATTAGTGTATTCGTACACCTGAATATTGGAATCGTTGTTTTCTTGTTACCTTAGACTGAAACATTTTTATCTACACGTGCCCCGGGCTGGCAAGTTTCTCAGCCACCGTAGTTTCTCCTACACACTCCACAGCCTCTTCTCATTCCCAGATACACAGTACAGCTGAGGCTGACGGGAATATCATTAGTTTTGCAGGTATTTGATGTTAAATGAAAGTATTTTGAAATAAAATGAATTAAATTTTGACCTGATGATGATAGCTAGAGCTAAGACAAGTGAAAAGATTACCAAAGTGGTTGGAAATAATCCTGTGAATGTTTTTAATTGCAATCCATGTAAAGGTTGTCAAGTTCATTAGGATTCATCCTCTGGGCACCACAAATGCCTGTCCAGTGTTTCATGGCAATCCATCCACTAACCTGTTGAGATATTTATTTCTAGATCAACAAGCCATCAGACAGGCCTACTTTGCCATCCATGAAACCATGTCACAAGCAGAATGAGTTATACATTCCTTTTGGTACTTTAAATATCCTTTTTTTTTTGGTCTAAATCATTAAAGATTCATTTTTTTAAAGGAAACTTTAATTTTACAAAAATGTCAAACTATAAGGATTTCTCTGTACCCATGAGGCTCTGTATGAAAGAGGATTTAGTGTTGTGGAGTATGAAAGGGGAAATTAGTGTACAGGCAGAATGTAAAAGGTAAAGAAGCTGTACTTGAACACAAATAAATATAATGAAAGGTAGGAGTGGTTTTGAACCCTTTGCATTTGATGTCTAACTATCTTCTTTCATGCTGAGGGTTTATCCCCGTTAGCCATAACTGAAGCACTCTTGTGTCGTGGGAACAATAAACCTCTCATAAGTGTTCAGTATGCTCTAAAAGCCTTTGTCCATAACTCTAAAGCTGCTCCACTCAAAGCAACTCCATGTTCCTAATGGAAAATATTGCCTAACCCTCTCTGCTGATGTCGTCAATGCAGCCAGTAATGGGTACACATTGGCCCCCGGCAAACACCGATGATGAATAGACTTCTGTTTTGGTGAGGAACTTTGACTGTGTCTGACTCCTCTGGGCTCAAACATAGAGTTCTTGCTTTGTTAGTGTACAAAAAAAAACCAAGATACTGTACCATGTAGATGCAAGATACACGGTACAATAGCATGTATGAGTGAGGAAGTTTAGTTTCTGCAAGGCCACGAAAGAAATCACAGAAGTGAGAACATATTACTCATTGATGGGCAGACAACAGAGTCATGGGGGGATGCTGTATTTCCCACATTAATCCTACAAGCTGTCTACTGAAGGGGGATAAATGAAATATTTCACCTTGATTTTTCTGTAGAGATTTTGAAAAGGTACTGGTTTATACAGAAAATGGGTCCAATAAAAGTTTCCAGAGAACATTTTGAAAGCTGAGACATTAGTTTCACATTTTTTATAATTTTTCTTGACTGTCATGCTGCAGAACACGTGGTCTATTTCTATCTTTTGGCCTCTTCCTGAAGTGTTTTTAACAACCCCCATTGATTCAGTTACTAAAATGAGGAAAGCCAAATACACACCAGAATCACTTCAAGATTTTAAAGGAGTGCTGCATGTTGTAAGCATGTTTTTCAAATTTGATCTCAAACAATAGCATATAATCCTTATCCTTATGTTTTATTTTCAACATTTGACCGCACACTAAATCCTCAACCCTTTTGTCAAATCTAATCTTTTCTCATCATCTAAATGTACTGCCTTTACAGATAAAATACCTAACATCAGGCTACATATAGGCTACTATCAAAACAAATACGAATCTTGTCAGCTTATTCCACTGCAAACAAACCCGTTCCTGTTTTAGTGGCTCACGCTGCTTTGTTAGAAATGTTTTGTTTCGGCCTTTCCAAAGAAACTTGAGTGTTTTTCATCTTTAAACCTCTATTAAGAGGTATTATAAATAACACCCAATGATAGAGTGACACGTAGCTTTCAGCGATAGTATCCAAACCAATCCAAACCTCTTCCCATTTAAGAACACAATCAACTGTTGTGTCCCGTTTCCACTTCTTCCTAGTCCTGCGAGTAGTGATCAGTGTTGGTGCGACTCGATTGCGAGCGGGGTTCATGGTGTGAAACCCTCTTTATATAGTTTCAAATAACCAAATAAAACCAAGCTATCATAAAAATAAACACATGAACATACATCAGATTTATAAGTTTGGAAAAAATGTATTTGACGTATCAGTGTGAACCAAAGCTGTAACTTTACATGTTGGTAGCTTTTAATGACACCACGAGGGAGCTCGTTTTAAGTTTCTTATTGGTCATTTCTTATCAAATAAAGCTGAATCTTTCTCAAGCAAAAGATACTTGTAATTTCTGCTGATGAAACCGCCACAGTTGACTGCTCCAGCTTTAATACTGTCACAGGTTTTTGTTGATTAATGTTTGTTTCTTACATTGTATCAGTACGTATATGCTCAGAGGTGTTGTATCTTTCTCAGGGTGTCTGCTTCAATCCGAGGATTACCTTGGTGGTAATGCGGGACAGAACATTGGTATTGAGTCATAACAAACACTGTACGACGGAAATCTATTTTAATCAACACAATGCATCGACACGTGGGCTCCCCCGGAACAATCCCGATAGGATTTAGACTCATGCCATGCAATGAGATCTGACATGTTAAGATGCCGGGCACATACAGCTGTGAAATCAGATGAGGATGATGAGCAGGGCAACCATGTGCTGAACTATAGCAATATGAGCCAGGGGATTATGGGTACGGTAACTGCAGGGCAGGCAGCGCAAGAATACACATCTGGGATGGAGATGACTTACAACACAGAGCTGTGATAAAGGATAAAATCAACGGACAGATGGATGCATAAGTAGGAAGATGCATGGACTCATACGTGAATGGATAGATGAGTAAATGGATGACTGGTGCATTGCAGTGGTAGAGAAAGCCATGTTCTTAGCCCATCCAAAGAGCGCAGTGATAGAAATTGGACCTGACCATGCCAGAGGCTGGAGACGAGACACACTCGCACACACGGAGGAACATCACTGAACCTCAGAAGGACAGTTTTTGACGCTAGCAAAGTTAGAGGGCCCGTACCACAAACACTCGAGACAACCTCAGGGGCCTCGAGTGGAAGTAGAGTCGACTCAAACAGCCCGACTGCATTTATTAAATATTTAAAGGGTGCAAATGTACTGTACATTCACACAGTAGACATACAGTTTTGTCAACTGATTCTCATCAGCCTCAGCTGTACCTTGTGTGTTTGGTGTTAGTTTGGTAGCATCGTTATTATAAGCATGTTAGCACAGTGATATTAGCACTTAGCTCAAAGCACCACTGTGCTAAAGTAACCTACAGCCTCTTTTTCTGGTGTAATGGTCAAATTTGCAGACAGTCCCGCAAATCGAGTTGCCAGATCTTTTTGTTTTCTTTTGGTATTTTTTTGTCATTTAGTTTGGAGGACTTGTTGCTTTTCATGAACAAATGGTTAAATGTATGAAAGTGAGCTAAAACAGATTTTCCCATAAGCACTGACCACCGACAGGTAATGAACTGGAGACACTTCATATAGGAGGAATAAAACTGGAGTTAAATGTGTCAATACCAGACCTACCAGAAAATTATGACCGCAAGTGCTGTCCTTTGTTGCAAGGAAACTCCTGGAAAATGTCCTGGAAAATGCCCTGGAAAATTACTTCTTAAAAAGAGTGGGAATTTATTCATAAATCGTCAGCATGTCTCCAATGTTATATGCATCTTCAAGGTACTTGTATCTGTTCTTAGTGTCTCTCAGCAAGAGGAATAATTATCAACATTTTGCTTCGCACTAAATAGATGGTTTGAGGACTGTCGTCGTCTGTTTAACATGAGAGCACTGTGATATAGACTTGAATGGCCACTGTTTGCGCATATGTACCTCCCTTTCACTGCCCCAGTAGTGACTCCTATCCTCTGATACCCCCTCCCACAACCTGAAACAAGGATCTCTTGAATTCTGAAGGATATAGCGGATGACAGCACAATAAAATAATTATAAAAGCCTTGCTAAGATAATTATAAGAAGCTGGAATGGCCTTAGGTTTTGCACCACTCCACGGCTCCAAATTAATAATATCAAGAAAAGTGTTGACCCACTGGGTTTTCTTTTATTAATGAATGTGGAATTTTCCAACATGAAGCGATAATTCTTTTGGCTGCAGTTTCTCCTTTTTCACGCTGACCGATTAACCGCTGATGCACCTTGTCTCTTGTCTTTGTTGCTGTCAATCAAACAGTCCGAGTATAAGTTCTTTTGGATGTGGCCACCCACTACACTTAATTATCATACAGAGCACATTTCTCTCTCTCTCTCTCTCTCTCTCTCTCTCTCTCTCTCTCTCTCTCTCTGTGTGTCTTTCATACTCTCTCGCCCACACACACACACACACACACACACACACACAGATAAGTTGCCCCGGCTGCCTCCTAGCTGAAGCTGCCAGTGTGGCAGAACCAGTCGCTTTGACAAAGGACACAAGTTCCCCTGGGTGTCAGTAGGACTGAATCCTTGATGCCCTGAGTGTACTGGAAGTGTTGCTTTTTGCATGTCTGTGTGTGTTTGAGTGTCTGTATGGTGTATGCAAAGGGCCTGTTAGGTTATTCTATACTTGTGAGGGAGCAAAGACCAGAGAGGCGAGGGGAAGCTGTTGGTTAAACGGGGTTCAGAGCTTGAGGGGTTGAATGTGTGCAATGAGTGTAAAAGATGATATGAAGCTTTTTGTTCAGAGATCACACATGTACATATTTTCAAAACAGGTTGAAGGATTTTTAAAATTAAAATCTATATGAGAAAATCCTGGATTTAAGTATTAAACACAGATTTGAACAGATTTGGTAATATTCTGATATAAGGGTGTGTGCAGTTTCAAAAATACAACATGTACACTATGATGTAACCAAAGCCTCATTGGGGGGCATATATCGGCACATATCTCAGCATTTGGTTCACTTCTGTGGAGAAAAGTAAATGTAAAGTGAAGTAAACTGTCTAACAGAACAAAAGCCAAGAGGTAGGGACAAGAAAACACTGAATTTGCCTAAAAAGATGCATATTTAGTCTGGAATGATTATTAAAGATGATAAAAAATACATAATACAGACAGAGACATGTATAAAATCTTCCCTAAACAGGAAATAATCTGCTCAAAATTCATCCAAATCACTTTTACACAAACTTCTTGCAGTTACTGACGTCACTGTTTCATTGTACAGTTTCGTATATAATATGAAATATCCATAAAATATGTCACTTCGTCAGTTTACTAAATGATAGGAAAGGTTGGGAACCACTGACCTAGATTGACACACAAATTAAACAATTACTGTGGAAATGTTAAATATGTAGCTTATATCTTTAATGGAAGGCTTTATTTAACAGTATGATGTAATCAAGGATCAAATCGAACATCTCTTTCTACTTTATCAGAGTCTAAATAAAGAACCAAAGCCACTAAACGTGAGCAGACTGTCCTCTCGCTTCCCCAGCCGTCTCAAAAGCAAAGAGCGAAGCAATGAAAAAGAACAATTGTCTGAAAGAAAATGTCTAAAATGTGTCTCGAATCACAGACAAACACAAAAGAAACCAGATAAAATGTCGCAGAGAGAAACAAAGTTTCTGTGAATGAGGCCAAAACCATTAAGTGCTCATGTCTGTATGAAACTATAATGGGCTGTTCCATGCATTAATAAGAAGCTGAACATTAAGACAAAAGCCTCATTTATCGGCCGACATGAAGTTCTGGACAGTGACAGATTTTTATCTTCCGTTCGTCAGGCGTCAAAGTACCAAACCTTCATTGTTATTCTTTCTTTCATTCACTCCTATTATGTAAAAGTTTCTGCAGGATGGACGTGGCTACGCGCTGGATTTGCTGCTCTCTCAATCTGACATTCCTCATGGCTGCACCACCATATGTGGAGCTGCTCACTCAGCCCATGCATGGCTGCCTTTCATCATTACCAAGAATTAAAAAAACAAAAAAACACTAATTAGTTCGGCTTTGTAGTTTCAAACATTTCTCTTCCCCCTCAAGTGAAGATCCAGCAGTTTTCATGGCTGCGTAAATGTGTGAAATACAAGAAACAATCAGAAGCAGCGACAATACGAGACGAATCAAAAAAGTTGCGTCAGGACAGAATTTGAATAAACACATTAGGAATTAAACCATCCAACCCCAGCAGGGAGCGTTTGTCATTTGTAATTCTTGCCATCGTTGTTGTCGTTATGTGTTTTAATTTGCATTCACGTCTCTGAGGGATACTGTGAGGTAGCAGGAATCATTCGGCTGTGAAAAATTGGAATGAACCCTGCAGCTCAGAGCTTTTTTAAACAGGGACATATTTTCATTAAATTATTTTTAAAAGTACTGCTCTTGAAGTTTAGTAAATACACATATTGTTGGAACAAATGTGAACACTGATAGCTCTGATATACTGTAGTAGTTCGACAGCTCAGGCTTTTTAAACATGCTTATGAGGGTCGGTCAGTCTCCTTTTGATCCAGACATTTCTTGTGTTGATGTTCCTCCTGGCTTTGGTGAAATGTCTCAACAACTATTGAATTAATTGCCATGCAAACTTGTACAGACACCGATGGTTCACTGATGGCGGACTTGATCAACCATTCCTTCAACCACCTTTCTTATAAAAGGTTTGATGTTGTGATTTAAGTCTTTCGTAATGTTTAAAAGTAGGTGTGTGTCTCTTCGAACCATAAAAATACTTCTAAAACCTGAAAAATATCGGCATATCCCTCATGTCTTAATTGGAAAACATTCAGAAAAAGGCCTTGGATATTCCTATCCAAACAGAATATGGTTCTTATCAAATGTGGAATATTCTGAATAACAGTGGAAAATGAGTGCATGTAAATGTAGTCACTGAATACATGTTGTGTGCTGAGGAGGTGGATGCTGTTTAAAGAAGCTGCTGATGCACCTAGAAGAGCAACATTCATGTAAAATATAGTGGTGTGTTAGCTGTTGCCTGTTTGCCAAGACACAGATAGAACAAATACTCTGCAGACAGCAAAATATGTCAAAGATAATACCAGAAAATATAGACATCAGCCTTCAAAAACCCATACTGGTTGATGATTGTTCCCCTACAATTAATAATGAATTGTAAGAGGTCACAACAGACAGGAGATTGTAAATTTATACCATGAATGATGCCATTTTGTTAGTTTTCATGTTGTATCAGCTGGTTTAATATATATATGCTGCTTGCTTGTGTGCATTTTTGTAATTAGTGCATCCCACTGTTTTCTTGTTTGGGTGTTCAGACAAATCAAACTGCGTATCTCCACGGTGCTGTGGTTTGGCCTCGTTTCACTGGGCCTGTACTGGACGCGTGTGCTCTGCTGGAGGAAGACATGATCTGAAGTTGGTTGACTCATAATCTTGGCATTGCCAAAGGAGAGATGATGTTCTGTAGGCTGCTAGCTCCCCTTGGTGGAGAGAGTCGGTACACAGGAGTAAACAAAGAGTCCTGCTGACCGTGAATTTAATCTGGTGTGATAATAAAACACACAGATGATCAGTTACAGCCATTAAAATCAATAAAAGAAGGCATTCATTATTCATTAAAACCTTCAAAAAATATTTAAATACTTCATGAAAACTGATAATCAGCTTTAATCCAGTACTGGAAAGCAATATCAATTAAAAAATGAGATTGGTAAAGTTCACATTGACAGACTCAATACAATGAAAAGGAGTTCAAACTCAAATCTCAGAGACCAAATGTCAGCCTGGAATTATTCCAAGTTCCCATCATAATTTCTTCTGCATTGTGTCATACTCGAAGACGAGGAAAACCTTAATCCTTTCTCTCTGCTTCTTGACTTCAGGGCTTTTTGCTTTCAGCTTTTTTTTTTAGTCAGAGCATCACACAGCAGAAACGCATTAGCATATTGCAATAAACAAGAGAGTAAAGCTTGGTTTTTGCCAATAAGTCCTCCTGGGAGCAGAGAGTGAGAAAGCTCATCAAGGCGTGCAATAAGTGTAACTTTAACAACTGCAGCTGTAATAAACTGATGTTTCGGTGCTAACGATCGAGGTTTTCATGGTGGGAGGGACAAAGGAAACATGGGCACAATGGTGGCGGCTGTGGCTCAGAGGCACAGCGGGTCGTCCACTAATCGGAGGGTTGTTGGTTCGATCCCCGCCTCTTCCCGCCACATGACGTATCCTTGTGCAAGATACTGGACCGCGAATTGCTCCCTTTACCATGTGTCACATCCTGGATGGAAATCCTTCGTGTTGCTGGCGAGTGAGTAGGTGTTAAAGGACTTTATACTGCGGTTCATTCATTCATGTTCCAATGCTAAACCAGTAACAGTAAAGTGCTGCAGGAATGAGTTCATATTTTAGCACCTAAAGCCAATGGGATTTTTGTTTTACGACATAAAATACGACCCCACATGTGGATTTTGGACAAGAAAGCTTAAAGGGCATGTTAATAATGATTCAGTTGCAAAGTACATAGAGCTACAAAGTTAATTTTCATCAGTATTACCCAGGTTGAACCAGGATTAAAAAATAGACAATTCAAATAATATAAAAATAATATGCCCAACAATAATGATAAAACAGATTAGAACTGTGTCGTGCAGGATTGATTTATAATAAATTAGCGTATCACAACCTTTCTATGAGCGCCGTTTGCCGCACATCAAAAAACCTTAAACTTCGCTGCTCCTCTCCGCTCTTGCGGAGCAGAAACATCCTTTCCTCCACCCGATGACTCAGCTCTTGCAGGGGGATCCCGAGGCGTTCCCAGACCAGATGGGATATTTAAACCCTCCAGCATGTTCTTGATCTTCCTCGCTTTTGTCGTCTCCCAGTTGGTCAAACTAATCGCCACAGGGAGGCGTCCAGGAGGCGTCCTGAGCAGATGTCTCATCAAGCTTAACTGTCTCCCGTCAACAAAAGAAAATACTGATTTTATGTCTGCATAATGTGTTCTGTTTCATAGATCTGTGACCCTACGGACTGTCAACCAAAGCTGTAAAGCTTCTCCACTGCTTTAGTGTTCATTGGATTATTTGAATAATAACTCAGATACAGTGCACGTCAAATCCTTTGTCTTATCCCGTCAATCAAAGTGATCTAAAATGAGTCAAACAAGAAAAATATCTACTCTGATTCGATGTGTAAGACAATAAAACATGAAAACCTCTCAGCACAAACTCAGACACAAGTTTCCTACAGTAATCCCAAGCAGGTTTTAAGTGTATAACTAGAAGAGTGCCAACATTATGCTAATAAGTGTTTGATTTCTGAGTGTACTGTTGATTGTGAGGCAGTGGAGGAGAAGCTGCTCACAGCTGCACACCATTCAGACTAATGATGGGTGAGACAGCTGGAAGAGGATTACGGATAACAAAATGTTTAATATTAAAGCTAAGAAACAAAAATGTGTGTGTTTGATCGACATCCATTGTGTAGGTTGAGTTCTTGTACACGAACTATAAAAACAAGCCTTTACAATGACTGAACATCTTTGTATCAGTATTATAGTTGTATTACAGTCACACTTCAGTGGTGCACATGTGGAAGCAGGGTTATATTATAGCTTTGCCCCAAATTATGTAACCCAATGTACTTTTGGATGACCTCAACACCAAATATGCCAATAAAGACAAAAGAGGAAAGAAATATCAATAAGAAGTATTGATGCAGGTGTATTCTGTAAGACAACAGAACAATGTAATGTAGAAATGTTTCCTCTGCTCCGCGTATTTTTCAAGGTGTGCTCATCTTTTCAAGGCCCACTCTGCTGTTATTGGAGCACCATCAAAAAGGGGCGGGGCTTAGGAAGGGTCAATTATGTTAAACAAAGAATCTGCTAAATGTTATAGTAATACAAAGTAATAATATAACAAATATAATAGCACTTTTTTTTACTGTGCATTTACTGCGACTATTTTGAGTCAACTCTTAAAACCTGCTCATAATTAATTTGTAGTCAGGGACAACAGTCGGGCTTGTGTTTTGAATTATGGGGAATATTTAACATGTTTTCAGAGGTTTGAAAGACTTCATTATCCCCAAATTATACGGCAAACCGCACACTCATTAAACCATAAATATCTTTTCTTTTTGAGTTCGTGAAGGTCTGGGGAGACTCATCCATCACTGGAAGGAGCACTCGTTTGACTAGAGTGTTTAATACCGACATTTTCCTGACAGAGTCCATACAGATGTCTATGTTTATTTGACAAGGATGAAGAATCTGCCGTACATCATTCGAGATAAGCACAAAATAAAACAACATGAAGCTTTCTAGCTCTACCCGCCTTTTGAAGGTTGTAAAGACATGTCTGTGCCATTTGATCCCAGAAAAACAAGCAAAAAAAACCCCCCAAAAAACTTGTTGTTGTTTGATCTTGAATCAATATTTAACGTCAGAAGTGTCAAACTGTATGACTTTGCAGTGAAATAAAGCAGTGCGGTGCTAAAAATAGGTAAAATAAATCAGAAGCTAAATCGAAAACTTCAACAGAAGATTAATGACGTGTGAAAACTGTCACTGCTGCCCCGCAGGTTTTAAACAAGGGCTTATATTAAACGGGGGTATTTTATTTTGACATCATATCTGGGACAAATGCCAGTTGACACCAGAGAGAAAGGCTTTGCAGAAGGTCAGGAAGCATGTGCTTTGTTTTTAGAGTCGATTTTTACAAGCAAGGTCAATATGCTCTCTCCTCTGTTGTTATATAGCTGCACGGACATTTTCCAGTTAATATTATGAGGAGAAATATATAACGAGCTGGAAATAATTTGCACTCTTTTGCTTTATAATGAAAATCTATAACCCCTAGCTTTTTGTAATATTACTCTGGGGAACTGTTTTACTGTTTTATTTCTGCTCTTTCCTCCAATTACAGACTGATAATGCTTCAGGGATTTTATGGTGGTGTTATGGAGAGTTTACGACGTCCTCCATGTACTAAATATTATCTTGTGTGTCTTCTGTGGGCGGTGGTTCCCAACCTCGGGGTCAGGACCCCTTCAGGAGGTCACAAGATAAATCTGTGATTAACAGGTTTACTGTGAAAATCATATTACTTCTGTGCGTGTTTGTATTTTTTTAAATACTATATAGTTTTGTCTAAAAGATACTCAGAAATAATTAGATTTAATACTTTTATAATGTATTTTCTGTAACTGTAACAGGTTGATGCATCTCGGAGGCTATAGTAATCAGTGTTTTTATGATGACAATGTAAAAACAATTTAACAATGTTAAAGTAGTTTTCAGCTTGTTGTGTTGCTGTTATGCCTTTATTACTGCTTTGGTTTATTCTCACTGCTCTCATAGTGTTGGTTTTCAGCAGCAGAGGCAGCTGTTTTCAGAATAAAAGCTCTAAAGCAAACAGCACAGACGCAACCGATGGTGGTCACAGTGGAGCATTTAGCAGCTAAAGAGCCAGATATTTCCCTCAGGAAACACAGAGCGGTTTATATTCATCAGGAACAACTCAATTATTGTTGCTCTGTCACTGCTGGATGTAAATTAGCAGCAATTTGCTACCAAGCTCATAACATAACAACTGAGGAGGTTATTACAATATCGACTTGTTTCTGTTGCCCCAAAGTGGGAAATACTGATTGCAGGTTTAAATACGGGGTTTATACATAAATGTCATGACACTCTATGTCAGCCTTGCAAGGTTCAGGCTGATTTTAAAACAAAAGATGGCATATTGAGCCGTTTTCCAACCCACCAAACCTGCTGTTTGTCATACATTTGGTAAGGATGTTCAATATTAACAGCAGCACTGATCACAGGACAGTCACATTAATTGAGTTCACGTTTAACTGCGCAGAACAGATCCTCACGTTTGTCCCTAGTTCCTGGTTAAATGTCCTCGTTTCCACCGCTCAGTGGGCCACAGAGACTAACAGTAAAAACATGAGTGTGACCAACGGCTTCCTGGATGCTTGTAACCATGACAACGACCCCCAAAAAACGATAATCTTTCCCTGAATCTTAACCAAGTTGTTTTGAGGCAAACCTAACCTTAACCGGAGCGTCAGCATCATAAAATGGACAGTGGTGGAATGTAACTAAGTACAACTACTCAAGTACAAACTTGGTAATTGTACTTGAGTATTTTCTCCTCATTCCATTTACATCAGCAGGAAATATTGGACTTATTACTTCATCCAACAGCTTTAAATGTGAGGATTTTCTGCTTTTCCTCCTAATAATTCAGTTTGTACGGCTTTAAATGTCTTTTTAATCGACTAATTTTAAGGGCTTTTTGAGGAAAGTGTCACTTAAAACAAATATTAATGCATTTCTTACACATTTTTGGTCTTCAATCGATTATTGAATAATGTAGAAGATTTATCCATCATGAAAATTAGTTTTCAGTCCTAGTTTCCAAAGCAGTTCAGCTTTACATTAATGTATGAGTTCATTGTACAGTTTCAAATATAATATGAAATATCCATTAAAAACCTCAGCAGGGAAAAAGGTCTCTTACGGAAAAAGATAGGGAACCACTGAAGTCAAGGATCTGCATACTTCCTCCAGCACTGACAATAGATTGTAGAAAGCTCAGACAAATGACATCAAACCTTTCCCAAGGTCAAAAATGAACATTTATTCTCAGTTTATGTTCATATTTTTTTATTCATTTATAGCATCATCTTATTCCAATACTGTAGTCTTTGTAGTCAGATCACATAATCAACAGATGACTACTGACAACATGCAGGTAATGCAACCCCCCCCGCATCTTCTCCCTCCCTCCTTCATCCTCCCTTCTCCTCCTCCTCCAGTGTAATGACAGGATTTGTAACGTCAGTCTCGGTGCTGAAAGAAGCACCGTGCATCCCTCTCTGTGTTTATGTGTGTGTGTTTAAGTGTGTGTGTCTGTGTGTGTCTGTGTGTGTGTGGTGGTTGGCTGAAAGGAGTTGCCACGGAGCTCCTGCAGACAGACATTTTCTGATCCTCCGAGCTTCCCATAATCTGTCAGATTAGACCCAGCGGGACCTCCTCTGCGCTCCTGCGTCTCCAGCCTCCTCCTACACATCCCCATATTGTCTCCTGTTGTGTTTCTGTCCATTCACACCCTCAAACAGCGCCGATTCTTTTGTTTTTTTCCTCCTTTCCTTCCTCGCTGAGATGACAGCCGGCTGTCCGCGGTGCTGAAACTCCCGCGACCTTCCACCTGCCGCGGACAAAAGGCGAATTTATGCGTCTCCTGCTGACAATTTGACGCAAAATTGAGCCCGCCAGACACAAGCGGAGGGGAAGGGTCTAACTACCTGTTAGCTCCTCCGGGCTGCGGGAGCACACTGGCTCTGCTGCGTGTGTGTGAAGTGTCCTCTCATCTTTATTTAATCCCTATTTGAATTCGCAGCTGCATGTCTTCTGACCTACTTTGTGCAAGTTGGGAATAAAACCGACGCAGGAGGAGGAGGAGGAGGAGGAGGAGGAGAAAGCAGCGCAGACTCGGCAGGTCTATGAGGAGCTGAGGATGGAGATGGTGTGGAAACAGTGGTGACCCTGTTGGTAGGGGGAAGTTCCAGTCATAACGCAAGGGGAGTTAAGGGGAGCTTGGAGGGGGTGAGAAAGGGGGGAGAGGGGAAGGTCTGCTGAAGAGCCAGATGTGTGCGCGTCTGAGCGCGGAGACTGAGAAGGTTATGACCGCGTCTCTTCACCCGGACCTGGGGCTGCTGCTGCTGCTGCTGGCCTGCTGGCAAACGCCGGGGATGGTCGGAGCGAGTGAGTCCCCTCTGTTTACTCTCTAACTCGGTGTGTTTGTGCGTCTGATTTCTGCGTTAGGGTCATAATGTCGCATCGGTGATTGTGTAAAATGACTTTCCAGCTGCAAACAGCTGCAGATTTTGAACCAGCATGTTCCAGCACACATGCAAAACTGCATTAGAAAAATGAATGCAGCATTTGACAAACTAGTAACCCTGACGACCACCTCTCGCAGAACAAATAACAAATATATGTTGATTGATGAAAAGTGGAATGATCATTTCAATGCGATGTTACCAGAAATGACACAATACTGACACAATGCTGTAATGGCATTGAGATTGAAGGAGAAGCAGGTGACACCCTGTCTCTAATGGAGCCATCACTCCAAGCTCCTTGCTCTTTTTCTTATTGTGTCTGCCCATCTTATTCTTATGTTTGCAAGGAGATTTTATTTTCCAGTAATCAAAATAAACGTTAAAAGTACCCCAAAAACGAAGGATATTATCCTTATTTTCAGTGTTAGAGTGCAAGCTGCTTGGTCTTTTTCTTGGTTTTAATCCTGTCTTTGTTGTTTTCAAGTATATACAACGTTCACGTCCACATATCTCTCATCTGCCAAAGTGGGGTTGCCACAGTTTGGTTGAATACTGGCAGGGGTGGATATACGCTGAGTATATTTGCTTGGAAAAGCCCCTAAATGAAGATATTTTAACTCAAAAACATTATCGTGGCACATTAGTTAAGCACTGACGGTGGCAGTTCATTGAACTTAAGCCTCAAATGTGGCCATAACAAACCATTAAGTTAATTTGCATTTTATAACACATTCTTTTTTAAAGTAATCTAAATTAATGAGTTAGCCTATATCTGACACCAAACTAGGGTTGCAAGGCATTTTTTTAGGGGTAGCAGCTGCCACCCCTCTAAATCCGCCCCTGAATATTGTGCAGATGTGCATAAAATAATACAAAACATTTCACCCAGTATGAACACCATAAAGCTGAGGAGTTATAACCAAGCTGATTAGAGAATATATGTGTGATACAGTCAGACAGTGTGGAATAAGATAGTTGAAACTGGATGTTAAAGTGCTAAAAAAAAAAAAACTTGAAATATTCATAAATTCATGCACCGTATTTAAATAACAAGGTGCATCATCCAGAGCTTTCAGATGATGCTCTACATCAGAATGTTGCTTCGTCTTCTGATAAGGGTTGAGTGTGTGTGTGTGTGTGTGTGTGTGTGTGTGTGTGTGTGTGTGGTTACTGTACCGTGTTTATGTTTTATATTTCAAATGGACAAACAGCTGCTGTAAAACTGTCAAAACCTTAATTGAATGTCTATCAGAGGAGTGAATTCCAGAGTAATCTCTCTCCCTCTCTCTCTCTCTCTCTTTATCCTGTTTAATTAACTGTAGCGGGAACGTACCAGCACTTAAATCATCCAGACCACTGGTCAGAGTCCTGCTCTTTGTCTCTACACAAAATCAAAGCAACCTTTGGCAAACGAAAAGCAAATCAACAAGCGTCTCCTTGGCTGATTACCAAGAGGCGGCTAATCTGCATTTACGAGGCCCCCGTATTGATTTCTCCAATGACGAGCGCTTTAATGTTTCCTCACATGGCCTTCACCTTCTCCGCTCATAACAGAAGCATCTCGTCTTTAACCGTGCTGCGTCCTGCTGCTCTCTGCCTCAGGTTGAAAGGAAGATTCACATTCATGACAAACAACCGGAGCCTTTTTTCTTGTTCACAATTGGCATCAGTTAAAACACAAATAGCTAGAAAATGTGGCCAAAACAGGAGAAAAAAGAGAGATTAATTCACTTGGGGTCATTTAAGGTGCTGACCTTGCAAACTTAATCTCTACATCTCACCATTGAGGTTCATTTAGGAGCTTGTTCTGGAGCTTTCAGATGTCATGGAAGATGTAAAAACATGTATGAGGTCCTGAATGAACGCTCAGTTTGAACTTTTTAAGCCAACGTGGATGAGAATAGGATAGGATGTGTTTGTTCTGGAGTTTGTTTCTTCTGACTGCGGTGGTTTTCAGTTTAAGCTCAGAAAAATAGAAAATCTAAACATCTGAACTTAAGTGATGTTAATAAGCAGTTTCATGAGTTTCATTGATGTATTTTTTCTTATTTTCGGGGTTATGTAGCAGTTCATGGGCATCTTTACAGCTAATCCAGTGTTGTTCTCTTCTTCAGTCTTGGAGTAAAATACGTCACTCATAAATTTGAGGTGATTGTTGAGACAATTATATTTGCATTGCAGTAAATTTGGTTGGTCTCACATCTCTTGCAGGTTTTTCCACTTTTTTATGAAAGACAAATCGGTTTTGGAGCTCAGGCAAATCGCAACGTCTGCATATCACTGACACCCTGATGGTTTTCATCGTGCGTTGATATATAAGGATGGAGACGGGGGTCGTGATCTCCTCCCTGTATTTAACCACCTGTTGTCACATGACTCAGGTACTTTGGCGACTCTTGAGCACATGAGGAAGTCTGTTGGATATGGTCGAATGCTTTGGGGATAGCTAGGAAATTGGACCTTGTATTTCTTATATTTTAATTGCTGTTTGCACTACATTCCCCTGAGCTGCTGTGCTTGAATTGCTTCTGCGAGGATCAATAAAGGAACATCTTATCTTAAAATATTTACCATATGTATGTCAAGAATGAACATCCATGCTCAAGAACACATTTTTCCCCATTAAAGAGTTTTGCGGGGGGAATATTTCCTTATTCGAATGGTGGGGTCTAAGGATAGAGGATGTGGTACAGATTGTAAAGCCCCCTGAGCCCCAACTGATAACTCTGATAACTGATAACTCTATGTGATATTGGGCTGTATAAATAAAACTGACTTGACTTGACACATTTTCCTTAGATCCGGTTGGATCAGGTTGTGTTTTTCTTTGTTCCCTCTCACTGCTCCCAGATGAAAACCTTTGGAATGAAACAAAAAGCTGTTTTTTTTTTTCAGACCAAAATAAAAATCTACAAGGGCTTTTAGAAAGGAGCTCAAAGAAGGAAGCTGAACATTTGCGGCACATTGGGGGTTATACAAATGCACCAACTGTGGCCACAGGAGGTTTATTAAATAGGAACAGGGCAAAGTGCTTCTTTATTAATGCAGGGAGGACTCTCTGCTTCATATCGCTGCTGTGCTCAATGTTGATTGTCTTTTTTTATTCTCTTTGCTGTCATTTTCCCAGACAACCTGACGATTTAAATGATGTCTGTGTGTCCTTCTTTTAAGGTTCTCATACTTGTGTGTTTTGTTTTCAGTTCTGACGTGTTGCCGCTCAAATATTCAGCAGAACTCGCTTTGATGGGTTCTTGTGGGACATGGCTTAACTTGACTGGCCGAGGGCAAAATAAAATTTTCAGCTAATTGCTGACATTTGGGTCCAGTTCAAAGTGTTGTTGCATAATGTGGTCATTAATCAGAAAATGATTAGCAGTGTTCGGATGACGCATAGAAAGTTACTCAGGAATTACAATTTTTATCCACACTATCTTGTCAGTGCTTACAGAGCACATTTATATAACATTTCTTGTTGAAAAATCAATGAAACAACCAAAAAGAGAAACAAAACGATTACAAACAGACAAAATGACCACAGAAAGATTCAAAACAGCCACAAAAACACACAAATCCACTACAAAGAGACTCAGTATGATTAGAAACAGACCCAAAAAACGCAACAAAGACATGTAAAATGATTTCAAATAGACACAGAATGACCACAGAAAGATTCAAAACAGCCACAAAGAGACACTAAACAACCACAAATACATGCACAACGACTACAAAGAGACAAAACAACACAAATACACCACAAAGGGACAAAAAACAACTCAAAAAAGGGACAAAACAACTACAAAGTTGTGCAAAACAACGACAGTCTTTCAATCTGTGGGGTGGGGGTCCGTTCACGTGTCCGTGCCCAGGTGCCCATTGTCTCACAGTGCGTCCCTGACCATACTGTATCTTAATCAGCATGCACAGGTTGTAACTGTAACTGTATCTCGAGCTCACACACACACACACACACACACACACACACACACACACACACACACACTTGCACAGACATCCATCCATCACAGAGAGCGGTGGGGAGCCATTAGCCAGATGAGGCTGTCTGACTTTATCAGCAAACTGTTACTTTACGGTGATTTACTGTCAGCTGTCCGGGCCAAGTCGTACGTCACAGACTACTCGAACTCCAGGACAAACTATGTAAACAACGGCTGTCACGAGGCTTGGTTGTTGTTTGTGGAGATGCGAAGGGCTGCAGAGAAACACATTGTTGGTGGACACGTGAACTTCTGGGGACCTGAAAAGGACAGAAAGATGAGGGGAAGCCTCAGTAAACACATCCTTGCTGTTCCTCCAGGAGTTGTCGGCCCTTTTTTTGGAAGGATTTTCTACATAGGTGTTAAAATAAGACAGATCACAGCATATAGCACATAGCAGTGATCCCCTGATTCTTCAGCTGGAGTGTGAAATTAGATTTTAGACGTTTTCAGATCAGGGGAAAACTTAAGAATCCCAAATTTGGGTGTCTGAAAGCATCGTGAAATGTTTTTAATAATACATTTGGAGGACAAACAAGGACATGTACGAGAACGGTGTGTGTCAGTGCTCTTACATCCACCTGAACTGCTGTATTTCATCATTCAATCAATATCCACATTCCACTTCTCCTCCTACTCCCTGTTTTCCCTCCACTCTTCTCTCCATCTTTTTTTTTTTTACCACTCCCTCCAACATTGATCTTTTTTCCTCCCTCTCTCGTCCATCCATCTCACTTTGTCCTTCGTCTGTTTTTCCTAAACCCGAATCTCAGAACCCAAAGATTGAAAAATCCACTCGCTACCTCTTCCTATCTCTCCGAGATAAATGCTCTCTCTTCATCTTTTATTTTTCCTCTGACTCATTCATCACTTGTTCTGTCATATTCCTGTCGTCTTTCATCCTCCTCTCTCTCTCTTTCTCTCTCTCTCTCTCTCTCTCTATCTCTCTCTGCCGTCCTCTCATCTCCACTGTCTTTTCTCTCTCATCTGCCTCTGTCTTCCTGACTCCATCTAAGCCTCTCCTCTCATCTCCTCTCCTGGTGTGTATAATGTAATTGCAGAAGTCTATTCAGCGTGTGTGCACTCCATTGCAGCCCTGGCAGATGAAAGCGGGCTGGGATTTAGCAGCCGTAACATGATGGGAGTTTTGAGAGGCGGGGGGGGGGGGGGTCTTGGCTGTCATTGGAAGAGACAAGGGAACATGGTTTTCAATGTGTTTTCCTCTGTGGAGAGTGTCTGTGTTGTGTGTGTGTGTGTGTGTGTAGGTGGAGGATGGGATTCATTCTGCATGTTTTACTGTTATAGATGTTTGTGTTTTTGAATGTCCTCCCCAGTACGCAGACATGTGGACAACAGTTGAGACAATATCATGTTTACAGCTTTGTGCACTAGAAACAAGCCAGATATTCTTAAATATAATAAAGTTTTTTTGAATTAAGTAAAATAAAATCTGCCAATGGGGTGAGACCATTTAGCTCGACTAGAATTCTTAAAACTAGACCAAGTATTTTAGTCACTTTATGAGCTGAGAAGAAAAAAACCTCTTACAATAAGACACAGTTATAAGTGATTTTGTATTAAATGAAGGCCTATTTTAAGCATTTTTTATTAAATCAATGAAAAACTAAACAGCTGCTTTATTTCCAACATTAGGACAAGATGACTTTCTTTTAAACTGAGAAGTTTTGCAAGTGGTCTTCCACTTAAAAGGACGATAATCTTGTTCCTCTGCTGGGATATTATGCAAACCATTGTTGTTACCGGTTGAACCGAGCTCAGTATTAACTGTAATAAGACCAAGTCAGATACCAGATTACTTTTCTAATGTAAAACATGCTTGACAAGATTATTTTTGTTTTTAGACCAAAAATAAGACTCTATTTCCAGAAACAAAGCTTTTTTATTTTTACTTTCTTTCTTCACTTTTTCTGCAGTGTAGCAAAAGTTTGGGGAAAATCAGCATGCTTATATTGACGCTGTATACAATTGTATGTTCAAAATGTGCTTAATATGCACATATTAATGCCTATTATTTCAGATAAATGTGTTAAGGGGGTGTCCACATACTTCTGGCCACGTATTACAGAGTTTAATGACAAAATGCAGCAATAAACATCAGGTTTTTTATGTGTCAGTGTCTCACAATCAAAGATCAGAATCAAAGCGTCTCTCTGCAGCCACCATCTAGCACAGACATTCAGTAATTACACAGAGAGGAATGTATCACAGAACTGGCACAGTGGCCAATTTCTACACCCACAGTATCAGGAAATAGACCAGAATGCATTGTAGCCACAGGACTCTGCAGCCACAAATGTTGCTTTTGCTCAACTGATAAAAACTCCCACTTTCCTCATGCTTTCATTCACTCCTACACAACCCGAGTACAACAGGTTCATCATCCTTCCCTCTCAGCTGTCATGGGGAGTTCTGGGAAATGTAGGAAACCCCACTGAAGATGCACTCTATCATAGCTAAAGGAAGTATGTGTCTTTTTCCTTTTTAATGACCGGTTTTGGCAGGCATGCAGGGGAGCGGGTCCTGCAGGGAGCAGAGGGAGGCTGGCTGGCTTGTAATGAGCTGTGGTTAACTTGTTAGCCAGAGACAGAGCTTGACATTCACAGTCATACTTCATTAAGCCTGACTGGATGCTTTCGGTTTGAAGTCACACTGAATTTCTTCTTTTTGTTTTTGGACTGTCATCAAATGTTTGGAGAGTGCGGTGGTGTCAGTGCCACCGCCTCCATCAGCCTGGAAATGAGTAGTGCTCTTTGTTTGTACAGGAAAGGGGAGGTGATGCTGCCGTCGTTTGTGTTTTGGTTGTCACTGCTCCAAACAGGGTGGCATCGTATTCAGGAGCATTTCGTGGGTGATCAATAGAAAATCGAGCCAAAAAAAACCCCAACACAATGAAGCTGTGGCAGTTAAAGAAAATAAAGAAAATACTTTATTAAAATAAAGAAAAATAAAAGAAAGTGAGAAGTGGCGAACACTGCCAAATTATTAATATTCCAGCCCCACTCCATTATCCATGCAAATAAAAGGAGAATTGTATAATCATGTAACATTATGACATTGTATGTATGTGTAAAAAGGTCTAAACAGTTATATAATAATGCATGAATAGTTAGCTCAACGTAACAAAGAAGTTATTTGGCGAAAATATTTGAAAGCAATGTATAAGTGGTTGTAGGGTTGCCACCCTCATGCACCCACATCAAGCGGAGGGTCTCGGGATCAAACACGTAATTTCCCGCATTCTGTAATATTTCTATGCACCATTTTGTGCTTCTTATGCATCGATTTCATCAAGTCTTCTGCTCCTCTCAACATAATTGTAAAGGAAATAAAGAGGAAAGAGCAGTAGCATCAATTCTATGATTCCACTCAGCTACAATGCTGACACCTTCAGTCACTAACGGTACAACTATTGTGACAAAACACACTGAAATAACTCCTCAAACCCCTCTCGCGCAAGTATTATCGCCCCCTGCTGGTTGGAGTAAGGCCAGCTCATATAGTTAATATTACCGGTATATGACTGGTGACTTTTGGCCGATGGGTTGCTTGTAGCGTCGGTAACTGTTCAAACACTTAACAGAACACGTGCCTCTCCTCCCTAAAAGCTTTTAATTTAACTTTTAATCCATTTTAAAAATCCAAATTAGCTTTCGATTTCTAACTACATGATCCTGCGACCTATCAGCACCTGACTGCTGCTGGCTGTGCATGGGGAGTTTATGTTTAAGTTATTACACAATAAATTAACACTAATATCTCAGAAAGACATAACGTTCCTATAATGTGGGAAACAAACCGAATTCATCGGTATAAGCGTGTCAGATTCCTCATAAGACGCTAGCTTAGCTAAGTTTACATTACTGAAGACAAAACGAATATCGAACATTCATTTTAAGAGCTCTGTTTTCCGCTGCCATCACCCAGTAACCCGAGAACTGGGGGCTCAGGAGGGAGGACTGCAGCTGGACCCCCTCTCAAACACTCAGAGCCTTGAAGCTTAGACGCTATTATTCCACAAAAAAAAGAAAAAAAGATCAAATAAGCACAATAGCTGCAGTATCATCATTGTTTCAGTTTTCTTGCACAAAGCGTGAAGGGAATTCAAATTTCAATTTGACGCCACACTGCAATACCTCAGCATTTTATTCAGTTTTCAGCCTTGATGCCCCTAATTGGCTCCTGTGCAGGCTCCTTTCCCCTCTGATGCTCTGGAGGGGTTTTTTTTTAAATAAACCACACAAGGACTCTTCCACTAGCCACATATTAATTGCTTTCTGCAGCCAGAGAAATTGATGAGAAATATGGAGAGCTATTCTTGTGCTGCACTAAAAGGAGGATGAGGAGGAGGAGGAAGAAGTTGGATGAACTGAAGTCATCAATAGCTCCTGACTCGCAGTAAAAAGTCTAGTTATTGATTCCATTAGATCATCACCAAGAGGGATGTCATGGAATGATGCCTGCTCATCTCTTTCCTCCTTTGTGTCTCTATCATCTTTCGGCTCTTCGTCTCCCCATTTTCTTTCTTTCTTGCTGTCTTTCTGTGTTGTTTTGTTCATCTTGTTGCTGTCTCTGAGTTTTCAAGTATAGCTTTTATTTTCCCGGGAGGGCAATTTGTTGCACAGCCAGCAGCATCTGCATAACCTACAGACTACAAACAACAGCCCATAAACACAGTATGAACCGTGACTACATGAGTACCAATGCCACTTACAGCAGGAACAATTGGCCTTTTAACTCCTTGTGGTTTCATCTTTATTTTTGTCTCATTTTATCTTGCTATCTTTGTTTTTCTGTCTCTTTTTTCGCTTTCTTTACTTTATTTCTTGGTGTCTTTCTGGGTTTTATGTCTTTATTTCTCATTTTGTCTTCACTGTGTTTCTTTCTTGATGTCTTTGTCTTGTTTTGCCATCTTTTTTTCTGTCTTTCTTGTTGTTCTGTATTTTTTAATGTTTTTTTTCAGTTTTTGTCACATTTTGTCTTTTATTTTGTCTCGTTTTGCCCATCTTGTTGCTGTCTCTATGTCTTTCTCGTGGTTTTGTCTTTATTTCTCTCTCTATCTCATTATGTCTTCCAATTTCTGTGTGGGATTATGAAGCATGCTTTTCTCTCTAAAGGATTTACTTTATTTATTTTCACCCTTTTCCTCACTCATATTCCAGCTGTTTTTCTATCTAATTTACCTCCTCTTTCGCTCCCTCCCAGCTTCTTTTACGGATGATTAACATTAAACACACTCTCTTCACGAACACTTTAGATTTCTCATCAGTTAAAACGTGCCCCCAGAGAACCATTAATATGAGCCTTCCACTGTGTAAGATATCCATGTGTGTGTGCATGTGTGTGTGTGTGTGTTTCTCATCTTTTGCACATGATCGACATTTACATTTGAGCCATTTAACCGACTCTTTAATGTGGAGCACCTCACACGAACAGAGCAGATGGGAGTGTCATCCTGTGTCTGTCTCGACACTGACAGAAACACACATGGACTTGATGGATCAGTAGTTCCCAACCCCTTTTCTATCATTGTGACTACATGACTTATGTTATGGATATCTCATATTATATTCAGTATAGAGCAATAACAGTAGAGCACAGCTGATAAACTGTACAATGAACCCAATCAGTGAACACAATAACTGCAGGAAGTTTGTGTAAAACGAGTGATTTGGATGAACTTTGAGGAGATTATTAGAACTTTTAACACACTTCTCTGTCTGTATTGTATATTTTCTTTATTTTTAACAAACATACATACTAAGTAGGCTGTGGTTGTTTTGAACTTTGTACTTTTCTAATGCAGGATGAATGAAATACTGAGATATAGACCTACTGTGTATACAGTGTGCACACTGTGATGGAATATCAGTGTGGCTGTTTGTTTTTGTGCTCAGGACGTAAAGACTGGAAACAGCTTGTCTGAATCAGTCCAAAGGTAACAAATTCCACCTAGCAGCACCTCTAAAGCTCAGTAATTAACACGTTCTCTCTCATTTGTTCAATCTGTTCAAAAACAACACATAAAAATGATCATTTGGTGGTTTTACCGGGGGGTTATGTGGCACACTATGTCTTAATTAAGCACAGTAACTTCCTTTCCATTAATCAGTCAATCAAACCTTCCTGTTCCACAAAACCATGCGAGGAAAGGCAGTTTTATTTTCTGTAGCTCATTTTAACTGTGCATTGCATCAAAAAGCAACATGTTTGGAAATGATAAATGCAACAATAACAAAGAGAAACATTGTTAAACTTGTAAAAACAGTCTTTAAGGCTGGAGGGCTGATTTGCATTATTCACAGGTATATTTATCTTTAATGTATTCATTTTCCTGAGAGGGACGGAAGCTTGAGATTGTTTATGATTTTCTTAAGGAGAAGTAACAAAGTAGAAGAAATTGTTCTGATTTGGCTTCAGGGTAGTAACAAGGTTTGCTTTTGTTTTTGCTAACAGTTTGAAATGTGATGTGACATTTCTTCAGATTTTTGTCCAAGTGGTTTTATATGCAAACACAATGTGGCCAAAAGTATGTGGACACCCCTGTTTGGGTCTATTATTCTCGGTGAAACCTAAAGCAAAACGTCATTCCAAGCACATACAATAATATCTGAGACATTACTGTGCTTCCAACTGTTTCCACAAAGAAATGATTTCCCCAGTTTGGTGTGGAAGAACTTACTGACCCTTAACCTCATCCAGCACCTTTGGGTTGAACTGGAGCACCGACTGAGCACCAACCAACGTCATTGGACCTCACTAATTAATGCTCTTGGGGCTGAATGGGAGAAATTCCCGCAGCCAGCTTCCAACGTGTGGTGGAAAGTCTGACTCCAGGAGAGTGGAGGCTGTTATTAATGCAGGTTAATGCTTGCTGCTTTTGGAATTAGATGTCCAACAATCACATATTGGTGTAATGTTGGCATGTCTACATACTTTAGGCCATTCAAAAAAAAAAGATTTAGACATCTTGACATACTTTTGGCCCCGTTGTGTGTTAATAATGTTTTCTTTGCTGCAGCAGGACACTTTTTAACACGCTCTGACCGTCTCTAACAAGTATTACGTGTGTGTGTGTGTGTGTGTGTGTGTGTGTGTGTGTGTGTGTGTGTGTGTGTGTGTGTGTATTAACAGCTGTGCCAGCAGCCCCAGTGAACGTATCCGTGACCCAGCTAAGGGCGCACTCGGCCATGGTGACCTGGAACGTCCCTCAGGGAGACACTGTCATTGGATACGCCATCTCCCAGCAGGTACAGTAAAGTAGTATCCTCACTACGTGTGTGTGTGTGTGTGTGTGTGTGTGTGTGTGTGTGTGTGTGTGTTTGTGTGTGTGTGTGAGAGAGAATATTTACAATGAGAATGAGGCAACTGAGCCCAAATATATGTTTTTCTTAATTGGTTTAATCCTTAAAAAGCTTGAAAAATCATTTGTCATGCTTCTCATTAAACTTAATCAATCTGTCTTGTGTCAAATTTACCCTGATCTAACCCCTTCTCCACCGGCGCTCTCATTTGGTTGAAGGCCAATTAATTTTGCAGGGATACAAATTGAAGGGATATAAATTATGAATTGAATGCCCAGAAAACTTGGACTGCTGCCATGCAAAAACCAAAACAGCTTTTCCAAAGTTGAATTATGTAGTTTTTGTGATCGTCTTTATCTCTTGAGGAATGGATTCTTCTGTTTTTTTACCCCTCCTGCTGTCCACAGGGTTTTTAAAACGCTGCGTCATTCGTGTCAGGCCTGTAGCCAGTCAGCGTTTTGCCTGAAGACACTGAGTCACAGAGGGGATTTCTCCTTTTTGAAAGTTTAGAGATGTCAGGAGATTTTGCTCATAAATATCCGACTTGTTGAAAGTGCTTGTTAATGTCAAGGCCGGCTGCTGGTTGACGTAGGTACTATAATAAAAAGCAAATCTCCTGATTGCAAAAGTTTCGAGCCAAAAGAAGATCTGGAACTTTCAATTAGCAAGAAAAAGCAGACAAACGTCGGTATCAGGCGAGACACAAAGGTAGACGGGGAGACGAGCTGGCACAGAGTGAAGACACAGGGGCAGGAAGTGGCCACCCTGGCATCCACTTTTAAAGAGGTACTCCACCCTAAAATGTGTTTTTTCTGAGCTGTAAACTGAATTATACGACCGTACTGTAATGAAACGCATCAATATTGGTGTTAAAATTCACATCCATGCCATCTACTGTTAAATCAGGCTGGACCTTGCAAGGCCAGCGCTGACATGGAATCAATCTTTTGGGATTACTTTACATTATGACATGTATATATAAAAAGAGTATTTGAAAAGTATTTCAAACATTTACCGGTTACATTTAGCTAACTACAGCATTTCAAACATTATCCACTAGTTTTAGATTACAATTCGACCATTTATCTGTTACTTAGCCTGGATCAGTGGATCCCAAACTGGGGGCCGGGACCCCCTGCTAGGCGTCGCCAAAGCATCATGGTGGGGTCGCGAGGCCTTCTTGATTTTGAGGCGTGTAAGAAAACTTAAGAAATATACACAGTAGGCCGATACCTCAGCGTTTGGTTCACTTCTGTGAAGAAAATGAAATGTAAATTGTCTTATAGAACGAGCGTCAGGGACAAGAAAACACTAAATGTCTCAAAAAATAATCCTATTAAGTCTGTATGATTGTTAAAAATGAAAAAAGAAAACGTAATATAAACAGAATTGTATAAAAAGTAAAACAGGAAATAATCTGCTCAAAAGTCCAAATCCCTCCAAATCCAAAACATTATTTGGGTTCATTGTAAAAACATGAAATATGTCACTTACTAGCTGAAATAGGGTCCCTTAAGGAAAAAGATTGGGAACCACTGACCTAAACCGTTCTGCTCACTCTGTTTTTCACACACTTTTCAGGTGTTACAGCTGACTCATTACATGCATATATATATATAAATCAACTAGATATTTCACATTTAATTCTCCTCATATTACCACATTTTGTCTGTCTCACATGTCCTGAATCCCAGGTTGCTAACTCAGCTTGGTTCATTCTAATCAGTTTTTACCACCCACAGTTTGGCAAAAGGAGAATCAGACATTAGCTGAGCTCTGAGTGGGAGCTGTCTCCATTAGTGGAAATTATTTGGCCGGGACTTGGTCTCACAGGAGAAACATCCACAGCGGCGGCGATGCCAAAATAACTCTTCTTCTTTCTTTTTTTTTTTAAAGTCGCCTCACGTCTGACTCAGAATCCATCAGCCTCGTGGCATTTTCAAGAAAACAGAGGACGGGGATGTAAAACATCTGCTGCCATAACCTCAGAAAGCACTTATGTAAAAACCTTAGTCAAATATTAATAGGGGAGGCGATGGGAGCAGGTAGATGCAGCTGGTATTCATACAGGTTTTATCTACTGAGCTTAGTGATATAAAGCTGCTCTGGATGAGGTCGAATTTATAAAAATCTTAAGAAATGCAGTGATAGAAAAGGTGCTGCACTCAACGATGAGCCTTTGTCGGGGTTCAGCCTTCAGATTTGCATGCACATACCGGCTGCTTTAGGGGATTATTTCATATACGCTATCTTTCAGTAACAAGCCGAGCCTTCTGTTTGTGAAGCAGGACGAGTGAATCTGCTCAGACAAAGAGTTACTTCACTCATCTGAAGTTGTTCCAAATCCCAGAGCTCCGGCTGCTCAGATTCACACCATTATGCAACAGCGCTGTCAAACACACACACACACACACACGCAGGAAGTAACCCAATTTGAGATTGTATATCTGAGCTACACAAACTCCCAATAATTCTGATTCATAAATCATAAAACACGCAACTAATTGATGAGTAGTGTGCGTATGTGGGTGGACGTTGATCAAATAAATCCATAGTGTCTGTTTTAAACCGCAGGCGTGTTCTGAGCTTTAGCCTCTGACACAAAGAGACAAGAGATGTGTTTATCTGCTGCACTTCACTGCTGACTTTCTTTCTTGATCTAAAAATGGCAACCAAACTTTGTCTTCACCTGTGAACTTCAGGGTCCTTGCAGAAGAGACATTTTACTGAGGTGTAAGACCTTTTTAAAGGTCTCTGAGGCATCAGGTGAACCGCAGCCAACCAAGCTAAAAGGTCTGTCCAATTGAAAAGAAAACTTGTTTTTTCATGCGACACCATCCTGATCTTTTATTTGTGGAGCTAAAGGAATCTAATACACTGCAATACTTCTTGTATTGAGCAAAAAATAACCTGCCAATGGGGTAAACTAGCACAAAAATCTAGCCACTGAAGACTGTAATGGGCCTGAAAACTAGAAAAGATACCAAAAATGTAATTTTACTTAATTATGAGCAATGAAAATTCAGTTATTTAACATAAAGTTTCTTAAAATAAGTCTTTTTATCATTTTATTTAGCTGAATTTAAGAATTTGTAGCTTAATCTAAGATTAATAGTTTACAAAAAAAATCTTACAATAAGACCCAGTTTCTTCAAACAGTCTAATAAAAATAAGTGAGTTTGCCTTAAATCAAGGCACCAGAAGCATTCTTATTTTTAGCATTTTGTATTAAAACAATAAAATACTTCTTTCATTCACATTAAAATATTAAAATAAATGGATTCACACTGGGAATTTGCTTGTCTGTACCAAATAAATAAATGTTAACCAATGTCCCTTTGGCAGGAAAAAGCTGACAATGAAAACAATTCAATGAAGAACAGAACAGCATACATTTGCCTTCATTTCTCCACCTCATGCCAGTCCTCAACGCCTGTGTTCAATCTGCCAAACGAGTTGCTGCAGAGTCAAAACATGCCAGCTTCAGTGCAGCGTTCCCGTCTGGTAGCGCCACAAGAAAAGCCAACATTACGACTCAGAAGTCTTCTTGGTCTGCCGCATCAACCATCCTCATGTTTAATTCATTTTACCTCCTAGAGAACAAATGCCTTTTTGTCTGAACAAGGTATTTTTGTCAATTAGTGGTTAGTGTCATATGACTAAATGGGTTCTGAATTCGGTCCAGTAATGAACAAGAGCTGCAACATAATCCTCAGTGTTTGTTTTTGCCACTGAGCTCAGAATGTGTCTGACAGCATTTCGGAAATTAATCAGAGAAATGAAACTTTCTCCGTACCATCCGATCTGTGTAAAGCCTCATTCTGAAATCTCTGTGGGCGTCAGCACCCACAGGAACACCGCCAGTCTCCCGAGCTTCACAGCCATCCGTGTAATCCGTCAGCCATGACATTGAAAGTCTTTTACATAACACGAACACAACAAACCAGCCGGTGCTCACGTTCCCACTTCCTGCAACAAGCCACCTCTCCTCTCCTAAGATTTCACCCATGAGGGTTGCGTTGTCACACACTTATAATAACAACTTGAGCCACTCAGTAGCAAAGACAAGCTCTTTTAAAGCTGCAGTAGGTTATAAAAATAATAGGTTAATAACTGTCACTGTATCCTGACAGTGATACATGAGACACATAATCTGAGGAAAAAAACAGCTTTGGGCCTTAACAAAAAGGACATATTTTGACGATGCATGATAGCCTGCAAGCGCTCTCACTCGGGGCTGTAGTACTAAAAAACGTTTCTCTGTTGTCTCAGACTTGTCTCAGGGTCGGTCTCGCCAAATGTTCTAGTTGGTCTCAACCAGCGAACAACAAAACAAAACCACGGATGCAGCGTGAGTCAGAAAATTTGTGTTGGTTTAATTCAAAATCTATCCGCAATGGGCATTGACATTGGCCACCTGGTAACCATGGTTGGGTAACCAGGTTACCATGGTTACCAGACAGCCAATGTCAGTAACACTGGCAGTCTTATGCCTGGCTGCTGAAACTCATCTCGTTGGCAAAAGGAACTGGCCTCCACTCTGTCTCTCTCATTTGGACTCGGTTTTGACTTGGACTTGAACCTCTTTGGATTCGACAAGTCCTCAACAAAAGTGGCCTTGACCTTCAGCGCTGCTCTCATTCAATAATCAGTTACTTTGTTACAAAAATACTGGAGTTACACTTCAATGCCTGTTGCTTTAGCAGGATTTTTTAAAAGTTTTTGGTGGATTTGGAGTTTTTGCTCCAAAATCAGAGCTGAGTCACTGGTATTGATTTACTTTATTTGAACCTCTGTGGAGATATTTTATGGTCTTTCAGGGTTAGGGTCCAATAAAACCTTCCTCACTGACCCGCTGCTTTCAGGGCTGCCAGAGGAGCAGAACACACCACTTTGTGCTGTGCTGAGTCTCTGGTGATTCAGACATCTGGAGAGCCTCGAGCATCCTGCCAGCTTTCTATTTACTGACTCTTCCTCAGCTTTTAGTACTTAACGGCCACATTTACTTCATGGGAAACCTGTGTGTCATTCACTAGACTTTAACGCCCACCGTTGGCTGGATCGTAGACTTTTATTGAGTGGAGAAAACTGTGCAAAGATGGTGTGCTTCACCATCTTACATTCAATGTAAAGAAAAAAAGACATGATTGTGGATTTTAGGAAGTCTTATGTCTATAAACACTGAGATTGTGGGTAATTAAAACAACCTAGAGGTATAATTCTTGACTAAAAAAATCTATTTTCAAATGAACACTCAACTGTAATCTAGAATAATTAAATCTTACTGATAACTTTAGAATATGTAAGTTTTTCAGAAGCATTTTGCATTAGTAATCTAGTCTGGAATGATCTCTTAAGTAAGAGTACAGTACTTATCATTTTTTCAGAGTGCTATTTAAAGATCCTGCTGTTATTTCTCATTATATATTTAAATCAACAATGAATGAAATGATCAAAAAGGGTTTGCTCATAATGACAGACCAACTAGAAATGATTACCTGACTCATGCAGTTGCATCTTTCAGCTCATTATTTTGATTTTACCGCTGCAATTTAACAGTTTTCTCTCATTTTGCTGTTTTCAGACGCAGCAGGCAGCGGTTTTCAGTTTAAAAGCTCTAAAAAACAACCACTTTACACCACCTGCTCAGCAGCAAACAGCAGACAGCTGGTGAACACAGTGGAGCACTTAGCAGCTAAAGAGTCATATATTTCCCTTAGGAGATGGTGGAGACCATAAACAGAGCTAAAACAAATGAACAATCTAATCCCATCCTTCATTCATTTTTGTAATTGTGGAGGAAACTAGTTTGGAAGATCACACAATCACTAAATGTGTGGGGAGTCACCGAAAAGTAATATAAGTAGTGTAACTAATTACTGTTGGCACAGAGTAATAAACAAATTTCAGGGTCTTGTAAAAATGTAATAAATTGCGTAATAAATTAAATTTTTGACTATCTAGCCCAACACTGTCCACAAATGCTGGATGTTGCTGACGAGTGAATGTTGAGAAATCAGACTATAGCAGGATCTGTAGACGTTTCCTCGTGCATGATGACTTTTAATAAATCTGTGTCATCGTTTGGCCTTTTTCACAGCACATTCAGATGTCCAAAATAAGAATACTCTTGGTTTTTCCAGAGTCTGTAAACAAGTTTCAGCCCCAAGAACTCAGAATTTAACAATGTCTTTTCACCAGGTCAGAATGTGTTCATCCAGGGCGCTGATATTTGTACATGCATTCTGTCTTAAGAGGATCTCTGCCTGTACATGTGTTTCTCTCTCTTTCTGTTTGTTCCAAATGATGATTGCTGGCGTTACCTTGCCTGCAGACCTAATTTCTCCCAGTGGGACATTAAGCGTTTGAGCTGAATTTATATGAGGTGAAGCTGCTCGTTGCAGCAGGGACTTTATTTGCCTTCCTAACCCTTCATCTTGAAATAATAATGAATCAATCCAACAAATTAATTCTGTTAAATTCAGCATGGTGGGGGCTTTTATACCGCTACCTCTTCCTGAGTAGTAAAACAAATACATTTCCCACTGTTCCTTTCATTTACATGCTAAGTGTGTGTGTGAGTGTGCATATTCATGTGTTTGTACTGCTCTGTGTGTGTCTGCAGAGGCAGGACGGCCTGATGCAGCGCTCCATCCGAGAGGTGAACACATCCAGCCGCTGGTGTGTGCTGTGGGACCTGGACGAGGACACGCACTACAGCGTCCAGGTGAGCGCAAACACACACACACACACACACACATAGCTTCAATAAGCTGCCTCGGTGCATCCAGTTTGGGCTTATTTGTTGTCACGTTTAAGACTGATTGTAAATATCTAAATTGTTTATGAGATGTTACCATAAAGCAGCTTCTTGGTACCTAATAAACCATTCACACTGCACTTTACACTCCAATATGCCATTCAATAAAGTTATCTGTAATTATAACAGTAATAATAAAACATTCTTATCATAATTCATCAAGTAGAACACTTCATTGAGGTGTTGAAGCATTTATAAGCAACCCCCACTCCCACCAGAGTTTTCTCTGTTTCAGTTGTTCTCTCACTTTATGGACTTCAGAGTTAGACGTGATGAGTTACGTCTCTAAAGCTGTTTTCCCTCTCGCTCAGTGTGTGTGGTGCACCGCTGAGCAGCAGCTCTCATTAAATTAGCTAAATTAAATGACAAACCCCTCCCTCAAAACAAAGACAGCGATGGACTCGTATTCGTCCAGTCACCCAACCCTAGCAGTGGCCTGTAGACCGTTTTCCCAGCTGGAAAGCAGAACTTGCACTGTGATGTTGTTCCACTTCTCTGCTTTAAAGACAATTAAAGACAGAATTACTGGTTTCACTGAGACCAGAGTGGTGTTGTGAGACTGTGCATGGTAGTATATCGCTCTTTATTTTAAATACATTTTAAGACTACAATCCTGCAAATCCTCATTTTTACTACATTTTCCTGTAAATAAATAACAGTTTTTTGTATCCTAATTACATAACTCTGTTACATGCCAATCGTTACTCTGATATCGTGTGACATGCAGTTTAAAGCTCTGGAAAAGATAACACTTGTGATAATGTGTAAAAGGGAAGCCACAAATTAAAAAAGGCAAATGAGATTCTGCAGAGCAGCTTTAATTGAGGAGCCTCACTGATGATAAATTGCATTTTATAAATGAACTGGTATTCCTATTAACGTCCTCTGAGTGTATAATTAACATACGATGGTAACACTTTTCTTTAAGGCGAACAGATATTCGTTATTACAGCTCAAGCTTAAATCAAAAGCTCAAACTCTCTGAGGGAAGAGTATCTAATGTGACTCCATTATCACGACTCTATTAAACCTTTTATAATCCATTATAGCTTAATAGACTGATACAGATTGTCCTTCAGCCAGAGGAGCCGGTTAAATATGCTCGTCAGCAAGCGGGTGTCCTGCAGGAGTGTCACTGAGCAAAGCGCTGAAGCCTCGCCAGCACCGAGGGCGTGGAAATGTGAACTTTCCGCCTCTGACCTCCCTGCAGAGGAGAGGAAGTTGAAAAGGAGGATTTCCCTGTGGAGTTTGGTGAAGAGTTTTATCATTATCCAGAGTGAGTGGATGGATTAGGGCTTGGTGTTTTGCCCAAGGACAGTTTGCAGTGATCAAACCTGCAACTTTGGATACTTTTGGATTAATTTAAGGACTTATTTTTGTGATGAAGTGCTATATTGTACCCACTCATGCCTTGGTTAGTGGTGTTTCCTAGGATGACTTGCAACAAACGCTACAGAAAACACGTTGCATTCAACCTTTGGGTTCAGTGCGTGGGCGCAGACAGCCGCGTCTGAGACCTCTTGTGGATGTAATTGTGCCTCCTGTGATGGATCTGTCTCCCTCTACTTCACATTTTCTGTTATCAAACTCCACTCTAGCTGCTAGAAATATCTCAATATTCTGTTTGAATGAGAAATACACCATCAAACTAGTTTATTTCTTGCAATTACTGTCGTTTTTGGGTGGATTTTCACTCCATGGTTGCTGAAAATGTCCCAAAGAAGGCCCCAGATGAACTCAAATCTATATTCCACTCTTTTATCTTCAAAGCTTTCAGTCTGCTTCCGCGCTTACAGTACACACTCTTCGTCCTCCAACGGTCACTCAGGATCCAGGCCAAAAACCAAAGCACCATTTGCTCGCGAAATATACCTTCGCTAGCCAGTTTCTTGTCAACGTTACATAATGTCATCCTACGTTAATGTCAGCTGGGAATGTACCCAGCTTTTTGTGTCTGAATGTGATCTCCATCTTAGATTCATTGTTTCTTTAAACACATGAGGATTATGTCATGCTTTTGTTTTTGCCGTGGGGCATGGGGGCGTTTAGGTGCAGTCTGTTGGGCCGCATGGTGACAGCCAACCCAGCCGCGCCGTCCACTTCAGGACCCTGGAGAGGAGTGACCATTATCCAGCCGGAGTCCTGGACCACCGTAAAGAAACACACACACACACACACACACACACACACACACACACACAAAGTGCAACTCGGCCTTGTCTTTTTTAACTTACTTATTTCTTATTCAAATCAGATTTGAGAAGTATACAGAAAGACTCTCTGACTCACAGTTTATCACTTAAAATGCAAATTTTTAAGAGGAGAAAACAGGAAAAGTAAAAATAAAATAATCAGAGGGCGAAAAATACATATTTATGTGCAAGTTAAACCGCTTCTCTGCTGAGCAAAAGTAACCTTCAATCATTAGTTTGATGAAGGTGTAGTTTCCCCGAGCACATTCTGTCTTAATCTGAACAAAAAAAATTAAACCAATACTTAAATTACCAAGAGTTAGAGATCGATACCACTTATCAGTACACCCAATTTAAAGCCACAGCTGGCAGTTTGTTAGCTTAGCTTAGCATAAAGACTGGAAACAGGGGGAAACAGCTAGCCTGGCTTTCTCTATAGCTCACTAATTAACATATCCCATCTAACATCTATAGTGCCGTCCAATCAAGAGCCATCGACTACATAAACAGGAGGTCACTGTAGCATCACAAGCAAGCGTAGCTTTCAGTATTACCTGACAGTTTTAGTTTTAATGTCTGATGTGTGTTGCCTATTAAATAATAATAGGCAACAATTTGCACCTCTAAAGCATAATTAGCTTTTTGTTAACTGTCATCTTTATTGTTTGTTTGTTTTTAATAAAGCTACACTACCATGCTCTTATGTAGAATATGTATTAGTGTGTGTGTTAATGTTCGTCTGACCTCTGGGGACTGTTGAAGCAATAGAATGTAATTGAATCATTGCGCACACGTAAACGTACATGTTTTCATTTCTTGTCACTAAAGGTTTTGACGTTGCCGAATCTTTACTCTTCCTCAGATGAGCCAGCGATGGAAGGTCTGGGCATGACTCCTCACTTACAGACAGGAGAGCTGCTCATTATCACCACTGTGCTGCTGCTGTGGGCAGGTCAGCCTCAGTGTGTGTGTGTGTGTGTGTGTGTGTGTGTGTGTGTGTGTGTGTAGGGACAGATCTGCCAGAGTGCAGATAAGGTTGCATTGGGAGGACACTGAATGTGTGTTTCTTTTTTTAACTCTCTCCTGCTCTCCGTGGCCTCGTCTTCCTCCACCCAAGCCGTCATCGCCCTCTTCTGCCGACAGTATGACATCATTAAAGACAACGACTCCAACAGCACGAAGGAGAAAGCAAAGAGGCCGCTGGTCCGCGCAACTTCCTCCTACTACAACGCTTCAGCCGGGAGCTCCCCCATCTACCACAACGGAGCCGTACGCAGCAGCAGGGTGACTAATTCCTCCTCCAATGCCTGAACTTCATTAAGAAAACTTACTCCTCTTCTCCATAGCTCTTCAGTCTGTTGCAGCGGCGGCTCTCTATAATGCATGATCATTCTTGGCTGCCAGGAGTATTTTGTTTCTTCTGAAGAGCCTTTGTAGTTGCATCAGAGATCTCCTAGCAACCACAGCTGCTGCCATCGCGGCTAAATATAAAACAACCAGGGCTGGAAACCGAGGGGAGCTAGCTGCTGATGCTTGTTTTGGCTGCTGCAGTAGAAGTGAGCAGTCTGACGAGGTAGATTTGTGAAGATGTGGCGATGAATTGGAGTTCGAGGCGAGTCCGATCGGTCTGCAGGTTCATTAAGATTCATGAAAATGCACCTCTGCTGCTGTCCCTGCCTGCTGGATAAGTAGTAGTAGAGTTTAAAGGTATTACATCAGTCAGATACATCAATGGTAGAGCCTTGAAGTTTTAAAAGCAGCACAGCACGCGTGTTCACAGCAATCACTCTTATCTTAAGCTGGTTAATCGCCACTTATTAAAAAGCAAAGGTGAATGAGTGGCACTCTCAGCAAACATAAACACAGGCCAAACAAGGACGAGATCACACTTGAAGGAGTTACTTCTGAAAGGAATCTCTTTTTCATCTATTCTCCATGATGTTGAGGCAGATTTCCTTGAATCCTAAATTCAAAATTCATAATTATGCATTGTTTTAATCTTGGAAAATATTGCAAACCAGGGATCTCAAAGTGCCGCCTCCCTTCAACCTACAACATGATGTTAAAAATATGACTTCGGGGCCCCCTACCTGGTAGACCTGGCACCCCATGAGTCCTCCCTGCAGCGGCCATGGGTTTGAATCGTCATAGTGTCCGTTTTGGCTGCAGCAGGCAGTTGTTTCAGAGCAGATGTTTCCCTCAGGAGTTGGTAGAGGCCAAAGAATAGTGACACATCAGACAAATCACAATAATGTTGTTAAAGGGGAGGTGATGATATGTCAGTGTTCGCAACAAAGAAGGGCCAATAAATGCAGTTTTTAAATAAAATAAATAAATATAATCTAGGGCAATGATTTATTTGGATTTGATTGACTATGAAGACCTTATAATGTTGAAACCTAAAAATAAGATAAAAAAAATACTTACTTAACCACTTAATGTCCAGCTTTTCTTATACTGTATCTATCCAGTTTTAGCTTTAAGGTTTAGTCCACACTGTCAGACTATCGTATGTTCCAACTCTTCTGGGTTTCAGCCTTATATATTTGGTTTCTTTTGACATTTCTAGTACCTTTTGCTTAGATTTGAAATCAAGTTCTGTTGGCTTTAATATAGTTTGGCTGCACAGCATGAGATAATGATGATTTAAGAGGTTAAAAAATTAAAAGCATGACAGTAAATGGTGTGAATGCTTAAACTGTGTGGTGGTGAGTATGCATGTTCATTAAATAAATGTTTCTGGCAAAGTCCTTTCGCAAGGGGAAGAGATGAAACGACAACAAAACAAGACGTGCCAACCGCGATTCATTTTATGTCTAGTTGCCTCGATACCAAGAAGTGCCTCGTCATCCTCCCCACGGGAAGAATGACTTTAAATTTCTGACATTTTTCAGCCAAAACACACCCCGAATTAACGTGAATTAAAGCGAGAACTTCCACCGATGGCTGACCCCCCGGCCCACTGGGAGCACTTAGGTTTGTCAGTAAATGTCGAAGCTCTCGCACACACTCACATTGATTAGTTCATAAATCTTTAACAGGCATCATATATATTAAGTGCATAAGAGCACGTGGCGGTGCATGTGAATGTCCCACACACTGCCTTCCTGTATATGAGTCATGTTCATATCTATATGTGACCCTCTGTTTCTGACTCATGTGTTTATGAATTCAGCTCCCTCTCACTGTTTCCTTCTCCCTGTCTCTCTCCTGTAGCTCCACAGAGCCTCCTCCTCCATCAGCATCATTAGAGTCTAGGAGTTTTGGATGTTTTGGTTTCGAGACTCAGTGGATGACTTGTGCGGCGCAGGACAGGGCGATCAGCAGGAGGCGTTTGCTTGAGGAACTTCAGGATTATCATGACAAATGGGGAATGTATAGACCTGGCTGAGAGCCTAATTTATTGTAGAATATGGGCAAAGTAAAGGAGCACACCATGCAAATCACATTCATATTAAACTGAGGAGTGGCACTGTGAAGGAAATGGATGACTACTGCTCTCTAGTGGCGGAAGATGATGAGGTCTCTTCACGGCGTTGAATGAGCTCTAGTGAACTCCTCTGAACACATAGGAGTAACAGGACAAACTCAGATGTTTTATTTCTTCTTCTCTCCGATGTCAGAGACTGAACTGTGAATATTTCGCCAGCATGTCGGCCAACCGTGTGCCACATCTCGTCCGCCTCAAATTCATTTTCAAAAGGTTAATTATTGGTTCTAACATGAATGCGAGAGTGTGTGTGTTGTGACTTCTGCGCGTTTGAACTCTGACTATTTTGTGCGACTTAGACGTTTAACTTCATCTGTGTTTTCCATCTCTTAATCAATAATTATATGTACATTACTAACTTTAGTGTATTATATGTAATTATAAAGATTATGTACATAGGTTAAATTTAAAGTATTAGTAATTAAAGTGGAATTCAAACACATATTTGAATGTATGGGACGGTGGTGTTAAATTTACACTGTAAACTTTCATAATTTGATTAAATCAACTCATTATTTTACAGTGTAATCAGATTTGTTTGGTTACTTTATATTGTTAACTAGGGTCCTCAAATAATGACTAAATGTCTGACTCAACTCATCAAATCAAATTCTCCAGCAAAGCAAACATATTTAATAAATTGAGTCAGTGTAACTAAAGAGTTGAATATCTTTAGGTTGTCTTAGTTAATTGACTCAAGCTGACTCTGCCGACTGTTGAACAAATCGAGCAAAGTGATAGTTTTTGTAGTGTGACTAAGTACTTCTACTGGAGTATTTCCATTTGATGTAACTCTGTACTTCAACACAACATCTCAGTGGCAAATTCTGTACTTTTTACTACTTTTTCTACCCTTTCCTGTCCAGTGAAAACCACATATCTCCAAATTTGGTGATTCTGAATGTGAATTTTCCTGATAAACTGAAGGATTACGTGTTCCTTTATGAGTTTCTCCTGCTTCCCCTGTAGTTTTTATTCTCGTTCCTTCAGTGTGCTGTTTGAATGATGTATGTGCAGAGTTTGACACTAGAAGGATGTTTTCACATTCATCTGCTGGAAGTGGAAAGTTCCTCTGTGCTCATTGAAAATCTGATTTTAAGGGACTTTACAGTGAAGTAGGAGACATCTTGTGTCCAGCAGGCAAACTTTAGAAAATGAACAAAATTTACGTAGTCTTAGATTCTGGGATTTTTAATGAATTTCTGCAGATTGTCACAAGCTGACTATATGTATATTTGTCTTAATACATGGCTGGAGGGGATCTTTAATATAAATCAACTATTTAAATACCCTCTTGCATTGTCACACAGGGCTGTTTTTTCATCTTTTTAGAGATACGTGGTTCTCACTGGACAGCAACGCTACAAACACGTGATGATCTAATGTGATGCATTGTAGATTAAACTACCCAACTGTGTATAAAGTAGTTAAAATGAGCTCAACCTTAAACACCTACAGCAGTTTAATGCAGCTAACACATGACTGCAGCAGTAATATAAATCCAAAAACATCATGTAATAGTACTTTGATACTTTAGTTTTAAAGGCAGGACTTTTACTTGTAGCGGAGGGATTCTAAATCACATAAAAAATACTGGTGTAAATATAATTTCACACCCAGATTCAGATTATTAATAATTAAAGCTGCACTGGGGAACATTTATGAACATAAAACACCCCATTTACATGCCGGGTGGACTCAGTTTGCACAGTTAATGGGCCAAAATGTTCAAATATGTAATTAGTGTGAAGGAAACTGGAACTTTAATATTAAATCTAAGCATCTAAACAAGCATCTTTCCGACTCTGCTGCTTCCACATAAGGATATCCTTAAACTGCAGCAATCAATACTGCCTGAACAAGCAGTCATTCCCACCCACTCACACCAGTATTGCAGGTCAAAGTTCAGCCAGGTTCGAAATCCTTCTTCTATAAGTGAAATGGGATGTAACTGTAGGAGAAGTCTTGGCCTGAAGGGGGAGCCGTTTGCTCACATGATTTGGTTTATTGGTTATCATGAGGTTATTGTCACTGACAGCTCTCTCTTGAATGTACTACAGTGGAAAAACTAGAAGACTAGAAGCAGAGGTCATTTAAGTAATTATATATTGGATATGCATTCCTATCAGAATATTTTCTTTGTACAGAAACAGCTGAAATGTCATTTTATGTACGATTTTGACACTTTTTCATGCCAGAACCTCAAATTTCTTGGTTTGAATAAGACCATGCTTCATTGGAAGAGAGGTTCTGTGATTTTGAGTCATTGCTCACCGTTGTTCTCCAGTTTTTTTGTAGTTCATACAAGTCTGGGTACCTTTGGAAATGAAAGGCATCAGAAGCTACAATATATTAATATCAGAATCGACCACTGTGGATTCATCTTGCAGGAAGAATTGCACATTTTACGGTATCAGTCTGCTCAGTTACATCAAACAACCAATCACACAAACAAACAATCAGTCTAATCATAATGTTTGTATTTTAATTGTTTTTTTTCCATTTTCACTGTAATTTATTTTATTGTCCGTGTTGTCCTCCATATTTTGATGGTGATTTGAAGCTAAGCAAAGACATTAAATGTCTAAATATGATTTCTGATTCTCTGTATTCTTGAGTTTGAATAAAAAATGAAAGAAACATTGTGGTAATTGTATTACAGTAAGAACCAGAGTGCATTATGATGCTTAACAGATAACCAGGAAATCAATCATCTGTGCGTAGACAAGTAATCTTGGTATCAATAACACATATGATGCTGTGTATCAGTGTTTGCACCAAATCTCATCACATGCTCGGTTATTTCAGGCTACCTGAATGTTTGTTTGTGAAAAAAAAACATGTTAAATATGTGGTTAGGACAACAGATGTCGCCTCAGCGCTGTCAGATGCAGGTTGTGTCCTGCAGGCAGAGATTGTGTGTGATAGTATGTCTGCATCAGGATGGATTCATAAGACAAAGGTTCAGTAGGATCCATCTAAAGTCTGTGTCCAAGATCACTGGGCTGTGTATAAAGATATATTCCTTTATGTTTAATTGAACTGTTGCAGAGAGAGAAAGATTTTTGCACAGAGAACATTCAAATTAAGCATCAAATCCTCATTTGTTTGCACAAAATCTGTATGTTTACGAATATCCATCTGATTGTATTGAGTAGAAAATTAAGAAAAAGTGTTAAGAGGTTAAATTTAACACACACTATTAAACATTTTAATGTTAATTAATGTCACTCCAAGTAGTCTTGTTTTACTTGTCGTTTGGGTGGTGGTTGTGCTCGAAATCTTCTGCAACTACATCTCCCATAATTTGGGGGGGATGTAAACAGGAAGTGTAATGTGGCCATGAGGTAGTTAAGGGCTACAACTTGAGCCGAGTTTGTTTTAGTGTGTATTTCTTTACATTTCGGAAGATTAGCACCATAAAAATGTTGCCGAATTATGTTTTAGCAGGTGTAGTTTGCAGTGTGACCATGGATGTACAGACAACTGTCACTGGAATACTTTTATACTGAAGAAAAGTTAAAAACGTGATTATTCTCAGGCAAGTTCGGTGTTACAACGAGCGTCTTTTTCTTCCCAATGATTTCTAAACGGATTTATGGACGTTTATTCGAGATGGACATCGAGGACAAAGATTATCTCTGGAAGAGTAAGTCCCATTTAATATAAAAATATGTGTTTCATATCAGATTTGAATTAAGAAGTAGTATTTATCTCTATATATATGCTGTCAATGCTGCTGGCTGGCGCTTTATATTACAGATAAACTCATAAATTGTTCCTTATTTGGCCAAATAGAAAAAAACATAAGAAAGAAAAACAAGATTGATTCTAGTAATGTCTACATAAATATATTTAATCAAAAAATATTAAATTATTATATTTGATTTAAATTAATTGATTGATTGATTGATTGATTGATTATAGTGTTGAAGAAGCCCCCAAATTATAGGAGATGTTGTCCCAAAATGTAGAGAGCGACTACCCCTCAAAATAGAAGTAAAAATAAATAAATAAATACTAGGAAAAATATTAAATAAAAAATATGTAGCTTGCTGGAGCCTACAGTTGGTTCACAGGGGGAAACTCAGAATTCAGAATGAATTAATTAATGGATAATACAATTTTCCCTCATTAAACCTCATTTATTTAACTATTTTTAAAATATTTTTCCACTGTGGCTCTCTGCCCACTCCCACAGCTGGAGCACAGCTGTATTAGCATAATGGTTCCCAATGAAAGGTTTCCCCTGCAGGTGAAGGTGGCCAACAGGAAAACATCTGTCCTGTTGCTGGAGTGGGTAACGTCTGCACATGTAAAACATTTCAGCTTCATTTGAATAGAAGCAAATGTCACCGCTCACCCCACAGGGCTTCCTGGGTCAGAGGTCACAGGAAGGACTTCCACATCAGAAACCGCGGGCACTCTTTGACCTTCAGATTTTAAAGTAAAATACCTTTCTGCTCTACCTCTCTCTTTGTTTTTCAGCCTTGCCTTCCTCCGTTCCCCCTCTTTCGAGATGAAAACAAAAGGCAGCAGAGGAAGTGGAGGAATCCTCAGCGAGAGGTGATGTAAAGGGCAGGTCACCCTCGCGCAGACAGACTGAAAGATCACAGCTTGCCTGGGGGCTCGTCATCGTCTCTGATGCTCCGAGGGAGTTTGTGACAAGTCGGGGGGAGGGGAGGGGGAAGGGGGAGGGTAGCATTGAAGGAGAGAGGGGCAGCTACCAGGGAATGAGATCGATTAAGTGCCTTTCGACTGAATCACTGACTGTGTGTAAATCCTCTCCTTTAATGCTGTGCCGCCTTTACCATCTGTAAGGAACTCGTGGAACAGGGCTCCCAGCACCAGATCGGAGGGGGGGGGGGTACCTGCAGGTACTGGAGGTTCTCATTCTGAGTTAATGAGATTTTAATCCGACGTATATAACAGCACCCCTCCACGGTGACATTTAAAGGAAGTCATTAAGTGGTGATGGGTGAGAGCAGAGGGGGTTTAAAAAGGAGCAGGGTGGCAAGTTGTGTCCTTTCTTTCCTGTACAGCAGAAATCATAGTTTTTACTCAGAGCGCTGTGCAGTAATATGACGTTTTTAGAGCGGTTTGAACGAACTCTGGTGCTCTGAGGTGTCACTTCCTCCTGCGATATATCTCGACACGCACTGGATGGATTGACGTGAACATTGGGGGAATGAAGGATGAAGTTTAGTGCTAATTAGCAAATGTCAAAGACACCCTAAGCTCAGCTGGTGAATGTGACAACAGACATTACATCCGATTGGCATTTCAGTGTTGTCACTCTGAGCGTGTTAGCAGCCGTGCATTAGCGTCGATCTTAAATGTACCATTCACTTTTTTGTTGCTTAAACAAATGCCCAGAACGTGGTCTCAACAGCAGCATAACATTTAATGAAATTAACTTTATGAGTGCAAATTGCCACTTGTTTTATCTCATCAAGGTTGGTTTGAATGTGTGCACCATGGTTCAAGTTTAAATGAATGCAACTTATAGTTGTGATGATTTATTCTGTGTTTGATGGCTGCAGGAGGACTGCTGTTAATACTAATGTGGGAACTATGGAAGAGTCTTCAGGTTGCTCCACTTTCTGTCTTATTGTTGACTGTAAACGTAACTGAATCAAGTTTATTACTGTTGTATGATTCTTACTTTCTCTGTCAGCTGTGTTGTATGTTAAGACTTTAATTTGTCTCACACTCGTAGATCTGCAGCGTCAGTCTCCTCTGGTAGGATATTTTATTTATTTTTTAACAGCTGCTGTGTTTAATTTAGGAAGGAATTTAGTTGAATATTTAATATTTAGAACATAAAGAAAGAGTAAAAACCTTAAACAATTGGCAAGTTCCTGATTGTGCTGGAGATATTTCTAGAGGCACAACTGTTCTTTAGGTAAAGACCCAGGTTTTGTTGTGCTCTTTACGCCGAAGAACATTTAGTGATAACTTAAGTGTAAACTGTTGTCTTCTTTGTAGCTCACAGTGTCTCTTAAAGCAGCGCGCACAAAGCTACATTTTAAAAGTTTGAGAGAATTTATACTTATTTCTGAGCTCAAACTGTTTCCTGTTGTTAGTAAGCTGTCAGAGAGGCTCTGTGGTCCAGTGGTGTTGTCAGCTGTCTGTGAATGTGCGTTCACTGGTTCGATTCTCCCTTGTGTGTTTTTCATTTAAAGGCAGACGTCCTCAGCAGTGGACTGAAAGTCCGTCAGAGAACAGCTCCGAGTGCGGACGGTCCGGTGGAGCAGCGGCATCGAAAGCGATTCGCAAAGCACCTGCTACCATGTAGCAGTGGGTTCAATTCCCACGGAAGTGGATGAGGAGGAGGGCCGTGACCTCCTCTGCCCCCCAGAGACCTGTAAGCAGAAACTCCACCCAGCTGAGGTTTTACAAACTGTTGGAGAAATGGGATTGAATGTTGCTTCTTGTTGCAGGTGTACAACGCCTACAGGTGGACTTTATTTTACTTATTCATTACTACTAATCCTACTTACATGATCAATTATTCTACTAATTCCTGATACATTGTCAGTTATGTGATGTTGTCATTAAGCTCAGTTACTTTGTATCACTAGTGTTTACTGTGTGTGTTTAATGGTTTCAGAGCGTCTCATAGGAGTCAGGAACGACCAGATCAGAACCAACTATTGTGTTTGTTTCCCAACAAGGACTTGAGCTCCCAGGTCCAGTTTACAGACCTGTCACTGTCTTATCTCACTGAGCTATTTGTTGGGACAATAGAGTTGATCTTGTTGTTGCTTTTCTTTGCATTTTTTAGATGAAAACACAGAAAAGCATTATCAGAAGACATTTTGAATTTGATCCCCCTCCCCTTGGATCATCAAGTAGATTCACCTTATCTCACTGAGCTACACCTGAGGGTTACAAGTCACTGGTTTGTTGTATTTATTGTTCATGTTGCTGAAGGGAAAACTGAAAATCCTCAAAAACCTTCCACCTCAGATATTAACATCAGCAGATTATCTCACTGAGCTATTTCTACTGATGGATTATTATTTTTAGTAAAGCACTAATACCTGTGACGTCCATAAATGTGCAGGAAAGCAGCACTGTTATACCTGAGACACAAGGAGCTCCATTAGAGCTCGTATAACCCCCCAGATTATAAAACTGTAAAAAATGAAGAGAATGCAGTAAAAGGAAAGTTTAAAATACCCTCAGCAGGAATAGCTCAGCAAGATAAGCAGCTGATGGTGTTGATACCTGAGGTAGAGGGTTCAAATCCAAGCTCATGCGTTGTGAGATTTTTAAAGGTTTCTCCTCAGTAATGTGAACAATAAATACAACTACGAAGCTCTCTCTCTGCTCAAAGAGGTGAAGAAAAGTAACAACTGACCCAGACTCTACTGTCAGTGGTACTGTGTCAGTGAATAAGCAGATGATTGTCTGATTGGAAGTGGGGTTTGAGCCTCGCTCAACTCTGAATTATGAAGTCAGATGTTCGTAGAAACAAGTGAAAAGCTGTTAGAAGCACAGAGAGTCTCAGATCAAACAGCGCAGAGTGTTAGAAGAGTGATCAGGAGACCAAAGGTCGGGTGTTCGATTCTCTTATGAGACTGAGTGTTTTGTGTTCCAGCAGCCAAAGTAAAGAGATAAAAGCGCCCGGAGAAGATGTTCTAGTGTGAAGGGAGCATGGTGGCGCAGTGTGCATGGGAGCGGCCAGAATGCAGAAGTGTCTGGTTCGAGGCTCGCTCGGCGCCGGATGCCAGGTTCCTGGAGCCTCACCCCGCTGCAGAGGGAGAGGAGGGGGCCGTGTCCCCTCCCAGGCTTCCAGAGAGGTAAAAGCAGGGGGTTATAGATTTTAAAATGATTTTATTGAACATTAACAACATACACATACAACAATAACACCCCTCTTCCCCCTCCCCTCAGGAAGTCTTATCTGTGGATCGCCCCCTCCCCTCCACGATGAAGTCTAAGAAGACTTCATCGTGGAGGGGAGGGGGCGATCAGGAAACAGGAGAGAGAGAGAGGGAGAGAGAGAAAAAAAAGTTAGTACAGGTAGCACACACTTTAAATTATTAAATTAAATTAGACACTATTATATTAAATTAAACACTACTATATTATATTCAATTAAATTAGACACTATTGTACTATATTAAATTTAATTAAATTAAGTTAGAAACTGTTTTATTATAGTATATTTAATTAAATTATATTAAATTAAATTGACACTATTATATTATATTACATTATATTAGACACTACTATATTATATTATATTATATTATATTAAATTAAATTAGACTACTATATTATATGAAATTAAATTAGACACTATTATATTAAATTAAACACTACTATATTATATTAAATTATATTATATTACATTAAATTAGACACTATTATATTACATTATATTATATTAGACAGTGCTATTATATTATACTATATATCCCATTAAACACTTTTATATTAAATTAAACACTATTATATTATATTAAATTAAATTAGACACTTCTATATTATATTATACTATATTACATTAAACACTATTATATGAAATTAAATTAGACACTATTATATTACATTACATTATATTAGACAGTACTATATTATATTAGACTATATATTACATTAAACACTATTCTATTAAATTAAATTAGACACTATTATATTATATTAAATTATATTAAATTAAATTAAATTAAATTAGACACTACTATATTATATTAAATTAAATTAAAACTAAAAAATTATATTAAAAACACTAAAATAAAATAAAAAAAAAAAAAAAAAAAAAAAAAAAATATAAAAAAAAAAAAATATAATATTACTACATATACAAGAATAATGTAAGATACATACCACAGCATCGCAGTGGAAGACGGTTACAGCAGCGTGTCCGGGGTTCTGGTTGGGAGCGATGGGATTTGGGTTACAGGAGCCTGAGGGTCCAGAATTTCCTTAATTTCTGTGGAAACAACCAAAGGAAATAGTTAATATTAATAGTTAGTAAGAGTTAAAACAAGTAACTGCAGCTTGAGCTCCCAGAAACCAAAGCAGAGCACAATAAGAACACTTACTGAGGTTGGATTTCACCCCACGGACCTCTCCAATATCTGTAATTTACACACAGTCAATATATCAACAGTTAGTGTTTAATCAGTTAGTGAATAATAACATAAACTCTGTAAAGCGGACTTACCTGAAGACTCTTCTGTGTTTCCTGCAGGCCGTGTCAACAGCAGTCCTCCTGTAACTCTGGACATCAGCCTTCAACCTGTAAGAAACTGACATATTATAACACTGTCAGACAATTCAATTCAAACTCAAACCCACAACCTAAAGACTGACACACAGTCAGTGGTTGCAGCTTTGTGTAGATTACAGAGAAACAACAAACATTTATAGGATTCAGTCACATTTATAATCAACATTAAGACTAGAAAGTGGACCAACCTGAAGACTCTTCCATAGTTCCCACAGAGCCTCAGCAGCAGTCCTCCTGCAGCCATCAGACACACAATAAAGTCTAATTATTGACAGAGCAACAAACAAACAATCAATATATCCAAAGATCCAGAAACAGTCACTTTGTTTGTCTTTGTTGTTCGAGACGCTGTTCGCTTGTCGCTTTCACTGAATGCTCATCAACAGGTGGCGTTGATTTCCTCTGACAATAACAGCAAAAAAAACAACAACAACGACTGTTTAAAAGGTAATGTTCATTCTCACAATAAGCTCTCATTGTCACCTTAATGTAACTCGAGTGAATTTCACCGATTGTTTGTTTAGCTGTTAGTCAGCGAGCAACAGACGCAGCGACCCTGTTTTTTGTTTATTTGTTTGTTTGTTTGTGTGGCCGTTCAGCCTCTGACTGACCTTCTAACTCACAACAAACTCCAGTTCTTCGTCTTATGTCCTCTTTTCTTCTTCCTCTCGTCCTCCAAACGTCTCCATGAAGCAGATATTCCCAGTATTCCCTCTCTAGTCCACAATGACTCTCCACCAGGGAACAGACTCTCCACCGGGCTGCTCAGGCGAACTGACGCCATGACGGAAAGTTCGCGGTCGCTCCGGATACTTGAACCTGTTTCATGAAGACGTTTAGAGGACGAGAGGAAGAAGGAGAGACAATAAAAGAGGGAACTTCAGTTTCCTGTGAGTTATAAGGTCAGTCAGAGGCGGAACAGCCACACAAACAAACAAACAAACACAAACAAACACAGGGTCGCCGCGTCTGTAGTTAACGACGTCAGCTAGCGAACACCTATGCTAAAAGTTGTTGACTATAAACAAACAAACAAACATCGGTCAAACTCCTGAGAATGAACATTACCTTTTAAACAGTCGTTGTTGTTGTTTTCTTGCTGTTATTGTCAGAGGAAATCAACGCCACCTGTTGATGAGCATTCAGTGAAAGCGACAAGCGAACAGCGTCTCGAACAACAAAGACAAACAATGTGATAATGAAGCTGCTGGTAGTTCAATGGCTGCTGTTTGTTTGTTTGTTTGTTTGTTGTTTCCTCGCTGTGTGAGAATATCAGAGATCGATTAAGGTCATTATCCACTGTCATTGTCTCACTGACTGATCAAACAGTGTAACGTTGCTCTTGTGGAGCAGTACCGGCAGTAACACTGAAACCGAGCCAGCTGTGTGTGATTGACCTTTATTGGAGCCAATAAGATCTGCTGCCACTAGAGGGTCTGATTATTATTGATTATTGGCTCATTGAATTATTCTACTACAGTATCTGGCAGGAACATGGTGACAATATCTTTGTTTTCCTTTTGTTGTGATACAATTGGCCTCAAAGTCTCACTATTCTTCCAATAATTGTACAGATTCTAGACACCAGTATCATCTTTAAAACAGCTTTTCCTTCTTTGATTTTTAAAGACTTTATTAGTTTAAATATATATATTAAATGTCACTATTTCTGTTTATTTTCTATTTCCCAAGGGAAGAAAACATGTAAAAATATTAAAATATATATGAACGTGAAAATAATTCAAAATGAAATGAAAGATAATCAAATAAAAACTGGGATGCAAAACTCATCATTCCCACTAACTGTTCCTATTGCAATTGTAAAATCTGTTGCGATCAATACAATCAATATAATATAATATATCATGAATATGCCATTTAATGAATGCAACCTGATGATTTATTCTGTGTTTGATGGTTTCAGGAGGACTGCTGCTGACACGCTCTGTGGGAACTATGGAAACTATAGGCTCTGTTATTTTATTATATATCTTAGGCTCTTGTTATATTTCTATTTCCTATCTGTAACTGAATCCTATAAAAAGTTGGTTCCACCTTGTCCTTACAAACCTAATTTATTCCATAACCCTCTGCTTCTCATCAAGATCAGCCAAGAACCGGCAGACACCGTTGTCCACTTCTTGGCTCAAGGGACTCGAGTGTTTGTGAACTACTAAAGAGTCTTCAGGTAAGTCCACTTTCCAGTCTTAATGTTGGTGAACATTCATATCAGTACTAGTAACCATTCATGAGCAAGACTTATTATTATATCCAAAATAAATACTGGAGGGCACTCACTAAATTATTAACATGTATCTTTGCATATAAACATATTGGTAATAACGTTTTACTTTAGAATAAAAAGGATTTAATCTGAATTAACCACAAAATGAAATCAATAAGAATGTATTAATGTTGTTGTCCTATAGTACATATACAGTCTTACTGTTGACGTAAATATCAGTACAACTATATCTGGTTTTAGTATTAAAAGTCCAAATATGTCATTTAGTGTTAGATAAGTAAAGTGAATGAATAGGAGTCGACCAGTCGCAGACCTCAATGTCACCTTCAGAAACCAAAATCCAAATCCATAACTCTCTGTTCTCTCCCGAGGTTGGTTTCAATGTGTGCACCGTGGATTAAATGAATGAAATGATTCTGAAAGAAGAAAAACAATAACAAAATAATTAGTTAATAAAGTTTTCAGTTGAACTGAAATGGACACATGAAGAACCCAAGAAGGACTTGAACTCCCAGATCCAGATCACAGACCTGTCAGCATCTTATCTCACTGAGCTTTCACACTGAAGGAGAAAACATTGAAAATAGTCAGAACAGTCAGTTGGGTTTGAACAACTTCATACCTCCGAGAAGAGAGAATCAACTGTGACAACTGTTTACTCATTGAGCTATATGTTGGGACAGTTGATTTGTACTTGTTGTTGCTTTTCTTTACATTTTTGAGGAGAAAACACAGAAAAGTGTTATCAGAAGATAAACTGGGTTTGATTCCTCCACTCTAGATCATCAGGTAGCAGCACCTTATCTCAGTGAGCTACACCTGAGAGTTATAATCATTGGTTCGTTGTTATATTTATTATTCACGTTGCTGAAGTAAACGCTTAAAGATCTCAGTAAAGGTTGTCTGGGACTTGAACCTTCCAAATCAGGTATCAATATAAGCTACTTATCTCACTGAGCTATTTGCACAGGTGAGTTTTTTCCTTTCAAAGCACTAATACCTGTGACCTCCATGAATGTGCAGGAACGATAGACTTTATTAATTCTTGAAATTGGGTCGTCATAGCACCCAGGTACATTGGTAGAAAAGATAAAAAAGATAAAGACACCGCAGCAAAGAAGATGTGTTGTACCTGATCTCCATTATAGTTCATATAACCCCAGGGTTATCTGTCCAGTGTAAAACCTAAATTAAATGTAGTAAAAGTAAATGAAAGAAGTAACAAAAAGAATCCAATCAGCAGGAATAGCTCAGTAAGATCAGTAGCTGATGTGGTTGATACCTGAGGTTGAAGGTTCAAATCCAAGCTCTTGCATTTGGTGATTTTTAAAGGTTTCTCCTCAGTGATGTGAACAATAAATACAACTACGAAGCAGCAAATTCCCAACCTGAGTTGTAGCTCAGTGCTGTTAAAGGATGGTCCTATAGCTCAATGTGGAAGATGGAAGCAAGTTCAGAGGTTGTGGCTTCAAACCTTTGACATTGTGACTTTTGAAATTCAACACCGAGAAGAAGAAGACTGAAAGCCTCTAAGAAACAAGGAAGAAATGTCTGTGAACTGTGTTAGTAGGTTAATCAACACTTCTGACGATGGGTTTGATTCCCTTATGAGGCTCAGTGAATTTTAAAGTCCAGTGCCCCAAAGTGAAGAAATAAAAGCGCCCAGAGAGCAGGTTCTAGTGCGAAGGGGGCTCGGTGGCGTGGTGGCTTCGTCTTGTGACTGTAGGGTCAGCCAGTGGAGGAACCGCTGGTTCGAATACCACCCGGCCGGTTCCTGGACTATCGATCCCATGGCAGTGGGTGAGGGAGGGGGCCTTGTCCCCTCCCGAAGCTCAAGAGAGATCAAAGCAGGGGGTTATCGAACACAGAGCCACGAGCGGCTGGAATTTTGCTCAAATGTTTTAAGCTTTCCGTGTCCCAGTGTGAAGGGGAGGTTGGCAGACGCCGCCACAGGTGCCTTTTTGGCAAGAAATTGATGACGTCAGAGCTCCCCTAGTGGCATACGCAGCAACTGCAGTGGTCAGACTCAACCATTTGTCACTGAATCCTTGCCCACACACAGCAGTGGTTTGGATTCCAGGTAGGATTGTAGGTATTTGAAAACTCTAAGGTGATGGACAAACAAAAACAACTAATCAGATAATCTGAATCTGAATTAAAAACTACTGGCAGCACTTTGGGTGCTGGGTTCCTGGAGTCTCACCCCGCTGCAGAGGGAGAGGAGGGGGCCGTGTCCCCTCCCGGAGAGATGGAAGCAGGGGGTTATGGATTTTAAAATAATTTTATTGAGCGTTTACACTGGCAACACACATCACAACAACCGGGTGGCCCCTCCCCTCCACAAAGAAGACTTCATTGTGGAGGGGAGGGGGGATCCAGAAACCAGGACCTGAGAGAGAGAGAGAGAGAGAGAGAGAGAGAGTGATTAGTACAGACAAGATGAGACATTATGCAGCACAATCCAATAAAGTTTTTCAATAATGTAGAAAAGAAATCACATATTAATACTAATAATTCACTCACTGTCTCTGGAAGTGACGCCTGGACAGACTGAAGTCCTTCTGTGGCGGCGTCCACGTCCCACGACTCGCTGGCACACCCTGGAGGCAGAGAGAGAGAGAGAGAGAGAGAGAGAGAGAGAGAGAGAGAGAGAGAGAGCAGGTGATTAGTACAGACCTGCTACTAATATATGGCAATATAGACACATTCTAATATATATCATTTAGTAAAGTGACGAGCCCTGCTTGGTGACATATTTGATGGGTATTTCATATTAGAATTAAAACTACAATAAACCCACAATAAAAGTGTATCCTTTTCTAGCACCTGTTTAAGTTGCGACAGCCTATGAAGCTTTGGCGACCCCTAGTGGGGGCCCCGGGCTCCAGGTTGGGAACCGCTGTAGCAAAGAATACAGTAAAGAGTGAGATGAAAGAAGTTGAGCTCCATTTATATTCATAATCATCACATTCACAATCCCTCGGCCGAGAAGACGACATGCTGCAGTAGCCATTTTAAAAATGCCTCAGGGTCCACAGTCTGTGGCTGGCTGCAGAATTTCTTTCATTTCTGTGAAAATAAACTAATTTAATAGTGATTTCTATTTAAGAGTTAAATTTCAAAGAGGTGAAGACTACGGTGGCCCTGAGGTGCAAATCACAACGGCAAATCAGAAAGCACAACACAAAAAGAGAAAACACAACGACAAATCAGAAAACACATAGATATGGACTATTGGAACCCCTGTTTCTACCTCTCTTAGGTATCCCACATTAACATGGACGTATTAATACAATATTTTCCTTATTTAGTGGTTTGAATTTTCAGATTTGGCAACTTGAACGCATAGGTCGTTGTTGTGTTTTCTCTTTTTGTGTTGTGTTTTCTGATTTGCTGTTGTGATTTGCACCTCAGGGCCACCGTAGAAGACAGACTCTATTCTCTGGCAAACAGCCTGGTCCTGCATCAGAGGAGTTTGTTAAAACAAGTTGAGAGTGTCACAAAGCGCAGCCGGAGCTCCGAGGAACCAAAGCAGAGCACATTAAGTGTACAGTACACACACTGTTATTCTTTCTAAGCTCTGATGCAGACAATGTATGTTTGCTGCTCACTTTGAGTTCAATCAGACCGTAATTAGGAGGCAGTGCTAAATGCTATTGTTTGTTTGTTTGTTTTATTCAATGTAAATGAATTGTGTGGTCAATATAAGAAAGACAATCTAATCAATCTCTGGGTCCTTTAAGCCACCAGCCAAACAAAGGCCTCCAACCCTGTGGAGCTGCTGCATGGATTAGCTGAACATGTGGTCTAGATAGTTTAATGAATGCAGTGAGAATGAACACTGCCTACAACCTGACGCACACATTATCTGCACTAATAGGACACAATCTGAGCTTCAAGGGCAACATACATGAGCTCCAAACCATTAACTGTGCAAGAAATGAACAAGTTTGAACAACACTTACTTCTCTCATGCAGGAAATACCTGGCTTTTCTTCTTCTCTGGATTTACTGGCGGATCACAAACAACACCGGGTGCACGTCGCCACCTACGGCACAGGAGTGTGTAGCAGCCCCACAAGCATTAGAGGCTGCCCTAGTCATGGCTGATTTGGTACTTTTTTTCTTCACAGTTCCTGTGGGACATGCTGAGGGATTTATGAAAAGACAAAGACGAAGAAACCTGAATTAGTCATTTATTCATGGCTGCTGTTAGAACACATCTGTGCTTTTAGGATGCTACATGTTACCTCTAATGTACTTGGCAACACAGCTCCAGTGGTCAGCACAGCAGCTGCAGTGGTCCCTTCCACCAACTTGGTTCATCTGGATTAGAAGCAGAGGGTTATGGGATGTATAACCATGAGAATATGACATTTTACTCAAATGTTTAAACTTGTTTTTGTTTTTTGGTTTGTCAGCCTTCAAATGATCAAAATGCAGACAATGTGTGTTTGCTGCTTACTTTGAGTTCTGTTACAATCAGATCAGAATTATGTGGCAGTATTGAATGCTTTTATTTTTTTTGGAATAAATACACTTTCATAATTGCTTCTCTACTTCCAGACTGACACAGTTAAACTCCACGAGTTCAGTCGGATTAAAACCCCCCCACTCTTTGGAGACACTAAATATTACATCGTTCTCCTGATTAATAAAGTGAGTGTGTCTTTAAGAAGAACTTAGGTGATATATTTTATAGATATTTCATATTATATTCAAACTGTACAATGAACTCAAAGAAGTTTGTGTAAAACGGTTATTTCCTATATTTTTTTATGAAATTCTCTGTCTGTATTTTATTAGCATTGAAAAGCAACTAAACTATATTAGTAACTCTTGAATTCTTGTTAATGTCCAATTTATAACACTTTAGACCTGAGTTAGTAACTCCAATTATTGGGATAATAGTCAGACAATAACAGGAAACAACTGTTTAATCCCTCATTGTATTTAATATCAAATCATTCCCACTGCGAGGGCGGCTGTGTCCTGAGGTTCAATAATAATAATTAGTCATAAAAAAGGTCTGACTGACCTTATAACTCGAACTCCATGCATGAGGCAGTTCTGGTAAGAGGAGTTTATTCTTTGGGGAGAACTTTATTTATCCCTGTTTAAAATGAAAAAGATGAATCTAACCCCAACAGTCTGAGTTTGGGGAAAATAAACATTGCTCAGAGTGAATATGTTTGTGTGTTTGGTCTTCATCACTGTCAGTAACACATCCCTCAGAGGAGGGTCAGAGTACTTTGTGGGCTTGTAAGTAGGAATGGACCCAAGAACCATCAGTCTTTTCCTTCATTTTATAGATATTTCACATTATATTAAACTGTACAATGAAACAATCCTGGGTAAATATACAGCTCCGTCTTCAGGACAGAGAAATCATTTGAGTGTTATATTGTATCACATAAAAAAGAAAATCAGCTAGTGATATTGGTTGACCAAAGGTATCAGCATTATTTGCACATTGTCACTTAACTTGTGCAGCTTGACTTCAGGGAGTAAGGATCATTATGAAATCAATATGAGCCACAGAAGAGGTGCAGATTTTGCAATCAACACAAAAAAGAAATCAGAGATATGAACAGAATCATACAGTATTTACATTCCCACACTGCGAGGAACAGAACAAATAAGACGTGCAGAAAATGAGAGCTGATTTATTTCATGTCTCCCATCCACAATCCCTTCAGTGACTCGGTGTGAAAGAGCGCATTGTTGCCAGGCAGAAACACAACACGATGGCACACAATCTGAGGATGAAGAGTCCGCTTAATTTTCACTGCGTAGGCGGAAACACTCGAACCGCCGTCACAAAACACACTGCAACTTCTGTCCACATTCCTCTCATGGAGATGTTTGGTCCTCCGTCGGCGCCAGTTGGACACATTTTGAGACAAACGGCCTCTTGTTTTGCCGGGAAAAGAGGAATCTTTTGCTACATTGATGTTAATATTCCTCTTGGATTTGACGCAGAACTTCTCTCGTTGTTTGAGGTTGACTGGCAGGTGTCCATTGAAATGCAGTTGAAAGAGCTTCCTGTCTGCACAAAGCCTGTGAGTGACCCAGGTAAATGTCAGGACACCTTGCGAAAGGTTTCTTTGTTCGTCTAGAGGAGGTTCAAGAAAGGTTTGAACCATTATTTCACCCCATAAAGTGGAGATTTTCTAGTTTCGGGGCATTTTTGTCACTCTTTTCTCCTCACGTCTGGACTCTCACAGACATTAAGTCTTCTCAGTTCACAGGAAGTCATTTTAGTGCTTCATGCTTTAAAAACAACCTCCTTATTTAATGACTTTCACTAGCAATTAGTCTAAAGGCACAAATAACACCAAATAATGATGTATATGAAATATGTCATATCAATATTTGAACTTTTACTTGCTTGCAAGAGGTCGATGGGATTAATTTCCCAGTTAATTATCATCTTATTTACCATAATTATGAGCTGAATAAGTGAGGGTTTACCGAGTTGTTGTGGGGCCGTCTGGTCCCCGCGCTCTTACTCACAGTTCTAATTAAAACTCATCAAAACATCATTATTTTGCGACAACTTGTTTATGGAAACCAGGAGAATGGCTGATAATTGCCACTCACCCGTTTCTAATTACTAACACCGGCACTCGAGCTCATGGGCTGGGGAAGGCGTTAACACTGTCGGCGCATGCAAGGCATGGCCGGATTATCTGCGAGGGGGGTCATGGGGGCTCAAATGAACCCCCAGCATGCACATCGATTATGACATTACCTGTCGTATCCGGCTCTGAACAGGCTGTTTTAATACATCATTTCACCTATTCGAGAGGCTAAATATAAGAGGCCTGTATTTTTTTTGCTCAATGTTTCCAAAATGACTATGATTTTAGATTAGAAAGTGGGAAATCTGGCAGAAATTAGACACAAATTACACAATTCCTTATCTAAATTTGACCATTTTAGTCCAAAAAGTGGGTTTGTGGACTTCCTATTTCCTTTATACGCATGTAGGGAGAGAAGAAACACATAGCAATTGAACATAAATACCTTTTTTTTTTCAAGAGGCCATTCAAATCCTTCTCCTGGAGGTATACATGTTCTGGGGCCACAGCCTTGTTTGCAGCATATTCCAGGTGACTTGGAGCCTAAAAACTGCTAACAAAGACAAATGCATTTGGATAAGAAATTCCCTTTGAATTAAGGAGAAAAAGAAGAATAAATGGAGGAAGACAGTAGTTGATACAAACCCCCCTCTGCCCATCATCCTCACACTTTTCAATTAGTGTGCAGGCAGACACCTCGGCGTGGCATCACCGTCCTAATCCTCCAGAGGAAAAAAAAAAAAGCAGCAGTGGCGGTCATATGCCAACCAGATTTGTCCCATTATTCATTACAATTAATTGCTTCCCCGTTCACCCGGCCTTTTCCCAGGAAGGCGGCGCAGTGCGGACGTCTCCGCTGCAGATTGTAATATGAGCGCAGGACTTAAAGCTGTCATTCAAATCTCACTGTGACCTTTAGGGAGAAAAGGCTGTTTTCCACCCAGTTTGCAGCCAGCCGACGGTGAAGTTTAATATGTGTGTGTGTGTGTGTGTGCGCGCTTCTGTCCTTGTGAGAACCAGTGTGAGTGAGGATATTTTTACCAGGTGCAACCTGACCTGATGTTTTACAATTACAGTAACACTTATAGGACACTAAATCCTTCTGAACTCCACCTGCAGCTTTATGTATAAATAAACTATTTGCTAAAAAGCTACTATATCAATTTACAGTAGATGTTGTTTTCCACTCTAAACAATAGAGGTCAGAAGAGAGGCAGAAAATATACTCAGATTGTTCAAGATGAGAAGTAAAATTAGGGTTATTGGAGAGCGAGATTTCACTAAAAGGTCCATTAAGTAGCTTTCAATCATATTACAGCGCTTCTTCTTTGGCTCCACACTGACAAGAAGTCCTTAAAGCTGCAGTAGGTAACTTTTAGAAAAATAACTTTCACTATATCCTGAAAGAAGAACATGAGACAGATAATCTGTGACAAAATCAGGTGCCTCCTAGGTGAATACACCACCTGAACAAAAGCAACCAATCAGAGCCAAAAAGGATAGCTGATCGTTTAGTCTCATTCCCAAATACTGACGCTCAATAAACAGTAAACAGACAATCACACAAACTCAAAAAGCTGGTTATTTCTCAGTTATCTCCTTTAACTTCAGTGTAGTTATTGCAGCAATAAAAATATATTAAGTAATTTCACAAGATAAAACATCAAATTAAAAAACAAATTCATACAAACCAAATTAAAAGAGACCTCCTCATACAGTGAACATCAGGCTGTCACATGACTGCTACCTGCTGTTATGACGCCAGGTATGAATGACACAAGAAACACAAAAAGCCAAGCAACCAGATACATTTAATTAGATAATTGCTTTGTTTTCTTTCTTTTTTTTTTTTTACCTGAAGACTGACTCATAGTATTCTTACAGTATTCGTGGAAAAGAAAAAAAAAAAGAAAAAGGAGGAGGAATATGATTCTCTTTGAGCCTGGATAAAGCTGTAATTTCATCCAAAGAAGACAATCAAACATCGGGATGTGGTTTTAAGTCGTGCAGCCCACGAGCGATGCTTGACGGGGCCGGCGTTGGCAGTTTGAAGGGTCCTCAGTGCCGAGGTATTGTAGCCGAACCCCCATGTGACCACACACTGATACACACACGTCAGTAACAGTTACAGTGTTTGGTACATGGGAGGAAACCAGTATGGAATGATTCTGTTCTCTGCGTAAGAAGAAGTCCATAGAAAATCTGAATATAAATCATAATATGAAGGCAATAAGGAAGCACAGTCACACGTCTTTTACACTATAAAACCTTCAAGCGAGGGCTGCCATGTTGGAGGAATGAAACCTAACACGTAATCAACAGTTACGTAATTTAACTTTTTGAATGGTTTTAGTGTCATATGATGGTCTGACTGCTGCTTCAGAGGCTTTTCTACACTGGCACAGTACAAAAAAACTAAATTCAGCTGGGTTTTTCTTTATTTTTTTGGATACTGGTTCCAATACCTGAGTTTCAGTACTGCAAAAAAATGCAGTATTGCCAATAAAACTATTTGTTTGTTTGCCATAGTGGGCATTCAGACCCAAAACCCTGCATTAAAAGCACACAAGGGGCCCACTCAAAAGTATTTGACATCACCGTTTTCCCCACCCAGTCCCGCCCACTTCAAACCAGTAAGAAGAGCTAAGACAAAAACAATAATACTAAATAATAACTGGCAGAAAGTCCGTTCATTAACATAAGAATACACATTTAGACATTTTCAGGGCCTTTAAATGTTAAATGTCTAAACACAAACATCTATACAAGACCTGTGTCTGAATAAAATACTGTAAAATAATGATTTAAAATGAGCTATATATATATAGAACAATAAGTAAATAAGGTGACGGATCAGACTGCCTGTGCTTTGACACCCAGCCCTTCAAAATAAGTGTCATTTTTGACTTACACTGGTCAGATTCTGGTCGTTAAGCCCTCCAACATGGCAGCTCGTTCTAAAAAAAAACAAAAAAACTGACATACAATACATTTTAAATACTATTCTTTATATAACAATTTAAATATCTTAACATTCTTAACATAAATTCCTGTATTGGTTTAACATGGAGTGTGGTATTGTGAAAATGTTTTAGGCACATCAAGGCACATATCATACATTCATACAGTGCATTGCCTTCCTGAAAAATCACACAAAAGCTGCAGATAAAACATGCTGAAATGTCTATAGTGGGTTTAAGAACACAATTTTCTCACATATAAACAGTGAAGCGAGGAGCGTGCAGGATTATATAATATCAGACGGACTGGATGTGCGTTCATACAGCATTTTAGATTTCTCTCTGCTCTCCACCACGAGCACGGAAGTAAAGAGAATAAACTCCACGTCAAACACGTTGTAAAAATAAAGATTTTGCATTACATTATTTAGAGAATAGTTAACACGTAGCATGCGTAATAAAATCCTAATAAAATCACTCAAACATATAATAAGTCCCTTTAAAATCCTGCTTTTAAATCTATAATCTCTGTAAGTGTATTTCTGTCTGTAAACAGCTGCAGTGACTTGAGACAAAAGGAAATACATGATTTAAAAAATAAATAAGGAAAGTACAGCAGCAGTGATTAAAAAGCATCTTCATCAGTAACGCTAAAGCTGGAACCCTGGTCGTGTAAACCTCAGTATCAGTATTAGTTTGCTAGTAGTGCAATAGATGGAAAACACAGTACACAGGAAGGTGTAAGAGGAACTTGTAACACGAAGATCAGAAACATGACGTAGAAATGCTCGGTGAGGCTTTCTTTTAGGGGACCATCATTTCTTTAAATTTCATAGAAGGTTTCCTGGAAAGAATTTGCTCATTTGTTACTAATTATAGGTCAAATATAAAGAAAAGAAATATAAAGTAAATACTCATTTTTGTTAATAATTGTTCAGTTATTACTCAGGTTAAGGTGTTTCCAAAAAATATCGTAATTTAAGACCTAATTTTTCGTTTTACCTTCAGATAATTGAGGATTTGTTGCTTTTCTTAATCAATTATCATTATTTGACAAACTGAATATCTTAATAATTTGAAGAGGCGATCAGACAAAACAAGGACTGCTATAATCCCAGTGATGACTTCTGCCCTTTACTGTTTCTTTCTTTCTTTCTCGTCTTTTCATTAAAAAAACTGTCAAACCAAAGATTCCTTTATATTAAGTATAAATACTAAATACTAAGTATAAATCTTTTTTTTTTTACACAATTCATTTTTTTTATACATAAAAAAAACGTTAACATTCTCCTCAGAGCCCCAAACAGCTGACATTAAGAAGCTCTCACTCGCCTTTAACTCTTTTAAGTAAAAGTGTGTAGAACTGTGCGAGCGTTGGTAGAAAAGGATCAAAAGACTCTCTAGGTTATGTGAACTCTCTCTCTGTTTGTATCATTCTTTCCAGGAAACCTGAAAGTAAGTGTGAGGAGATGATGGAGCTGTGAAATAAAGCCTAACCGAATCTGAAGAAGCTGCATCGCACTGAGGACAGTGTTTCCCCAACAATCAGTGTCGATTATGTTCACTACAAAGACAATGATTAAAAAGACAGTATAAAACAGATACATTGTGCGCTGTGTAAAATCAGAGGCACCTGATGTTGAGAGGAAAGACAGACAGAGGGATCGACTCTCTGACTTCATGAAAAACAAACCTCAATCATTAGATACTATTTCACCCAAAACACTCAGGAGTGATGCAGGTCTGCACTTGATTTGGCCAAATTCATCCGGCTGCTTGCTTGATTGCATTATTGTCATTCAAATAGCTCCATTTGCATGAGCCCATTTTCTTATTTTTTTGTCACCACCACCTTGAAAAAGGAGCAGAAGGTTCTCTTGGCATCCTTGAAAAAATCCCCCCCTCCTCGTCTCGGGGGGCTCAGACGCCGCCCCCGCTCCGGTCCACCGTCACCGGCCCTCGCTTATCCAGAGTTTCCTCCGCCGATTTCATCAGAATGGCCAGACGGCTGTCAGACACCTGTCCCTTCTTCACGGCGCTCATCAGCTACACAGGAAACGGCAGAGAACACAGTCTACAATGTGTGCGATAACAGCGGGGAAAGGTTACCTTGTCAAACCGAGCCGAGGTTGAAATAATTATCTGTACCACGGCGGAAATATCCCCAGTGAAAGGCTCTGGAGCCGTCCGATCCCCCTTCACATGCCGGACGTTAAGAGGTAGAAAATGAAACCAACACCAACCGTGTTCTTTATGTGTTAAAGCTGAATTAGGTGTTTTTCTACACAGAAATTGAGCCATTTTATGAGCCAGTGCTCTTTATATTCAATATACCTGATTCAATTTGCTGCAGAGCATCTAAAAACATCACATTTAAGAATTTATGCATATTTATTTAGAGGTTTTTACAGGATAAGGAAAGTTTTCTTCTATATTTTCCTTATTGTCAACAAAACCCATTAAGTCCAAAAACAACATGTTAGTGTGTGTACATATCTATATATACGGTGTGTATATGTATATATAGATATCTATTTATAGGTGTGTTTGTATGTTTATTAACCTTTTGTGCTATATTGCACTCTTTGCTGTTACACAATGCTTAAGGTTTTATCAATTCATTCCTTTATTTTCTCTTTTAGTTCGGTTGCTGTTGTTTTTCAGCTGGTTCATGTGTGAAGAGTAAAAATTAAACACTGTGTTAGTGTGTAATCTGTGTAATCATTTCGCATTCATACTAGATCGCTATATTATTAAAAGTAGAATCTAAACACCTAAAAGATTTGATTTACTTTACTAATCCTCTGTTTAATGCAAGTGCTCTGATTCCTAATATTTTCTTTGTAATACTTCTTTTATGTGTAAAGAAAAAAACATTAATTCAACCATGATTGCTACAATTCTAAATAATTATAGTATTACATTGGTTTTAATCTGTTTGCCTTTGTTTGTTGTCATGGTGAATATGTAAAAAAATTTGTTATGTTTAGGTTCCTTTAAACCATAATAGATATCAGATATAAGTTATATCAGACAGTACTTGTTAGTGGGATCAAGTCATTGTTTGTTTTAGGCTTCCATGGGATTTCTTGACAATAAGAAAACCATAAAATATCACCACACTCGTCCTTTCAGTCCTAGTGCAGCTTTAACACTTCTTGGATGCTGGGATGCTTTTTAGTGTGTTTCTCCCTCCAGCCATGGTCGTCTTTGTTCACAAGAGGACTTAATAAAGTTTTGTGTTAAGACTTTTTTTTTGTTAATGTGAGAGGAAACCCCTTTCCAAGTTTTCCTCGTAGAGCTCGAGAGTGTCGGTTTCCCCTCGGTGCCGCGCGTGTACACTACCTGTTTGTCGTCCCTAAGTCATCCACGTGCGGGTCGGGCAAATGTACACAAGCAGAAACAGACATTCAACATCATAATATACATGACAAACGTGATAGAAATGTAGAAATATAATCATCCGGCCATCAGTTTGTTTCCGTCACAGTGCAGCGGAGGAGCCGGCGCACTAATGAAGACTAAATCATCGACTGTCATCAAGCTGTAATGACTCTTTACTGGACTCGAGAAAGTAATTTAGCAGTGGATGGACGGAAGAGCCCCGGACGCACTTTGGGCCTCATTACACGAGTCGCTGACAGAGACTCTCCTCTCTAATTAGCTCCATGTAGTCGAGTTCACACCTTCTGTTTGCAGGAATGGATGTTCTCACATCTCAGGTGGACAATGGTCCTTTTTTAACGATGAGGTCATTTGTGTTGCCGCTTTAGTGACCACTATAGCATGTGTGTATGAGGGGGAACGTGTTGTATTAATACTGAAAACGACACATTATATATAGAAATAGGATCTGATTAAAATATAAATACAAAAATCCTAATTTCATGACAATTTCTGATGCATGACAAGGCAGGCGATTGAAAACAGATTAAAAATAGAAATATGGCCGCACACAAAAAGATTCTGAGGGGGGGGAAACTAGAAATAAAAAAAAAGTGGCAAAAAAAATGTGTGGTAATGGACTGTGTTCCCCTGAGCTTCTATTATCCAGCCTTCATGTCCTCAGTCCTGTTTGTTCTGCAGACCCTGACAGAGGTGTTAGGCATTAATGGTTCCTCTCATCACACACACACACACACACACACACACACACACACACACACACACACACACACACCTTTCTTTTTTTAGTTATTTTTCTGCAAAAATCTCCTCCTAAGAATATTTCTCTGTTTCCAATATCATTAATTTCTTGAATATTCTTGAATGAATTAATTTCTATTGGAACCAGGTTGATATATGCATATTTTAGGTTTTAGGTTTTAGGACTTATACATGCCGACATGAGCACACATGCAGTGCGGTGTATACTGTGGTGCGTGGCTTCGACTGATTGGTTGAAATGGTCTGAATGCAATGGCAGATTTCTCACTTGTTTTAGGGAAATAGGATTTTAGGACTTAATTATAGGCTGGACAAGAGTGCAAATAATATATTGATATTTTTCACACTCACTTTACTGGAGCGATGATTAATAGGGAGTGTATTTCTCTTTCTTTTAAGATAAAGAATGCTTTCTTCCCTTGAACTGTATCAATATGGCCGAGCAGTTTTACACGTGAACTTTACTGGTGCAAAGAAATTATCGGTTGTCAGACGTCTTCATGTCGTGCTTCCAGCTCTCACTGTCTGCACATTACGTACCTGCATGAATTCATCAATTTCAACTTGTCCGTTCTTGTTGAGGTCCACCTCATTAAGGATTTCATGGAGCGCATTTTCATCAATGTCGACATTGATGCTCTGCAGGGAAGAAAAACAAGAGCAGGGATCAATAACATTATAATGAAGACAAGTGTGTAAATATGAAAGAAAGACAGAAAGAAAGAAAAGAAAAAGGATGAAAGACGACTCACTTCCAAAACTTGCTGCACGTCGACAGTGGTGATGAATCCTTTGCTCTCTTTGTCAAACTTGTGGAAACGCTTCTTGTACCTGTCAGACAGACGAACAGTTATTAACTCACTTCTTTACATTTGATTCTACGGTATTTAAGAAGACTTTATGACCAGTAAACAGCTGTGTTCCTAAATGAAAAACACTGCCTATTACAGTCATTCTCTTTAAGTCATGATGAATATATAGATAATAATAGAAATTAGACTTACAGCAGGTTAAATACAAAGACTGACACCACATAACGACACTTGCACAACTAAAAAACTCCAGGAAAAGACTGACACTAAAAGATTTTCTGAATTAAATCTTATATTCTTTGAAATGGTTTGATCACCAGAGATGGTGAATTATGACGGATTTCTTCCTGTTGGTTCTGTCTAAACGCAGGCAGTTTTTATTGCTCACTTATGTACTACAGTAATGACTGAACTCAGGGGCGTAGCTTTGGTTTCAGAAGGAGGGGACACACAATGAATAGAAAAAAACATTCACAAATCAAAACTGGTCACAAAACACTCGCTGCACCACTTCCTACTTGTTAAGCCTTTTGTAGTAAGGTAATCAGATTACATTTTTCTGGATTATTATCTGGATAAAGGTGGCAGGACAGGGGGGCAAAGTAAAACTTCCTGAGATAATGAAAGGTTGTTGTTTTTCTGTTTGTTTTTTAATAACTACCTGACTACTTCCTGGTAGTCCAGGTTGATCTCAGTCGTCTTGGTCAGCTGCTCAGAGCGAGACCTGTAGCCCATCTCGTGGTACAAGAACTTCTTTGCAGCATCGAGCTCCGCCTGGATCAAACATTACCAGAAGAGCAGAGGAATCAGGAGATCAGCGTCACCTCGACTGTTAAATCACCAGTTTCCTCTTTAATTATATAAAATACAGCAAAGAGCATTTACACTGTAAAGGTCCATATATAAGGTAAAGAATTATCACTAGATACTATTTGTTTTAAATATTGGTCGTAGGCTACACTATGTACTATAAAACAAAAATAAAACTGAATCAATACCCACATCTGGCTTTTAATTGACCCACAGTTGTTACTTTTTGTTGTCTTGTTATTCTAAATCTTAAATGTCTTGTTTTGTTCAACTAGCAGCCCAAAACTTTTCTTAAAAAAGGCAAAAAGAAAGTGATAATTGAAGCTTATTTTCACAGTAACAGAGATTGGGAATATCTGACTTAGTAAAGTGTAAAAAGCTATTATGAAATAAGTATAACAAGTAAGAACATTTGTTAAATGTATTCAGCAGATTGTCAGATGTATTATTCTCCAGCGCTACTGTAAGACTTCCCTTTGCTAGTTAACAATAACAGCTTAAAATAGTTGAGAGTTCAGTTTTCATGCACACGTAACTGCACACATATCACTTCACCTCTTTCATACACAAACAGAGCTTCTCCTCTAAAGGGATAAAGGGTGTGGACCTTTCCATTGTGTACTGAAACACCCAAAAACCCACCAGGGATTAAAGCACGGTGTAAAACAGAGCAGGTTTTCTGGGGCAGGGAAAAAAAACATACACAGACCATGAAATAAATGTGAGACTTAAATACTTTGTTTGTATCAGCTTGTGGCAGATTTTCTCCCCACTCACTTTAGGAAAAAATAAACTGTTAAAATCGTACCGTCTTCCGCTCCTGACTCCAGTCCAGCTCTTTCCCCATGATCTGCACGATGCGTGGGAGGGCCTCATCGGCCGCCTGCACGTTCAAGAAGCCCAGGCGTGTTCGCCGGGCGATAACGTCGATGGCTGTGCAGGCGTACTCCTTGATCGCGTACAGCACCTGAGAAAGAAGACATGAGGCTGAACTTGGAGCACGTGAGCCACGACACTTATAATTGTTTGCATGAAATCCCGCTTTACCTCGGCCTCGATGTAAGGGAACTCGGACACCAGTCTTTTCCCCACGATGGGCCATCTTTGCCCCGTGACCTGAGCCATCTTGGCCACGTCGAACGCCTTTGATCCGTACGTTGCCGCCAGGTGCTGAGCGACCTGTGCGCAGAGAAAATTCTCTGAGTTATAAATGTAACATAGGTAGCAGTATAACCTTTTATTAATTCCATATTTATTCAAAGATTTATTCAAAGATTTATATTTATTCTAAAGTTTATTTAAGCACACATTCACTTTTCTGCTTTGGCTTTTTTAAAAATCACAGGTTAAACAGTGGAGATCGTAGCGACCGCTGCCGGTATTCTCATGATCGATTTCACCTCCTCGGAGTTAAGCGCTAAGCGTTAGCGCCACTTTGTCAATGAGGTGTCACATGTTTACAGAACACAACAGGGCTATTTGCTATTCAGATCGTTGGCTTGCCGATCATGTGAAAGGGCAAACGCTGTCCAAATATCAACAGTGACCTTTCAGGAATATTCGAGAGAACAGCAGAGCCAGTGCAGAACACCTCTAATGAGGAGTAAGTATACTGTAGGCACTCGGTGCCCGAGTACTTTTTCTTCATGAAACATTGTTCTATTGGATTTAATGAAAACGCACAGCCCAATTATTGGAAAGATGGCGTGTATCTGATGTAAATCAATGTGCCCTTACTTAATGCCATTGAGAAATTGTAAAGCATACACTGCATTTCAACGTGTGTCCAGTCTTTTGTGTAGCAGAAATGTCAGCATTGTTACAGCAGAGGCTTTAATGTCAGCTCCACTGAAGAAGACAATGAATGTGTCTGTGTGAGTGTGATTTTACAGCTTTGTTTGTAAATGAATGTGTATCTGCTCTGGCGTACAGAAGTTAAAGGTCTGCTTTCCCCTCTGTCCAAAGTGAAAAAGCACCTCTAAAGCCTACACGTTACAACTTAACAAGATTTGTAAAAACAACGTAACTAGTGAGTTTGGTACAGCTGACCCTTCCTAAGTCCCGCCCCCTTTTACTCCATGCTCCAATAACAGTTGAGAAAGCCTCGGTCAGAACGTCGGTCAACTTTCTCCTTTTCTCTACTTTTCTTTTCAACAAAAAAAAGACACCACTTTTTGTAAATGGTTAAAAGATTTAAGCCATAGTTAGTTTTCATATCTTGGCAAAATGCCAGCTACCTAATCTTCATCAATCGTTACCGAGCAGGTTGGCTAAATATGAATACAAGTAAATACTGAAACTAAATTTAGTAGGTTGCCAGAGAGACTAACACACCTATACGGACGATGATGACGTGGACGAAGAAAAGAGAGGAAAAAGAGAAGGTTGGTACTACGAAACAACTTTTACTGCACCAAGATATTTGTTGGTTTTAAAAAATATAGTAAAGTATTTTAAACAAATAAAGTTTATAGTATGTTTTACCTCGTTCTCCAGTCCGTAGTCCTGCACCAGGCGGATGTAAAGGGTCGGCGTCCAGCCCTTGCCTCCCTCCAGCATCAGACCCACAGTCTTGCAGGGTTCGGATGAGAGGTTGTGGGCTTTGACGGCTGCATCCAAAGTCTCCTCAGCCATGGACCTGTAGGTGGTCCACTTCCCACCTGGACAAACAAACTCTGCACTTTAATACGGTTAACAACCAGCTTTTAGATTCACAAGCCAACCCTCGAGGCTAACTGACCGGCGATGGTGACCAGTCCAGTGTCACTGATGCTGACGATGTGGTTCCTGCAGATGGACTGAGTGTCTTTGGAGCTGGGGTCGGTCACCAGGGGACGGATGCCGCTCCACGCCGCCAACACGTCTCCACGACGCACTGCAGACGACACACACACAGTCACATTTCAGCTGAGGTACCTCACTTTGAACCTGAGCTACCATAGATCCATGTATTTATGCTCAACCAGAACAATGGTGGTTCTTGGTATTTAGGACTAATATAAGCAGCTCCCGTCTCTCCTGCATGCCCACCACATGTAACGTTATATACATCATATAATTCAATAAATGAGCACAATATCCACAACAGCCAAAACTGATAAAAAACCTGCTTTAATTTCCCTTTTCAAAGTATTCTTTTATTTTTGATGAGTTTCCTTGTTTTCTTAAATAGTTTTAGGTCTGTGTTGGGAGCTGTGTGATATTGAGTTATACAAATACATTTTATTTCACTCTAGCTTATGTTTGCTTTTAGACTTGCTGCTCCACACGCTCTGCCTCAGGTAAAACACATCCTACAGTGCAAGAAGAAGCACGTTTAGTTAGCATTGCTAGGAAAACAAAAAAGATTTCACTTTCTGTCTTGCCTCTGTTCCACCAGCTTCTATAACTCAGTGTAATATCTCCTATAATGTTCTTTCATCTGTGTTTCTGGAAAAAATGGGGTTTAAGATGAAGATAAATCAGCTCCACTACTGCAGACACTTACAAAACGATTACTTTTTGAGCTCTCTAGCAACAAAATGGGCCTAAAGAAATCAATAAATCAAAAATAATACCAAAGAAAAGCCCTATACAAGAGAAGACTCCCGTACCTTCTACGTCAGGGCTGAGGTAGTTGCGGACCTCATTCAGGATGAAGTTGATGTCATCCTCCCCCGGGATTGGGTGGGCCGTCACGTTGGTGGGCGTGTCGGTCGTCCCGGCGATGGTCATCTTCTCCCAGGGCAGGAAGAAGATGACACGTCCGTCGCTTGTCGCCGGATCGAGCAGACCCATGTTGTCAGGACTGTGGGGCAAAAGATACAGGAAGTGGGGTCATTATCGGGCACGAGTACGAGTAGCAGAAGAAGTAGCTGAATAATAGATTTGTCTAATTTATTACTATCTTTCCAGTCTCAGGTGATAAGTATGAGGAGTTTTAGAGAGGAAAAAGAAAGAGAGGACGAGCAGAGGCACACAAATGGAAAAACACAGATATGGGGGAGGAAAAGGAGGTGGGGAGGGGGGCAGATGGCGGCGGGAGGAAGACGAGAGAAAGGGAGGAAGAGAATTAGGTGGTTGGCATTTTCTGCCGCTGTTCAAAGGGCTCGCGCTCCCTCGGGTTTCGCTCAATAAGCTTTCGCTGAACTTTAAAAACCCCCGACTTCAACAAAACCACTCTATTGCTCTGCTGTATCTTAACCAGAGAAGATTGCACTGTGCATGTAGGTATAGGTCAGCTAATAGTTTAGCCAGCCTAGTATTTACATATAAGAATGAGAAAACACTGTTTATGCATTTTAAATACCAAATCCCTGATAGGAAGTAAAAGAAACAAAAGGATATACTGTAATGGTGATGTGTGTACCTGTAGTAACCGGGGATGACGATGTGAACGCCGGCGCTGGGCTGGCAGATGTTTTGGGTCTCCTCGTTGTCCATCTTCCTCAGCGAGTCTGTGAACGGGCCGGTGGCGTTGATCACACACTTGGCCTTCACGTCAAACTCCTGTCCTGTGAGGGGAGAGCGATGGTGAGACACCTCAACTCGACAGCCAGAAAGAGTAACAAAACAATCAATCTTTTACATACGGGACAGTTTCAGTACGAGTAAAAAAATCAAACCGCACGCCTCACCTGTGATGACGTCCCTGCAGCGGGCGCCACACACCCTCTCCTTGCCGGTCAGTGGGTCGTTTGTCTTCAGCAGGCGGACCACCTCGGTGTAGTTGGCGACGGCGGCGCCGTAGCGGGCGGCGGTGAGACCGATGGCCATGTTCATACGGGCGTCGTTGTGCTGCCCTGAAGGAGACAGAGAAAAAGATTTTAGATTCAGATCAATGTGCACAAAAGTAAATTAAACTTTGTTTCTTGAACCATTTCTAGGTTATTATTCCAATTATTCCAATGTGATAATATGTGTAATATCACACTTTTTTATGTGCAGACTAGCAGAGACAAAATAAAGCTAAAGTAGGGCTGCAATAAGCAATATCCAAATTGCAGAAGTTATATAACAAACAGCATTATAATGAAGTACTGTAGTCCTGCAGTGATGGCCTTTGTTTGTTTGTTTGGTACAGGCCACACAAAAAATGTCACATCATCATGATTTTAATAGTATTTTATTTCAATGACAATGAAATTCCCACAACTCACAATATCTGTCAAAATAATAATATCTGTCAATCTGTTTCTTTATTGTATCGTACAGCCATAACTAGAAGGGCTGTGTAATGGCGAGAATCTGGGGATTGACTAAGCAAGGCCATATATTGTGAAAAAATGTGACTATAGGAAAACTGGCCACAAGCATATGCATAACATTAATTAAAATATATTTACTTTGGTACTTTTAGTATATAAAATCAAGAAGTAAGTCCCAGTCCACACTTTGTATCAGCTGGAATTATATCAAAAATCACTATCCAGTCCTTCTCATATCTAATATATATATTTGTATGTAGTTTTATAAATTGTAAATGTTCACCTGGTTGATCAATATCTTATGTAATTATTGGATTATTCAGATTAATTATGTCTCAGCCTGTCCACCCTTGCAGAATTTTGTTGTTCTGTTAAATGTTATGTTATGTTGATGAATAATGTAAGCGGCCCACCATCGCTCTGTATTCACAGCTTTATGTTAGGACGTATTATTCAAGCCACTTCCTGCCTCTTTTTCAGCACAAACTTGAAACGCATTCCAAGAGTAGAAGCTAATCCGAGTCCTTTTCAGTGTCCTTAATGCCACCGAGTGCCTGTTTTTGTGCCCACATTTAGTTTCTGCATTCGACGGCTCTCCTCCATTTTTCCGTGTATTATCATTGACCTGTTTGGGAAGCCTTATTCCGTGTCAAAATATTTGCAACAAAGGCTCACAGCCACAACATCCTGTTACTGTACATACTCTTATATCACTTTCTTTCATTCTTAATTTATTTATTTTTCCACAACTCAATCTTACAGGGTTGTACTATGGAAACAGACATTCAGCTATATGTAAATTTAAATGCTGACTCATGTCAGGAGCTTCCCTTATCCTAAATGCTTCTGCGCATTAGAAGTGTTTTCTGTTTTTGTGGATACAGCAGCATTAACATTTTATTTCCCAGAGCATTCAGGCCATATAAACAAAAATACCACTCCAAATAAGAGAATTAGGTCTACACATTTGCTGTCCTTTCCTGTGTTTGTGACAAGAAAACGGCTGCTGTTGGTGGTGGCGGCGGCAGGAGCAGCAGTAACCAAGACAGCGGGAGAAATAGCTGTTGCTCAGCCGGTTCGACCGTCTACGACGCTCCTCTGCGCTGCACACCGCCGGGAGAGAAGGTCAGATTTCGAAATGTCACCGGCGTGATTGTTCCAGACGGCATAATTGGAGAAAAGACACCCCACCCCTCCACCATCCCGTCCCCGTCCCCCCCTCAGAGCAGATGATGGCGGGGGGGGGGTGAATATCAAACATATGCTGCTTTGCACCAAGAACATGCCTTTCCCTTTTCCCAGCCTGCAGTAAATCCAGTTATAACTGGCAATTTACATTTTACATTTGGAGAATAATAAAGCTGTTTGTTTTGGGTTAAATTATGCAATCAAGAGAGTTAACTGCCTCCAAAGGATGCTGTTAGTGGGAGACACACCACAACTAAAACTGTTGAATTTACATCCTTAAAAAGCAACAAAGATGCAGTTTTTTTTTTGCTTCTAATCACACTGTAACAATATGTACAATATATGCAGATATTTCATTTTGTCTAACTGTTGAATACCATAAATAAGAGACATCAAAAGCTTCTTTAAGCAGCATCAGATCTCAGATCTGAGCTGATACTCAGTGAAGCCTACAGTAGCAAATCACCCGCGGACACAAATTTGTTATTTTCAGTGGCGGACCGGAAAGGATGCCCGTGGCACAATATCTCCTCACACTTAGCTGGACACTCGGCATATGTTTGGTTCTCCTCTGAACCCATCCAGGGAACACGCAACCTTTACTGCCACGGGGAGGAAGAGGGCCCACTACCAGCCTGTCAACACATTTTGTTAGGGACCAGTGGAGATGTGAAGGCCATAGGGCAAGATTTACATCTGAGCCATTTTAACAGAGTGGAATCTTCTATCGTCTGTTTGGCTTCATCGTCAAATTTCTACACAATTTTTATAATATTCAAATTTATTCAGAACCAGAATTTATTTGAGATGGGTTTTTTTCAGTCACTACCCGCCTTAGCCAGCCATTTATCATCTCCTGATTCCTCTGATATGTCTCGTGATCCCTTTGAGGGGCCCTGACCCCCACATTGGGTACCACTGCGCCATAAGAATAGCATATTTCCCTTATTTACCCAAAGACCCTGAGGCATTTTTAAAAGGGTTTCAAGACTCTTTACATCATGGCAGTTAGAGGCCTGTAAACTGTCAGGCATTTAAACGTACTTAACTATCAATTCAATACTGGTGCCTCTATGTGATCTTCACAATCAGACAAGAGCATCACCAAGAAAACTGTCTCCTTCTATATAGTTAGTCTTAATGCTTGACACCGGGTCCGATTTGGTCGGATTACACTTGACTCAATTAAACGGTGGAAACACTTCTGCTTTTGTCCACCAGAATCAGCCAAAAATCAAAGTTCATTGTTTCTGCTTTAAGTATCAGTTACAGAGCTGTACTCAAAATCACGCTCCTATGGTTCACACTCATTTCCATCAATCAGTTAAGTGATCGTAACGAAAGAAAAGGAACAAAGTGGAAAAGGGCAAGAGCAGCGAGACTGACTCAGCTGCCTTGTTCATGTTTACAGAAAATAAAGAGATGACCAATGAATCAACAAACCGAGCGTGCCTTTTAGATTACTGTCCACACAAGCCAGTGTCTATGTGAAAATATCCAATTTAAAGCAAAGCCAACAGGAGTCCGTGGGAAAGAAAACGAAGCATTACGGAGCCTTGACTCACCGTCATAGTAGACGATGGCTCCTACCAGCTTGTCCTTCTTCAGCATGGGGAAGAGCTCCAAGGCCTTGGTCTTACTGAGGACGTAGCTGCTCTTCAGGCACTGGATCCCAGCCACCAAGTCATACATCTTGATCCCTGCCCAGTAGTAAGGCAACTGCCACCATCTTGGAAATGAACACAGCGATTCAAGTTCGATAGAGAAGACATTCTGGGTCATTAAAAACAACCGGCTGGAGTTAATTATCCATCCAGATAAAAATGAACAACTCTTCAGTTAAAAGGTTAAAAGCATCATGCCAGCATACACCAATTATCACCTGCTTTGTTCTGTGTGACTTTTTCCCACGTCTTCCGTACTGTATGAGTCTGTGACACTTACTTGTAAACAGGAAGCATGATGGGTAGTGGCGCTGATAGGTGGGGCGCAATTTCCAGGAGGTTGGCTCGCTCGTGGAGGGCCTCTTTCACCATCATGTACTGTTCCAGCAGAGAGGATTAGAAGATGAGGGCAAAGAAGGGGCAACAGGTGAAGGTGTAAAGTAAGAGTATGAATAAGAACCTGTTCGTAGTCTAACTTCATGATGGCCTTCTGGAGGTAGCGGACTCCACCGTGGATCAGCTTGGTGCTCCGACTGCTTGTCCCCGACGAGAAATCGCTTCTCTCGACGAGGGCAGTCTTCAGGTCTGAGGAGAAAATGGCAAAGCACAAGTCCATAAACCTGTGCAGCTTGTTACTAATATGTCTTAAAACCTCTGATGTATGTGCCTTGGGTGTATTTACATTAATAACAGCTGACACACTGGAGTGAGACCATTATAAACTGTTACCAGCCTTCGAGGCGTTTCCCTCCCTCAACCATGACTCAATAAGGACACTTATAGAGCTTGAAACCTGCTCCGTCCCACGAGAGGTGGTGTGCTTGAGAGTGAGCTTACTGCGTGTGACGGCGTCTAAGGCACATCCTGCACCCGTGGCCCCTCCTCCGACAACCAGAACATCGAACTCCTCAGTGTTTTGTAGCGCTGCGAGCTGGGCCTGCCGAGAGGGAAGCTCGTCCGCAAAGGGAACCTTCAGCTCTGCTTCTGCTGCCACGTGGGCTAACTGAGCCTGGATGTGACACACACACACACACACACAAACACAATCAGCACGATAACTTAAAGATTTGTAGTTGCTTAATCCTGCAAATCTATAGGTTTCTATGTTGATTTCTATTTAAAATCTATGTTAAATTCTTTGTGAACACAATACAAATGTTAGAAAATGTAGCAACACTTTCCTTGAGGTGCATTTTTAAACATTATAAGCACACTGCAAGCACAGTGTAATGTATTTATGCATTATTCTTGCATTATAATCACCTTGTAGAATCACGTGTGATATAATGCATAATGACTTGCAATCATTTTAATACATTATGGATTTGGGGTGAATGTGTTATGAGATTACTGTAAGACATACGGTTGAATGCTTGCCCACAATATGCATTATTGTGTTGTAATGGATGGAAAATAATGTATGTACGGAAGCCTAGAAGGTCCATTTATTACAGTATTATTAAAAAAGTTTAATTATCATATTAAAGACCGACCAACACTAAAGCGGATACTGATACTTTAAAAAACTGTTTTAAAAACAAAGACATATTGCTGATATTCATTATTTTACATTAACAGATATTTTTGATTGGTTTGTTTTGTTTTGTTTTTAAGAAATGCAAAGAAAAGAAGACGTACTGAGTTTTACAGTGTGAATACGTCCTGCTCGACAAACAAATGCAATGTAGAAAATAATATAATAATAATAATAATAATATAATAAAAAAATATTTTTTGTCATTTCTGAACAAACTAACAAAACACAAATTCAAATATAAACCAACCGTTATTGATTACGTTTAACTGCAAGCCCTACTTTACATTTATGCAAATTTTAATAAAGAAAAATGTATAAATAAGAATAAACAGTACAGTACATTCACTGAAGTATATGTACTTTACTGGAGTGCTTCTTGTTTATGCTACTTTGTACTTACATATTGTCTTTACTCAACTACATTTATCTGACAGCTTTAGTTACTAAATAGAAGATTAATATTTTACAAACAAAACATGTGATCAGTTTATAAAATATGATGCTTCGTTATCCATTAAACTACCCACCAGTTTATAAAGTTTATAAATACTAGCTTCAACTCCGCAGCTACGGACATGAAACATGAAAATGCTGCAAACGCAGTGATGTATCAAAAATAATAATCCAAGATAAGTATACATACTTTTACATAAGTAAATAATATGAACACCACCGTATAATCTACCACAAGAAGTGGCAACCAAATTTAGGACAAAATGGTGGTTGAAATATATTTTTAAACAAATCCTAAGAAAGAGCTTTTGATCGGTGATGTGCTTATGATGTCTCGTTTTCACCTTAAGTTTCTCAGTGTTGCTAAAAAAAAAAAAATCAGAGCACAATCTTGATGTGGTTAGTAGAAAAGCAAAGGGTTGCTGAGGGTTATCTGCTGCAACATGCTGCACAGCTTCGCAAAACCCCACGAAATAAAATCACATGACAGCTCTGAACATCACTTACATCCATTGTTTGATTAGCAAAATAATTAACTGAAAGAAATAATCACAAGTACAATAAAAAAAAAAAAAAAGCACAGCTCCCCTCTGATGTGAGGATGTGGGATTTCTCTTCTAATGAAATATTTATTCATTTTTCTATTTAGCAGGTTCAAGCTAAATGATTGCATCAAGCTGCTTTGAAGCAAACGTGGCATTTGACTTGCAAATAGAAGCAGGCGTTTGTGATTTAGGTCTGCAACCGCAAACAAGACGATGATATAATCATTGTCTATTTTTGATGATGCACACAGACGAACACCGCCACAGAATTAAGAGCCCGTGTGCCCCCCGTAATCAAGTTAAGTCAGTGAATAGCACAGCAAAGCCCATGCTAATAGCCAATCGGCCGCTGTAGAAAACTTCTCCAAGCCATATGCCCTTGCTAAAGGAGACAAGACGGACATTCATCTCATCAGCATTGCAATTACTGAGATTAGAGGCATGCATGATTACAAACTATTGTGAAAATAATTATATTTCATCAGGGTCGACTTCTTGCTTACCAATCCGTGCTTGGTTGAGAGGATGACGGTGGGCAAGACATTATCGCGCCAGGACACAAAACAAAGTTCACATTAGGTTGCACAGTCATATAAAGTCTGGTATGTAAATGTGAGGCAGGGCCTAAAATAGGCCTGCGTCGGGTCAGAGGTCAGGGGAAACACAGCTGCTTGTCCATCTCAAGTGAAGCCAAGCCTCGTGGTTATTTGTGTGTTTGTGACGATGGTCAGCGGCAGAACGCCGAGGCTTGTCAGCGAGACACAGAACTGGTGTCTGTTCAAGGCCAGCAGTGTCACCGAAGAGAGGTGAGACGCTCATTACAAGCCCGAGCTACCATTATAAGCGGACCTATTGTTCTCTGAGCATCTGCATTTTCTTCTAATGTGGTGTCGTCCATCTATATTGTAAAGCGGCACAGTAACCTGGAAGATAATTGCTCATTACATAATTATATCATTTGTCGTCTACTTCAACCAGGATTTAATGTGGCCTGTGGAAAAACACAAATCTTACAATATATCAAACAACTAAAATCTTACTTTTCTGTACATGTTACAAAATAAGCACAATTATCAGCGTGTTTCTTAACGTTAGCTGTGTTTTTTTTTCTCCTCCTATATTCGTGAACTTCCTTAAAACATATGAGGAGGAGCTAGTCGATGTGTAGCTTTTGTTGCACAAACAGAAACTACTTCCTCCCCCCGCCCCTCAGATTCTACAAGTTCTACATTTGGTTGTTGCAGAGAGATAGATGAGCAGATTGATATCACTCTTATATCTGTATGCAAAGTATGAAGCTACAGCCAGCTAACTTAGCTTAGCACAAAGACTGGAAACAGGGGGCCTGTCAGCTCCTCTAGAGCTCACTAATTAACACTTTGTAGCTCGTTGGTTTAAAACAAGAAGTGTATAAACAAGAATTTTCTGTTTTACTGGGGCTGTACTATTTCTGGGCTGGTACAGGTAACTTCCTGGAGTCTGCACTGGCTGCCTGGCAACTGGTTTCAGTCTTTATTCTAAGGTTAGTTAACGAGCTGCAGGCGTAGCTTCATATTTAGTCTACGGGCATGAGAGTGGTATCAATCTTCTCATCTAATCTCTCATCTGACTCTAATCACTTAACTTTATTACTTTATGTTTTTTTATTAAGGGCCAAATAGTAAAACAGCCACATCTCCCAGGACTCATAAAACAAACATTCCTCAGTTCCCTTAGTTACCATTCACAAAGAACAGACATTTCATTGGATGAAGAAGTGGAAGAAAAACAACTGGAGGTGGTGGAGTATCGCTTATAATGTAAAAAAAAAAAAAACCTGCTGTTCTTTAATGTAGCAGCTCTGAATACAGTGGCAGCATGCTTGTGAGTGAACTGATGCCTCCGGCACAGCAGCTGGAAAGCATCGAAAAAACAAAAAGTGAACACCTGGTAGAGGACAGTCAGCACATTCCAAAATCTAGACAGGACATGCCCTGAAAGGCACTCCCTCTCTGCTTAGTGCAGACTTTTTCAGGGCAAAAGAAAAACTGTACTGTTGCCCAAAAAATGTTACTATTTAAAAAGTTTGTCACCTTCCAGGGGGGAGTCAAATGTCAAATATTTGCTTTGAGTCAAATCCTGAAAAACTGGAATTCTTGCAAACTGTGCTCACGCAACGAAAAAAAACAAACAAGCAAACATTTAAACATCTGGTGGCGCGACACAAACTGACAGGTGACATCTCCCGTCGACTTACCTGTGTCTTCCTGTACTCGATCAGCTGCGACAGGCCAAAAACTGCGGCGACCGCCCCGCCGCCTACGATGGCCGTCCGTTTCAGAGCCTTCCTGAACGCCATCGCCGGCCCTGAGGAGAAAGTAAAGTGGAGTGAGGAGACAGAGCAGAGGCACCCGGGTTGTACGGCTCTGACATGACAGGTGATCGTGTGAAGCAGACATGCCGGGGGGTTAGTAAGGGGGGCGGGAGGATCCAAAAAGCTGCAAGTCAGGCTGAACGAGACAAGAGTTGAAAGTTCACGTGGGGAAGGAATGCTGTGTTTATGTCACCAGAATTAAAACAGGGACATGGTTTACAACTTTGATAACAGATTACTCGTTTTGTTTAGAGCTGCTTCTTTATTATCCAATAAACTATCAGTATGCTCATTTTGTTTCACATGTTTTTTTTCCTGCTGGACTCAAGATGTCTCATACTTCACTGTAAAGTCCACTCTCAGTCTATGTGCACTGGGAGAAGTTGCATGTAAATAGTAGTATAAATGACTCATTACAGAGTTAATATTTGTTCTTCGTGCTTTGCAGCAATATACGGAAAACTTCAGATAACTGGAACCGCCTCTCACACACTCTCAAGGCGATGTCACATTTAGTTTACAGAAAATTAATCAGCAATTATTTTAAAATGTACTTTTATTTCGTACAAATGAAGAAGATTTGTTGAGCTGGGCCACCCACTCCCATAATGTTACCTTTTACTCACAATGACCACAACCAATTAATCCGGCTGATTATCTGGCATCGGCAAAAAAAAAATTACCTGAAGTACTATTTGAAGTAAAACGGAAGGGAGAAGATTAAACGAAACCATTTAAATATTTACAAGCTCAAACAAACAGTTTACACATAGGAACACCCTAATCCAGAGAACCCGGAGACAGAGAGAACGTCAAACAAACTATTCACATATTTACCAGCTATAGGGACCACCTAACCAGAGAGGAGGTCAAAACGTGCCCGACACTCCACACCGACTGACTGACTGCACACAGCACAAGAGGAGAGGAAGAGACCCCGGCGGCGCTGTGGACTGCGATTACTCCGAGCTGCATACACGGTAATGAATTAGAATATTATATATTTCTCACATTTGATGCTAAAATTGTCGCCATAACGCATTGACTTAATAATTTCATTCATAAAACTGTCCCTGACACTGTATCTTCAGAGCGTAATTCGTAGTGTAATTCTCCTTGTTTGAAACCAGGGTAGCAACTAACCCACTCATTATTTTATTTGATGATCAATTAATCTGCCAATTACTGTTTGGACCAATCATTCTGTCTATAAAATGTCAGAAAATAGTGAAAAAGTTCTTGTCTTCGTCTGACCCAACACTACAGAACTTAAACATATTCTGAGGAGGAAACTAATCTACACATTTCAGAAGATGCAACTGGGGAATATTTGGCATTCTGGCTTAAAATATTACTTTAAATTTTGAATAATTAGCAAGTATTTTCTGTATAATTTATCAAATATTTATCCAATTTAGCGGCATCTTGTTAAAAGGGCAAAAAGTCACTTATCCAATATGATCAACACGACTGAAAACTGGTTAATATATCTGAAAACATTTACAGATATTGCAGTACATAAACAGAATAATTTTAACTGGACATTATAATTAAAATACAGTATATTTCCAGCTTTGGTATTAAGCTATGCTCAGATACCATTTGTATATATTTCCCATAATGAGCAGAACATGATACCAGCTCTGGCAGAGCGAGGGGGCCACACTTCTTCCCACCAGAGGCAGCCCAGAGAAATATTTAGTAGTTTGAATGGAGGTTTCCAGGGAGTGGCATACGCTGGAGCAGATTCTAATGCATTTTAATAAAACACAGCTACAGATGGCACAAATGTCAGCAACCAGTTTGGTGTAACAAATGTTCAACGGCAAGACAACAGACTTGAAACTACTTGAAAATTACACCCATGCCACTATAGCTGCTATATAAGCTGATATATTATTATATATTGGTCGTGGTCTGATAGGTTTCTCAAGTGTTAAATAAAAATAAATGTGTCCTTCAAATCAGAAAACTTTAGCTCAAATAACACACACGTATTTCTCAATACTCTCAAGCATTACCACATAACACATTTCAGTTAGTGCCGAACCATTACTGAGGTTCAATACAAATGTATTGGCCTTCAAAAAACCCATAAAATCTAAAACCTGCTGCTGCATACCACAGGCTTTCACACCCACCTCGCAGGCGGCTCATTACTGGAGACTAGAAAGGCCAAACATGCCAATAATAAGCCCTGAGGAACCCCTTTTGGCTGGTGATGGGTGGTAGTCCGTCCACCTGAACCACATTGCTATCAAAGCTGAGGCTGCAGCACGAAAACCCAACTCTTCCTCCTCATGATGATGCTTACATCACCATGAAACCTCAGTGTGAGTCAGCAGAGGAAGAGGAGGAGGAGGAGGAGGAGGAGGAGGAGGAGGAGGAGGGGGGTTTCCTGGCTGTAACCTTTTTTTTTTTTTTTTAAAGAAACACATGGCGAAGGTGCATGCATTGATATTTTTCCCTGTTTTTAAGGCCTGGGTGTATTTCCAGAGGGAATATTTTGGGAATCCCGTGTTTTAATCCCACACAGCAGGGTTGGCTTTGAACAGCAGGTGGTAGTATAATGACTTATAATGTCGGGCACTGCTGCAGTGGACCATATAAGTCACCTACAGAGGAGGAAGTCGCTGTTATGTTAACCTGACATCTTGCTGTGGATTAAAAGCTCCGAACAATAAGCTGTCACGAAAACGCTCAAAATTAAAACCCCCAGTTATAAACATATACACATTCATACATTCATACAGGGAGTAGGGTAGAAAATAGGCTGTTTTTTACGCTTTTAAACAACCATTAAACACATTAACTTGGCGTGTAGCCTCAGCTGTACCGACTGAGGAGGAGAGGCTCGTTGTCAGTCACAAACGTTAGCAAAGCTCGCAGATGTTGCTCTTTTTTTTTGGCTCTATGCCAACAAAAACAAAGGGTTAAATCATTCGTTAGATAGAGTTTAAAGTCCCCGAAAAACACCCGGTGATACGACACACATCCCCACTTACAGGACTTCTTGTTTTGAGGCTGAATAAAACTCGCTCGGGGCGGCGACTGGCGGCATCGGTTGCTATCCGAAACGGTAGCTTTGCGTGTTGACAGCTACAACCAGGAAATCGAGCGGCGCCGAGTGACACCGCGGAGAGCCAATCGGAGCGCAGCACTCGGCCGCGCTCGTCCAATGGGCTGCGAGGGGAGGCGGTGCCACGCTGTTGACGTAAGGCGAGGCTAAGATTGCGCAACGCCGGTCTCCCCTCCATCCTCCTCCTTCAGGATAATAATAAAGAGGGGAGAAATGCCACCAGCTGTCGTTTTCTCTGTCTTTAAGCACAGGAGGCACGGGTTAAAAAGTCATTCCTATAAATAGACTGGTATTTAGATAGTATTTCCTAAACAAAACGTGTATTTTTAAGCTGTAAACTGATGCCATGTTCAATCACAGATCAAATTACGTGCTGTCCAAAGTGGTCCTGATCTTTCAAGACTTTTAATTGATGACTTTGAATTATTCCCCATCAATGCCAAATGACATCTGCTCCCAGGTCTGATAGAAAATGCTTTAAAATTCGCAATAAAATCCCTTACACATGATGCAAACTGCAAGAAAGTGGGCCACAAGCATTATTTCCAAATTACATGAACCACTTTCTGTGCCCACACCAGTCAATGACCCACACACACACACACACACACACACACACACACACACACACAGAGAGAGAGAGAGAGGGACACACTCACCACCCCGCCCCTCTGTGGCTTGTGCGTAATAGGGTTTGGCACACGGGTGCGCACCACGTAAACAAAAGCACATTGTCAGTGTCACTGGCAGCCAGTCTGCAATCCCAGAGTGGGAGAAGTGAACAGTCATTTCCTTTTGCTCTCCAGACAGCGAGTGGGCTTTTTTCTGGTCGCTAAAGCTTCAATAGATTCCGAAAGCAACACTACCGCAGAGATGGGATTACTTGTCACTGTCCTCCTGCACTGGATGGAGGTCTGAGGTATTGTATATTCTACTTTTCTGCAGCGATTTAAGAAAAGGCTGCATGCCAGTGTGAAGCTTGCAAGTGATACTTTGATGTTTTTTTTTGTTGTTGTTTCATACCAGGCGAGGTCTAGCGGGCAAAAACATCCTCTGGAAAATAAGACAACTAAAGCTTTAAGGTAATATCATAAATTAAAGTCTCCATGCACGCTGTTGTCTCATTTAAATTAGTTTTTAAGGTCGTAACTACCTTTCAACAAGTGGAAATCGCTGCGCAACGGGCACCTATTTTGTTTCCAGTTGACATTTTAAAATTATCAGGAGGAAATTGAAAGCAACGTTTAATCAGAATCAGAATCTGGGGGGCGGAATTGGTTAAATATGGGGTACAGGTGTAATATAGCTGTGTACTTGCCTGAGTTTCCCACTTTCCACTGACTGCTTTATGCCCATGTCTGCAGGGGCCATGCCGTGCGTCCAGACCCAGTGCGGTTCCTCTCCACAAGGAGCCAGCCCGGCCTCTCAGGGCGCGGGCGGAGAGCGCAGCTGCGACTTCCTCACACCGGAGTTTGTCAAGTTCAGCATGGACCTTACTAACAGTGAAATCTCGGCCTCAACGTCAGGTCCCAGTTTTGGTCCTTTGGGTGACACTTATGGCTCCGGGTACGACGTGAAGACCCCGTGTCTCTTCCAAATGCCGTTGCAGGGGGAGCTTCCGTGCGTCAAGGTGGAGGATGCGCACGGGTGTCCGCGGTATCAGCCGAATCAACATCACCAGCAGCAGTCCGAGGAGCTGCTCTCCTCCCCGGGCTCCGTTTATTACTACCGCTCCCCGTCGCCGCACGGCCCCATCACACCCAACTTCCAAACTCCACCGGGACACATATGGGAGGACTCCGGCTCTCTGTACACTTTTCGACAAGACTATTTGGCGGCGGCGCACAGGAAAAACGCACTATCCAGATTCTCGCTTTTTTCCCTGAAACACGCGCAACAGCAGAGCTTGTCCACCTGCCAAATGAAATATGACGGGTCTGTCCATGTGTCCATGAACGTGGACGCAGCCGGGGCGCACCATCCGCTGGACAGCCCCGGGATTTTGGGCTCTAGTGCCCTCGGAAAGCAGCCCGGAGTGGGATTTCCTCACCCCCTGCAGCTCGCCCACGGCCACCACTTTATGGACTACCAGACTTCTTCCGCTGCCAGCCGAGGACCGCTGAGCGCGGAGGGGCTGTGCGCGGTGTGCGGCGACAACGCAGCCTGCCAGCACTACGGAGTGCGCACCTGCGAGGGCTGCAAGGGTTTCTTCAAGGTTTGTTCTCGGTGCAACTTTATTTTAAAGCCGCAAGGAAAACGGGAATTTCAAGTTGGATTTTAGGAGGCAGCCGACTGATTTATATGATCTTTATTATCCTGAAAACTTTAAATTAATAGGTGAACAAAGTGTCTGTCAAAAAGGATAAAACCATCCCAGTTATTTCCAGTTCTGTGAAATAATATCTGATCCTGTTTTCATGATAATCTCGCTTTGTTTAAATGGATATATTCACTTTTCCCTGCATGGCCACACTGTCGCCTAATGAAATTATAATTCGAGTAATAAACTATAATGAAAAAAAATCCCACCGGGACTCCTGACTGGCCTCCTAAATTGGTCATTTCTCTTCAGATGCACGTTTTGATCTCTTGACACAGGCGTGGTGGGGGCAAATGTCCTGTCTGAAAATGGCCACCAACGTGCCATGAATAAAAAACCTCATCTTCTTCCCTCTGTAGGAGATTCCCAGGGGCGGTTCTCCAAATTATGACTGACCACGACCCTGTATTTACCCAGACTGCCCTGCCCGCCTGCAGAATGCCTCATACTGCCTCAGATGGCCCTGAGGAGCATGAGTGCTGCTGTTAATTTCCCCCAAAAACATTTAAGGGTCTTTACTTTAGTCTACAAGCTACAAAAAGGGGGTCCTTATGCTGAAAGACCCCTTTCAAGAAGGTCGTCCATGCCACCAGATTAGACAAAAGCCACCAGATCTCACAAAAGCCCCCTTTTGTTGCCATGTATTGAACCTGAAGCATGAAATCTGTTCTACAGAAGCTGACATTGTGCTTCAATGCTTTCTTAAAACGCCACTTAAACTGGTACCAAAGTGCGGCAAAGACCTTGTCCCAGGTAGTTCTGTGTGTACGGTTTTAATGGTGTCATTAGAGTTCGTCTTTCAGGGCTTTTAAAAAACCCTTAAAAAGCAGATTTTTATTGGAGCAGAGTGGATGAGAATGAGGTTAAGAACAAACAGATGTCACTCACAGTAACCTTTATGTATGACCTCATCCTGATAAGTAGTATCGAAGCACAGGTATTATATTCCTAAGCTTTGTTCTTTGCAAAAATATCTGTTTCTTTCTCCACGCAGCGCACAGTACAAAAAAATGCCAAGTACGTGTGTTTGGCTGCCAGAAGCTGCCCTGTGGACAAACGCAGGAGGAACCGATGCCAATATTGTCGCTTCCAGAAGTGCCTTGCTGTGGGAATGGTCAAAGAAGGTGAACCAGTAGACTTTAAAAGACACTTTTAACATCTGGCGGGGTCACATAAAGTCCAATTGTACTCATTCGTATACTGTTTCCTTCTCATTCTGTGCAGTGGTGAGGACAGCCAGTCTGAAAGGTCGAAGGGGTCGCCTGCCGTCCAAACCTAAAGCTGTCCCAGACTCGTCTTCACCTGTCAGCAACCTCCTGAGCACCCTCATCAGGGCCCATGTGGAATCGAACCCTCCACCTTCTCTCCTCGACTGCTTCAAAGTAAGCAGCGTTGGCATGTTTTCACTGCTTTAAGGAATGTGTAGTGGCCCCTTTACGTGAAATAAGGTCATATCAGAGCTGTAATTGATGTATTTTATATCTTTTTTCTACTTAATCCCACCGGTGACCTTTCACTAGGTCAAAGAGAGTCCAGGCAGCCCACTGGGAGACGACGCTCAGCACGTGCGGCAGTTTTATGACCTCCTGACCAGATCCATGGAGGTGATTCGAGGTTGGGCGCAGAAGATCCCGGGCTTCACCTCCCTTCACAAAAACGACCAAGACCTCCTCTTCTACTCGGCCTTCCTGGAGCTCTTTGTTTTACGATTGTCATACAGGTAGATAACACACGAAAGGGAACTCGTCCTCTGACTTTACAAAACTCAGGGATGGATTTGGCACTATAATGAAAGGTTCAACATCTGGAGAGACGACTTTTATTTATTTATTTGTCTGATAATGGATGCATGGACAGGTTTTGTGCATAAGACTGTAACCAGGTGTTATCCACCTCTGTTTTTTGAGCCTTTTTAGCATAAGCTGTCATAATGTTTCAGATCCAACCCGGAGGAAGGGAAGCTGATCTTCTGCGACGGGACAGTGTGGCACCGGCTCCAGTGCCTGAGGGGCTTTGGGGAGTGGATTGACAGCATTGTTGAATTCTCTGCTAATCTGCAGAGGATGAACCTGGATGTATCCACCTTCTCCTGCATATGCACCCTCGCCCTGGTCACCGGTAAGACGCTCAAAAAACATACACAGTCTCACCAAGGTTAATCTCCCACTGATGCTGCATTCAAGTACTGCAGTCTGGGTTCTTATTCCACTTTTATAAAAAATATAATTAACAAAATGGACCCAAAATCACATATCTGCAGTTTTATGTTACAATCAAATTGCGCAGAGAAATACAGTAAGTTAAGTTAAGAAATAACTAAACCACATGTAACGTTTAGGGGCCGGACATCATGTAGGGCACCTCACAACTGAGTACCTACATTCCTCTGCAGTTGCCAGGGGGAGGCCTGTCTGGAGAGGCTGTAGAGTAGCTGAAATTATTTGGATTAGAAAAATAGAAAAGTCAGCCGTGACACCTAAACACAGTGTTGTTATTTAGCTAAATGGTGAGATAGTTGGCTGAACATAGCCTAATGGAGAAATGATTGAGATAGATAAAACAAATGGTTAGCTGAAAGTGATGGATAGGCTTCATGGTCTAAATAGTTAGATAAAAGTAGACTAATAAACAGTTGAAATTAGCTAACTATGGATACATGTTGAAATAGCTAGACCATAAAGAAGCATATTAGATAGATAGATAGATAGATAGATAGATAGATAGATAGATAGATAGATAGATAGATAGATAGATAGATAGATAGATAGATAGATAGATAGATAGGTTTTATTTCAAAATAAAAGCCTATGCAATGTCAGAAATTGGAGCTTACAGTGAAGGTGTTGAACTAACCCCTTTTAAAAAAAGACCCATATTTAATTATTTTGTATCTAATATCTTTGTTTGACGTGTGGTTTACGGACCTACAGAGCGACACGGACTGAAGGAGCCAAAGAAAGTGGAGGAGCTGCAGAACAACATAGTCAAGTGTTTGAAGGACGGGGACGGAGGTTCAAACTGTTGGTCCAACCATCTGTCCAGACTTTTGGAAAAACTGCGTGAACTGCGCACTCTGTGCATTCAAGGCCTGCAGAGGATTTTCTATCTGAAGCTGGAGGATTTGGTGCCACCGCCTGCAATAATAGATAAGTTATTCCTCGACACATTGCCATTTTAGAGACATAAAGAGACATGTGGACAGTTTCCTCAACGATGGCACTGTTAGACTTATTTTATTCATTCCCTGACATATGTGCATTGCTTAAAGAGACATTTTAAAATCTAATATTGAGTTGTTTAATCCTCGAAAAACAAGTGGAAATTTGTGATTTTCTGACGCAAAAAATCGATTTAATTTATACAAGTGTGACCACTTACCTGTAATTTTCTGCATAATACAAAAATCTGCTTTGCAAAAGAAGAATTAACACATGGTGACTTTTTCCACTGTGCGGATTATAGCAGGCTCAAACAGACACATTTTATTGCTGTCTACAAGAAACTAATTTATAGTCCTACTTTATCTTACTTTTATATGATTGGCAGGTTTGTTTCTGCTTCTCAGCCTGTACAGAGGCACTTTTGATACGAGTGTGTGCCTCCATGTGTAGGTTTTTTCACAACATATTAGTGATTAATATAATAATATTTGGTAGACTGTTGTGTTCTCAGATTAAACTGTCATTGTCCATGTTTTAATAAATAAATGACCCTTACTGCTGCTGGGCTTTGATTTATTTAAGGTTTTCATGTGGCGCAGGTCGCAAGGATGCTTTTTTCTTTTTGACTTCTTTTTTAATTTTATTAAATTTCTGAGAAAGGAAATCAGAGTAATTTCTTTCCAAGATGTTCCAGAAATTATGTTATTCCTCTTAAATATAAATAAAATCTTGGATTTTGTTTGGTTTCACATTTCTAACATTTATTTTCTGATATAAAATGCCCATTTCAAGGACTTGTTGGGTTAAATGTTCATTACTTTGCATGCAGGTTGTAGTCTATAAGCCTCTGCTGCAGCCATGTGTTTAAACAAGCTGTCTTAATGTTGATGCTGTTCAGTTTTAATGCCTGTTTCACTCGGAGATACAAGGTTTTTTAGGTCTAATAATAAATCACCTTACTATATTGAGGAGTACAGTGAATATAATATTTAATTTGTATGTTTTTGTTTATTCTGTAAAGCTCATAGGCTGTCTGTAAATAGATAATTCTGTCTGTTCACTTCATGTATATCATGTACATATTTCTTTATATTTAAGACATCAAACCCAACACATGGATTACCCCTGTTTGTTACTTTGGAACAGGCAGGCCTTAAGTATTACAGTCTATTACTGGCCTGAGACCTCAGTGCATACTGTATACAAACATTAATGTACATATATAATATAATGTGATGTTGCACAGTATAAGTAACAGCCTGGTTTTGCATGCAATGCTGCAAATCTCATACAAAGTTTTCTCACATTTTGCTGTTTTCTAACATTCAAAAAACAAACAACAAAAAAAAAATCACCTTCTTCATTATTATTTTGTCATTTTTTTAAGCACTAAAAGGTAGAAAGGCAAAGTTTGGAGGGTAACAAACTCTCCTATAAGAAAGGACATATTTATTTTTGTCAAAGTCAAAGGTCAAGGTGATCCTCAATATGTTACAGAGACAGAACAGCTGACGGCATCATTTTTAAGGACATGAAGAGGAGAGTAAGAGGTAAGTGTGTGTGTGTGTGTGTGTGTGTGTGTGTGTGTGTGTGTGTGTGTGTGTGTGTGTGTGTGTGTGTGTGTATTTAATGGCTGCTGGCTGCCTGACATTTCTGGAGCCCTTTGGTTACAGCTGGCATTAAAGACATCAGTTTCTGCTGCTGTTAGTAAAGATAAAGGCCTGAATTCAGCAAACACTGGAAATACATGAATTATAGCCGCTGAATAAAGTCTAACACCTCCTGTTGCTCATCCTCCTGCTGTTAGTGTGGTTCAAATGAATACCCACTTGGGGAAAACCATTAATTTTGGCTTGTTGACCTTAAAAAAAAAAAAGTAAATCATCAGCTGATTTGTACTCAGTCTTATCTGCGACAGTGTGACATGTTTTTTCTTCTATCTGGCAGAAATAATTGATTTTATGGTTTGAAAAAGGTCTTATATTTGAAAAAAAAGGATTATGTTCCCATGGAGGTTTTAATGGGCCTGCAGATCAATAGTGGAGGCTGTTCAATGCTCCGGCGTGGCAGGCTGAGATAGAAATAAATCAATAACAGTATCGGAGAAAAGTCCAATTTATTCTGACGATGATGGTGATTGACAGGTAGAGAGAGACTATAATACAATATCAGATGCTTCACAGCAGCAGTTTTATAGGTACGGATATTGAAAGAGTCCATTAAGTGCAGGAAGGTCACGACTGAGTTCAGTGTTACTCCACAGGAAGATGAAATATAGAAATATTAGGTACTGTAGTGACAGGAAATAAGTATATATTAGAAATTAGCCTCACAGGTATTCAGATTTGTGACAAATAAATAAAACAAACAAAGCTCAGGATGGACTGTAATAGATAAATAGAGGGAATATTGTACTTTTTACTCCACTACAACTTAAGTTACTTTACAAAACACTCTACATAATCTACAGCTAAATTATGATTATATTATTTTAGATTAAAATAAGACTTTATTGATCCTCAAGCCACCCTGCAGTATATTAAAATGAGCTCCACCTTTAAATCATGTATAAAAAGATCCAGTGTGTAACATTTAGGAAGCTCTAATGGCATTAATTTAATATAATACTCATAGATAGTTTTAATTTAAGTTGATTATTTATTAACTAACTAACTACTGTGGCAAAGCTCTATTGTTTACATCCTCCTGGCTACTAACCAAGACAATAAGTGTGACTTACAGGTGGAAGCGATACTCACTGCTGCCCCCTGGTGGTCGGGAGGGTTCGCAACAATAAAATAACATAGCTGACAGCTGTGAGCATTAATAAGAAGATTGAAGCATACATTTTAAAAGTAACACACAAGTTATTTGACCTAGTAACTAATTACTTTTTTTAATTCAGTAATTGGTAAAGTAGTTACTTTTGCGAGAGGTAACTAGTAACTGTAACTAATCACAGCAGCTATAATGAGTACAGACAGAATTATAACATATAAGCTCATTCTAAGGTAATAAAAACACAATAATTCCTATATTCAGGTGATTATTTACTAATGAAAACATATCTATGAGTATTATATTAAATATCTGCCAATAGATCCTCCTGAATGTTACACACTGGACCTTTAAACAACCTGTTGACCCACACTAAATCTCTAAAAAAGACTCCCCAGTGAAGCATACATTTATATCTTTGTGTGCTTAAAACTTTGCCCCAACTGTTGGTAACCTGTTTCAAGTCCAAAAATAATCCTAGTTTTGGCGTGGGAGACCCTGACCTCAACCCTGCCCCATGCATCAAGCGTTAAACAATCACATGTGGGTGTCGCGCTCAGGTGTCCACATACTTTTGGGCTGTGAAGTGTACGTCAAATCCTTAGAGCAATGTGCAACATGCAAAGACACATTTTGATCCAGAGAGGAAAACCCCTACAGAACAATTAAAGATGAAGATATTAACAATACAAGAGCCTGGAGAGAGAAACAGGAACATCTTCTCCCCTCTGAGGTCTTGCTGATTGTCTCACTCTCACTCAACTTGCACCAGACAAATAAAAAAGGGTTCTTTAAGGCTCCCGGGCCCCTCAGGCTGGTTGAGGCCGCGCAGGAACATCAAGTATTTTTATCTCGAGAGAACGACTTGTGGGATTTTTCTGCGGCTCTGACCGCCGACTTTGATCTCTGCATCCATCCAGCTTCAATACAGCTTAACCCTTATCACCACCGGCCCAGAGACCACGAGCATCAAGACGGATTTACAGGCAGGGACCCCCGGTTACTTTCAACATGTAATCCATTACAGATTATTACAGATTACTGACAGAATGCTTCAGTGATTGTTGTAATTATAAATGAGTCAGATGTTTAACATTTGATTGATCCATTCCTGGGAATAGAAGCTAACATATGTCAACATCCATTGTTAGAAAAACAGCCAAACCTGCTCTTGGACAATGAATAATACAGTTAATTGTATTATTTATATGAGAAACATGGAGTTTTTCTGAAGCATAAATGTAAGCTCCAACATGCCCTAAATTCAAATTTACTTGATTCATAGAACTATAATTATTTTAATCACAATAAGGAAAGCTAGTGCAACCCAGATTGTGAAATCACAAAGCTTTGTTGTCTGAGTAAACCCAAAAAATCCCACATTTACCAGGTTTAGGCGAGTTACATGTTTTTATGTCGAGATGAAGTAGAACCTCACCGACATGGCTGTTTATATTATAAAACCTGAAGCCGATAGACCACACCGACACATTTGGGCACTGGATGGAAACAATAGATGGAAATGCATAAATTCATATTAAACAATGTTTTATAGACATGTCTAATCTTTATTTTGCCTGAACCTGAGCCTCCATGATACCCTAATAAATGAAAGGTGACCTCCTTCAGTCCTTTGATCGAATCACAAGCTTCTTGCTGAGTGTTGTCTGTAAATAACCAACCTGTTAATAGCAAACCATTTAATCTGGGATTTAGAGACTGAATATTCATACGTGGCTCAAATCTCACTGTGAAAGCTTCTTTTTTTGTTCTGCATCATTCAAACTGCAGAAGCGAATCCATATTTATTGCCAAAATAACGAATAAGCCGACGTGCGAAAGCGGGATCCTCGGCCCCGGCGATTGCCGCTCGATGACGACGGCTGTTCTGTAATAGCGTGATGCTAACTCTTTGTTTCAGATCTTCGTTTTGTTGTTTGTTTGTTTTTTTTTAAGGAAAAGCAATCAGTGGATTTTGTATTAACAGATTATGTCAGGATGAGGAGTCCACTTAGCAACAGATAATAATTGGAAGGGATTAGAGTTCCTTATTTCTGAGGCTAAATCCTTCCAGGAGTCTCTCGGTTGCAACTGAAATTAGCATTTTCTGCTAACTGCTAACAGTCGTCCAAACACTTGAATCAATGGAGTGGATTATTCCACCCCCGAGAGAGAGAGAGAGGGAGAGAGAGAGAGAGAGAGAGAGGACAGAATACACACAAAGGATCCCAAAGGACGCATCAAGAGCCTGAAATATCCCACTTCACTTTTTTAACCTCGATCCAAAAACTAATTTATTAACAGGAAGTTGGTAATAGGGATTTACCGTATCACATTATAAGAACAATCCAAAACAAAATCCTCCATCCAAATTCCTTGTATGTGAAAACCTACTTGGCAATAAACCTGATTCTGAGTATTATGGATACAGGAGTCTGACCTGATCACCAAAGTCATTAGGATTCACCTTGTGGGCGACATTAATGTACAAAACTACATTTAATGGCAAACAAATCCAGTTGTTGTTGAGATATTTCAGCCAAAGTGGAGCAGAAACTGACACACTGACGTCCACATAGTAAATACAGGTGTCACCAATGATACTAATTAAGGTTCTGTTGCGTTCCTCCATCCTAAAAATTCTGCCAGCTTAATTTTACTTTGAAAGAACAGCGCTCTCTCCCTGTTTTGTGCTGTAACAACAGATCTGATTCAGACACAGGATGTATTGATGTTAAACTAATAGCTTAAAGTTAAAACACCTTACATGCATATTCATATTGATGCACCAGTGATTTCATTTGCTCTGCACTTTCAGTGTTGATTGGCTGTGTTTAAACAATGCTGCATAATGTTACACCCATAAATTAGAGATACACTCTTACAGCCTACAGCTTTTAAATGGAGGTCTCACACGTTAAAAAATAGTTAGAACATACTATATAATTAATTTGTCTTCCCATTTATATTTCCAGGTATTGAGTGGTTCATTACCGGTTTTTAAGGGTTGCGTCTACAACTTCCTGAGAACAGATTGAATATATATATATATTATATTATATATTATATTTATAACAGAGAAATGTCAGGTAAAGAAGTGTATATTATTATTAGAAAAAGTAAGTAAGCTGTGTTTTAACCTGTTTTCTTTATGTGGACAAAGTAATCAAGCACAAGATAATGTCATGTCAGTGTCAAGCAGACTGAACTCTTGTGTTTATCAGCTGTATCATAGTGAATACTACATTAATGTACCTTTAAATGTGTTCTTCAGCAGTCTAGTACTGCAAGTGATACACAGATTTAAGAGCAAATGGGCAAATATTGACTGAATGTGACTTTTAGTCCCCCAATATCCAAAAACACTGGATATATATTTGTTATATTCTAGATTTCTATTGTATTTTACTTATTATATTTGTATTTTTATAAATACATTTCCCCTGCGCTGCTGTGGAAAACTTGAATTTCTCCTACAGGGGATCAATAAAGGAACATCTTATCTTATCTTATCTTATCCTACATTTACCATAAACTTGCAACTTGAAAAAAGAGTAACACAGACATCATTAAGGTTATTTTCTCAGACTTGACACACACATTATACACTCGAGTCAATATACATGTTATTTAATTTCAAGGTTTGTGTCTGATTTTTCAGTTAAGGAAAATCTTGTTGTTGCAAGGCAGCATAAAATCACATATTTAAAACATAAAACATGAACGTACTAAGAGCAATAAAGACATTAAAAGTACAGTATGATGTACTATAAATGCAGTTTGTAATATATTCTAATAAAGTGCACTGATTGTAAATGGAATAGATGAATTTCTGTTGTTCCTCCCAAAGAAAATCCTATTTTTTTAAAGAAGTGTCAGTAAATCCTGCAGATGACCCTTTATATACCTTCATGTGTTGCTTGTTCTAACACATAAATTACTCTACTTGACTAAATGATGGAGACTTTTTTTAAAATCAGGCCACAGAAAAGCTGCCAAACTGTCAGGAGAAGTGAAGGAATGAAATAGTTTACAGTCTCACCAGTGAGGAAGATGTAAAGAAAAGTAATCTGTGCACCTCCGAGGAGGAGGAGGAGGAGGAGGAGGAGGACGAGACACAACACTTGAAAAAGATCTCCATTATCCGCCTATCGCTAAACTATCTCTCCTTTCCAAAAAGAAGGCGCTTAGAGGAGTGTTTGAAGGGGAATGAGTGGGGTTCAGGGGCTGAAGCTCCAGGCTCCGGAGGACTCAGGGGTTCATTTGAGGATTATGAGGACGTTTACATTCAGAGCCGAGGGCCTGGTGCGATGAGCTACGGCCTCTGTTGGGCTCCTGGATCAGTGAGTGATGGACAGGTTTCACATTTGTGGCGTGAAAGCTGAATTTTAGAGAGAGAGAGAGAGAGACACTACATTTTACCACATATGCTGCATCTTTTCTTCTCTTATACCAAACGTCATAAAGCCCCATATAGCGCAGCTGGTGCAGGGGTGTCCTATTTTTAAAGCCAGTGGAGATAATAGAATAAAGCCTACAAATCTATACATTATTTTGGAAAAAACATGAAAGTTAGCCAGAAAAAAAGAGCCAACATCCTATTTTGTAATTGTTCTCAAACTGTTTGAAACTATTTTGAAGTTATGTAACATTGTTAGAGTAAGAATTTGTCATAAAAAATTACTGATCTTGGAACTTATTTTTGATAGATATAACAGAAATAATGTTTAGCTCACAAATCTGCAACACGTGAATCCAGACCATAATACTGTAATAAATATAACAATATTTCCATTATTTCTTTTATTAGAGATAGAACAATCTTATGCTAGACTGTGGCTCACAAAAAAATAAAGGAAATCTATCAAATAAATATACAATATTTGGCTTTATATTGGTGTTTTAAAATACATTTTTGGCTTGATTTACTCCTCATACATGTTTTTTTTCATTCATTAGGCCTATATTAATATATATATTGTTGATTATCATCAGTGTGTTCCTGTCTACAAACCAAACATCCTTCAGGAGAGTGATAAAGTTGATACTGCCCAACATGCACAAGCTACCTTCAGGCACAGTCATAAACCACAGAATGAGAAATCCACCAAATGAAACGGAAACTGTGTCCTGCTCCTTTTAAATTACAGAAAGGTACACAGAGGATGAGAGCCAGTGGATATTTCCAACTGTTTGCATCAGTGTGGGAATGATAGAGATGTTAAGATGATAAGGCCTCCATCTAGTGGCTGTAACCTGCACTGCCATCTTATGTGAGCTCCAGCAGAGGAAGTGCCTGAAAAGATTCAAAATAAAAGCTACATTAATTTAGAAAAACTGTATATGTAACAGTTATAATGTTACAGAGAGACTCTCATTAGCTCTCATATTATAGCTATTATATTATTATATATAATAACAAACTTTGTTCCTGAATTATTAGTTTACTGTGGAAATATATCAGGGTTTAGATCTTTTACATTAAGTAAAAATAGTAATGTAAAGATACTAAATTCCAAGTAAAAGTCCTGCATTCATCAGCAACAACTCAGAAGTCATTTAATGTTTTTTTCACAGTGGAGAGGGTTAATCTGTAACAATGCAACACATCTTTTAATCCGATTATGTAAATCTTGATAAATTATATAACTGAAAAAAATAAGAACTTCCTGATTAAGCACTTTTTTTTATTTACTGGGAATGTTGTTCACACAGTACAAATAAAAATTACAAAATAAAGTCGGTGTCAATAAAAATGACTAAAGCTTCTTGATCAATAAAGTTTGTTTTAACTTGAGTTAGTTTGATCTAAATGTCAACCAGTTGCATCAATGTGTGAGTTAAATGAACTTACCTGTGTTTACAATGTAGTAAAAACGCAAATAAATAAATAAATAAAACAAAGTAAATAAAGAAATCACTTTAAATTCAAATGAGTTTTTCCAGCATGGTTTTTTTTTTTTCCAGAGTGAAAAAGTTTTTATTTCTAACACTTTCCAGCCCGGGGAAACAAACTTTCACCACAGACACTCTTACTCTGAAAGGGCCGAACCAGGAAGCCAGCTCAGCTTTTCAGATTTGAAAAGAACAAAGCTGCAGCTGTTGAAGGCTCCTCCTCTTCCTCCTCCTCTTCCTCCCCCCCACCCCCCCCCACCCCACCCCCTCGTAGTAGCTATAAAAGTATGTGCGTCACACAGCGGCAGGACTCCACTCACAGAGATCTCATTATAGGTGCCCTGTGAGACCCTGCAAGTTCGTTCAACTTCTACTTCTTCTTCTTTCTTTTTTTTTGGCCCCTGAAAGGACAATCAGAACAGCACCATGGTGAGTGTGAAGTCCTCGTTGTCGTTAGGAGCTCCATTTCTCAGCTCACATCCGTTAAAGAAAGAAACAGAGCAACATTGTAACTGTTGTGTGCTTCCTGTGGAGAATTATGTGTATGTGTGTGTGTGTGTGTGTGTGTATGTATGTGTGTGTGTGTGTGTGTGTGTGTGTGTGTGTGTGTAAGGAGATATTGCAATCCTCGTGTAAGATGTTTTTAGATTGTTTCTGCGTACTTCCTCCCCCCACACTCCTAAAAAGAAAAGTGTGTCACAAGCCTGAGTCGATGGCCTGTTCTTCTTTTTCTTTTTTTTTTTCTTTTTTTTTTTCTCCCCCCATTTTTGGTGAGGCCCCCAGGCTGCTTCTGAAATAACTTTGCTGGCATTGCTGCGCCACATAGAACTCCTGTATTAGATTGTGGAAGGTGGGAAAAGCTGAAAGGCAGTGAGTGGAAACATGCTCCCAGACATGTGGCTCCAGCTCCAGTAGAGGTTAACTGGTTCCATATGGGCTCTGGAGGCTCTGGAGGCCCTGCCTGTCAGGAGGGCTTGCTTGTTTGCCCTGGCTGCCTCTGTAGGAATGCTGATGTGGCTTTCCAGCAGGCCAGCTTGTGTGTTTAACTTCTATATTTGCCGCTCAGCGCTCATGCTGATAGAGCTGCTGGATTCCTGCACTGTTGGACCTGAAGCTGCTACTTTTAGGGTCTCTTAAAGAAACACACCAATGTGCACAGATTATTATTTTTTGATGCCATGAGGCCAGGCACATGATGATAAATCCTTTTTTTTTTTTCTTTTTAGGATTTAACATTTTTATGACCAGCTGACAAGAGCTTAAGAGTCTGAAGTTCATTCCTCAGCGTGAGCTCATGATGTTGACCTTGCCCCCTTTTTTTTTTTTTTTTTTGGGCTCTGTTTATTCGCAAACAACCAGGGAGTGTGTTGCAATGTGTGCAGGTCATTTGGATGGAAAGGAGTTAAATAAAAGCACTTTGTGGAGGCGTTAACTCGAAGGAGGGAAAGTCTAGTTTCCCCAAATGGTTTTGAGCTGCTGACACTTCCTGTTGGGCCATTTGCTGTACGACATTAAAGGGGAGGGGTCTTCCTGCCTCATGGAGTTTCTATTCCACCTTTACTACTGTTAATCTGAGTCTGTATGGAGATCAGATTTATTTTAGTCGTATTAGAATTAGTTTTTATAGTTGGGTCTGTCCAGTTGGTACATTACACAACGTGCAGTGTGTGAATATAACACATCCCTTTTTTTTTTTTTTTTAAATTGGGGAAGCGATTCAATTCTAAATGTGTTCCTATATGTCTGTATGTACGCAACAGACTGCTAATGGCACAATGCGCCTCTGTGTTGAGAACCCAGTGTCAGCTGTGACGTACTTTCAGGACAAGACACAGGAAGCAGATAATCACTCTGTTTGCCGCCATAAACTTCAGTTTGTGTGTCTTGTAAGGCGGATGTTGCGGTAGCAGTGGACAAATAGGCCACCGCTTCCACTTTTCTCAAAATCCAGCCAACAAAAAAAACGGAAATAAAATGGAAAGTTTATACTGAAAGCTTCATAAGTTGGATTCTGTGCTTTTTATCATATTGTAACTACACACACTGTAAACCTGATGAGTTGCTTTAACCCAAACTGATTGCCTTTAAACTATTTAGTAACTCATTTTAAATTAATTGTACTTAAAACTATTAAGTATATGACACTAAACGCAGCATTTCTCCAAACTCATTCAAAGTGTGTTAACAGAATTTATCTGAATAAAGTAACTTAAATGAATCTTTTTTTATATATAGAAATGTTACCACTTAAATTGAATGATTGATGGAAATGAGTCGATGGAATAAACTGCAATTATATGACCAATACTTTAAAATACTGGGTTATTATTCAACAATTCATTTTTGAATTTGGTTTTATTGATATGAATGAGTAACTCAACCTCTTTTGGGAGGATTTAGTCATGTTAGCTCACTTCTTTCATGAAGATATACAGTTAGGATTTTCAGAGCACTGCTAAGACTTTGTACAAGCTCTATAAAGTTGGTCAGAAGCTCTGATTTGAGGCCGCACGCTGCAGTTTAAGCATATTATTACCACCATATAATCCTCAGTCTGGGACTCCAAACAGGTTAGTGGGGTATAGTTTAAGCCGTCTGTGTGGTTTGCATGATTTTGATGCGTCACTCAAAATAGCTGGCTGCTGAGCTGGCTGCCGTCGCCATACTTGGCAACTCCCATGTGACTGACCCCTCCTCCGTGCTCATTGCAAACTTTTTTAGGGGGAGGGGAGGAGGTCAAAGGATCACAATTCAAAACAAGCCCCAAGCCCACAATGAGAGACAAATGACTCATACATTTAGCTAGATTTCAACCTTTCTTTTCCGTTACTTTTGTCTAACAATTTATACTTTATCTTTTTCAAACATTGCATTATTTTGCTCTAAATTGCAACACATGTTCAGGGTGTGAAACCTGACTCAAAATGGGGATGTATACATTTCTAATCAACATGTGGTGTTTTTTATTTTATGATTATTTGAGCTTGATCTTCCCACAAACCCCCTGTCGAGGCCTGGTTGAGAATCACCAGTTTGAATGTGGTTCTCTCGAAAGAAAGTAGGTCACTCTGATACTTCCAGCAAATCCAGCATCCTAAAAGTCACCCTTCAGATAACACCCCCCCTTTGTTATCAGACTGAGTGATCTTGTAGGACGTGTTCTGCGTTGTTGGGGGCCCGGTTGTTTGTGTTGCGTAAGAGGTCTCACTGGAAAAACATGACGGGCGACCCTGTCAGAGACTGCAGTCACAAAAACAACTCAAATATTTCACTGACTCGTGAGAGATGAGGTCAGTGTGTAGTCGGCTGTAGCCTCTTTTACCACTAAGTCAGCACGTAAACTTCAAACTATTTATTATACGGACGTATAAAATGTCTCGGCAGGTATGAGGTGGTGATATCTTGACAGCAATCCTCGACATGTTTGTGTTCTCATATTACCGGTGACTGCTGACCTTATGTTGGCAGACTGAGTGCTGCAATAACGTAAACACACCGCAAAATGAATTGGACTTGTGCATTTTTAACACAAGTTAGCAGCTCATTAATAATGCTGTCCTGAACGCTACTGATGTACTTTGAAGTGAGGGGTTTCCCCCTCTTCTCCCCCTCTCGCACATCGTTTGCATTTCTATCACTTGTAGCCCCTCCTCCTGAATGCCAGATAACCAAACAGGGCGGATGACATTGTGTCTTAAACTCCCCTCTGGCGGCCAACATTTCCCTTCCAAATGATCAGACCAAACTTGTTTCAGTCCTCAGCAAGCCTGCACTCATCGCCTCCACCCCCCACCCACATCATTTGCAAGTAACTAGAAATATTTCAGCAGGGTGTGGAAGTACTTTGGCCCCTGACACTCTATCGAGACTGTGTTAATCACCACTGCTTACTTACTTAGATCGCTGGCTCCTGATTGGTGGTGCGACATCCTGCTATATTTCTATATCTCTATCTATGAAAATCGCAAGTTTTGCATGTCCAGACCTGCTAAGTTGAACGCACAGAAGTCAGGTTGTGACACAAATATTGCAAAAACTATAAACCGCAGTTGAAAAGTCATCATGACTCCACCCGATGTTTCCTGGTCAACTGTCATTTTCTGCATGTCAAAACGGGTTTAAAAGCAGAAATGGCATTAAGTTATTCAGCTAAATGGTTCGACTAAAGTGTGTTTTCAAAGTGGGTGTGGGGGGTGGGGGTGTGTGGTGACAGTTTTGATATTTGAAATCTCATTAAATATCCCTAAATCATGCTTGATTCAGGAACGGTTGAATAATAATAATTCTAACATATAAAATCTATTTATCCCTCCACAGCGCGAGTGTATCTCTATCCATGTCGGCCAGGCTGGTGTCCAGATGGGCAACACCTGCTGGGAGCTGTACTGCCTGGAGCACGGCATCCAGCCTGACGGCTGCATGCCCAACGCGAAGCCATCCGGAGGTTACGACGACTCCTTCACCACCTTCTTCAGTGACACCGGCAGCGGGAAGTACGTCCCCAGAGCCATCTTTGTGGACCTGGAGCCCAGTGTGATTGGTGAGTTTACACATCCTTTTACCTGGGAGCTACTGTTGAGGAGATGTGGGTCTTTATGGGTCTTGGTTTAGTTGTGGAAACATTTTGAAACTTTGAACCAGAGCTGAGGTAATAAAACTCAAAGAAAAACTCATGAAAAAGGTTAAAGGAAAACTTCAAAAGGTGAAAGAAGTTAGCTGATCATTACCCATACTAACTAGGACATCAAAGTCAATAGATGTTATGGCAGCACTGTCGTTTATATGAATTTATATGTTAACCAAAGTTTAATCTCAAGCAAGGCTTATTGTCCCCTTATTGACTTGAGTTTAAATCAGCCAATAAGTATGGTCTTATTTTAAAAGAATACAATAAACCCTCAAATCAATAATTGGATAAAATGACTCTCTTTTGGGCAAACATTACTTTCACTAAGCAAGAAAACAAGACGTATAAAAGCACAATGTGGGGGGGGGGCTGAGCTCTTGAGACGCTTAACCAATATTTTGGGCCGGATTGTCACATGTACACTACTCACAAAAAGTTAGGGATATTCTGCTTTCGGATGAAATTTCAGAATGTACGTAAAAAGGCACTATAACCTTTCCAGGTGATCTTAATTTGACCTTCTACCTAAATGCCCTACTTTCATGATATAATATCACTGTAGCATCAACTTTTTACATTTTCCATAAATTTCACCTGAAAGTGGAATATCCTTAACTTTTTGTGAGTAGTGTATTTCTTGTACACTAAGGCACATATTTAAAGTTTTAAGAGGAGACAGTACTAACGCGCTTTCAAATCAACTCCTCTCTCTCCCTCAGATGAGGTCCGTACAGGCATGTACCGCCAGCTCTTCCACCCCGAGCAGCTCATCTCTGGAAAGGAGGACGCCGCCAACAACTACGCCCGTGGTCACTACACCGTCGGAAAGGAGCACATCGACTCTGTACTCGACAGGATCCGCAAACTGGTGAGAATGAAAACATGTTTGTTCTATTTTTAGTCATGATTGATGACGGGCCGGGCCTTACAGCATTAGTCATGCTGTCTGAAGTGCAGAGAACCTTGTAGGCTATTGATGGAGGTCGAAATCCTCAAATGTTCTTTATTCAAATGTTCTTCTTGTTTACACTAAGAAGCAGCACAGGTTTTAAATGGCTCTCTATATATTTTTAGGAGTGTTTTTAGTCTGTTTTGCAGCATTCTTATATTATGACTTCTTCCTTTCTGGTTCAGTCTGACCAGTGCACGGGGCTGCAAGGCTTCCTGGTGTTCCACTCCTTCGGTGGAGGAACCGGCTCTGGCTTCACCTCTCTGCTGATGGAGCGCCTCTCAGTAGACTTTGGCAAAAAGTCCAAGCTGGAGTTCGCCATCTACCCGGCACCTCAGGTGTCCACAGCCGTGGTGGAGCCCTACAACTCCATCCTGACCACCCACACCACCCTGGAGCACTCCGACTGCGCCTTCATGGTGGACAACGAGGCCATCTACGACATCTGCCGCAGGAATCTGGACATCGAGCGTCCGTCGTACACCAATCTGAATCGCCTCATCAGCCAGATCGTCTCCTCCATCACCGCCTCCCTGCGCTTCGACGGCGCCCTGAACGTGGACCTGACGGAGTTCCAGACCAACTTGGTGCCTTACCCTCGTATCCACTTCCCTCTGGCCACCTACGCCCCCGTAATCTCCGCAGAGAAGGCCTATCACGAGCAGCTCACTGTGGGGGAAATCACCAACTCCTGCTTCGAGCCCGCCAATCAGATGGTGAAGTGTGACCCTCGTCACGGCAAATACATGGCCTGCTGCCTGCTGTACCGCGGCGACGTGGTGCCCAAAGACGTCAACGTGGCCATCAGCAACATCAAAACCAAGCGCAGCATCCAGTTTGTGGACTGGTGCCCCACAGGCTTCAAGGTGGGCATCAACTACCAGCCTCCCACCGTGGTTCCCGGAGGAGACCTGGCCAAGGTGCAGAGGGCCGTGTGCATGCTCAGCAACACCACCGCCATCGCCGAGGCCTGGGCTCGGCTCGACCACAAGTTCGATCTGATGTACGCCAAGAGGGCCTTCGTCCACTGGTACGTCGGGGAGGGGATGGAGGAGGGAGAGTTCTCAGAGGCCAGAGAGGACATGGCCGCCCTGGAGAAGGACTACGAAGAGGTCGGCCTCGACTCCTTCGACGAAGAGGAAGAGGGGGAGGAGTATTAAAGTCAGAGGTGTATTAAAGAGATTCTCCTCCAGAAGCAGTGTGAGTGTTAATGTGCAGTTTAACGACTGGTTTGTAGATCATTAATAAACACTAATTTTACTGCCGAGCAGAAGTTTGTCCAAGCTCAATCCCATGGTGTTTGGTATATTGAAAAATAATTCTCCCATGAGAGAGAATGTGTCTTTACCTCCTTTTCTAAATAAAGTTGTCTACACCTACTTCTCTTGATCAAACCTTTTCTTGTGAAAACTTGTCTTGAGCTTCAACTACCTGATTTCCCCCCCTTTCTGGTTTTTTTTTTCAATTTTACTTTTGTTTTAACAGTTGAAAACTAGGAAATCCTCAATTTATGTGGATTTCACATGAGTCTGCCTTTTTTTTAATTTTTTTTTTTTTTTTTAAAGCTGGTTTAAAATGCATCAGGAACTGTTGTCATAGCAACAATCACCTTATTGACAGCTGGATCATGACCAAGACCCTAAACAGGAAGTCATTTCCAGGTGCAAACAGCTCGTTTTCTTAGATTTATAATGAAAGAGTGTTGCTATATATTCATATTTTAGATGAGCGGTTATTGAGATTATGTTGTGTTGTCATAATGAAGAGTTTCCTATACTTACACATAATAAACTAGATAAAGAGACGTAAACAAAGAATCTGTTAAAAGATGAGGAGCCAGAACATAACGCCTTTATTTTTACATTACAATGGGGATTTGTCATTTTAAAAGACTCGCTTTTCTGAAAGGCTTTTTTTATTATTTTTTTTACATTAAAGCTGCTTTGACAGCCGTAACAAAGCAGGAACACAAAAAGGAGACTTAATAATTTTTTATTTAAAGCATAAAGGGAATTATATCTGAATTTCATTATACAACCCTGTGTTGTAAACAATAAAATAACCTTAAAACGCTTAAAACCATGAATCTCTAGTGCATGCTGGGAAGGTTCTTAACACAACACCTTGTATAACTGCAATCACACAATCAGCACTCAGCCAATCATATGAAAGCTGATCAAGGTTTCAACTCTGCTCATTTTGTCTTTTATTTCAAAATAAGAGCGAGCTGTTAATCATTCAGGATGAACAAATAAATCCTCAAACTGCTGTGGAAGAACCAGATTAGCTGGATGAGAATAAACTGGATTATTTTGAGTCTGATAACAAATCAGAATCAGTTCAGACACAGCTGAAGAACAGGGTGCAGTTTGATACATAACCTTAACAGAAGTAAGATTAATTGTCTATCGATTAATCAACTAATAGTTGGAAACCTGCACATTTACAGCTCAACTTCACTGTTGAAGTTGTCAAAGAGAAGTGTATTTAAATTCTTAATTGCAGCTAATTAAGAGAAACATCCCTGCTTCTCCAGAAAGTTCAGACAATAAATCTTAAAAAACTTATAAAAAATAGTTAGAAATGTTGCCACAATTACCCAAAACCAAACTTCACAACGTTATTTAAATGGATTAATTCAAATTTTATTAAAAAATAAGCAAATCCTCACATTTGTGAATATTAATCCACTAAATCACTAAAAGGATTATCAAAATAATTGCCAAAAAAGCTCAATATTTCCTTCTTGAGGTGTATATTTGGTGCTTTAATTTAGTTGCATTGAGCTGTGGACGTTTCACCACAAGATGGCGCTGTGGTGTTACTCACCAGTGACTGCCACATCAAAGCCACCAGAGCAGAATAAAGACATCTCATCAGCATACACAATATCTAGAAACAAACCCACACTCACATACATACACTATAGGGCCAAAAGTATGTGGACAGCAGGCCAAATTAAAGATGTGTGTGCTAATTGTTAATTATATTATTATTAGTTACAATGTGTTTGTGCGGTGCTGACTAGTTACTGTGAATGCCTCTACAAGAAGGCTTCTTAAAAATGTGGATTTTACTTCTGCTACAGTAGAAAATGTTCAAAAGACTTTTTCCTCCTTTATAGATTTTCTGTGCAGAGCCACCAGAGACACACTCGTTCATGGTTCAGGTCTTAAACTCATAGTTTCTGAAGTTGCTGCTGGACTTTTTCCTCCCTTCCTCTGTGGACGAGGGTTTTATATTGGCTCTGTAATTGCTTTGGTGTAATTAAGGCTCCATTTTGAGCAGAGTCTAGGCGGTGTGGACAGGGGATTTTTTTATAAAGGTCGTACAGGACAGAGAGAAAGATAGATGTTACATTTTGTTCTCGGTATGAGCTATGAGTGTGAGCATCAAACACATGCAGTGTCTCATTTTCAGACTGCTGACAGGGTTTCACGCTGCCACGCTTTGTGACAAAGGGAGATTAAAAGGTGCCGATATCAAGGTACAACCATGGCAGCGTCAGGGCAGATTGCTGGATGTAAAAAGGTGTGACACATGGATACATAACTGCATTTACAGCTGGGGTCTCTCACTCAATTTGGCTGACTTTAACATTTAACTATCACAATAAAGCGCGATATTCTGACATTGTTTACACTGCTAACATCATATTTACCATAAAAACATATGGAAGCAGCAGTTTTTATACACTTTTATATCCTCATTTTATATCATCATCATCATCAAACCTGCTCTCTTCTTCAATCGTTTGAACACGCATTTGGCCATTATTTTTCTCCAAACTAAATCATTTAAAAAAATTTTAAAAAGAGATTTGTTTTTACTTGACTTACATTGTAAAAACACTGTAAAAAAATACTGTAAATATCTCATAATTTCAAGGCAACAGTCTTCAAGTCTTGAAGTTTCGAAGTAAAATTGAAAACGTTTTGCTGACCTGATGAAATAATTTTACTTTTCTTCTTTAGAAAAACCTAAATCTTTGAGTTTTAAAAACAGAAAATTCTATATATTACTTTTTGTTTTGCCTTACTTAACAGCCGTGAACCCAATTTCAAAAAGTTATCAATCAAAATATATATTAAATCATGGAGCAGGCCTACATATTTATTGGTTGTTTGTTAAACTTAAAGATTCATTTTATTTTAAAGAAGTAATTTATTCTTCTATTATATTTTTGACATCATGTTGAATGGAGGAGGATTGAGGGCCAGAAATGGTCCCCGGGCTGGCAGTTAGAGACCTCTGGATGAACTGAAGAAAGAAAAATTCTCTGAAACTAAATAAAATATTTAAAAGGCCTCCGGGATCAGCTGGAAAATGCCCTGAAACAAACAGAAAACCAGAAAAACAACTGACTTTTCAGCCATATGATGATCTTATAGAATATCACTGAACTACCCAACAGTATAGGAAGCAGTTCAAATGTGCTCATTTAAGTACTTTGTAGTACTTTTACTTAAATCTGAATACCTCTTTCACCACTCTTTAACATTATGTCTTAGTTTTGGTGGTGAAAAGATGTTCAGTGGTCCCGATCGAATCACTTCATACCAGCTGTTAGAAATCAACATCCCTTACTGATTTTATATCAGAGAGATTATAATTATGTACTGTAACATGTACTAAAGGTAATCAGTGACTTTATGTGTTACTTTTGCTTTCTGCGGTGTTCATGGAGCCGTTTTATCACCGTTAGTTTCATTTTTTCCAGCTGAGAGCAGCTCTGTGCACTGCATTGTGGGAGAATAGTGCCCATGAGAGCACACTGGGAAATCAAATTAATAAGAAAAAAAATAAATTAATTAAAAAAGGAAGGCTTGATGTCACTTCATAAACACTCTGGTGGTGAAGTGAAGGAGACTGGTGAGTATTTATGGTGGTGGGGAAGTCAATTAGGGGATTGGGAACAGGTGTGACGACAGAAACAATTAAACAATCATACGTATTTGATGTTCTTTTTTTTTTAAACAAATTCTCTGGTTTCTTCTCATTCTATTAACTCTAAGTTTAGAAGAAGTTTATATCTAAAATAATAATCTAAATTCTGAAAAATAGCAATTTAATTCAGTTTGCTTCACAGAAATGAACAAAATGTTGAGAGGTATATAACGTGTATATTTTTGTTACTCCCCTTAAGATCAAGAACGCCTTATGACCTGAATGTGTAAAATGTTACACATTATACCTTTAACTAAAGGACCAGAGCACCTCTTCCACCACTTCAAGAAGCAAAAGAAAAACCACCTCAAAAAAGTTTAATTCATTGTTCTTTAATATTAAAACAGCCAAAAAATACAATAAGCTTTTATTTTTATTTTTTAACTCATCCCTCACCCACAATCTCCCACCCACCCCAGAAGAAAAGGAAAACCAAGTTAAACTCACAGTACAAACCCCAATAGAAACAATAAGCATGACTTCACAGAGTTTCTTTGAAAGGGACGGACGCTGACAGACAGTGGGACGGTTCAGCAGGTGGCTGTTTGTGAGCACTGAGCAACGTACGCACGACTTTGAAGATGTTGCATCAAGCAGCCGCTCCGTGTTTCATTTTTTTGAATGAATTATTAGAGAGGCTGTATCCAAGGCTACCAAACACGTTGGCATGGCAACCAGTAGCCATGCATGGTTTTTTTAAAGGGGGGGGGGACTATCACAACTTCAGATTGTGTTTGTGTCATGTTTTCACCCTCACGTGTTAATAGCAGTATGGAGATTGCACTCTCGTCTAAAAGCTACAGCGGCGTCGAGGACGTTCATCACTGTGATTAATGGCTCTTGTGTGCGGTCGACAGTAATTGTCTGAATCATTCTTGTACCCATAATCACAGTGAGGGAGCGCTCTCAGGCACTGTGTTCCCATAACACTTGATGATGTATTTTATTGCAATGCTTTATGGGTAAGTCTATAACCCGGGAGTACGTTTCTTAAGCACAAACTCGGCTGCCAAGTCAAAACCAAATTGCACTTGAAATCCGGAACAGCAGTTTTAAACGAAGGTGAATTAATAAATTAGGACAGGTTTTTGTCATGCAAAGATTTAAAGGAACATTAGGTGGTTTAAAAGCCGATTTGACGACAAGTAGAAAGTATAAAAACATATAAAATGAAGCAGCAAACAGCAGCCTGCAGCTATCAGAACATAAAGTGACATTTGTGTCCATTACAGCAGAAATGACAGTAAATCATCAGCTCCGAAACTGCTGCTGATTTGTGTTAAGACGAGTTTTACACCAGAAACACGTAGACACTAAGAGAAGTAAGTTTATCTACAATCTCTTTAAGCTACTGCAGATAGATGCTCTAAAACGACAACAAACAAAATCCCTTATTGCCCCTTTAACCCCCCCACCGTTTAATTATCTGTCAAAAAAGTTGGTGTGAAATGATAAATATCTACTTTTATAAATAAATAAATAAATCTCATTTCAAACACTGACACCGACAAGGAGACAATAAAAAAAAACGATCCTATAACTGTAAAGTACTGTACATCTGTTTAGCACTATTGCAGTCTAATTAAATAACAGACCCGCAACCATATTTAGAAAACAGGAAAGCCGCACCCACATAAATATATACAACACTTGATGTGACAAACAAGTTTTCCTGGAGGCAGAAGAGAAAAACACGATGCCACAAACATGTCCTTAACGTCAGACTTTGTCATGTTTTGTTACTTTTTAAAACAGATGTTTTCCAGCTGCAGATCTTCCGATCAATAATGTCGACATTTTGACATGGGACAGGATAGGATTTAGCAACATTTGAATCTGATGATGGTTCGTCTTTATTTGCTCATCCCTTCCCTCCCTTATGTATTCTCCTTGTTGTCCATCCTCAGAAGTTCTACAGTGCTGCTCGAAGGTTTGTGAACCGGGAGTCTTCCTCATAGAGTAAAGCTCTCCCCAGACCTCCTCTGATATGTACAGTATACACGGCTAGCGCTGCACGATATGGTCACAACTATTTCAGCAGATATTGCGATATGATTCACGATTAGTGTGTGCAGCTCTACAGTCCTTCATTATAAAGCTGTTTGTCACATTGCATCTGTAACTAATGCAGCTGCTGTTGGATATTACACTGACTGTGATTAACTGTGCAGCTCTACTCCCAGCATGTCTCTATGGGTTCATTATAGTCATTAGACTAAACTGACCTGCTATTGATCGGTTCCGATCAGTGCTGCCCAATGTCATCAGTTCTGAACCAGCTGATTGTGTTAACCTGCTTGTTTTAAGCAACGCAGCTCCGGGTTCGCAGACTTTTGCCCCTACGAAAGTTGACAACAAAATGTTTATAATGGTAAAACGATAGAAAAATGCTCAGGAGGTTCACATACTTTCAAGCAGCGCTGTATATGTAACTGTATAAAGATAAACCATGAAAGGTGTTGTACAAATAAAGCTGAACTGATTGATAATTGAGATATTTTGTTTTTGTCCGAACTTCACGATTGTTGCTTATTAAATGCTGTAGAGAAATACAGTTTTTTAACCCTGTGTTGCAGGATTTGTGCTAATTTCACCATCATGTAACGGAGACTGTGCATGGTTATCAAAGACACCTCCTCCTCTTCCTCCTCCTCCTCCTCCACATTTTGCTTTGCATTTTCTCCGTTCTACAGGTGAACACTGCATCAACAGTGCTGACTGTAGGAGCATCGTTCTACTGAGGCGATGAGCCATAGAAACTATATCTGATGTGTTGAGAAGAAGCTTGTTTTGTCCATCAAACGTTGTGCTACATATAAAAACACACACACACACACACACACTCATTCTACCAGGGGCAACAACACGGTCCAGCTATGACCACGTTCCCTCTCTCACTCGTCGTCCCGTTGTTGTTGGTCGAGTAATGACGACGTGTCAAGCAGACATCCTCTGAAATAACCAATTAGGGAGTGAGTCAGCTGAATCCGGCTGCGCCTCGACAGGAAGTGTCCCTCGTCCGGGTAGATCTGTCCCAAAAAACACGAGGGATGCACGAGTAAAGAAGATACAGAAACACACAAGGTCAGACAAAGCAAAGCAGCTGGAAATATGGAGGATTCCCATATTGAGTTTATATTTGGCCGTAACTCCACTCAAGGTCCACTTACTTACTTGTTCTTGTCTTCATCAGCGTGTGAGGTTTGCTCAATTGTCATTTAGCTGTTGACATTCAAGTTACAAAATGTCTAAGTAACTACAGTTCTAGGACTGAGGGCACTTTACTTGCAGAGGAAGGCCATGTGATACGGTCGAAAGCTCAAAAACAAGCAAGTGAAGCGGACCCCGAGTGGAGATTTATGTTGGATTTCTTTGTTCCCGTCACGAGGAAAGTCTCTAAATGTCAACTTTTCTGTCACAAAGACATCTAACTTATTTATTTATTACTTTTTTTGGTTTGATAAGCGTGTGTTTTTGAGCCGAGGACAGAAGCAAATTGATCCGAGATCAGAGACAAGTCTGAAAATCAGCTAAACAGAGACATTTCATATACTGCTTTTAAACAGATTGTAGTCTGAGCTACAAAATGCTCAAACATTAGAGATTAATTCTTCATTTCTGAGTGGGACAAACATTTTCCAGTCATTGTTTCTGTATAATATAATAAGCTCTTAAAGCTCACCAACTCCCAGCTTATTTATATATCTCATATATAATAGTGTTGCAGAAGCCAATATGTTGTTTATTTTGTCTCCAGTTTAAATTCTATTAAAAATATTTTGCCTACCTGCATAGTGTAATTGGCTCCGATCTTTATTAAGTGTTTGATGAGCTCTGCCGAGTGCTGAAAGTGAACGTTTGCTGTGGAGAAAAAACAAGACATGCAAATACGGGTCAACGGGGGTTAATTCATTTCTCGTTTCAAAAGACGACCTGAAAAGACTTCCCGTAATAACACACATTACAGCTTTCTGTGAAAATGAAGTCTTATATGTTGGTTTGCAATAAAAGCTTATGAAGGGAAGGAAGAGAGGAAACGTGCGTACCGTCAGCAGTGCCGTGAGCCAGAAACAGAGTTCCTCCCTGCAGACTTTTCATGTTGAGCAGGACTTTGGACGCCTGGAAACACAAATTCCTTATCAATACATTGTATTTTTATAACCCTATCACATGTTTTATGTGTAAAAACTCTCAAAAGGAATAGTTCAACATTCATTATGTTTCTTGCAGTGAGTTAGATGAGGAGGTTGACACCGTTCTCGTGTCTGTATGAGGCTTAGCTCAGCATTAAGACTGGAAACAGGGGGAAACAGATAGCCTAGCTCTGTCCACAGGTAACAAAATGCACCTACCAGCACCTCTAAAGCTCTGTTTTTTGAATCACAAAGGGATATTTTGAAAGCAACTTGGCTTTTATAATGCGACGCAGCTTAAATAAATGAACCTTTGCAGAGAAAAAATATCTTTAATAGTATTTTCTGATTGCATTTAGTCGTATTGCTCAGGGGAGCGTGGTTGGTGGCTGCTATATTCGAGGATATCTCAATATCTCAATCTCATCATTTAGTTTTTTTTCCCAGCTGGGGATTAAAACAGGAAGACTTCCCGACTCGTCAGTCAGCGCACATCAACAACCGGACGTTTTATTTGCCCATTTGCTTCCCTTTCAGTCTCAGAGGACAGTGTGAGTGATTATGTCCCTCTGATTATTGTCTGATCACATTGTGCCACATTCTCCCTCCTTCTTTCGCCGTCGTTTAAAGCAGACCCCCACCTCCCGCTGCGAGAGTCACAAAAATAGCGTGCTCTGGCCCAGTTAAAGGCAACCCACTTAGGAGGAAAAACACACTTTGACTGCAACCTTCACTTAGAGGACAATTGTGTAATTTCTTTTTCAGCCTACACCTCTGGCATTCTCCTATTTCTCTAATGTTTGTGTGTTATTTTCCCCCTCTTCGCCTCAAAAGCTTGTGGCCACGTTTTTTAATTTTTAATTTTAAACAGACGGGGACTGTTTTGTTTGTGAAGGGAACCAACGTTGTGTGGGGCCTGCTGTACAAAGCTGTGTGAGCACTACTCAACATTATTTTTTAAGGAATCTTTTTCCGGAGTAAGGGAGAATCTGTTTTTAATATTTAAGACGTACACTTGCAGCCTCTTAGTTGTGGCTCCATTAAAGTCAGTGCAAGTAAAATTGATTTTAGAAATCGATTTTCTAATAATTATGTTGCCTCAAGACCAAACATACAGAGCAGAGTAGTTTCTCTGATGTTTTCTCTAAGGCAGCGGTTCCCAACATGTGGGTTGGGTCACCTCCACAAGGTCACAAGATAAACCTGAGGAGCACTTACTTAAATACACATTTGAGGTGTTTCCTTTTTACTCCTCTACATGTCAGAGCTAAATTGTACTTTTTACTCTCCTATATTTGTCTGACAGCCAGGAGCAGATCTAGAGGCACGATATATGCTGATTTAATCACACATAATCACATATATTTGCTTGGAAAAGCCCCCAAATAAGGTTATTTTCACTCAAAAACATTATTTTTGGCATATTATAACTAATAGAAATATCTAAATGTGGAAATAGAAATTAAAAAACTCTTTAATTATTATATATTTTTTCATTGAACCCAAATGTGACCACAACAGAGCATTAAATTATTAATTAATTTCCACTTTTTAACGCGTTATTAACTATGGTGGATCAGATTATAATCGTACCCCTCTGATGTTCCTCAGTGGTAAAACCAGAAATACTGTTGTCTAAAAATACTCCATTACAAGTAAAATACCTGAATTTAAAACGTTACTTAAAGCAGCAACAATGAACTTTCATTTTGTGTTGATTCTGGCGCCCCCTGTGGACAAAAACGGTTGTGTTTCCATGCATCAGTATTACATTTATTTAAATTTAGTTTCATAACATTCAGTGTTATTCAAGTACAGCAGCAATATCAGCAAAATGTACTTAATGTATCAATTATTAGGCAGAATGTTATATGATTATAGAATACTATATTACTCGGTTTTTATCACTAACAAATAAAGAACATTTTATATTTTAGAGACAGTTTTAGATACTTCAGTACTACGTAGATTGGTAGAATAGTACTGTAACTCATAAGTAAAGCTGTCAAATAAATGCAGTGGATAAAAAAGTACAATATTTCCCAATGTAATGTAATGGTTAAAGAGTAAATGTACTTGGTTACGTTCAACTGCTACATTTAAATTAGTAAATTAATGACTCAAAAGGCTAAATTAATAGACATAATTCAACTGTTATTCCAAGGCTTCTCATAATAGTCCTTACACTGTCGCAGATACATTGATTGGATTAAAGTTAATTAGTTTAAAGGCTTAATTAGGATGAGATGAAAATATGTGGCAGAGGACTGAGAGCCATGAATCCTGGGGGCTCAAAAACTGCGTGCTTCTAAAAAGTTTTCAAACTTTATTCAACTTAATATCTCTTTATATGTATTTATAATGTTATTAAACCTTGTAACAGAGTAGTTAGCCCCGAGTGGTGAGACAAGGGCAGGAGGAAACAGAGAGACGGGTAATGAACAGATTTGTTGTGGGATATTAAGTTATTTGTGTAATATTTCTGGTTGATTTTTTTCAATTAGGGGTTTTATTACAGATTTATACATCCAGCTGCTGGAAAAGATGCGATTAGAGACATAAAGATAAATAAAAACAAGCCCAGCAACAGATGGACGACTGGTAAAAGCAGCTCACTTGGTATTTGCTCTCCTCGGTTGAAGGTGAGCCGAGGTATCTCTCCGAGAACGCGGAGGCTGGAAGCACAAAGAAAAGATGTTAGTATGTTGGTTTAGGATCTTTAACAGAGATTCGACATGTGTTACAGTAAGATAAGAGAAACCCATATGCACAGTGTGTTTAAAACTCCTTCCTCTGCTCTGCCTGCACTTATTAGAAACACAGGAACCAGAAGATTTACAGACACTCTTCAGTCTATTAAACTATAATCACATACAGCTGTATCTCCTCGGCTGTACAGTAGCTCTAATACTCAGGCGACGCTCCGAGAAATGAAGGAAGCTTTTCATCCTAAAATTTAATAAGACCGAATTCCCGGAAGCAGAACCTGAGGATAATTAAAGTCACATTACCCAGACAATACACCACGTAGGATAAAGACGTCCTGGATGAAGAAATGACGAGAGTTGGCGGCGGAGCAGAGGCAGAAGTAATAAATATCGTCACATCCCTGCAGAGTGCATTGAAGGAGAGGGAACATATGAAGTGATTTAACTCTTTGCTCACCGTACATGGACCAGTCAACGATAGGAGCCTGAGCCGCAGCACATCTGATCAGCTTCTCTGTCGACTTCAGCATAATCAGGGTGAGGTAGCCTCCGTAGTCCTGATGGAGGAAAATACGCTCGGATTTAGAGGATAGCAAAGCAGAAAAAAAGGACAGAAATGAATTAAGAACTTGCACGTACAATATTTGTCATGCAGGTGTTTGTTCAGTATTCTGCTAGTATTTTCTATGAACCTTTAACCTATAAAGAAAATGGTTTTAGCACCTTCAGAGTCAGTAGAAAAACACTTTATTTATAAAAGGTGTTGGCAGATTAATTACATACTGTATGCCTCCTTTACAGCTGAAAACATGAAGTGTGTTTACACTCTAATATCTAAGTTACTGGATGTTTCCAGACTTTATTAGCTGGGGGGGACACAAGTGAGGTACTGACTTATTCAGTGGATGAAGTATATGTCCCAGCTTTCCAGTCATTCCCAATTTATGCAACTCAACACTGTATATGGATCCCAGTCTGCAGAAATATAGGCTAAAATGTATACCATGTCAAAGGGATCCTTTAAAAATGGCCATGCAGTTTCTCTACCAGTTTCTTTACCCTAATTTAGGAGCGTTATTGAGCCCCCTTCCCAACATGCTGGCACATCATGGCTGATCCCAATGGATGCATTAGGGGATCTAATTGGTATGACACAAACTTCACCCTAGCTTTAAAAAACAGAGCCCGCTCCAACCTCTGTAAGTGGAAGAGGTAAGGACAATGGGGTGGCATTAGGGGTGGCCAGGCCTACCCAACATCTGGAAACTCCCCTGATTGGAGTATGGAGTGAAACACTAAGCTGGAGAAAAAAACTGGGACACTGGGACATGTAAGCACATTATCCACATTTGTGATCACTGCTTCAATAGTCCTTTTTCATATAATACGAGTTCAATTTGTCGACTAATGAGTGAGGCTGTGGGAACTGATTAATCCAACCGGCTGCAGACGATAGTACAGCTACCATTAGCTCCAGTTTGTAACCCTCATGTGTTATCTGAAGTCAAATTGAAGTCACTATACCAAGTATTCATTTTTCTGAATAATAAATATAATATTTTCAGAATTCTCAAAGACTCCAAAGACCACCTGGATGCACAATAATGCATATTTATTTGTGTTTTATCATTAATAATCCAAAAAATAATGAATATTCCTACATTTTAGGGTTTTTTTGCACTTTTTAAAGTTCCTATGTCCTATGAGTGTCCTCATAAATGATCTCTTGTACGTTAACGAGTTATCACAACTTAAGTGAGCCTCACTGAGTATTTCAACCACACAGCCGAAAAAGATGAATCAGCTTTGTTTCATTTACAGTAAGACAGACAAACCTCTCCGAAGACCCCGACTCGAGTGCGATCAACGAACGGCAGCTTCGTCAGGTACCTGAGGCACACAGAGGAAACAACCAAATAACAAGAGGACTTCTGCATCTGAAAGCGTCACAAATAATACTTTTACATAGAATTTCACACGCTCAGCTGAAGCTCTGATGCAAAGTGACTGAGAGGTTTCAATTCACAGACTATTAAGTGACCAACAGTAAGGAGGGCAAAGGTCACAGCCACAGGGTGATACCGACATTACCGCTGTGCTGCTCCCACTGATCATATGAGAGAGGAAAGTAAATGAGAAAACCATAAAAAGTACAGATAAAAAAAGACAACATAATAATACAGCATTTTCCAAATTTTAAGCACAGCTGAGTTAAATGCTAACAAAGTGCTTTCCAGATTAAATATAGATAAAAACGCAAAAAAAAATCATATAAAAGAAAGATGAAGGCTGAGGATAAAGCGAGGGAGTTGCAATCAGCAACTACACCGCTTGGTACCACTAAATCCAACACACTGGACCTGGTTTCTTTTATCCATTTATGATGAGTTCAGCTCAAACACAGGATGTTGCTGCCTGCTGCATTACTGAAACCCTCCTTCAGACTATTTGAGAAAAGGCGTCTCTGACATTTTAAAATCTTTCCTCAAAGAAAAGCACCTTCAAAGCTTTTCCACATGAATAGAAATAGATACGGACACAGTACCGAACTTAAAATTATGCACCCAGACTGGACAAAATGTGTTACGCACTCCAGAGCTGCTATCTGGTCCTCTGCGTCCACCGTGCCGAGCCCCTGATGGACCTGCTGTAAAACCCTGTGAAGAGACGGAGATAAACACAAAGGGTCAGAGATCAGTAGATGCGACTAGAAGCTCTGGAGTGTTTGGGGTTTTCTATGTACCTTTGACCTCTGAACCCCGAACCTCTGCCGTCGAGTCGCGCTACGATGATCTGCTCCGATCCCGCCAGCACCCATTCCCAGTCCGGCCTGAACTCTTCCGTCACAGCCTGGTCGCCCGGAGAACTGCCGCTGTGAGGACAGAACCGCCACATACACAGTGTTTTATTTCTTACTGTATTTATGCTTGTTAACTTAATTTAATTCCCTCCTCAAGTCACAAATCAGTGTTTCTTCGAGGGGCTACCAGCATGATTTGTGACGTCAGTATGCAGCTTAATACAAGTCTCGCATTTGGAAAGGGAGGGTGAAGCGAGTGAGTTGCAATCTGCATCTACACACTGGACCTTTAAAGTACAATTTTGAGGTTAGTTTAGTGACAGTAATATGTTACTAGTGCTTCTAGCGAATTAAATGCATGCTGTTAATATGTAGCAGCACTGCTAATTTAAACATGTAAGGCAATATAAAATGCTATGATGCTAATATGCTGTTTTCTATATAATAACAGTTTTAACTTGAGCTTGAGAAGCACTTTTATCACTTTCTTGTACATACAAAAATGATTCTAGGACATTAAAACTGTAGCTAAATTTACACTTTGTTCTCTAACATCCCTTTTTATTAAGCCTGTATTTGTCAAATGTATTTGATAGCCTGTCCTCAGGGAAGCTGTCCTCACTGTTCTTTGAAGCTCAAAACATACAAATGTAACTGGAATAAAGTAGCTTACACAATAAGGAGGAGGCCGTAGAGGTAAGACTCAGAGAAGTCAGGAGGATAGATGAGCTTCAGAGGCAGCTCTGTGAGGAGGAGACAGAAGCATTATAGCTGAAGGAGGGGGAACCAGAGGACACACAAACAGGAAGAACACTCCTGCCATTCATAAATAGCTCAATTATCTCATGAAGACGTGTCATGTGTGCAAATCAATACACACAAATACACACACACACACACACACACAGAGAGAGAGAGAGAGCTGTTAAGTACAGATAATTTGTACCAAAGTTGTCATTAGTAATCATCCGTATTTCCGTCTGGATCGTCTTTTTAGTCTCCAGCGCAGACCGCAGAGGGAGGTTGTTCTCCAGGATGAAATACGCTGTGAAATGAGAAATCATGTTTATCAGAGTAGAATGAGCTCGTATCTATTTATTTCAAATTAAACAGAAAGATCAAGCAGTACCTTAAGTAGACGACACATACAGGAGTCTTTTCGTTAAAGATCTGTACACAGGCATTTACCTAAATACTGTCATTTTAATTGGTTTGGTGGGTTTCAAGGGCTCTTACTACTATTTTATGTGTTATTGATTGGTTATTAGTCTAATTAACTCCATAGAGTTGTGAGGACTCTAATACAGGGAACACTTTAGCCCCAGAGAAAAGTTTTCCTCCCCTTAATTTCATTTCTGTGAACTAAATGATGCTGTCAAATAAAGGCAAGAAGCCCACAAAAATATATATATATATATATATATATATATATATATATAAAGACATCTCATATTGGCCTCCACTCTCTGCTCAACAGCCTCATCCTGCAATACAAGGTAAATGGACTGTACTTAAATAGCACCTTTCTAGTCTTCCGACCACTCAAAGTGTTTTTACATGCCACATTAACCCCTTCACACACTGATGGCAAAGGCTTATCACAAACCTAACTCATTAATGCACCAATGCACAGCATCAGGAGCAGATTGGGGATCAGTATCTTGCTCAAGGACACTTTGACGTGCAGCGGGAGGAGCTGGGGATCGAATTAGTGAACGACGAGCTCTACCACCTGAGCCACAGCTGAGGAAAAGTTCAAATTCATCCAAATTGCTCGTTTTGCACAAACTTGCAAACTGTTGTTAATTGTGCAGTTTATTAGTTGTTGTGTATTGTTATTATCCATAAAATATTATTTTACTTAGTGACAGAAAGGTCCCTAAAGGAAAAAGGTTTAAAACCAAAGAACCGCCGCTAAACCAGATAAAAAAAAAGATATTACATTATATTATTATTATTATATACAATAGTATTGAAGTTGAACTGGATTTTTCACCAAAAAAAGGTCAAAAAGACAATCTTTAAAGATCTACTGAAGGATTTCTTTTATATTTACTCCATACTCTATACTCTCTCTGCTGTAAATACACATGCAGACTAAAACACGGGCACTGTGAGCATTGAGCGTTGAGCTGTACCTTTAATTCCCAGTTGTCCTGTATGTATCCTTTATACTTTATCAGCAAAGTATCTAAAGAGATTTCTTCTCATATAGTCACGTTTCCTCTCGGTATAGAAGTAAAGGTGAACAGGTCATGCAGACATAAAGAAGAGCTCATATAAAATATTCAGCACTTTATCTATAGGAATGCATTTTTATTTTATAACCACTAATCCACATAGTAGGCAGGCTTCCTATACTGCACATGTACCATGAAGAAATAACACACTTTTCAATGTCTGAAGTTCCCTTTGCAGCTGAGTATCGTTGTGCATCACTTCCCTTTATAACCTGACTATTAGCCATCTTAAAAAAAACAACCCAATTGTGGAGATGAATAGTGGCCATTTGAAGTGTGAAGCACAAACATCTTGAAATGTACTAATTGCCAGTGAAGTTTGGCACGGCGTCAAATCCCAACAGCTGCTGGTGTTTTCACACGAATGAGATGATGATGCTTAATCGCTGCAAACTATTTTCCATTTCAGGGAACATCTGTCCGCCCACACAAACATAACACAGAAACACAAAAAATAGTAGCGACTACTCACAGTCCACGTCATCAAAACAAAGAAGCAGCACAGCTGGAACTCCAGGACCTGCGATGGGAAAAAATATTGTTTTCATGAATTTTATATTTAAAGCTAAATTGCTGACTTTTCAGAGGTGGTTAAGAGGCTTATTTTATTTAGTGTTTAGTACAGCTTTTATTAAATACTATCGTTATACCAGTAAAATTTAATTGTACTTTATTTTATTGTCATTTTATCATTATATTCTGTTATTAAATCTACCTTATTGAGCTCCATTCTGTCTTATTATTGTCTGTGAATCGTTTGTTAAGCACTTTGAACTGTATGAAAGATGCTATACCAATAAAGTTTGACTGATTGATTGATAAGTAACTTTCATTTTCCAGTTGAAGCCACTCCAACTGCATTTTGTTGCAAGTAATTTAATCTACTGTATATTTCTTATTATCATAAATAATTTGCTAGATTGATTTTAATGTAGTAAACCTCACATTACATCAATTTCTTTGACTGTCTCTGACCTTTACAGTGCAGGATGGCGTGCCGTGCATCGGGGCCGACGTCGGCGTCAAAGAACGAACACTCCTCCTTCAGACCACAGGTGAGGCATCGCCGTGGAAACAGGCCGAGTGTGGACACACTGTGAATGAAAGGAGACAACATGTTTACTGAACAACGTGCGTCACACATAATGCTGGAAAATGACATAAACGTTAGAAAAACTGTGAAAAAAACAAACATTTATTGAGCAGCAGAGATATTTTACCTGTATAGATGTCTCTGTTGGGCTGAGTCCTCTGTGCTCAGAAAGTATCTGTGTGGAGGAAAGCAGAGCAGCTAAAGTAGGACAAGGTCATGGATCCATTATAGATCTGCCTGCACAAGTCAGAGCACATTATGGTTGACCGACCATAAATACAGATTTATACAATCGTGAACCCTGCGGCTCACTAAGCGTGTCAGACAATAGATGTTTTCAAACATAGAACCGTCGTCTGCTTCTTTTCTTCTACAGAATGGAGCTGAATTTGTAGTAATGGTGCAGAAACGTTTTAATAAGACAGAAACTACAAAACATATGGATGCTGCAACAAGTACAACACAATATGAACTAAATAAGTAAGTAGTTGAAGTAAGTAACACAATCATTACTATCTTTATATCAATTTCCATTTAATTTTAGGTGCTTTTTGCTTTTTATTCGATCTGAGAAGCAAAACTTGTACATACACGATCTGGTTGTTTTCATCATAAGCTACGAGTTTGGTCACCTCCCAGTCTCCTGACGTCAAGTGTCGAACTTCGTCCTGCTCGCTTCGCAACTGAAAGAAAATCGGTTCGGAGGATTGAAAACACAAGACGCTAAAATAACCTTTTTCCTGCACAGAGAGGAAACCAATCAGAGCTAAAGAAAAGAGATGGGATGCGGAGGGTAAAGAGGCAGAAGAGTCACCTTTCTGGTGAACATTGTGATGTGGTGAAAATCTCCCTGACCTCCTTGTTTCACGGGCAGAGTGAGGAAAAACCTGCTCCTGTCCTTGGAGAACAGCGGCTCCTGTCCCTGCAGAGACAAACACAGACCTCAGAGGTGACGTCCTTTATGCATGCATGACTTCCGCTGCAATCCCTCCTCAATAATGCAACACATATTTGCTTTGAGGATAATACAGTATATAACTAGAGTGTTTTTGTTGCTGAATACTGTTATGAGAAATGTATTCAGGTTTACCTGTCTGGAGAGCCATGAGTCTGAGGAGTCCTCGTGTCTCTGAATTAGAGAGAAGAAAGCATGTGCTATATAAGTTATTCAGTTATTTAGTCTTGTATGTTGTTGTCATACATAAGAGTTAGAGATTCAGTTTGTAGAAACACAGTTGTTTTCCAGAGAGAGATACATACATACACATAAGTTATATGCAATCACCTGATTTAGAAAGACAATCACATGACAGTTGATGGGTAAAACTTTACCTTGAACACTTCCTATAAACGTCATATCTTTAATACATTACTGTAGAACTTCAATTAAAAGCAGGGTCCATGTTATATACTGTACTGTATACTATTGGATTTTGGTTTACTGTGTACAAATACAGTCAAGTAACTAGTAACTGTAGTGGAGTAAAAAGTATTTACCAGATGTAGAAAGTAGCTTAATATTCGTTACCTACAATTCCTCAACTGTAGTACAGTACTTGAGTTAATATACTTAGTTACTTACTAGTATCTCATTCTAATCTCTGACACCCACCTGAAGACACAGTCCTATGGTGGCGTCACACACCGTCAGCAGTGAAGCATTCTGGGGCCGGTTGAGCCACCGCACTGCGAGGTGAGTATTACTGATCCACTTCACCATGGTGACATAGAAATCCCTGCAGGGGAGAATCAGACTGAGGATTTTGTGCCTGTGTGTGCCTGTGTGCGTGTGTGTGTGTGTGTGTGTGTGTGTGCCACTGCTATATTTATTTATATGTGTGTGTGTGGGTGTGTGTCACCTGAGCCTGAGCTGATCCGGAGGCTGCAGCTCCTGAGTGTGCGTCGCTCCGAACAGGTTGACCACCGACAACCTGACGGCAGGGTTCGTCTGACCGGCCTGAAGGTGGAAGATTAGAGTTATCAGTTATTGTAACATATGATATACATTCAGCCAAAATCACCGTGCACAACAGAACAACAACAACAACAACAACAACAACAACAAAGGCGGATTATCGAGCTGTGTTTGTACTGCAAGGTCCACTGACTCAAACCCCAAAGGCTTAAAACCAGAGGCGACGGAGCCTGTTATTGACAGTTTCACCTTTAAAGTTTTCATATTGTTATTCCTGTTTTCACTTTCTAATGTTTGCACTGTAACAGCACCTTGTAACTCTTCTGAAAAGGCGCTTTATAAATAAAGTGTATTATCATTATTATCGGTCACATACTCCATCCATCTCTACGGCGACGGAGGGCAACCAAAAAGAAGTTTTTTGGACAAGACATAAATAATAAAAACTAAAAAACAAACCACCTACTGGCCCGGCATGACCCGGATTCGTGTGCTTGAGGATCGTGTTCTCAGCATCTTTGTATGAATGGTGGAACTTTTTTAAAACGAGGAGGACAAACAGGACCTCAGTGGTTTTCATGAGAATATTTTGTAGTGTATAATCTTTTGTCTTAGTGTTGAACCCCTTTAAAAAGTTTTAAAAAGCCACAACCTGTGTAAATTGTTGGACTAAAACATACATGACGAGAACTAAACCACTCAAGGTGCTTCCCCTCTTACTTCTTCTGGTTTTTGTGTCATGATTTCAACTTAAACAGCTGCGCAGATGTTCAACAGGACACAGAAACACTGCTCCCCCTGGTGCCCTTATGTTCGAAAAGTGCCCTCTTGGATGCTCATATGGTAGATAAAATGTGATAAAGTGCCCTCTAGGGTTCCCTCCCAGCAGACAAAACACAATAAAAAGCTGGTGCCCTTTTTATTTTTCCGGCCCTGCCCCTCAAACAGCCTGAGTCCACCCCTGCTTCCAGGAACGTTAATAATAGAGCAGATAAAAGAAGTTTCCTGAAAAGCATCTGTTTTCTTCCTCAGTGGCAGGAGGATGGTTTAGTTTTCTCTTCGAAACCACAGAGGAAAGTCCTGACCTGCCATCCATTAGTGAAGCTGATAATCCACACAGCACCGCGCTGAATAAACTCGACTCTGCATTCTGCTGTGTGTTGCTGAAATGACCTTCAGGGTATTTCAGGAAGCAAGTCCTCCAGTACACATTTAGTTTTGGCACATTTTATACATTCAGATGCTGCAGAAGTAATTAAGAGTTGTTTGAAGCCACTTCACTTAAAGCTGCAGTAGGTAACTTTCATAAAAAAAACTTTTTGTCATATTTAGTTATTTAATATTATAGTTGATTGTTGAGTCTCATTCACAGGTCGTCAAATACTGACTCAACAATCAACCATTTGGGCAAGGTGGATTCTTGCAAATGCCATTAGGAGCACTGGAATAGGCCGGAGGAACCAGATTTTTTCACAGATTATCAGTCTCATATACTGCTGTCTGGATATAGTGAAAGTTATTTTTATAAAATGCACCTACTGCAGCTTTAATGCCATTTTCTTCAAACCTTCAATCTGCTTTATATTTAGTAAAGTTAGTTTATCTGCTTCAATTGTTTTGAGAATTATATGATTTTAAGACACTGTGAAACCTAAAAGACTGAGCCAGAAGAGGCAATGTGGGTAACTGCAGCAGGGCTCCAGTCCCTTAATGACCCCTAAAGGCCACATAATCATTGTACATTCATTAGCTTGTGTTAATTTGGTCCATTTGTTTGGGAATATGTGCTTCTAAAGCACAATATAAACTGAGATGATAAAGACAGGTCCTGCATTTTAACCTAATCTTGTAAAGGAGCCCTTTAATATTTCAGATGTAGGAAATCACTTACTTATATTTTATTTATTGAATAATTATTAGTATTCTGCTGCTGCTTTTTTACATGCTGCTGGTGTTTTATTCTGTATTTTTGAGATATATTCTAATTATCTAATTATCCTTGGGTCTGACTGTGTTTAATACATTTTGTAGGGCAGGATAGTAAAAAAAGGAAATAGTGAAAAATATCCATTATAATTCAAATTGCTTGTTTGTTTTTTTCTGACTTAAAAATGAAAAAAAAAAAGTAAATCAGCAGTAAATCTTCACATTTAAGAGGCAGAAAATATTAAAATAGACTAAAGCAGATACATTTCTTGGGCTTAAGGTAAAATAGTATAAAGCTGCCACGTTTGATCTGCTGTATCTAATGGGTTAAAGACCACTTAATCCAGCCCCGAACATGGTCACTTATAGTAGTATAATAAACAGTGTAAAGAGCACAACGAAAACTCAACCACTAAATATAAGTGTTGTATGAAATTAAAGCGGATTAGTAGGTACGTATTTACCACAGGATATGGGTACTGTAGTCCTTTGGGGTAGGTGTTGCCAGTGAACTGGGGCAGAACCATGTTGGGTACCAGGGTGTCGTTGATGGTGAGGAACGCCAGTTTCTCTCCGTCAGGCGACCACCAGTGAGCCAAGTGTGAACGCAGAATCTCCTCTGAGAAGAAAACCACACAAACATCAACGCAATGTCTATGTTTTTTTTTCTATCTGTATTCAAGAGTGTGGTCTTTTAGTTTGAGAACATGATTTATTGATTTCATGTTCAGATTTTTAATGCTTTCCCCTCAAAACTCTGCCCTCGCATTTGAAAATCCCCTGTTTGCACTCGGATTTGCAAACCAAAACGTGCCTTTACTCCAAAACTTGTATAAAAAGCAAGAGAAGTTCATATTCTTTCAAGTTCAATAGTGGTTTTCAGCGTTGGTGGCGGAGTCCGCCGTCGCCGAGCACACAAGTGTTGCTCACGTGTTGGTTTTATTTTGCTGTTTAGACATGGATACCTGCAGTCAAATGCACTACATGATAAGTTAAATCTAATAAAAACTGGTTGAAAACACTTTTAAAAAGACAAACAAACAACAAACTATCATTTCTTTCTTGTTGCTGCTCGCTCATATCAATGCCAATATGGACTTCACGTTTACTCTGCTCTTTCCTTAACTGTCAAAACATCAGCCAAATGGTCACAATCTAAAGTAAAAGCAAATTTAAAAAGAGAAAACAAACAGCACACAGTAAATCTACAAACAAAAATGATTCTATAATGTTCCCCATCTGCCTGTGTTTGTGCTGCTCTCTATGCAAACTGCACAGACCATCAGCACATTACTGAATTTGTTTACACAGCGACTTAATGGATCGTAGAGGCTTGTTGTTGATTTTTAACAGCCATTCTGCTTAGTTTGTCTAGTCTGCTCTGCTGCATTTTTAATACAAAAGACAAACAACTGAAGTGAGGCTGCAAAACTACATCCTCCACCACTGATCACGCAAAGTTTCTCCCTCTGCCTTCTGCTGTCTGAACCAATCCCAAACCCTTCCATACCGGAGTTTGAAGCCAGAATTTATTCAGCCTATCAAGAGATTATTAACAGATTAATCGAACCTGTTACTTACTAAAAATACAGTCATGAGTCAAAACTCACTCCAGCCCTCCAGCAGTGGTTCTCAACCTTGAGTGGGGTTCCAGTCCAGGGGCTCCCCGGAAAAATGGTGAATATTTAACTTTGCTATTATTTCATTGGCTGAATGTTCACCCAACGAGAAAATGTTGAATTTGATAGGTTTCACAATCTTCACTGTTAATCTGCCAATAATAACGGGGATCAAATACAGGTAAATACAGGCCTGTATCAATCCGTGGGTCCTTGATTACTCATATATATATATATCTATCTATATATAGATATAGATAGATATATATATACAGTGTGGTTTTAATTTGTTAGTGGGTCTGCCATTCCCGAGCTGGATTCAAACTGCCCTCACACGCACAAGGCATTGCCTCTGCGACAGCCATATCAGAGTTGTGTTATCGACAAAGAATCAGAATCGATAAGGGAGATGTAGGAAGATGAAAAACATTGTGTGGAGGAGAACTTTTGCATTTTAATAAAGGAAAAAATATAACAATGACATTTACACAGGAGTTTAGTATAGTGTGTGTATGCAGAGCCAGGATTTTAAAAACAATCCCAGCACTTCACCCCCATAAGAAATATTTGACTAACCACTAAAATAAACATATTTTTCTTTCACATATAATTTATTTATTTTGACTGGTCATGTGATTTTATGTCCTTGCACAATGCTGTTTTAATCCCAGCATCACAGCAATATAGCTGGTGGAAAAACACTGAATCTGAATACCAAATGTTTTCTCCCTGGAATCAATCAGCCAGAATCAAACTTTAAAAAAAACACCAAGAAAACCCTCACAAATATAAAAGCTAAAATACAGCGTTGTTGCAGAGCTGCACACACACCACACACACACACACACACACACACACACCTTCATACAACCAGTCTGCAAGTCCGTTGAAGATGACTCCCTCCATCCCAGAGGAGGTGATTCTCAGAGAGTTACTCCTCACATCTGACTGGTAGTAGATGTTATTCTCAAATATGTAGATCTGAAAAGAAAGAGGAGATAATGAAGGTATTGATTGACACTGTCACACATGCTGCTGCGAGTTCTGCTTCGATCTGTTTTTATTTCTGATTTTCCTCTCTGATGAGATTTTGTTTTTTTCACATTAAAGCTGCTGGTTTATCTCGCCACGCAGGGAAATATGTGTGTTTGCTCTCCATCTTCCATCAGTGTTTTAATATTTGCATTTGATCAGCCCCGACACATCCTGCATGTTCACCCATATCCTCCTGAAATCATTTTCCTCCGGCATGGGGAGTTATTTCTCTTCATTCGTTTTTTTGAAATACAGCTTTTTTTTCATACTGCTTTACCAAAAGAAAGATCTCACAAACATCAAATAAAACATTTACTATGAAAATAACATCATGACTGGACCCCTAGCCCTCTCTACATGGGGGGTCGTGTATTCCCCAGTCTCAAGTTCCCAAGTTGTCAAATACTGCTGCTCGGTCAGTGGTCCTCTGCTTCAAAACATGACTTTTCCCCTCTAGTGTCAGAGTCAGGTGAGGTAGTATAAAGAGCGAGAAAGTCTGCATATGGAGGCGGCTCAAACAAACGCAGGACAGGACAGGAACCCAGGAGACGGCTGTAACTGTTGTAACGTCAGGTATGTAACGTAACTTACGCCATTTTCCTAATCCTAACCAAGTCGTTTTTAAACTGTGACCTAACACAACTTTATTTTTAAAGTGTAACCAGACGCTGCTAACTTGACCATGAAGCGGAGGACCACTCACCAAGCTGCTGTATTTGACGAGTTGGGAGTGAGTGAGGCTGTGTTGCCCCCCCGTTGATGCGCCATAAAAGCACAATCCAACCCATTCTCCACCTTGTTCAACTGCCTCTAACAGGAGATACTGGCTCAGACAAATACCTCTGTAACCATCATGTGTAGATGTTATACGTGTGTATAAATGTGCTGTATGTCTTCCTCGAGGTGGGTGTGTACCTGTGTATTTATGGGAAGCTTTGTACAGACTGCGGCAACACATTTCCTCGAAACGATAATCAATCTTTCTATTTTTGTCTGCTGCCAATTTCCAGCATAGTTTTCAGTCTTAGTGAGAATACAAACAAAATACCTGTGTGGGTGTGCAGCAGTCCTCGCTGTATCTTCGCCTATAATTACATTTGGATGTGTTAAACACTGTCTTCTTTTTTCTTGTAATTAGTAGCAAAGTACAATCTTTTCCAGGAACCTTCTTACAAAATTACAGTCAGATCCTCCCTAGGAAATTATTATATAAAAGGGACCTGTAGAATAAAGTGTCCCCTATTCTTTCTTGGCTCAAATAACACTGTTGGTGTGTTGCAGACGTCCTCACTCCTGTGTATAAGAGGGTGTAATAATGTACAAATGTTCACAGCTGTAAATTAGGTCAGTGGCAGAGCAGACTCACTAAAACAAACACAGACAGACAGCTCAGAGTGGATGTAAACAGGGCCTATACTGTAAAAACCCAGAGAAGAAAAGATCAGATTGTGTGGATGAAATCCCTCCGGAGGGACGAAGCTGCATGAATTTATAAAAAGGAGGAGAGGGGAGGAGAGAAGAAGATGGAGAGACTGGATCACATAAACACACTCAGCCTTACCAGCTGTTGTCCTTGTCTTCCCCAAGCTGCATGTTGGAGCACTGCATTGTGAACCTCTGGCGGGTTTAGCTCCCATACCTCCCTGATACACACACAAATATATATATATATATAAATATCAACAACCACCATCTGTTTCTGAATGCCACCATGTGCGTGCATCAGGTGCTGAAAATGATTTTATCCAGGAGAGCGTCCAAACATGACGGGAAAAGGTTAACTCGCTCACCTCGTGTAGATGTTGTAAACGATGTAAGACGCCGTGTAGGAATATCTGTACACCTGCAACGAGAGTTCAACTCATCACGTAATGCAAACACTGATCCGCTTCTGAAACCGCGAGGCAACGTCAAGAAAAGGTTTTCTTGCTTCAATCTGAGACGCTCGAGTTTGCACTGATTTAAAAAGCCTTTAATATCTCACGGCTTTGTTATGTATACATATATAAATGTTTTATTTCCTGTCCTTGTTTTGGAGTGGTGTAACCTTGTCTGTCCTGTTTTTACCAGTACTGTAGTACTCAGACTTGTAGTGAAAAGGATACACTCTGAATAAACAGTGATTTGATTCTACAGTGTGGTTTCACTGTTTTTGGATCATTACAAACGACAGTTCAAAATTATCGTCTTAAAATAAAAGATAAACTCTCTCTAGCATCACAAAAATATCACAAGTACAGTAAGTAAGTTTGTCTAGAAGAGGATCCTTGTTTTCCTGTGTTGGTCTTGACTCTGGTTTGGTGTGAACTCAAACCTCTTTGGACCTGGTCTTGACTAGACCTGGTCTTGGACTCATTTGGGCCTTCGTCAGGACAAACACAAAATGGTGGCTTTTGGGCTGTTTCAAGGTAACAAAAATACACACAATTCTTAATTTCAGGTGATGATGCACCAATAAAAACAAACCTATGAATATGATGTCCCATTTCTGCCAATAGATCCTCCTACATGTTACACACTGGACCTTCAACATCCACTGCTCCTCCGTTATTTCCCAAAAAGAAGCTTTGAAATGGGAAAAATCGCCTAATTCCACATTGTCTGGCAGTATCATGTACATTCTGTATCAGCTTGTTCCAGATCTGTATGAATCCTAGATTATGTTTACCCCCCCTCCCAATCTCCTCCTTTCCTTTACTGCTGGTTGAACTGTGCTGTACGACTCCTGGACAGCTGATTTCCCTTCATGCATGGTGGTGCATTATCTAAAAGAAATTCTATTGAGAGCAAGAAAATAACTACTTGTACCTCAAGGGGATTTCAAGTTGCCCTGGCAACAAATAAAACCGGAGTGCAATCAATTAAGCGTTAATACACAGAAGAGAAGTGGAGGAAAAATAAAGCTTTAAAAAAACAATGTTTCTACATATTCAGAAGGTCTCTTTCTTAAAAAGAAAAACATTTGAATCTTTTTCTGTATCAAACATGCATTAATCTAACATTAAACTAATGTGTGTTTTTATTATGACTGCAGGACACACATACGTCCTCTGGTTCTTCAGCTGCCACTGGGTTTCTAAACCTGAGTCTGTTTGCAAACAAATCTAAAAATCAATGCAAAAGCCTTGACTTTGAGGAGAGAAGAAAGCTTCATGACGGATGATTGAATGTTAACACAAAGAACAGAAAGAAAGAAACACGTAGGAAACACAAAGCAAAAAATGCCCAAGAATCACAAAACCACACGTAAAGGCCAACCAAACAGAAACACGACAGATGATTCCACATCTGTTCAGTGCAGGAGGTGCCATTTGTTTTCAGACAGTGTGTGTGTGTGTGTGTGTGTGTGTGTGTGTGTGTGTGTATTTGTGCTTCCCCCAACTGTTTTTGTGTGCTCGATCCAGAACCGGCTCCAAATGATCCAAGCTTCAAAGCTAATCTTTCAATTACAATTTAAGAAAGTATAGCAAAAAGTGCTCTTCCGAGAACAAAGGAGCATAAATACAAATAAAAACGAGCACGTCACAAAGCTGCAGGTATACACAGCCAGCTTTGTGTGTGTGTGTGTGTGTGTGTGTGTGTGTGTGTGAATGAGTGACAGCACCCTTGGGTATTGCACAGGAGCACAATGTAAATGACAGCCTGCCAAGAGGTAAACAAAGGCAAAGAGAATGAGGATGATCCACAATCCCAATCACAGCTTGTGCGGCTGTGAGAGGGAACGCAAATCACGAAAAGGGCTTTTTGTTCTTCCACGTAATGATGTTCAGGTGATTTTTGATGAGTTGTTTTGGGCCGAAGATGCATTTTAATTTGAAAAAACTCACCTGTTTGACATCGTAAGCGAAGAGCACGTACTTCAGATCCGCCGAGAGCGAGTACTTTGCCACCTTGAAGGCCACCTAACGAAAAAGAAAACAAATCAGCGGAATGATTGAAGATCTTCTTCGTCTTTTAGCAGCGACAAGTAGATGAAGTAGATACACAAACAAAGTCATAATTAGGCTATCTTTTAAAAAATCAGCAAGACATTAGATGTCTCAAAAAAAGTTCAAGCGACACCAAATTCATTACAATGAATCCTGATGGAACCACAAATTTTATCCCGACCCAATCAATGGTTTGGATAGATTTTACTCAAAACCTCAAATGTGAACCTCATGGTGGCGCTAAAGAAATAAATCAGGGGACCATCAGAAGCAGTGGGATTCATCTTCTCGTGTCCACGAATGTACGTAAAATATTTTCCATCCAGTAGTTCTTGAGATATTTCAGTCTGGACCAATGTGACGGACCGACTGACCTGAACATCGCCATCACTCGAGGCATTAGTATTACAAAAAGGTCAATGGAGTGAGTAAAAACATGAGAAAACAAGAGTTTAAAGCCATGCTAGCAGCTCTGTGAGGTTATACTTTGCACCAACTGAACTTTTAGCTGCTAACGTGGCTAAAAAATGAGCAGAATTTAGAATTATTAGAATTATTCTACATGATGCTAAATACCCAAAATGTATAGAAACTTTTGCAAATTTGATAGTTTGGATAGAAGAAGAAAAAAATAAAAACCATGAGAAAAACAAGATGATTTGTGTTTGACAGGTTCTGATTGCTCTTTGGTTTACGCTAACATTGCTCATTATTCTGGCTTTCATCCCATGACAATGACAAAAAATGCAGCAGGCGAAAACTAATCAAGCAGCTAAAGGCCATAAAACCACGAGGGAGCCGAGTCAGGTTTTGACATTTTCTGGGAGAGGACGGGGGTGGACAGATATTTTATACACGACATTTCCAAAATGTCCAGAGTCACTTTTCAGCTGTTGTGTTGTGAGATGATTGGACACGACTTAAAAACTATGTCTGACTTTAAAAAAATATATGATTATGGTTGGTTCCTTGGACTCAAATACATGAAGAAATGTTTCTTTAGTGGAGCTCACTGTTGGACGCTGTGCAGCCAGGCAGCGGGTGTGTTCAGTTTGGATCCTGCAGCTGGTGGCATTTGCAATTTTGGGGGGGTCAAATCAGTGACTTCAGCTCCGAGGCCACCTCTGCTTTTTATGATTTTTTGTTGCATAGTTTGACAAGCTTACCACGGGGACTCAAATCCTCATCAAATCCCCTTATGCAACCATTAAAAGTGCAAGCTACAACAGGGTGGAACAATTCTGCAAAATGGAAAGAGGGAGGCAGGAACAGAAACATGTTTATCCAAAAAAAAAAAAAAGGGTGCTTTACAGAGAAGCCGGGATGACACGAATAAAAGGTTTACGATGTATGAGTGTTATGAAATTGCAGGATTATAATGATGCAATTAGAAAAACAGCTAAATTTGACTTTGGTAAACATTCCTGGTTGGATTACTCTGAAATTCAAAGCATTTAAAGGGATAATAAGATTACAAATACTGACATATATTCATCTTCCTGGAAGTAAAGCTGCGTATTATCACGGTAAAGGTTCATTTGTCATTTTGCAAGTTCACGAGGCGATCAATAAAGGGGATTTTTTACTGATTATTAAGGGATTTGACTGCATCACAAGCAGGCACACGCTTAGCTAAAACACTATTTCAACCTGCATCTCCCTCTTCCTGGTGATTGCGCCGAGGTGAGTCGAGGTGAGCAGATTTAGCGACCTCACAGCCCCGAGCTCGCCCGCAGAGCAACCTCCCTCTCAGCAGCAATATTATCATATTGTGATTCTGCAGGTAACAGAGTGATGAGGTGCTGCCGGCAGCTCTGACATGTTTCCTGCAGCCTCTGGGGATCCAATCACACCAGCAAGACAAGAAGAGAGCAGCTCCAACTCCATCTGAGGCCCACATATACTACGCATATAACTCTAATGAGCCCCAGAAAAAAAAAATCATCTTTTGGAGCTTTAAAGCTCTTTTGTTTTACTAAAAAGGTGTAATGTAATGATCTTATTTTCATCATTTTGTAACTTTAATATCGGAGCAATACATTAATAAGTTATGTTTTTGTCCAAAAACACGTAAAAATAGCAAGAAGTCCTCAATATTTTAGCAGTTTTAACAGAGTCTGCAGTGTCTGGGTCTACAGCACCTCAGGCTGACATCGTCTACCTACTTCACCGAGCTTACGCACACACCTGGAGAAGCCACAAAGCACTGTGAGGATAATGTTCTTAGACCTCTACAGTGCAGAGTACAGTGGATTACAGACACCCCAAGGACCTGTACTGTCTGCGGTCATTGGCTACGCAGTTTTGAGCCGTCCGTAGCAGGAAACAATGACGTATTCCAGATAAACAGTTCACTAAAACATGTTTCTGGCTTTACTTTTCAGCCATGGAAGCTACAAGTCAAGACAAAGTCCAAATTAGAGAAACAGAGTCAAGCTGGAACTGGACAGTGTGGAGGCAGTGACAAGCGGATGAAAGGGAAGCTGAAAGCCATCATAGACAACCCCTCTCATCCTGCCCATGGACAGACTCATCAAAGGCCCCTAAAGCGCTCAGGGGGCTCATTTGTGTCATCAGCCATCAGACTCCACAACGCCACAGGACCCAGGACCTCCTACCTCCGCTGATTTAGACTCTAAACCACACACCATGCTTATTCTATCCAATTTACTCTGTATATTGAAAATATTATTCAGATTTTATCATTATATTTTCTTTGTTCTTTACAAAACATCCCCCTGTGCTGCTGAGGCAATTTGAATTTCCAAAAGGTTCATCGTGTCTTATCTTAAATCAGTGTGTGGTAGGTTTTACTCATTTATATCACGTGTTTTATTATGTTCTGTAGTGGACATTCAAGCCTGCAAGACAAATTCCCCTCAGAGACAAATATGTTAAACTTAAAGGTTGAAATGGCAGCCACACTTATTCTCTACTAAGAAAAACTATTTTCTGATATTATTTGTTCTGTTATCTTTTAAGTAGAAGACAAAGCTGAAGAGATAATTCACTGTTTTTCTACAACTGGATACAAAATATATGGTAGTAAAATAATCTAATATGAGGGTTAATACGGAATAACAATTGTTTAACAAAGCTTACAAACGTGCTGTTGCTCAGAATGACTTCGGTCTCGTTCAAGGCGAAGTTAAACTTGATGACGTGTCCGTCGCGGTTCTTGTACACCACCTCTGAATCTGAGAGGGGAAACACAGAGACATTAATGACAGGAGATAAACACAAACAGCAGGTCACTGAGCCGCACATAAAGAACAAGTGAGGCTTTAGAAAAGTGGCCTCGCATAATAAAAGCAAAGGTCCAGTTACTGTGTGCGTAAATGAGGATGAGGCTTCAGTGAAGGTGCAACTAATTGTGCTTGTTAGAGCTGCTGGTTGCATTTTAAGGCACAGATAGAGAGAAAAACTGAGGTTTTAATGTATTTTTTTATGCTTGAGATTTGGATATTGCTCTAGAAGCAGCTATATATCAGCAAGAAACAAGAAAAACACAAATACTAATGATGACTCTGCTCTAATTTATCAATAAGCCAACATGCTCATTCAACTATAAACTGAGTAGCCTGGCTTCCATCCAAATGCAGTGCAAAGTTGAACCAAATTTTAAGAAAATTGGCAAAAGAAAATGATAATTTACTGTTCGTTTCCATCCACTACCGTTAGTTGTCTGCTGGTATGAGTGTGAAATGTCCCATCTGACATGAAACTTGCCATACAGTAGTTAAACTCCAGGGGATGGAATTAAACTGTTTGATGCTTAATGAAACTTAAATTAATTAATTTTAACTTTGAAGTTGAGTGGAGTGATATTGGGAAAATGAATGTTTTAAATAAATTAAGCCTAAGAAAGCCTCTGGTCAGACCAGCATACAGTCAGTTAGTTTAATCTGATCTGTGTCCACCACACCAATAAATGTGCATGTGAAGTAAAATAGATGTTCAGATAATATTACTGCGATTGGGGGGGCTGTTTAAATTGATTCAGGTCTTAGGAATTGGTTTCAAATATCTCCAACCTGCAGTGGTAAATGCAATACAACAGGAAGGACTTGATTTCATGAAAGTCAAAATTAAAAGGGGACAAAAAATCAAACAGCATACATATTATCATACGATAATGAGTGTTATTCCCGCAGGTATTATCCTTCTTATCTGGCAAATAAAAAAAACAACACAGGAAGAGCTGCACCTTCTGCAGAAGAAGAAAAAGATTTCCATTACATTGGGGATTCAGGGTCTGTCAGTTCATTAGCCATCCTTCTGAACCTGGCCGTCCGTCCACTGGGAACATTTGTAATTCACAGCAACACACACATACAGTCCTGGATTTCTTATCGTACGTAGGTACAACACCAACCAGACCTGCTGTCACATTAATTCACCTCGTGTGTGTCAGAGATGAAATCTTATTGAAGTTATTTCAAACTAACGGAACAACAAAGAGCTGCTGGTTCTCAAATTAACTGCAAATCATTCATCATCATCATTTTTAATGCATTTCTCAATAGTCACTTCCCACAGTCGGCACATCAGAACTAAAGAGTGGATCACTTTTCATTGCTTTGACACTGTTTTCCCACTCAACCAACACCAAACCTCTGTGCATTTATGCTCCATTTTGCACATTTACGTGCTATTGTCCATTTACGTTCAGAACCTAACACAGTTACTATAAGTTAGACCACATTTTGATCGGAAATGTATAAAAAAAAGATTATTTCATTATTAATTTTTGAATCAAGTCAAAAATAGGAAATGAAAGTCACAGACTTGATATTTAATGTGTCTGATTTCCAAGAGGTTCGGCTACTGATTTCTTTGTGTGTTGCACTTGATAGTCTAACTTTACAGTTCAATTCAATCAGAATCAGGATGAGTTTTTTGTTATCTTGGTGCATAACAATTAAAAATAGAATGAGAAGAGAAATATTAGTAATGAAAAAGAGTTGGAGAAGAGCAAAGATTCAACGGGTTCTAACAAAATAAGAACAAATTGTGGATACGGACAAAAATAAGAGAACATTTTGTTCATATATCGCTTCTTGTGTGAGGCCCAAAGACTGCAAGTCAAGAATCAACATAGAAACGTAGAAAATGAACAATAATATATGAAAAAATATAAAGAAGGAAAGAGACGTCCCATGTGTGAGCAAATAAACAAGAAACAGGAGGAATAATGTTGCCATGGATACAGTTTGGGCAACAAAGTGAGCCCTGTTTTCTATGAACTATTACCAGGTAATCTTTGCTGTGTGCCATAAGATGTTGATGTTGATACTGAAGTAACCTTAAAAAGAAACGAGAGGATTCTCAATGTTTCCATTCCCGTCCCCGTACACGCACACAGTTCATACACTATTCATACTTTAAATCAGGCGCCGCCATCGCCGCAGTCTATTTACTGCATGTCATTTTTTTTTTGTTTGATTTACACGATTTGAATTATCGGTTCATCTCCTTGAATCCAAACAGACTGAACATCCTCATCAGTCTGAAGCAGAAGCAGCTGTGCCTCCCTTCCCTCTCCTCCCCTCTCCTCCCCCAAAGAACTCCCGAAACTCATTTGGGGTGAATCTGCAGCTGATTGCAGGGGAGGCAGTCACTCGCCACCGTAAGAGAAACAGGCAGCTTTCTGGCTTAATGTGCGTTGACAAAGTTAGAGTGAAGAAATGACGGTGAGCTTCGTGTGGAGGATGCATCAGTTTCAAAAACATGAATCAGATGGGAGCAATTCAAGCTGAGAGAAAGATGTAATGTTGCAGTTTAGACACTAAACCAGACAGCAATATTTGTAGATTATCTTAATGTTTGATGAGTAATTATGTAAAAAAATCTCTCTCAACATTGGTAAACTCCATACTTGATCATTTTGGTCTCTTTCTGACTGAATTTGTAAATACTGTTTTAATTTTCCTGTGGATCAGACTCCAACACTCTCCTCTTCTGCATGATGATATCTCATGATGCTGATTTGAGACCTACTTTCAACGCCAGCTGCTACACCTGATAAACTTGGTGCTCTACTTCCCACAATCCACCAAGAAATGACGTTACCTGTCCTCCCTGAAAGGACTAATAAGACTTTTCCTGCAAGGATCTGTCTGCGAACTGTCGGGAGTCTTCCACATCAGATACAGGTCGGATTAATTGCAGTGTGATATGCGAATATCATATCATATCAGAATGAATGTGACTTTTTACATCACTGTGGATCGACATTCGTCATGTAGGTCACTTCAGGAATTAAATGAGCTCTTCCAACATCTGGTGGAAAGTCTGAATCCAGAGGTGTGGAGGCTGTTAAAGCAGCTGATTAATGATGATGGTTATGGAGAGAGATGTTCAATGTAACATCTAGGTGTCCACATATTTTTGGCAAGGTAGCGTCTCAAAGACTCGGGGATTATATAAATATATTGAAGGAAAGGGGTCTTGTTTCTTGTCTGCATGATTTTCTTATTTAACATAATATAAATGACTCATGTTGTTTTATTCATATGGGTCACTGCTAAAGATGTAGCCTGTCGTTGGCACAAACCTCATTAGCAATCATGTATGACAAGCCGAGCAGCGTGAAGCACTTATCCATAATGCACTCTGATTGGACACACACACACACACAGACACACACGCAGACACACACGCACACACTATCTTTCCCTCTTATGTAAGTACCTGGATGTTTTCTCCATCCTCGACTGTGAAGCTCCACTTCACATTCATTTTAAGAAAATAAATTATATAAACAACGGCTCCATGAATAACAGCGACCCTACAAACACACAGCCGACTCAGTATGTCCCCATACACACGAGCGAGGAAACCATCACCACTGGGGGACCATTATATGGCCCCCGTGGGAATATCAGAAATCAGCGTAGCGTCCATAATGCTGATGATGATGTAAGATAATGGCTAATAAGCAGAAAGATCAGCGTAGACTACAGATGACACCGACCTCAGATATTGTTGAGTTTTGTCTTGATTGTCTTGCCAAAGAAACATCAGACCATCCCACAATAACTTTCAACAGTTTTAAAGGTGAAGAAATGTGACCTGCATCCAGAATCGGAGCTTCGGTGTGACTTTATTTCCTGTCTTTTGGTTTGCGTTTCTTATTTTTTGCCCTTTGATTTCAGTTTGTCTTCAGGTTACCGAGCGAAGTGACCACAGAACTCATGATGTTATCAGCATCTAAAAGTCAAAATTTAAATAAGATACCGACAGTCGCTATAGAGGTACTGGTAGGCAGGACTTTGTTGCCTTTGGACATACCAGGCTAGCTGTTTCCCCCTGTTTCCAGTCTTTGTGCTAAGCTAAGTTAGCCGGAAAGCAAGAAAGAGATTAAAATGTCAAATTATTCCTTTAGATAAGTCCCATAATTAAAATCCTAAATCCTACTGACATAGGGTGGAGCGTCTCCCCATTAAGACAGGCACTTTGGGCACATTTATGCACAGCAGTGTCTGATGTTAATCTTAATGATCCACACATCCAAAAGGTCACACACACACAGTCCAGGGTCATACAGTGGAACTGTTTAGAGTAAAGCAATAAGACTGTTACTGTTGCTGCTTACCTGTCTACAGCAACATCACTGCACACGTGGCTGCAGTGAAATGTCCATGTGGGGAAAACAGTAAGCTCAGTTGGGTGTAAGGTGGATTATTTATGCATTAGTTATTTATTTATGCAGTATTGCGTTCTACTACCAATACCCAGGAACTAATCCGTCTACTTCAACAGGATGCGAGCTTGATGACTTTAGTTATTTGCATTCATCCCTCATCTATGCTGAATTTCACTCTGGAGGAAACGTGCTCCGTGTGGTCAGGAACAAGATTTGGGCTCTGATGTGTTTGATTGGTTTTGCTCTGGTTTCCTGATGGGTTCGAGAATATCACCCTCACCACATCCGGCTCTTGTTGAGAAGCCACTGAACTCGAGGAGCTGCAATCTCACATCTTAATGTTTGATATTTAGTTTTTTGAAGTGCTCGGATGTGATTTTGATGCGGTACGGAGGGCTCAACATAACATCCCAGCTTCTTGCTTTGTTTCAAAGTACCTTGAGTACTAGTCTAAGAGATATGATGTTAGTGTCTCTCGTGCGATTAAATTAGGGTGAGCAGCTATTGAAGCCTGACTCGGATGTTAGAGGAAATGAGTTGGAGGTTGTCAAGGAAGCAATTTCCATTACAGACGTGTTTGAATTACGCCCACAACACCTCCAGGAGGACCAGCCGTAAATTCTGCCCCAGACCTCGCTCGTGTACACGGGCCCTCGGCTCTCATCACACTCGGTCCACGTTAGATTTACACCACATAACATGTCAGCCGGTAATTTCCCCAACTCCATCATCAATCTTAACCAAACAGCTAATGGGACAGCCGACCCTGTTGGGTTTGAAAGATTCATTATTGTGGTTTGACAAGCTGGTTCTCATCCTCCCGAGCGATGTCAACTTTCAGCTAACTGTGTTTCTAAATGAAGAACTTTAACAACATACAGTCAATACACAGTTTATCAACCTTAACCTCCTGATTGGCACACTAAAAAAATTTACTATATAAGTGCAATTTAGGATGTGAACATTTCTCTTTTGCTTTCTTTGCACATACATACTTATGCATGCATCTGTGTGTGTGTGTGTGTGTGGGGGGGGGGGGTGTAAAGAGTCCATCCCAACCAGAGCCCATAATGAGAAGCCACAGGCTGCAGGACTAGTCATTAGTATTATCTCCCTGTGGAAGGGAAGGACGCAGCAGGCAGTGGATCTCTGTTTCATATCCAGAGCAGGAAGGCCATCCCTCACTGTCTCCCTCAACCTCTGTCCTTGTGTCTCTCCGTCTGTCACGCCCAGCAAGTCTCCAGAAAGGTGTTATGGATATATTTAGGCATCTACTTTCCCGAATTTACCATGAAAGCTGTAGTTTAGCCGTCATGTTGTCAACAAACCGCTGTGATTTTAATTTTTTCTGCTCAGCTCCTCCAGCCGTAGCTGCCATTTTCTTTCTCTTCATTTATGTCATTTTTTTTCTCCAATTTTTTTTTGCTCAAATGCAAACACAATCTGTCACGCTGTCAAGGAGCCAGTTAACAACGCGAACACTTAAGATTCGGGACATTTGGACCTGAATACAAGCAGGAACATGTGGAGGAATGATACTGGCTGCACGCTGTGTGACACAATAAAGCCCCCGGGGCCACAGATCACAGCTGTGCTACGACACCTCCAGAGTGCATCTTATGTAACATGGGAAGAGAATGTAATGAGGGGGGGAGGAGGAGGAGGAGGAGGAGGAGGAGGAGGAGAAAGAGGAGGTGTTTGCAATGTGGCCTGGGGAAAGGTTGGGGAGGAGAAAGGTCAGTCGAGATACGGAGTACGGAGTAAGTTCTATTTATAAAGCACGTTTCATACACAGAGGTAGATTTAAGGTGCTGAGTTATTATAGTTTAGTTTTTTTTATTTATATCACTAACTATCGGCCAATTTGTCCGATAATCGGTATCATTACTGTGGCTCTGATGCTGCCACCTCTCGATTTAAGGTTGAAGAAGTTCTCTTTTTGCAGCATTTAGTTAAATATATGCTTAAAGTTATCGGTTTCCTTGAACACTGATAGTTTAGTTTAGTTTCAGGGAAGAGACAGACCAGAGAAAAAGACAGAAAGCATCCAGAGTTAGGTTGTATAACAGAAGCCTTTCCCCCCGCTGCTGAAATAAATCCTACAGAAAGTCTTATTTGCTCTATTGATGCAAAGTGTTTCTTATCCGATTACTTGATCAATTGATGAAGTACTTGATTACTTCATTAATCTTTAGCTGCAGCCCTAGAAGCAACATTTCTCCTGATGTGAGGAAGACACTGTTACTGCACTTTACTGTTAATGTCACATTACCTTTAAAGCCTTTGTTCAAAGTGCCTCAGATGTTTCCTCCCACATTTTGAAGCAGTCTGTGTTTTATTGTCTTGCTCGAGGATACGAGCCCTCCGCTACCACCTGAGCTACAGCTTGACATTTGCCAGTGGTGCTATCTCTATGCAACAGGTTTGTTTCTGCTGGAGCTACTCGCATCTATGAGGCACAAAGTTCACTGCACAAAATACCGCCAATTATTGTCAGTTCATGGTGCATTATATTTGTTGCTGTCTTAGACACACAGCGAAACATTTTCTTCTTGTTTGAGAGCGACAAAGAGAACCGAGTTACGTTTATACTGTGTGTCCTGTGAATTGTGCACCAATTTCACACCAATATGACTCTGCAAAGGTACTCAGGAGGTCATTTTCTTAAACAAATGACTTTATTAAATAATATTTAAGTTAATTATTCTTCAACATGTTAAATAATTTAACATATAATTCCAGTTAACTCTGCTGAGAGCTGCTTCTCTCTCTCTCATGCTGCGCTCCCACCAAAGGCGAATAAAATAATTGAGCAAGTAGATTACAGTCAATGCAAATGGGGAGAACGCACTGAAGTGTGAATGAGGCGAATTTCGCGAGTTCTCGCCATTTGCGGCGCCCAGCGCTTTTAGCACATATTGTGGGGTGTTTGCAGTGTTGTGTGGGGAGGAGCAGAGAGACAGAGCTGCTGCCGGCCCACAGATGTTAACCAGCAAGAGGACAGCTCAGAGTTTATTTTTTAAACTTCATTCTCTCTCTTCGACCTGTCTGCTGCAAGCTCTATGATACTGCTTCATATCTATACAGAGACCGGACACTAAAGGAGAAAGTAAGAGAGGAAGTTGGACTGCCCGGCAAGAGCTGAAAACACGCGTCTGTTACGTGATTACAGAGCTAATTCGGTTGGTAAAACACAAACAGCGCCCTCTGCTGGATAAACTTTGCAGTGACACACACTTTTTCTACATTTTATACCCCCAAAAAAACATATCAAACCATACTGAATAACATATAAACCGATACCAATATGTCAGCCGATGTATCACTCTAGTGGCTTAACATGTATTTTTATAAGTAAGTACACAAGAGAGATGGTTTCCTGCTGCTAGTACACACTACAGATACAAGATGGGGTTTATAATGATTAAACCGAGTAAAGTACAGCCACAAATCGTGTGTTCGATATACTCATTAAACAGAAACTATTACTAGAACACAATATGGTAAATAAATAAATACACAGGTTTTTATCTGTTATTCTAATGCAGTGACTCAGACCTGGAACAAACATACACGGTTTGATTTTCCAGTAAAATTTAGATTCTATTGATTCCTTTTTTACGACTCGCAGCTGCAGGAGCAGGAGACTCAGCTCTCGTTTAAAAGATTCATTCAAACTGGCTTTCTTTTATTATTTTAATGGGATTTAATATTTGATTTAATTTAATTAAGGGCTGAATGTGTGTTGGTCATTACGTACTCTCATTCACGCAGCGCTGTGTGCTTCATAAATGTATTATATGTGTAAAGTGTGCAGTGCATGCAGGGGAAAACTGATAAATTCAGCTAATTACATTCCAGCAGAAATACCTCAGATCTTGCCTGTAGTGAAGATCTAGTTTAAAGCTTTTGCACACTGGTACCAATAAGCACTTTGATTTTATTATAATTATTATTATGTGTTGTTATTGTTGCTTATCACAGGGTGGGAGGATATTTGAGTCCCTGCAGGCCGTCGTGCTCTTGATTGAACACGACACTGTGAGGCCATCTGTGTTTGGATATGCAGGTCAGCAGGAGTCACACTTCTATTCGTTTATGTGTTTATGAACTGTGTCCAGTTTGTGTAGCCTGAGGCTAAAAGTAGCTACAGGAAAAACAAAAAAATCAGCTTACCTAGTTTTCAATTTAATTTAATATATTTTTTTATCAGTTTATTTTCATTTAATTTTAAAATTGATTTAATTTGCTTGCCTTTTAAAAAAAGGATATAATTTAACTACACTTGAAGGTCCAGTAGGATTTAGTGGCATCTGGTGGTGTCGTTGTAACTCCCTCGCCTCACCCTCCGCTTCCAAATGTGAAAGAGAATCTACGGTGGCCATAAAAAGTGTGAAAAATGCAGATAATAAAGATAAAAATGTCTCATAGTAAGGTAACAAAAACATTATTTACAGATGATTATTCACTAGAAAAAAATATACCTATGAATGTTATATTCCATTTCTGCCAATAGATCCTCCTAAATGTTACACACTGGGCCTTTAAATGTATAATTTAATTAATTATTTTTTTAATTCACTGTAATTTTAGTTATTTTAATGTTTTTCATTTAAATAATTTACATTTTAATTTCGCTTTTCTGTCAGAACTCAGACAACCAATTTTAGTTTTTCACCTGCCTGAACTTCTGTATACGATTCCTTCGACCTCGATGAATTCACTGCTATAACTTTGCAGCAGCTCCTCTCAGAGACTGTGAGCCTAGAGAATAAATGGTTTTAATATATATGGAATTGATACTGGCCACCTGACAAATGTTTGGAGTCTGTAATGAAACCTCAGGTGGAGAGATTCTCATTTTCTACTAATGCACTCCAGCACAGTGCTCTGAACCCTTTACTCAAAGCTCTGTGAACTTGTTTTTTTCAAGTCAGTCCTCGGGTTTAATAAATTTATGTGGACAATATCGACAATAATTTCACAAGTCAGCGACAACCAGCTTTGAACGAAGGATTTAACAGTTTCTTTAAGTGTATTTTTGATGGGAACAATTAACCTAAAGCAATTCTAATAACGACTCATTTAAACTGGTTTAATCTGTTTTATCACAATGATCTTGTAATTTGTTGACTTTAATTTGCTGTCTTGTGTGAAGTTACTTTGTAACTTGGTTTTTGAAAAGAAATAAATAAAGATTATTATCATTATTATTAGACAAGCACGTACCAGTTTTATCCAGTCTTGTCTCTTATAGAAATCATGTTTACACGCTGCTAATTTGGAGCCAAATTGTTAAGAAAATTCATAAATTCAAGGCAACAATCTTCACTAAATTCTTAAGTTTGAAGCCAAACTTTTCAGTTTTGAAATATACAAAAAAAAACAGAAACATTCTGACCTATAACCTTTTGGTAAGGTAATTTCTTCTTTAGAAAAACTTAAATCATCATTAATTATCATTAGTTTAAAACTTAAGATTTTGAGTTTGAAAAATGGAATATATTATTCATGTTTTTACTGGTATATAATCACATGAATATGGTAATCGTTGTGTTTTTGTTATCTTAGAATGCTAAATCCTACACACTGGACCCTTAAAGTCGGGACAGACAACCAACAATCAACCATCTTTTAGTCATCAATTGTGAGATGGATTTTTGGAGTACCCCTGATCAGTCATTCCCCGAGCCCTGTATGTACATATAAATGCCTTTTTTTGTCCTGTGAATAATCAAATTCTGACACACAGACGAGCACAGAAACACTCCCTTTACAAAAATAGGACCAACACATCAGGTGGAATCAAGTTCAGATTTATTTCGTCGACTTTAAATTCCGCCTCCTCAAAAATTCAAGGCGTCAAGCTTTGAGCAGAAAAAAAAAAGTACCTCGAGAAGTGCAGTCGTTCTCAGTGAGAAATTAGCCAAAGGTGTTAATACCCAGCTGTCGAACCTTTAAACCGTTTCTCATTTCTGTCGGCGACGAAGCAGCCAGACCTGACCACCTGCTTCCACCCAAACTAAACCTGACACAAGATAAAAATACCAAATCAGCCTGCAGAAACTCACACACCGCCCCTCAAACTCTCACAAAAACGTCACCTCACAACTTTTCTTCTCAAAGTCACACTGTTCTCCTCTCCTGTTACATCACCATCACACTTCCCTCTCAATGTCGCACCGTCCTCACCTCCTGATTCTCCTCCTGAACACCTCCGTGTCTGCCTCAATGCAGACAGGTAACACAGCGGAAAAGTCTGAAGAACCGGCCTCTGAGACCAACAGAGGTCAGGTGCTTTACAGCGGCTCCAACCATGACTCTGACTCGCAACGAAGAGTTGATTTGTAAAGTTCTACTTCCATTGTATCGTTTTTGTGAGGTTGGAAGAAATAAGAATTAAAATATAGATTTATTATTATTATTTAGTATTTAAATAACTTAATTAAGGTAATAAATATGCGTCTACTACAGCCTGTAATGTCTCTCCTTAGTATGAAAACTCTCAGAGAAGTGAACATGTACTCACCGCTGATCCAAGTGGCCTCGGGGTCATGAACGCTGAACTCCGGTTTGTACAGATCAGCCACAGTCAGCCTGGACCTGCTGTTGTCCGGGAGCTCCACTGGGGAAACACAGTCAAAACACAGCCTATTCTTACAGCTTTATCTCCAGAGAACAACGCTGGAGAGTAAAACGGCAGCACATACCGGGTGTGAGGACGACCACAGACATGGTGATGAGCGAGCAGACCACCACGATCACCAGCAGAGAGATGGCGATTCCCTTCCAGTTCCTCTGCGCGGGGCTGACGTCCACGAACTCCTGCACACACGCAGAAATAAACAACTTATTTATCATCGTTGCACCCATACCAGATCTTTGAACATGGTCAGCAAATGTTAGTGTGCAGACTAACTCGATACTAAACACAAAGCGAGAGAGACGATGCAGAATTTCAGTTTCAGTCGTCATTGTTTGAAGAAATGATGAAACTCAACACAGTGGCGTAGAAACACCAATGTCACTATAAATCAGCCTTTAGTCACTATGAGCATGTTAGCATTAGCTCACGAAGACCAAACATAACTGTAGACTCTTGGTCCTGTTTCTAATTTTTGTTTTTGTTTAATTTGGACTAAATAAAGGATGAAAATGTAATAAAAATAGGGATGCTCGATATCGGCTTTTCTGCCGATATCGGATATTCCGATATTGTCCAACTCTCAATTTCCGAATACCGATATCACCCGATACCGATATATGCAGGCTTTTTACACCAAAACTGTTAGATAACAACATAACAAATCTCCTATTGTGGAATTAACACATTATGCCTCATTTTATTGTGATGCCCCACTGGTAGGGTGGCCATTTCCTTTAAATCAAAAAGGAGGACACTTTGCTTACACAGGGACACGCAAGCAGATATTTGTTTGGTATGATCCGGTTTTAAATTTTAATGTTTTTCCACCAGATTACATAAGGTGCATACACATACCACATAGCTAATAATAAATATACAAGATACAGCTCATGACAACGTGCTCTTCCAATTCAGATTACATAGGTCTAATAAACATCATACAGAAACTGTTCTTAATGTTTTTATCTGGATAGATAAAGGGTATATACATTGAGTATGAGTTTTTCGAATTTCGCCAACAACCGACGTTAGCTCACGTTACGTTATCTGTCGCTGACAGCTTGACTGACAGCCTGGTGGTAACCTAGCAACCTAGCTCATTTGAATATTAAAATTAGCCTTGTGTTGAAAGGTCACGACATGAAAATGTAACCAATGAAATTACTTATTTTGACACACATTTTTAGCCAATAAGTATTAAACCAACGAGGTAATGTGTCAAAAGGCGAACCTTTTATTATTTTTTAAGTATGTAAAGCATTGACTTATTTATTCTTTTCTGTTTGGAGAGTGCTTTTTGTCTTTGTGGACTGATTACTGTAACTTTGTATTACTTCTCTTCATCATAACCAAATATTGCTGATTGATTTGGATTCCAGTGTCTTCTCTCCTGCCCTGACACAACAATATGGGAACAGTCTCTTCTCAAACTAACATATTAAACAAAAAGAAAGAAAGAAAAATAAAGGCCAACTTGATTTCTGAAAGGAAACATGAACTATTTCTAGTTGAAACTGTTATTTTTTGTTATTGTTTGAACACACGGTCATTTTAGGACAGACGATGTAAAACAGAACAAAATCTATTTCACCGATGATTCAAGAAGACTTGCTGGCATCCATCTCCAGCATCTGACTACAAGATGAATTGAATTTTGCAGTCCAGCTCCTCTAATAACTCGACAGTGAAAAGGAGACAGACTCTTATGAAGCTTTACGTTCATCCTGTCTAGACAGAGCGGTGATTACCCGCCCAAAAGAGCCATCAGAGTAAAGCTCTTTGTGCAGAAAAGAAAACAATTGGGCTTGACGTGAAAAATTTAATCTGAGGGTTTTGATTTTACAATTTCCAGCCTTTTAGATTACGCTCTTATCTGTACCAAAGGCAAGAGGTTTGCTTAAAGACTCCTGGACATCCAAAACTTTTTATTTGATGGCCTCTCTGACCCAGCTGCGGAGACGTTACATCATTTCTCTGGACTGATCTTTCCACTCTCACTTCAGGCTATGATGATGAAAGTTACCTGCAGCCAGGACTTGAAAATGAGAAAGAAAAGAGGAGAAAATGATGCAAGGGGGAGACTTCTGGTACATTCTCGGATGTGGCCAGAGAACGGGCGTGGGCGATTTCCAGCAACGACACAGCAGGGAACTGTAATAGGTAGCTGTCGCACGGTGTTGAATTCGCCGTTCTTCAAAGCTTGAGAGAACGACTGAGAGCTTCCTCAAGGAAGACAGCGTGAAACCTCAGACGAGTCAGACTAGATGCTGACTTTTCCAGCAGAACTACTTGTTTCCTCGTGTAAAACTTTGATCTAGAGAGGCGAGCAAGAAACACATAGGCTACTGTAGACCTTCAGTCTTTGGACCAGACAAAAACACAGAAAACTCTCCAATATGTCACTTGCTTTTAGACAACTGTCCCGCTTCAAACTAGCACTTAAGTATTCAGATACTTTTTGTTGATTCTGATGACCCCTGTGGAAAAAAGCGGTAGTGTTTCAACCACCTTGTGTCACTGATTTCAACGCAGGCATTAAGAATAACGATATAGAAAGGTCTTGTGCTTGTGTGGGTCATATAGAGGCGTATTAAGGCGTAAGTATTAAACTGAGACTGTTTCATAACCCCTTAAAAGCTTGTAGTAGGTTCAAGTACTAATACAACACTGTGGATATACTCCACTACCAGTTAAAGCTTTCAAAACCAAAGTATGTAAAGTCGCAAAATGTACCCATACATTGTAAGAAACTGGCAGCTTGTCAACGGCTGCAAAACATGGTCTCTGTCAGTCGTTTTACTTTATTGTATGTGGTGTTTTAAACTGTCCCCCACCTTAGTCACTCTGATATGGAAGAGAAAATTAAGGTGAAAAAGGTTAATTAATAGAAATATTATCAAAATTGCAATGTGGCTGAGTGCAATATCCAAATGGCAGATGTTGCAGTTTGTTGATGAAGGTAAAATATGAGACAAAACAGTGTGATAATGAAGTATTAAAGTGCTGTATGTATGTTTTATGTATCACAATCCCTGTAACATCCAACATTTTAACCCCTTAGTTTACATTTACAACACTACTATCCAGCTGTTGGGGGTTTAAACACAAACATTTATAGTGTTTTTGAGAATTAACAATTTCACAAAATAAAATATCGCGATACAATATTGTTCGATATTACATGTTATTTTCTACCATATCTGCAGCTCTAGTACAACGTAACCATAACTTAATGAAATAAAAGCCAAAACTACACAATTAAGATCCAAATTGTAAGCAAACTACATTAAAACCCATGAGTTTGACCACTAAAACACTTAAAAACATGTGACATTTCAATACTTTAAGTCCCCTTTCACTCAAAACATTTTTTTTTCTTATTCCTCTAGTTGAATGTTTGAGCTTCACTGTGCAGAATAATGTATGAATTTATACTTAAGTACATTTCCCCACTAATGAAAACTAAACATGGTCCGCAGCAACCGTAATATGCAGCAGATTCACTACAGTGTAGTTCTGCCTTCAGTGTAATCGAAGAATTATAATCAGAAAACCCTCCTGAATTAATTCATCTGAAGCCGAAGATAAGAGGCACCAATGTGTCCACAACAGTCTGTATCACATGTATCGCTGACGAGCTGGAAACTGTTTAATTAATGAAGCAGGAAAGACTGATGCTCTCTCTCTCTCTCTCTCTCTCTCTCTCTCTCTCTCTCTCTCTCTCTCACACACACACACACACACACACACACTCACACACACTCAGCAGTGAGAAGAGCATTCTTCGCACACCACTGGGCCATCGACTGCTCGCCGAGTATTAGTTCAACCTCTCTGAGCTAATTCTCTGCTTACTCTGTGTGTGTGTGTGTGTGTGTGTGTGTGTGTGTGTGTGTGTGTGTTTGTTTGTTAAGATGTGTGTGTGTGTGTGTGAGAGAGAGAGAGAGAGAGAGAGCGAGCTGTAGCAGATACAGTCCACTGCAACAGTCGTCTGTTGATCGGACTCACTTCAGTGGAAAGTAAAGCAAGCGAGGAAATCAAGTATGTGTGACGGTGTTCGTGTTTACAAGTGTGTGTGTGTGTGTGTGTGTGTGTGTGTTTGAGAGTGAGACAAAGCGAGAGTTAAAGGGATAAAGACAGAAATAGATCGACAAAAGGATGTCGATTTTTCAGAAAAAGCTCAAGTTTCAAGATACTTAACAGAAACTTCACATTAATACTCATTTACATAAAGATCACACAGATATAAGTATAAGTTACTTTTCATATTTATATTTTACACAAAAAAAACTATGATAAGCTTATTATATACCACACATTATTATGGAGGTTTAAACATTTTCATTTTCACACTTTTTAAGGATTTTAAGGTGGAAATGATATTGATATTAGACAAACATTATTGTTCCATGGGGACTATTTGCGCGTCGTTATACGCAGTAAACAGCCTGAATACTTCTTCCACAACTGGATTTAACCCATTTTTTTTTACAATATAACATCAGGCAGGCTGAGAAATGCAGCTGAAGCCTGCACGCTACTGACATTTTAACAAACATCCTCAAAGTCCAAAGAAACAAAGCAGAAAAGATCCCCAAAAAAAGAGCAAAAACATCCAAATCTCCACCTTAAAAGCACAGCCGTGACACAATCTGAACCAATTACAGCCCCAGAGGAAGAAAAGCAACAACAACGGGGACGTCTAACACTCAACCAATGAGGAAGAAACCAAATACAGACATTGAGACTGGTGGACCGAGACAAACCTGGCAACAGTGTCCCACTGCAACTGGATGTTCTTACCAAAATAAAATACCAAAGAGTTGTTTCCAGTATTTGGGACTATTTTTAATACTGATCTGTTTGTCCTATTTCTGTATCTCCTACTTTTTTTTGACTTATTTTAAACCCCATCTATATGGAAGCTGCACAAAGTGTCAAACATTGTTAATTATAATCCGGTTATATAGTTCTTCCTCTGTGGTGGATAACGACTTTATTTGAATCTCTGTTATGCAACTCGCCTCAGACAATATGAGATTACAGAGCTTCAGTTCTCACACAGACAGAATCAGCCACAACATCTTCCTGGAAGCAGAAATCTGATGGAAAAACCAGCTCACACAGATTAATTCATTCATCCATTCATTCATTCATTCATGCATCACTAATTCAGCAATAAAGGCTAATATCTGGCTCTATAATTGGCTATATTCTGCATAACTTTTGTCTCTTTAAGTATATTTTAACTGCAGGACTTTTTACTTGTAATAGAGTATTTGTATCCTGGAGTATTGCTTTTTTTTTTTTTTTTTTTTAATCCACTTAAATCAACATGCAAACATTAAATAAGATAAAAACTGAGCTCCATCCAACCCTGTACCAGAGGATGAAGCCTGTCCGCACAGATGTATCTCCTCCCAGCTGAGAGGAAAGAAATAAACACCCCTCTTTCTCTCTCTCTCTCTCTCTCTCTCGGTGGGGCTTTGGGTTCAGTACCTCATCCTGTTGCCCCTCTTTCGGTTTCTTCTTGGTCGGGTCTTTGGATGCTGTCATTGCACCGGAGCCACGGTCCTGCCGCTCAGTGCAGCAGCTCTCCCCGGTAATAACATCCAGAACCTGTCGGAGCGTCTGTTTAGCAGCCGGGAGGAGCGACAAGCTGCCGGAAATCACCGCCAGGGCGACTTCCCGGTGTGACTTTCAAAATAAATGTCAGTCCAAAAACCTACATTTTGTTGTGAAATGACCGCACAGTTGTGTGTCTGTCAAACACTCTGAACATTAAAAAAAAAGCCTTTGTGAATTATGTTATATTAGTTTCCAATCTTTTTATGACAGGTGAACACAATAACTACAGGAGGTTTGTGTAAAACTAATGATTTGGATCGATTTAAAGCTGATTATGTCCTGTCAATATTGATCAGAGATGAGTTTTCCTCATTTAAAAAAAAAAAAAGTGTAATATATTTGCTTTCAATAGCCTAAATTAATAATAATGTTCAGGTCTTCCCCGGTTTCTCTTTTCTTTAGATCTTAAATAATAATATAAACTTTAAAAACTACAGTTTCCTTTAGTTTTATTCACAGTAATGAGTGAAATGCTGATATAAAATCCTCCTGCTGAGTATGCAGCGTAAGTTTTCTTATGCTACAAAAAATCACGAAGGTTTCCAAACCCCCCATGAAGCCTTGACGATTATATGTTATATGTTACGTCTGATTTCACTCCTCCACTGTTTCCATTATATTAAATATACAAAACATTCATGACATAATTCTTTAACTTTCTGATTCTGATTGTATTTGCATTTAATTGTTCACTTTTTCTCTTTTGTTTTCATTACCAAGCACTTAAAGTTGATTATTAGGCCTATATGGTTTTTCAAAAATGAATATAAGATAAGGTTAGATAAGATAATATTAAACTTTATTACGTAATTTACTAATTGTTGTGCAGCAGTTGCAGTGCAAAGTAGGAATGAATGCAATTATTAAATATCAGTAAGGTGCAAATCCTAAATATAGCATGAAAACTGATGCAGTGTTTGTCATGGGCTTTTATTTTCTTAATCAATGGAAACATCCGGGTTGAATGTAGCGCTGTCCGTGGTGCTGAAAATCAAATCTGTGTGAAGAGCTTTTACTTATTATTAATAACAATAATAATAATAAGAATGACACCATCAGATCTTGTAGAGAAATAAAAGAACAAAACATCAACTTATATTTAAAGTACCAGAAGTAAAATCCTTTATTGTGCAGAATATTAATGTGTGTGTGTTTAATGCTGCACCCGACTAAAGGAGAGCTATTTACTTTATACAGGATCAATAAAGTCTTACCTTAAAGTACAGAACTTAAACATAAACAGGAGAATGCACCAGCAGCTAAAGAGGAACTATTTCTCTCAAAAGTGCCTTTATAACACATTATCAGTCCCCAATTAATTAAAGCGGCAACAAGAAGTTAAAGCAAGTTAAAACTTCAGCCATTATTTTTAATCATTAATTAAACAAAAAAAAAATCACGTCTGTGGTTTAATTAATCCTGTGATTAAATTAATTAGTATCCCATCACATTCTTAGCAGAACTTTTAGTCTCTAACACCAAACTGGAAGCTCCTATAGTGAATTAATGTTTGTGTAGCAATGTGATCTCCCCATAGGGACTTACAGTGCGTCTCACACTCTGTGGTATTTTTACCTCTGATGACGTCACTCTACTACTCCTACGATATCACTTCAGGGACCGAGAGCTCCTTCCGCGATATCTCGCGTTAGAATATCCCTCGGAAATAAATGATAGGATTAGAGCTCGGCGTGTCATCGGAGAATGAACCCGGGCTGCATCTGAAATCCCTCCGGAGGGGAAAGTGAAGCGAGACAATCGAGCAGATCAGTAACCAGCTGGCCTTTCCTGCTGCCAAGTGACTGGATGCAAATTGATAGGTGTCACAGAGAAAGCCCCGAAGACACAAAACCCCACAATCAACACACACACACACACACACACACACACACACACACATAGACACTATGCCAATCCAAAAATAAAGAAGATAACAGGAGGTGGGGAAATGAAGGAGGAGGACGGTAAAAGACAAACCAGCCTGCGGATATTAATCTGCTCACGTGTGCGTTTCTTCTGCTATACATATACTTCCACATGCTCCCATAAAGACAGAATAAGGGCAACTTTAAAGGCTGATGACAGATCGCTAAGCCACGCCCTCCCCTTAGTTGCTACGTCTGCCAACCTCCACAATAACGGCATATTTAAGCTACCACTCCATATTCTATAACTTTTAAAACTATGGTTCTTGAGAATATGTAAAGTAAAGTGCATAAATACTCAGGTGTGGCCTTGGCTAATACCTGGATGGGAGACCGCCTAGGAAAGGTTGCCAGTAGGGGGCAGTCTTCCCGCTGTTCCTAATAAAATCCCCAGTGCAGCGCAGTAGGAGATGCCGTCCTTGTTGGATGAGATGTTAAATCAACGTCTTGACTCACTCTGGTCATTAAAGATCCAATGGCCCTCCACGTTTCCCACCCTCTCCACCTCAAGCGGATGTGTGTGGTGAACGTTCTGGAGCAAAATGGCATCAGCGGTTGTTGAGGTGAGTTTGATTTATGTTTGGTATTAATGCTCAGAAGCTGCTAATGTTGTGCTTATTGATTTGTCCTTTTCAGTACAGTACTTGAGCAAAATGAATTGAATGATCTGTTGTAGGCAGCTTTTAGACGAAGTGATAGCCTTCAGTGAAAAAAGACGTGTGTTTGGAAAAATGTGTAGATATTTCTATTCAATGCTTGACTAATACGCCACAATAATGTAATGTTTTTGTGTTAAATAACTTCATTTGGGGACTAATATTTATATATATATGTGATTATTTGTGATTAAATCAGCATATATTTCTGCCACCCCTTGAATATTTATCTATCTTTGGTCCAGGTGCACTAATTCTCTACCTCTTTTCTTCCACAAAAAAAAATTTAAAACTAATTTCTTCTCTGTGAATTCGTTTCAGAACTGGACAATCTTGCAAACCTGAGCGAGCTCGAGGTCAAGGAGCGGTGATAATGGCAACAGATCGTTAAAAGAAAATTCTCAAGGAAAGCAGTCGGTCGAAGCAATAATGAGCAAACTGAAGGATGGACGGAGAGAGAGAGAGGGAGAGAGAGGCCGAAGATGATGGAAGAGAAGAGGCAGGTAGAAGAGAGGAGGCAGGAACAGAAGAAGAGGGAGGAAAAGCTCCTCAACGCTCTGGCTGGACACTCTTCCCTTCACCATTAAATATTTAACAGGCAGAACCAGAGATCCTAATGGAAATGATCTCTCTCTCTCTCTCTCTCTCTCTCTCTCTCTCTCTCTCTCTCTCTCTCTCTCTCTCTCTCTTTCTCTCTCTCTGTTTCTGACCTCTGCTGGTATTTGGGAAGTTCACTAATGTCCCCAAGGCGGAAATCTCCTCCACAGTCTCTAGACTGCAACATAGTTTGTGCATTTATGGATATTTTAGTGCACCGGCTCTCATGTTTAACCAAATGACGTGTTTTATTGCCACTGTGATCTGATTTATTGCATAGTGAAATAAACTATTTTATCATCATGTTTTTTTTACAGCCTTCCTTTTTTCTGTGTGCTTTTCTCGTAAAATATTAAGTAGCCTCCTCTAGAAATCGAACACAACAACCTGAGGATGTTTCTTTCCTTCGCTGCATTGAGACCTTCTAACACCAATTTCACTTTGGCCTTAACCAAACCTTCAGACCTCTGGGATCAACGCTCAGATGCATCATCTTCCAGTGGAAAAACAAAGACTGTTATATTCGCAAAGCACCCAAAGCTCTGCAGCCTGTACCAGAGTGGGCAGCACCTGGTTTTCACGAGCCGAGACAGTTGAGATTCCTCCTCCTCAGGTCTTGCAAACCCTTCTGGGTTTTGCTCCTGCTGTCTAATCAGGGACTGACGTACACGTGGGACGCCAGGTGAATGTAATTAACCTGCTGCCAGGATGAAAACCTGCAGGGCTCTGAGTCTGGAACTTCGGAGGTTTGGTAGAAAAGAGTTTTTTAGATAAGGAAGGCTTCTAAGTGGGTTAATTGACCCAGAAGGATCTGAGGCGAAGTGCAGATAAGAGCAGGTTAAAGTCTGGAAACGCGGAGGAAAAAGTGCTTCACTGCTTCTCTTCCTCTGTTCATTTCAAAGGCACGTCTTCACTTAATTATAATCTAATCCAGTGGTTTTCAAACTTTTTGGTGCCCAAGGTCCATTTACCAACGCCAATCAACTATCACTCATGAAATATGTATTAACAAAGTCATTTAAGAATTAGTTTGAAAGCAGCAACACACCCATTCAAACCCAGACAGGTCACCAAATTAAAAATGAGGTAATGGAACATCATTTAAAAAGCCTTTATTAGCTACTTCTGTGCTGTCACATATTTGGAGCAGTTTGTTAAACCTGTTACATACAAACACTTTTTCACCAGCATAGTTGGGCACTGATGCCTACGTCGTTACCACAGTAACCCCTGCAGATAGGTTGGTGATGTCGGGACAAACAAATCCAATCGGATGGCTTGTATATAGTCCTCACATTTGGTAGCCTGATGCTGGGCTGCACATGTGCTGTTCCTTCATCCATGTTAAGAAATTATTTAATACTAATAGCGTCTGTAATGTAGAGTTTTTCCTCCAGTCACAAAGAGCCATAAAAAAGCATGACTTTTCATCTCTTTCTTTCACCTCCCCAGTCTTAAACAATCCTAAGAGAATCAATAAATAAGACTTTACTTAGCCTTTAAAGTCCTTGAATATGAATTTATATTTCATTGTGTTTGGTGAATGCTCTACATCTCCTTAAGGCCTGAACGTCCATTTATAGAAATGCAAAATTGCAAACAGCACAGGCACAAAGACAATAATCTGTGTGTGGGAGTGTAGTGCTGCTGGCAGATAAAAGCCATGTACCTGCAAAACATATTAGTCATCTCCATGATAATACACGTGGATATTTTAATCTATATGAACAGGGTTTTTTTTATACAGTTTCCAAAACAAACGTTGGAGTAAGCTTTGCAGATCACGAATAAATTACCAAAAATTGTTGTTTTTACTCGATAGCTATAAAAGGCTTACATGACTTATGCTGCATTCACATGGATCCATGCAGATGGCAAACCGGATATCATGTTAAACACTAATAATTTATAATGACAGCCATGTGAATGCAGAATAGTAGTTGCACACACTGTGCTATCAAATGTGTAAAGGCCATGAGACACAGTCAGACACTGGGATATAGTGCAAATGGGGGAAATAAAGTGTTTTATCATTAGATTTTTATCATAATTATTGTCTTGTTTTATATTTTTAAATATTGAAATAAAAACACACTGACATGTCTGTGTCACTGGACAGCGGTGAGTGCCAAATTGAAATGTAATATATATATATAAGGATCAATAAAGGAGCATCTTGTGCTGATGTAAAAGATGATCCACTACCTCGACCTAAAAAGAAGTAGGTCAGTGTTTTACAGAGTGACCCATTAACCAGCCTGAGGCCCTGGTTGGTCTTCAGTCAGCCAAGCATCCAAAGAAAGCTGATTTATTCCTAAGAAAAAAACTGCAGGGTGGTTCATTTTGCCGATGGGGGTTCACTGTGTGACGCCTCGACCTGGAGGGACTCCAGAGTCATATTAGTTTACGTGACTGCAGATGTCTTTGTTAGACCCAAAGACCAGAGTCCAGGGTCCAACTCAGTGAGAAATGTGTCTCTAGTCAGCGCCGGTTGCAGATTGGGTCAGAAAGGATTTACCCAGCAGGAGAAAGAGTCTGGAAATGTGTGAAATACTGACTCTGAATATACCAGTAAAAGCCAGTTCCTCAGCAACTAGAATGAATGATTTTAAAAACAGGTTTGATACTTTTTAATGCATTTAAAGGGGTTTGTTTATTTATGAGCTCAGTAAACAGTTTCCTAATGAGTTTATGGTCTTAACACGAGGTCGTGTGTGAATACAAAGCATTGTTTGCTGCTACGGACGAGTTGAAACTGCGCAGCCAATGAGAGCAGCTCAACTCGCAGTACGTCACCTCCGCTGGCTCCGACAAACGGCGGCGACCATAACGCCAAACTCGAGGCTTTAAAACCAGTACCCCACAAACCAATGGGTGACGTCAGGATAGGTTCAAACTTACAAACAAGTGCAGCACTATGAAAGCCTTCCTGGACAATATGCACCATCATCCCCATATTCAAATGAATACCGCGTCATCCCTCCCTCTGCTTACGCCTGAGGCAGACGCAGAACATCTGCTCAGGGAACACCTTGGAATTCCCAAGTAGGAACCGGAGAAAAGTAGCAAAGGAGGAGGACACTTTGCGTAGCGTGGATCGTATGGAACCAAGATGAGTTTCCTCCAGAGGAGAAGGAGCTCAGACATTCGGAGGGAGCCAGTAGAGTTGATCCGGGCGGTTCAACAGGATGCATCCTTGGTAGGAAATCCCAGGTAGACCCAAAACACACTGAAGAGATTATACATTTGACGTTTGGACTACCTTGCTTAGCCTGCTGCCACCGTGACCTGCACCCCAACAAGGGCAGAAAACGGATGGATGGATAGATCTAGGGATCTTTTTCGCTATTTTCTAAAACTTTATAGACACAATTAATCGATTGATCAAGAAAAGTCCAACCAAAATGACATCACAAATTGTATTATCTTCCTATTTTGCTGTTTGGAAAAGCCGCCGAGGCCAGATTAAGACCCACGGACACAATCTCTTCATCACCTCTTGTTTCGTTCATGTATTTAGAGTTTTCTTTACTTCACTATCAGCTAGGAACTGAATTACCTCCTCAATAAAACATATTTTTAGCTGAAAACAAAAGCTTGTTGAGACAAGTGTGTCCTGTTTTTCCATTGGCTCAACAGTGCACCATGCAACCTCAACATCCTGTGTTCAAATCTCACAGAAGCACACCCTGCGTCCCATTCATCACTCACTCACGCACAACAACAGCCTGAGTCCTGACACACTTTGAGTCCCAGAGGATGCGTTTCTGTTTCTCAGTCTCACTCCTGGGACTTCTACGATAAAACACACATATCACTGTTCTCCATCGATTCTCCATGGAAACTTTAGGATGTCATAACACTCACTCAACACCTTCCATAGGAGCCACAGCCTTGTGGTTTCCATAAATACGAGCATTTGACACCTCACCTCCAGGAACCTGAGCTCTGGGTCCATCATGTTGACGTCTCTCCAGTCAAAACACTGAAATGTGAAGCATCCAAACCACGGCAGCAACGAGACGCCCCCTTCTCTTCCCCAGTCCAATTATTTCTCACAGGTGGGCAATATTGTCCAAAAACATAAAAAAATGCGTTCGTTCTGCAATCCAATGGAGTAAAGAAAAAGTACAATAAGCAAGTAAAAGATAGCCTCTCCTCCTGCTCTTGCCACCAGCGTGTCTGTCTGTCTGGCTTTTCTATTCAGAGTAAACAGACATCTGGCACACACACACACACACACACATGCACACACTCACAAAACCTCTCTGTTCTGATTTTACTACTTAAAAAATGGTGTCAGTCATCAGTAAAATCAGTCAACCCAGTTTCTCTTGGCATCATTAGTCTGATAATCTATTAATTGTGTGTCGGGGGGAATTTGCCTGGTGGTGACTCTGAGGCCTGTTGAGCTGGAATTCAAAGGATAATCACATTAAAGTGGGTTTAAAAGAAAAATGTAATTAAATTATGTTTTTTTTTCTATCAGTGTATGTTATTGCCTTTGTTTGCCAATCAAACCAATGACTTCATTACTTAAAACAGGCCTTGACATCCACTCAGAGACAATCATTTATCAATAAGGGGTAGAAATTTTAATTCCCCTAAAAGTCAAAATAGTCAATAAAGATAAATGATTTGTACACTGACATGCCTTGATCCCCAGGTATTCTGTATTTGCAGAGGGTGAAAACCTACCCCATAATTCAGTTTAAGCCCCACTGTTCAAAGATCTTAAATTTGCCTGTAAAACGATTAGAACCTGCAGATGTGTGACATCTATAAATCGAGGTATCGTCAAACAGCAGGAAGGTTGACAGACAGCAGGGAAAATCCCGGAGGGGTTTCAGTCCGTAGGGAGGGGATTCAAACGACGACATCGACTCGCAGCACAGCGGGAGTTCAAAGTCAACTCAACATGCTTAGACAGATTATCAATTATAAAGTAAAGAGGTGCTGCAACGCTGGGGGAAACATTGTGAACTCTGGAATGGAAATACAAAAACTTAACAAAAGTTGAGAAGGCAGGGCTCAGATTAAGCCAGGAGTACACCTTAATTTGTTTAAGTACTTTTCATGAATGTGGGTTACATTTGGAGACTATGGAGTTCTGGAGGTAAGTGAGAACACCTGTGCTAAGACTCATTAGGTTTAAGTATGGGCACATGCATTACTGGTGTGAATCTGGAGCCAAAACAATAGCAAAGGCAAAAATAATTGTTCAAAAACTATAAAAGTAGCAGTAAGTAAAAGTATGGAATCACACTACAGCTGCTGATCAAAAGAAAAAGGATGTTTTGGCAGGAATGTGCAGCGAATTCAGAGAACAAGAAAAGATTACCATAAATGGAAAATAGCCAGAAAACTGAGCATGAAATGGTGAATATTCTCAAGGTTGAACGGGATATGTGTGATATGATATAAGAGAAAGCCGTGGTGAACAATACGATGTAAAAAAAAAAGAAGAATGTTTTTTCATTTGGATATTTGAATCACTCCAAACTGAACAGAACAAACATAATAATCCCATTAAATGCATCTCATCGAGCTGAAGTGGTGCAATGTGAAAGCAACTCCATGTGCTTGATGGACACTTAATGGGAAACATACGATCAATCTATACAGCCAATCACTGCAGTGCCCACATTCATTGAATTGCACTTTATAGTTGGTTTGTGCCCGGCAGACTCAGGAAAAGCTCTAATGCTCCACACCCTTGCAAGGTCACTTTGAGGTGAGACAGCTCAAACAGCCGTTTTAGTGTGGGACTAGGCTTAAACTGACCCACAATGTGTTAATTAGCAAGCTTTTGAGGTGCTGGGAGGTGTTTTATCTCGGACAAAGCCAGCTGTTTTCAGTCTTTGTGCTAACATTGAGCTGGCCGTTACTGTAAATCTACCCAACAGACACAAGACCTTTTCCACATCGACTGTCTCCACATCTGCACGCACACATTCGCGTTCTCTCTCCTCGACTCTCCCACATTTTAACCTGGAGAGAAGCCACGGATCACAGAGTTCATTACTGATTAAGAGAAAAGCTTTTATTAGTCAGAGCCCTTACAGAGCTGCTCAGCCCTTCCTTATCTCTGTCTCTCTCAGTGCTTTTTATGAAGCGCCATACTGGACCAACTCTGACCAACTCTGACTGGCCAGCGATTAACTGAGCAGCTGCTTGTTTTGTTTTTCTAGCTTTCTCTGTATTTACCTTCGAACTTACTCACAAAAACGTTAATTACAAGTAAGTTAAAAAAAAAAAAAAACAGGAACTTTCATGTGATTCTTGTTCAAATATGTTAATTTGTGTTTGTGTTTGTTTTTTTAATTATTTCTGAATTAAATTACCTATGACAATGCAGGCCTAGCCCTACAACTGGGTGAAATGGATGAAACTTTTCCTAAATGATGATCATTTCAATAACGAGGGAGAAGGTGTCATTACTGAACAGCATGTGGCCGGTTCCCGTAGAACCGCTGGGAAGTGAAGGCATCACATAATGTTTATTTTGGGGTGATAAAGACGGCTGGCATGTGGTAGAAACTGAAGGTACCTGCTGTTCTGATGGATGCAGTGATGAATGCTTACAGTGCTAATGACGGTTATTAGCTTTATGGTAATGGATGGTAATTGCTGGAAGATGAAAATATCTCATTTGGCGTCTTTGTAAGGGGAAAATGTAACTTCCTGAAGTTCAAAATACAATATATAGTATGATATGATAAGTTCTGTGTCCTTTATTATCACCTTTTACTTTATGTTTTGCCATGAGATATTTTATAAGATCCGGTGTCATTCTTGTTACATCCCTTTTTTAATAGGGCTGTTATACTGGTTAAAAAAATGTATTTATTTAATAAATAAATAAATAAAATAAACTGAAATCCTCTTTGTTATGCAGCAATTCCCTCTTTTTCTTCCAGGACACAATGAAAGCAACCTTGACCATGAATACTACTTTAAGCTGCTGCACAGAATTATCTCTGGGGATGGGGGGCGGGGGGGTTGTAAGTTATTGACTGTGGATTTTAGAAAACAAACAAACAACAGCAACGTTTCAGCTGTCTGAAATAAGCCGACCCAGAATGCTGCCTGTAGCGCTCCACTAGTGGGAGAGTGCATCGTTGTAAGTCCATTACAAAGAGGAAGAGTTAATGTAATATAACCTCAAGGGCGTAACCATGGTAAAGACATCCCACAATTCTTTGATATTTATGAAAGTTTGCACATTTAAAACGTAGCTTTCTGTGATTTCCCTGAGATAACGGCTGCTCCCCTCCACTTCATTTACTTTAGGTTGCTTACTGTTCACTGTTCACTGACTTTAATTATACATTTTGTAATAGAAGAGCGGCCTTTTAGATATAATGTCGTTAAGAGAGTCTGAAAAGTCACCAAGCTGGCCACACTTAACGATGCTGGGCGCTACCTGGAGTCACATTGTTCATGTTTTTCTTAACAACAGGAAATAAATTGGACATAACAAGAGACAGTGCTAAAAAAAAAGGGCATATTTAACATAAATTCTACTGGATATTGCTGGGGACAGATTGGTGTGGTTACACTAACGATAACAGAAATAATACTCATCACCATTCAATAACATAATGGTTGAGGTAATGTAAACAGAGGTATGATGTTTTTGCTTTCATGGGAGTTCAGACAGACCCCTCCTCTTGCTGTTTAATGACGTCATGTCACGAGGAGACAGTTTTAAAATGATGACTTTTTGCATGATTCACTCCGCCCGCCTGTCTGTGCCGAACGCTCACAATGGCAGGAAATTGAACTGAGACAGAATCTGTGTAGTTGTGATACGTTCAGGTCAAAGCGCGTCTAAACATGTTAAATCCTGGAATTGTGGACTTTTGCTGCGGTACACAGTACAGCCAAACACAAGGCTAAAAAGGCAGTACAGGCATCCACATGCAGGCTACTACAATCTCCAGATCTGGTATCTTATTAGAGTGTTGCAGCCGTTGAGAGAGAAATACAGTAGTTTCTCCTTTTGCCTCTGGGCCGCTGCCCTCGTAGCACTGACCTTGGTTTGGGCAATTATATTTCAAAGCAGTCTAACCTGAGATGATTCCTCATGAGCCGCAGTGTGACGCACTGACCCAAAAATCATCAAAGCATGATGCAAGCCAGCATGTGCAACAAGGACATTTAAAATCAATAAAGAAATAAACACACGCACACACAACTGATGTATTTAAGAGATTCTCCCCGAGCAGGTTACTGTGACGAACAAGGGTGGACAGCATAGGTCTAAATTCAAAGCTTTATTTTTTTTGTTTTATGGTTCATTTTCATATTTTGATTGGCTCCCTGTATTTGGTAACTAGAGGTATCTAAATTCATACCATACTTATTTACATGGTTGCCATATTTACACATCCCTGCAGCATAGATGTAAGCAAAATGTAGATCTAAATTAGGCATTTTTAAGAGGAAACCCTCTTTTCTTATGCATTTCTGCTGTCTCCTAACCCACTTGAGGTCACAAGCATTTCTATTTTTCCATTACATCCCAGGATGCCAGAAGACATCCACAAACCTTGACAGTAGAGCAGCGCAGTCTGGTGTAAGACTGCCCTCTAGTGACAAAAATAATCATTTATATTCTACTCTATGCCCTAATTTTAAATAAATACAGTCCTGCTGTGCCTCCTGTCTGTCATTAAGTCCCTCAGGGATCCCAAAAGCTGTAGATTTATTGTGAGTCAACTCGGTTTTAAATGGTAATTTAATATCAATAATATAAAAAATTTGGAGTTAGTATGTGCCCCTCAGCAGGTCATCTGTCCATGGTTATGCTACTGTATTAGATTGAACAGTTGCATTACTAGTAGCAATAATAGTACTGGTAATTTTTAAAGGGATGCCTTTGACATCTGACTTCAAGATATCTGAATTAAAATGGGTTCTATGGGAACCCGCATGTCTCCCCTTTAGCAGAGATTTCATGCACTTTTGGGGGGAAAACAATGCTGTTGTTTTGCATGTGGTATAAATTCGTCTAGTGTATTTGAATATTCCTGCACACTGGGGTCCCTAAACAGTACTGGAATTACATAAATTCGGAATGACTCTAAAACTAAGACACACTCTTCATGCCACCCCTGCATAAGTCAGTAATAATAAGACACTGACAGGGAGCGTTTTACTGCATAATCAGTACTTTTACTTATTACTGATAATTCCTACATACTTTTACTCGCTGGTTTTGGATGCAGGACTGGAGCATTATCACTGTGTGGTATTACTTTTACCTAAGTAGAAGATCTAAATCCTTCTCCCAGTCACTGCAATGTGCATTACATAGTCAGGAACTTGGCAGCATGATTTCTCCTCTCACACGCAGCCTGGCTTTCACACGATAACAGTGTAGGCTGCAAACAGCTCAGCTCTGCATTTAGGATTTCCAGACAACAAATCTTCTTTTTCAAAGTGCCTCCTTCCGCCTTTTTCAAGTGCCACTACTGATTAATGCATTAAATATATGCATCATAATGTTGTTTAGACCTGTGTGCTTTACTGAGTGAGTGGGGGAGGTTGATTTAGCTCCTGAAGCGTGTGAGGCTAACATGCTAATCACAAGTCAATGAGCATCTTCAGCGCCGTTGAGTCAGTGATGAGGATGATGGTTAAGACAGGATTAGTCATCTTCCCTCCACCGCTCACATGCTAATGAGCTTCTTTACTCCATGTCCATCTCCACGGTAACAGATGGCAGTGACGACACATGGCTAATGTTCATATTCAGTGATTTTGAGTGTGACTGTGAACTGCACAGACTCTTATGATGGCAATCTGTTCAGTTTCACAGGTTTCAGGGTTGGGAGTTCAGCCCAGTGAAAGTTCTGAGTTATCGAAGCCAAGTTTTTGTCATCAGAGGAAGGTTGTGAAAGAAAAGGTTGACATATCCTTATTTCTTTTAAATGTGAAGCTACCACGAGAAGCTGGTTAGTTCTGTTTAGCACAAAGACAAGAAACAGTTGGAATTACAGCCTGAGTCTGTCCAACAATAAGAAAAATGAACCTCCCAGCAACTCTAAGGCTCATTAATTAACAACTACACGTTACATTAATGTCACATAGTAAAGTTCTCTTGCACGTTGTAAATAGTCTTTATACTGTGATCTTTCTGATGAACTGTACAGCTTCCATCTCAGTATATTGTACATGCTGTCTTTATTTTGTTTTTTCTATTTATGCTTCTTGACTTCATCTTTTCATCATTTATATTATATTTTCAGTACGGGTTTCAAGCTGAATAACTCAGATGAATGGTTTCACGTGTTATGCTTCTGGGTAATTGCAATTCTTCTGCTTCATGACCACACCTCACCTGTCTGCCTGCCAGCTTTTAACCTCCTCTCCTTCAGACACCTCCAGGTAGCCCTCCACCCTCTGATTCTGATTTGATTGATACAAAATCTGAAGTTTAAGTGTAGTTTAAAAACTTTTTTCAAGATTGGTTGTTTGCAGTATCTCAATAAGAGAGCAGAACTATTCCTTTCGAAGAACAAACTTCATTAATAGGCTTCATTATTTAAATGGGTCCATCTATTTTTATGCTTATTTTCACAGAAAACCTTGAAAACTCTCAGACTTTATTCTATTTATTTTATATATAATTCTTATGTTTTTTCTTTGTAATACATTCCCCTGTGCTGCAGTATTGATTTGAGTTTCCCCTATGGGCGATCAATAAAGATGCATCTTATCTTAAAAAATTGAGTAAAAAAAACAAAAACACAAAAACAACAAACAAATTAGCGCCACCAGCTGTTTATCTCGCTCACAACAGCAGTGGATGGAAACCCACTTATAGTCTTCTTGCAGCTCCTCATCACAAAATCTCTTTTATTTGGTTTTATGTGTTATAACTTCTGTGTGTATATTGTTAGAAATAATGATTTTATTTGAAACCGGGGCGCCCTTGAAAAAGAGATTCTACAATCACAAAGGGATTTAAATAAGGGTTTAATAATAACAAGAGGGATTTTCACTGGTTGGTGATTTGCATCCAGTATTTTATACAGACGAGCCTCAACAGCCGTGTTGTCAGTCTTCTCTTAAACTCTGCTAAAGCAGCTTTAACAGGAGACATTGAGATGATTGATAAATTGATAAATGGGAGATTATTTCTCAGTCTCTGAACCCTGAACCAGACCTTGACTCATAACTGCACAAGCTGTTTCCTTCCCCCGCTCGGTCCACTCCCTCATTGTTTCCATGTATTTCTTTACATGGATTGTACATTTCTGTGTGCTTCGTGTCACGCCGTTCTCCGAGCGCTCGTTTGCTTCCAGAAATCTGACTATCACGGGTCAAACCAGTAGCTGCTGAGATAACAACGATTAGCACCAAATTTACGAGGCCTAGCAGCATATAAATTCCCCTCCAACCGAACCAGAAATATAATTAAAGAGCAACTAAACCACCAAACCACAGAATCTTGTCTAAATCTTGACGTTTTAGTGCAAAGTATTTAAAATTCTACATATTTTGCTATAAATATGCATATGCAAACGTAGTTATTGCAATTGAATTTCGATTTTGGCTGCTCTGAAGGCATGTGACGTATATGGTGGCAGCTTCCTTCCCCTATTAACCTCCCCTCCTCCTATGTAGTGGTAGTCTGACACACTATCACGGACACCAGAGAGCCTCTTTGAGCCCCTAGCTTAGTTACACAAAGGTACCACACAGAAACTTTTACCAACGGCCATAAATGTGCTTCAAGTGACTGTAAATACTACTTAGTGTTTGCAGCACGGACACGGAGAGTCTTGGATTTTGACACATTGTCACACATCTGACACAAAAGGTCTTCTGTTGCTAGGAATAAAATTCTCTGAGGCATTTGTTCTCAACTATTTGAAATGTTTATCTATCTGATGTCGGAGTTTTATTTTGACAGAAAAACGTCCTTTAAGTGCCTGCTGAGTAAAAGCAGGCATTGTTTGTGTGTAAACACCGTTATGCAGTTAACTTTATTCATATTCGTAAAAATCGGGATGTTCATACATGTTGTGCTTCTGATTGCAGGGATGAAAATACATGTACGTGTATAGATATGTATACACACGTGTAAAAAAGACGGGTCCTACGGTGAGACAGAACACTGGCTTTAAGGTAACAAACATATTTAAAGTTGCTCAAGTGAACTGCAGCAGGCAAACAATACAGGACACGTATATACAATCTCACTGGAGCTCAAGGTCAGACTTTTTAAAAGATGAAACGCTTTCAGTTATGCACTTGTTGAATTTAATTGTCAACAGATCACCACAATGCCAACGCTAAGCACATGAGATGAAAGTAAAGGTTTTAAAAGACAAGAGTCTTGTCATTTTAAAGTGACGCTTATTGCTTCTACGACTGACTCACTGCAAACTCAAGTGTATGAACGCACTCCCACTCTCCTGACCCCGCGCAAATGGGATTTGACTGATATATATATGATAAAAATGTCCTGGAATAACAAGTTACTTAGCAACAACCAGCATGATCATTGCAGAGAGTGAACATGAGAAAACAGAGGGAGGGAGTGAGAGAAGATCATAATGATAAAATAGTATTTTTGTTGTGTTTTTTTACACAGTGATTCCTACGTTGTGTCTGCTGTAGGTCGTAGTGCCTAGAAATGAAAGAATCCCTAACAGTTTCAGATATATAACACAAAAATCTGTCTTATCAGCTTGTATGAAGGTAAAATTTATACCCCAACAACCATCATTTGGACATCAGGCCCACAGTAAACTACATCTCCATGCTTGCATTTCTTATAAAAGCCTGAAATGAATCAACCCTCAAGCCCCTGCAGCTTCTCATCACATATTTGAGTTTTAAAACATTTATGATTTTAATTTGAAAACCACAGAAAGAGACAGTACTGTCGGTGCAGGTGTTCATTATCAAGAACTAATGGACGCCGGGGTCCATTAATTCCTGATAAAGGACACCTCGAAGGGCATTATCCTGCTAATACCTTGGTCATTTCCAACACCATTAATTTATATTTTCATGCATTTTACAATCAAAATCCAAAGTTTTCCACTATAACCACCCGGTAACAACTGAGGGTTTGACTAATACCTGCAACAATACCATCCCATAAATATCGTTCACTGCTCCAGTAATTAAGACAAACCTTAGATGCGACTTCGCAACAGGAGATATTTTTAGTTCCCTCTGCTCAGAGAGCCCCAGAGAGCCAGAGAGCTAACGTTGTGAAGTCAATAAATGGATGAGCTGGTTGAAAATCCTTTAAATCAGTTTTTAAGTCTGCTTTAGCGATGTTTAGATCACCTTTGAGGGTATGTGACTGACATGCTGTAAAGCTAATTTGGCACCTGTTCTGTTCAACCGTATGAATTGAGGGTCTCCACAGCTGCTCTGTAGGACTTCAGTCTGCAGCGTTCACATACAGGGAATTAGCTCAGGTCACTCTTCGCCCCAGCAGGTCCTGTGGAGGCAGACAACCTGACACATCCTGGACTTTTCTATCCCTTTCAAACCTTTTTCTTTCAGTCTGTTTCTCTTACTTCTTCATTTAATAGACATTTCTCCCTGATAGTAATTATTCCAAGAAGACTGTTTTTATATGTCTTAAAGGACCAGTGTGTGACAATTAGGAGGATCTATTGACAGAAATGGAATATAAGATTCATATATATGTTTTCATTAGCGTATATTAACCTGAAAATAAGAAACGCTGTGTTCTCGTTACCTTAGAATGAGATGTTTTTCTCTACAGAGGGAGCGGGTCCTCTTCTACAGAGTCCGCCATGTTGAACCGCCATCTTACTACTGTAGCCCAGAACAGACAAAGGCGACTTTCGTGGCCACTGTAGTGGATTTATTTCGACCAAACCAGAGTTGTGATTGTCGGAAAGACTAATAAAGACGTTGAATGAATAAAGCTGTTAAGATGACCTGCAAGGTTACACTTTTTGTCTATGGAGTCTGGTTGCGAGTTGTCGTAATATTACGGTTTCTGGTTAAACAAATAATAAACAATAATTTTTATGACTCCTACATTGTCAGTAATTGTCGCTTGTGACAACAGTAGCTGCTGTTACACACTCGCTTTAAGTGTAAACAGCCCTGAGAAAATGATTCAGCTTGAGTGGAGAGTCTTCCTCTGATAACCTAATTAATTTTTCACCCTGACAATACTGTTTTTGTTCTGTATCCATATTGAAAGCTAATATCAGCTCTACTGTATATCAGCAATATCAGGGAAAGGCTCAAATTCCCACACGTGATGCATATAAAACTGAAAATCTTTATCCTTTCATTAGCATCAGCTGCTTTGTGGTGGGTACATTCTCATATACAGCTACTGTATCTCAAGAGGCTTATTTATGAAGCAGGCAGCACATGTTGGTGGATTACTGAGCTGTGATTTATGGCACAATTAAAACCACCACTCAGGCTAAATAATGCAAATGAAAGGCAACAAAGCATCCCTGTTCATTTCTAAAGTATGCATTGCTGCTGTCATGTGAAAACCTCAAGTCTTTTTGGTGATTTTTGATGGGGTCAGATTGGGAAATTTTCTTCCAAAGGCAGCGAATGAAAAGGAAAAAGACACAGTGGTCAAGCTACAGAAATGGTTGCTGAAAAAACCCTCTTTTCATCACCCACAGTATGAGAAACACTGAGTCCCGTGTACCTGTGGAGGTGCTTGGAAAAGAGACATGTCCTTTAAAAGTGTAATACAGCGTTTTCTTTGCATAATTTATGAAAACTGGCAGATTATTCCCACCCTGCTGCTGTGGGGCTACAGCAGCACAGGATCGTACGGGATTATACTTTGGCTGCTCCTCTCCCTGTCTGAGGGATCTGCTCGCAGCTAAGAACCGCTTTGCATAAACTGCTAGCGATAATGAAGCTCTTTAAAGTTGGAGCCTTTATTCCGCTTGCTGCTGTCACCGTGTCTGTGCTTTGTGTTTTGCTGTGTATATCAGCCGTGAAACATGAAGAGGTCACAAGATACACTGCAACTGTCAATATGAAGGAAATATAGAGCACCCGCTTTGACAGGGTGGCTTTAGTTTGGTCAAATAAGGACATAAGTTGTGCTTTTCATTCCTTTGTCTTAATTATGTTTAAGTTCTCTCATTTTGGAAAACAAATAAAAATGAGATCAAATATATTGCTGTGGAATTTATTATTTGTATTTGTTATAATCATTTTCCCTCATAGTGGAGTTAAAGGACAAGGTTGATAATATTTTGTATTTTTCTTATTGAAAACCCAAATACTCACTAGAGCACCAAATGTGGATTTATCCAAAGCTGCAAATAGTCCAAAACAAATGTACCAAGGGTGTGCACAAGGCCGGACTAAAGTACAATCCATTTGTCCTCTTTGGCTGAGCTGGAGGGGAAAAAAATATTATTTCTTTGCTGTGTGGCTGCATAACTATAAATGAAATCATCACATTATAGTTATATTATCATATTATTATTGTTTTGGTGAGTTTCATTTTGTTTCTGTGCAGTTTGAATGAAGTCACGCTGATGCCATGTTTGAGGTCAAACTTTCAATAATAATGATTTTACATCTTTTTCTGGTTATACAAAAGGCCAATCTCTGTAGAGATCCTTTCCATAATCTACGTAATGTGAACTGTAAATTCAGGTTTATCTGCAAGGTAAAATTACTGGGTTTTGTCAATGGACTATGGTGGGCCATAACACCCATTGATTTTGGCCTGAGATGTTCTCTAGGGCAACATGCAACACCATTTCTCTTGTTTTCTGAATTTTTACAAATCAGACAATCGCAGTTGATTAATGAAGAAAATAATCAGCATATTAATCCATAATGAGAAGGAATCAGTTGCAGTCTGAAACAAAATAGCTCACATGAGCTCAACCTTAATCAACTACCACAGTAAAATCCTGCTTTTGTTACATGAGTCGTAATAATCTGGGGATATTTTCATACTTTGAATACTTTAAATAGCTTACATTTTCCTGATTATGCTGATATTCTTTTACTTTGATGTTCAATGCAGGACTTTTACTTCTAACAGATGAATACTTTCATTTAAAGATCTGAACACCTCCACCACCACTGGTCAGTTGACTGAGAGGAGAGCGGCGCAGTGATTCTACAGAGTTTCAGAAAAAAATACTCAAGAACGCAAGAAAGAAAACCACATTTGAGAGAAACAAACCACAACATGAAACAAATCCTTCCTACCTTGGAATCCTTGGCTGGCTGACAGTCAATCTGATGAGAGACGGATGCAGTTTGGTTCATCTTGGCTCTCCAGTTTCACAGAATGCTCCTTTATCTGGTCAAATAAAAACCCTGTACTAGACTCCCAGCAGCTCAATTTTAAAGTTTCCTCTGACTTCCCTCTGGCTGCTTCTCGGCTGCAGGCTGACCAAATCAGAAACTGACGCTAATAACACTGAGAACTGAAGGCTGCAGAGCTGCTGCACTGGAGATTCTCTCCCTCGTCGTTACTGAAGCTTCACAAGAGGCGATACATTTGTCTGTTTTCCCTGCTTTGTTCCCCTCTCTGGCAGTAAATGATCTCAATGCCACATTTAAATGCCATCCCTCCTACCCTCCTCTTACCTCTCTTCTTCAGCAACTATGTGCTGCCTCACATGCTGACAGACAGTTCATAAACCAGGATGTTTGCCAGTGCCTCCCACATACGAAGGACGTTTCTTGATCAGAATGCAAATTTGCTCGAGGCAAAGATATTGCAGGCGTTTGGTATGAGCTTTTTTGCGTCTAAAGCATTCATCTGACGTTGTTATTCACAGCAGTGGTTTTTAATGTTTGGATGAAAGACATTTTGACAGGGTTCACGCTGATGAATGAGTGTTGAGCTCAAACGTTGACCCTATAGAAACCTGCTGCTGTTTGTTCCATGAATAAAAAAAACATTTAAAAAGGGCAGAAGAGGAGACAGACTGCAAGCTTTACAGACAGATATTAGATATACAGGTCACACTTTTTCAGTTATGCACAGTGTTTGAAGAAGTACAATCTTTTCCTTAAAGCAACCACAAGGAACTATCATGTTTTTCGTTTTGGGCCCCCCTGTGGACAAAAGCAGTGTGTTTCCGCCTTGTGTTGTAAAGATCTTTAGGCTAGCATTCGTTTTGGATGTGAGTGAAAAAAAAAAATCATTTTTAAAACTGTTTTTCCTTTTTTTTTAAACAGAGCTGTTTACACAATGCATAGCAATGAAGTAATGTGTCAGGTTATGTGATTAATAACTGTAATATGTTGGTGGCAAAACTAGTACCGTTCATCACCTAGGTTGCACACACGCCTGCAGCTAACAGATTCAGTTGCTTGGTAACACGGCTTAAGCTAAAGTTAATAACATTCTGTAGTTGGGTCTTCATAAGAATAAACAGCAAGAGGTAGCTCGGTAGATTTCATAAATAAAGTAGACGTATTACATTCCTGTCTAGGAGGAAAAGGGTTTTGAATCCTGGTCCTCATAGCGCGGGTAAGCCTCTTTCTTTTCATTTCTGCAGCCACAATGCCAACGTGAGTCTCTATTCTGGATCCCAGCAAAAACAGACCCGTTCATACTCATATCAACATTATACCAACAACATACCGACACCTTTACTTTAAAGTACCACTATTAAAACGACTTATTATGGAGATACCATTTCTGAATATTGTACATCATGTTAGTCATTATCATCATTCATGCGTGCAACTTTGAAATGTATTCATTTTAATTCATTTGCATGTATTTAATTTAACTGAATGGATTGAATATAATCTATTTTATTTACAGAACTGATTTGGATTCATTTAATCTTATTGAGTTAACTGAAATCATCAAATTGATTTAATTTAATGAAGTCTGCCATGATTAACCACCATATTTCTACAGTAGCCCAGCAAGGACAAACCAAACGCTGGGTCGAGTTTTTACATTTGAAAGGGACGGGTGAGGCGAGGGGGTTGTAATCTGCAACTACACTGCTAGATGTCACTAAACTGAATTTTTTTGTCATAAAACTCCTCATGTGAAGGTCATCCATCCGGATTTTAAAAGTTTTATGATGTCTCCGACTGTGTGCGTTACCAGTTAAATCTTTTCCCAGACTTATTATTTGTTACAGTAAACTGTCGTCTCCATTAAAAATGCATGACCATATTCATATTTGATGAGCTGGCTGTTTTCCATGCCATTAATCATATTTATTGTCGAGGATGATTGCTTGCATTGAGCACGCACATCTTTTAACATTATAAACTCTCAGCTGCTCACTTTCTATTGGATTTCCCATTCACTTAAACCCTGTCAAAGGTTATAAAGGAGGAGGTCAGCTTCCAGCTTGTGCTTTTTATCGACACATACAGCTTATTGATTAGATGCTGTTACGGAGTCTTTATATGTAAGATGTGGAAATAACTCTCCACATAAGTTCATTATTGGGAGGTTCTGCGCAGGATTTGATCAATAATAGTTTCCATATAACACGAGGGTGAAAACAAAAGCATTATTCTTGCAAGTGCTTTGAATTTAGAAGAATAACTTTATTGCCAGATTCTCATAAAACACATATAGTACATTTGTATAAGATGGGTATGAAAAACTGTTAAAATTGCCAGTGAGATGAGTTTTTGCAGCCAGGCATACAATTGCAAGCGACTTTGTTTTGGCAGAGACATGATTAAACCTCATGAATAAGAGATTTTGGAAAAACTTAAGAACTCATAAAACACCACTATAACTACTGAAGTGAAGTGTTCATTCATGACCTCCAGAAATAAACTTAAAAACGTATTTTTTCACTTAAACACTCCACTGAAACCACGACACAGTTATTTTAGGATTAGCAGCTCTCAATAACAGTACATATACTGATATACTGTACTGATTTCTCTCATTTAGAAGACTTATACCCAATTATATGTGCTCAGTGTGGACTCTTTGAACCAACATAATGTGCCTTATTTAAATGCCTAGAAATCCAGAAATCCAAATGAGAGATTCTCCTGTTGTAAATGCTTCCTGGCAAGTTAGAAAGTCCAATTAAAGACTAAATGCTCCCAAAAAGTTGGAACCACTGGACCTAAACATCATGATTTTAATCTTTGAAACCTTTCTGATGCCCCTCATAGATGAGATCTGACACAACATGTTAATGTGTAGAGACTTACAACTAGACTTCATATTTCCTCTCAAATAGAAGAATAAAGATAAGAAATGTGAACCAAGAGGCCCCCATGAATCCTTCCTCTCGTTTACTGAAAGACAGATAAATGATTTAATGAGTAGATATTTGGTTGAAATGCTTCCTAAAAAGGCAATAAAATAAATAAATAAAAACTCTGTACACATATTGGATCATTTTTTAAAAGGGCTCTGTGTGTGTTCACAGCACTCAGCTCACATTTATCTTCATATTCCCACCATAAGTTCCACTAATCATAAATAATGCCAGTTTGTGCATTTATCATGAGTTTGTTATTTTTTCTTCACCCCATTACAGAAATTGTTAATTTCATACTGTGGTGATTCTCAGTAAATAATGAAATGCTACTAATCGCAGTGGAACATCTTTAATTAGAGCGACGGTGCGGGAGGCGAGGAAGCCGAGCGTAATCAAGACAAACACTTTCCCCAAAGCAGAGTGGTGTGTGATGAGCCTGCTGGCCAGTGGGGGCTGTTTAAGGCAAGTTAATTTATGGAAAAATTACTTTTGTTTATTATTAGCTAATGTACACAATTTCACAATAAATGCCAAGATGTTTTTTCTTTTTAATTAAAATAATCCAGGAAAATGGGGCCTTCACAAGTCTCTGTATGAAGGGTATGTTTTTCAAAGAAAATAAGGTTTATGGCTTAAATGAAGATAGAAATGACTTGAAAGAAGTTATATTTTTGCAGCTTTACTATAACTAACTATATTTCTAGTCACACACTATGTATAACTAAACTTATGCATTTTGTCAACAGGAAATAATCCAAAATGCTATTTCGGTGGGATTTTAAACACTTTGTTGTTCTTCTTTGAAGTATGAATTTCAAGTGGAAACAAGTTTCTTTAAAGCAGTTATAGCTTTTGCTGTCTGAGCCTGGCAGATATAAAGACGTAAACTTTGAAAGATGATACTGGGTGTGGCAGGCAGTCAGAGAGTCGGATGGACTAATAAAAGAGCACATTAACGCAAACGAGGGAGAGAGTCTTCAGTGCTCTATCTCCTCTTTCCTGAGTTTAATAGTACCTGTGGGTCATCTGCCTGGTTTGAAATGTACTGGTTAAATGGTAGAATATATATAGTGTAATATAACTCCATATACGTATGCATGAGGTAATCTAACTGGATCTATAAACTGAAGGACTTACTCATTAATCCTACTGGCTTGAAGACTATTGTTACTCCTATTTCTTTAAATACATAAATAGATATGACCACTGAGCTCATGTGTAATGTGTTGGGATGGGAAGATACCAGAGGTTAATTGCTTTTTATTTTAATACAGTACTTTTAGCAACATTTATTCATTAAATTCACCACACAAATGTTTAAAAAATGTCTAAAAAAATGTTTTGAATACCCCAAACTGATTTTGCTGTAAAGCATTCAAACTTATCATACAAAAACCTGAAAAAAAAAATTGTGCAGGCGTGTCTGCGTGTGCAAATACACTTGTACCGACGGAGAACATGGTAGTAAGTGTTGCAGCTGTAATTCAGTTTTTATTATACAAATACAGACGTTTCTCAGAGACAGATTTCAGGAGGTATAAATTGGTGTTGGAGTTAAATCAAATAGGTAGAAAAGAGCAGTAAAACAACCCAACACAGATGATATCATGGCATTTTTCACCGAACTCTGATCATATTTGACGTATTTGTTTTTGTCTCAACCAATATCATTATAGTCTGTCCTCAAGTGAACAAGTTAACCTTATCCACTTGACCTGACTACGTCCCTCTGTCCTTCACTTTCTGTCCATCATGACCCCTTTGACGAGTGTCTAAGTAGGGGGTTTCCTGCCTCGTTGCCTCCGGGATCCTGGTTCTCAGGTAACCACCCACGAGGTGGTGGTAGCTGGGGAGGACGGACTGGTTCATCCCTTTCTCCTGTACGTTCAGAGTCAGTAGGGTCTTCATCAACCCAATCTGAACTGCGCCTCCTGGATGCAGGAACTGGTGCTCTCCGGCCTCTGAGGCTAGAACCTCCCAGACTTCCAGGGCCCCTTTCATCCAAAACAGCTACCCCAGGAGAGGTTGAGCGTGGGTGGGCGGAAGCGGCGGGCTGCTCCCCTGCACTTCCAGACTCCTTGATGGTGTTCAACTTCCTCATAGGCACTAGGGAGCGGGATGAGGAGTGCGGTGACGCACCAGAGAACTGGAGACCACTACCACCACCTAACATAACATTTGAGAAATAGTTCCTTTCATTTTTAACCACGTTAATCCAAAAAAAAAGGCAAAAACAGCCTTTTTACGAGTCTCTCTAAAAGACAAAATTTGTACAAACTCACCATGACTTCGCCTTCTGAGGGCAAATGCAGTCTCAAGATCCCCTCCAGGTTGGAGGGAGTAGTATTTTTGAGACTTGGGGATATTTTGTTCAGACTGGAAGAGGAGGAAGAGTGAAGGTCAGGTAGGCAGAGGTGAGGGTTCAAAAATAAGGTAAGGCAATGTATTTCTAATGTGCTCTAAAACAGAAACCCACCGGCTCACGGAAACTTGAGGCACGGACACTGCGTCTGATGCTTGCGTGGCGGCGAATCAGAATCTCTCTGGTTCGGCTGTCGTCGGGCAGATTGTATTTGTTGGTGTAAGCCATCGTCTGAACAACATTGAGATATGTTTGGAGAAAGCTGAAGTGCACTGAATACAAACACTTTGACATATTAAGTTCATACTGCAGGTGGGACCACATCCCATCTAAAAGGCTTCTCAGCAGGTGTTGTACTTACCTTCTGTCTGATCTTGTACATGTTCTTTGACAGGATGTCGTGCATTTTCCTCACATCAGCAGTCAGGAACATCTTCTTCGGTCGAGACGCCTCCTTCCTCTCGTCACTGATAGGAGGTGAATGGACAGTGAAACAGAGAGAGATATTGCTGAAATGTAATGTTTTATTATTGCTATCGACATTACGATGGGTGGCAATTAAGGTTAGGATACAGGATTACGTCTGATGGAGAAACAGCATCATCAGCTGGAACCAAATTAGATTTAGTTTCATGCATTTAGCTGATGCACTTATGTAGTCCTGTGTAAAGACTTTGAGTGATACCTTGACTAGTACATCAATAATAAGCTGTTTTTGAGCAGGTTGTGAAGCTCTTTGGTTGCGGTTGTTGTATATGGGTCCAAAGCATTTGTTTTTCCACTTAATATAAGACATCAAGTCCTTTTCAAAGACCTTCAATGACAAAGGACAAAACAGGCCCTTCTGTAGAACTTACTGCAGAGAAACCATAGATGGTGCTGCGCTGAGGTCTCCCATAGGTGTGTCCAGTAACTCGATGGCATTCTGCAGCTCCAGTTTCTTATACAGAGACACAATGCTGGACTCTGCCCTGTTGTCTCGGAGCAGGATACGCCTCAAAATACGGTCGTTAAACTTCTTAAACCTGAAGCAAGGACAAAGTAACACAGATCACTGGTAAATGAATGAGTACATTTGCCTTATTCGGCAAGAAGAGACACAAATCTTCTAAATCAATACACAAATTTCTAAATCAATACATTTTATTGGACTCTAAAAATACACCCTACTTGTCTTTCCAGTAATAGTGGCTCCATTGTCCACACAAGTCCTCAATACCACAAACGACATGCTCCATCACCTGGAAGAAACACAAATGTAATTCACCAGCTACAGATAGAATCCAATAAAACCAAAACTATGTAGAGGTGGGAAAGCAAAGCTGATACTTGCCCTGGTGTGAACCTCTACGTTGATGGTATGCAAGTCTTTGTTGGTCCTCCTAATGTTTATATATTCTACTATGGGACGGATGCTGATGCCCTGAAAGATGATAAAGATGATTGAAGATTTAAAAGGGTTCAGAGTGGTTGGGATGCCTTGAATGTTACAGAGACAAAGCAATACAGTAAATCCACAGAAACTACACTACACTACATTGCACTGTAGTTTCTTTGTGCTTAGAAGGGGTGGGTGGAGCGAGGGACTTGCAAGCGGCAACTACACCGCTAAATGCCACTAAATCCTAAACACTGGTCCTTTAAAAATTGCAATAACTGATTTTTTGGCCCACAGTTGCCTATTTACACCTCCAGCAGTTACAGAGCAACATTAGCTTTCATTTGGAGTCTGACATTTACTCTCTTTTAGCTCAATTTTATTTACAAAATAAAAAAAAGGAAACATAATAATGTATATTGTGCTTCACTTTATCTCTATGGTTTTTTCTTTGGACATTTAAAATCTTCCATACTGAGCACCGATGATCTGCTGTGTTTCAAATAGTTATAGTCTCCAGCTAAAGGTCTTACCTGTATGAAAACAGTGACTATAATAATGGCAATTGAAGCTGTGACAAACAGGTTCTTTCTGTTGATGGTATCGGGCAAGGTGAAGACCAGGGCGAAGCAGATTGCCCCTCGCAGCCCTCCGTAGGCGAGGCCAAACTGGTCCTTGAAATTGAACTGGATGGTACGGAAAGGGTTGATGATCTGGGTCAGCACCAGAATGCCTGCAGCACAAGAAGCATTGAGAAGCGTTGGATTGACGAACCTGTTGGACAGAGCTTTGTCAGGACCTCCCCAATAAGTGAAGGCTCTCACCAATTCCCCTCCAGATGAAGGCGAACAGCAGCGTAAACATGATGTAGGCCCAGTTCCACTCGTGCTCCGTTATGGTGATGGTGACAACACCAAGGAAGAAGAAGATGAGGGTTTCCGAGACGGTGGCCAGCATCTTGACAACGTGGCGGATGGTGGTGCAGGATCTCTGGGATACATTCTCCTCCACGTAGTACTTCATGGTTATGGCACATGTTACAATGCTGCAGGAAGGAGGAAAAAATACAGATAAACCCAAATAGTAACCCTACATTCCTCCAAATAAAGATATACTGAGAGTCGGTTAAATCACGGTACAACTATGTGAAGATTCAAATCCTCATTCTACAATCCTGGGTTGTAAATGACAATAAAATAATCCTTAAGATATAAAATCCTTGTATCTGATAAAGAAAATATGACAGAAAATGAAGATTTTAGTCTGAGAAATTATTGTCTTCTATCTATTTTTGGTTAAAAAAATGTGAGACAATCACGTTGTCAACCCAGTATCATAAATTATATCAAATGGTGAGTTGAGTGTATCATTACATCCCTACAAAATACAGTATATCAGACACCACTTACACAATTTTTGAATATATATGAGAATTAGAGGGCATGTGAACTTTTCTTTAGTTTGGATAAAGAAAAGTTGGATGGGTTAATGTACAGTATTGTTATCTGGTTATATGCCAGCACTGGTGGAGACAAATGCATTAATCTACACACAACATGCTCACAGTGTAGTGTGATATAAATCATTTATCTATATATTGCTTATAAATGCTAAATAAATTATTATATTAAAGGGAAATTAAATTAAAACCAAAAAGGGAGAAAGGCTGCACTCAATGCTCCTACTTATTAACAATAAGCTATTTTAAAATGTATTGGGTGTAAAAAAGCTGAAATGGTGCTATTGTTTGTATTTTTGCCTTTATTTTTTAAATCTTATATAAAAAACAATGTTTATCATGAGTCATGAATCTCAGTTTTGTCGTCTCACCTGGACAGTTTGCACAAAAAACAACTGCATTTTAACTTTCCCTCTCGCTTCAGTGCACGCTAAGTCACCTGGGAATGTCGCTCGGGCACATTTTCATCTCGTTACACCTTCATGACAGCGATTCACGTTGTGACATGGTGCCACACATGTTGTTTTTAACTGAACTCAGTGGGCGGAAAACTAGGTGGAAGGACAAGTTTGTACAAGTTGCATTAACATGTAAAGTGTTGGACAAATTATAGCTATAGCCAAGGAAGCACACCTCTCTACTGTGTAGCCTCAGCTATGCTGTAGTTAACAATATAGCATTTAGCTGCTACTTCTAGAAATATTTTGATCCCTCATTCATCTTGATTTCATCCTGTTATTTGAGCCGACTCATATTGGGATGATAACATCATGTTTACCTGTTGTCAGTGGTGGAATTTAACTAAGTACTTCTACACAAGTACTGTTGTTCCATCTGCTACTACATTTCAATATTGTACTTTTTACTCCTCTACATGTATCGGATTAAAAGAGTTAACATTTTGCATGCTGTACACACTGAAAGAAATCTTCATATTGTCTGTGATTAAGTCCTATTTTAACCTATTTTAACAGAAGTCAGCTGGTTTTATGATTTTAATTCTAAAGCAGCGATCCCTTATTCTGTCTTCTTTAGGATTCTCTTGAAACCAGATGGTTTCTATCGGAAACAGGTTGAAATAATCTAGATCTGATTTGTTTAAAGAAATAAAATATGTTTTAATATACAGCAGCAACAAGGAAGTCAAATTTTTGTTGATTATGGTGGCCCCTATGGACAAAATTGGTAGTGTTCCTACTGGCTTGTTTCATTGAATTCAAAGGGAATCTGACCTGGTGGCAGGCATTAAGAATAGCCAACCTTTCTACCGGATGGTCTTGTTTGTTTGCAAAGGTCATATAGAGGCATTAGTATTAAATTAAGACTTTTTCATAAGAAGTTCAAAGAAAGTTTAAAGAATTAATACTTCGGATCTGAAAACTGCTAGTTGGATGCAGTTTAATAATTTAATATAATATAATTCAAGTGTTTTGTAGACAGTCGGCCTGCACTTACGCCAGGACGCTGGAGATGGAAAAACACTCGGCCCCCAGGTAAGCCAGGTAGCTGTACATGAAGACGAAGAGGGGCTCAATCTGGCGGACATTGTGGGTGAAACGTGTTGTGAACGCAGCCACGAATCCAAACAGAAGGCCAAAGAGGACACCTCCGGCCGCCACCACGAAGAACCTGGCCACTCCCAGAAACACATCAGTGGATTCAACAATGGGCATGTCTGCTAGAAAGGTAAACATGCTGGAAAGTGCCTGCAGAGAGACAGAAACAGAAAAAGAAGAACAGGAAACAAAGCTGGACACAGGGTTTGCATCAGGATTTGCTTGCATGTAAGCAGGTGTTCACAAACAGCAGCCAAGCAGGTTCGACTACTCAAACACTCTCAAGAATCTGCTCCAATTAAACTGTTGTTAAAACGTTTGCTTTGTGTCAGGCTGAATGTTCTGAATGTGAATTCTGAATGTTATGTCCCAACATGATTTGTGTCACTCGACTGGCAATACTGACATGTTGCCTTTTGGGATGCAACTGAAGGCGATCAGTGCCAGGAATGGTTGAGTGAAACCCGCCTCTCAAGTGAAACTGAGTTAAACCTCTACAATGAGAAAACTGGACAAACTAGACTGAGGGGAAGGTACAGGGGCACACAGATCCGGTCTATGTCAACCCCCAAGGCAACTCTGTTATACACAAATACAGACAAATATACAGAACCCCAGCTGCTTCTTGTCAAAGTGACGGTTGCAGAAATGTGTAATTTACTGATGCAATGTTGCATTCTGAGGCTTTCCCTTGTTCCCTCCACAGCAATATCAGACTGCTTCTATCTTTACCTTGAGTTCAGGGGCTCTTTCAAATTGTGGTGTAGAAGGAGCACCAAGGGGGGAGAAGTCGGGCAAAGATACTGCATGAGGTCGACCACACAGATATGATACATATATTTTTACCCGAGGACAATATTATATCTGGAAGTGTATGTTCATATATCTGCTTAGTAGTCATAGAAAATACGAACTTCCTTAAAATTTGCAGAACTTGCCTTAGAAACGTCACGTTTTTAAGTTTTCCAGTAATCCAGTGATAGTTATCTGTGCATCTGTGGTTACATTGCAGATAGGAAGTGCTAATAGCTAATTCGGCATGCTTTTAATGGCTCTAATTTACTGCAACAAATATAGGAATATAGCTTTTTGGCTTGTGTTTGATAAAGAAGGATTAGGCTAAAATCCAACACTTTGCTTTCTAAACTATAAATGGTTGACATGGGGTCATGAGTAATGTGAATATGAAAGCCTGGAGGCATTCATTATGTGCACTCAAGTCACTGGAAGGGGAAACTCTAAGAGCAGGAATATCACCCAGCTCATTACTATTCTATGACTGGTTGGCACAACAATCTATTTTCATAGATTCACACAGTCCACACAAACAAACGCCCCCCCGTACTCACCACAGTGACAGCATCGTTGAAGAGGCCCTCTCCAAATATGACTATATACATCTGTTCATTCACTCCAATGTCCTCAAACACATTCAGCGCAGCCACAGGGTCCACGGCCGAGATGATGGAGGCAAACAGCAAGTTCTCCTGCAGTGAAGGGAGTGAAAGAGTGAGAGTTTATTCCTCCTGTTGGGTTTGATGACCAGCTAGATTAATTAACATTTAGAGTGCATTAACCTCTTTCTCCATTATGTTAAAAGCAGGCAGTCTCTTGTTCCTTGGAGACATTTTCTTGGACATTATGCTAATGAAAGTTCTCCAATATTTAAGAAAACAATCTCTCCACCAGGTACATTTAGTAGCTGCTCTGGAGCTTTTCATCATATCACATGGTCTTCGTCAGCTGATTGAGTTCAGTTCAGAGCACTGACTTTTTTGATGTTCAACATTTAGTTTTGACCTTGTAAACACTACATATGATAAGTAATGATTTAAAGCTCCGGTACAGCCACTAAATAAATCTTGCAGTGAGGTTGTTTTCTCATGTTGTTTGAAAGGTCGATGAATTTATCCCCATTACTGTTGTTTTTAAGAAACGTTCGAGCAATTCATATAAAATATGCCTTTTGTTCCAAACCTTTTTATCCAAAGAGCCAAAAACAAATTGTTTTATTAATATTTAAATAAAAGCGAGAGTGGAAATAACACTCATATGCCCATACACACACACACACACACACACACACACACACACACACACACACACACACACACACACACACACACATACACACACACAGGATGATGAGTTGCAAAGTGGATTTTTCTTTGTTTTAAAGGGTCATGACCCAAAGATATTGGAACCGTTGCCTTAGAATACATTTCTGTAGTGCATTTATGGAATTGGTGGCTCTACTGGCAGTCTAATCCTTAATACTGTCTGAGCCACTTTCTATCCACTTTTAACTGATGCAACTAAAAAAAATAAGTCCCCATACATAAATATCACACATGTTTGCATCATATCTCATCCTTCTATTTAATCGCATGATTCACAATCTAAACTGTGATCTTTTTCTCAATTTTGAAATACCTTGTAGACTGTAGCCAGACTTGAAATAACCTATTAATTTATCCATTTGCACAATTAAAACATAATACTGCATTAAAGATACTACACAGATTTCAAAATGGCGATTAAAACCTGAATTTAATTTGTTAAATTGTAAACAGAAGCCAAAGGATAATGTAATCATAAAATAACACTTTTCAAGTACTCACAACTCAATTGCATTGTTTACTATACGTCACCCGAGTAATTCCTCCAATCAGCAGGGCCATCTAGTTGGCTGCATCACACTATTGGTCTGCTCATGTAGCGCGGATCCACTAGTCAATGAGGTTATGTGAAGTTAGAGGACTTAAATACAGCAATCTGTAAAAAGTCCCCTTTGATCACAATCTCCACCTAAAATCACTGCACCATTGAGCCTCCTGTGGCCTTAACTGACCTGCAGGCTGATATCCTGAAGTCCAAACACCTCAAACTGGCAGATGGCGAAGAGGGAAAGCCCGATGCCGATACTGTTCCACAGAGTTCCCACGACGGCGTACCACAGCACCGTGCCGATGTTTTCGAAGAAAGGCCTGGTGGGTATGAAGTAGCCGCTGTCGAGGACGATGGGTGGCAGCATGTAGAGGAAGAAGACGTTGGAGCTGAGGACAGCGGGGGGCTCCTCTTTTACTGCGTGCATGATGGCACCGACGATGAGGCCGATGGTAATCAGCAGGCAGGACTCTGGGATCCAGATGGTGATTTTATGGTAAATATGGAAACCTGGAGATTAGAAAAGACAATGCAAAGATGAATCTGCTACAAACCCTATTTCTTCATGCACAAACATAAACCTCAACACAATTCATCCAAACGTACCAATTTTGGCAAAAGATGCCAGCAGTACCCACAGTGTAAACTCAAAGGGGACCTGGATCCGAGGGTAGTCCATAGTAAACACAGGCAGGCTGGCCCTCTCCTCGTTGGGGAAGGCCTGGGCTTCATTGGGGAAAGGTTTGACGGTGGGAAGGTTGGTCTGTGGTGCAGGTTTGGACTCCTGAAGCTCACATTTCCCTCCAACACAGCAGAGAAAGAGGAGCAGAAACATGAAAAAGACTCCTCTCTCAGTCCTGACTCCAAACAAAACAGAGGTCCCCATTTCTACTTGGTCAACACAGATCTCAGGTATTTCCAACGTGAGTTATAAAACACTGAAAATAAGTCCCAGGACATTGAAAAAAAAGACAATTGTGTAGCCTCAGAAGGATGTGGCCTTCAAAAAACAAGGCATAACTGCTCCTTTACTCCAGTCCATGTCCAGAGCAATTTAATATCAACGTTTTAATTGAAAAAAATGACTTCACATTGAAGTCCTCCTTCAGAACAGTCTTAACAGGATCCAGCCTAAGGTGCAACTAATTTCTGGTTTCAACTGTTGCTGAACCTGCTTGTCTCATCACCTATGTGCCCTGCCTACTGGGTGGAGCCCATAAGGACACAGTAATGACACGTGAAAAGACAACAGTGATGTTGGTGTGATGCTATTAAACCCAATCTAACACCTATGATTCAGAGTAAATAAAAAAAACAAACATGCAACATAGCAATTAGTGCACAGCTTACAAGTTTTAACTCAGGTGTTAAACCTGCAATACCACATAAAGTCCACATGGTGGCGGTAGAAGACAACTGTACTTCACTTGCTTTTGGAACAGTAGTTCTACATAGGGAATGGCCAAGTGTGAATAGGTTTAATTATGTAATTGTCAATATAATTACCTGTTAGTAGTTGTAATAATTGATAGATGAATGAATTAATTAAACAATGTTTCATACCCAAGACACTACTATACATACAGTGGCCAAATAAGGCACATTTTGTTGTGGTGTCAACACTTATCACACCCACTTTTTGCACTATTTGATACTGCTACTGTATTTATGCATATACTGTACAGTTTTAAATATGTATGCACACACATTATTAGAATTAGACCTGTACTGTATATTCATAGCCATGTCTAGGCTATATTCTTCTGCTAAATTACATATATATATTGTCCTATGCTGTTATTATTAGTAGTATTTTAACACCATGCCACTACTTCCTGTTGTAACCTGTGCAATATTCTATATCAATCACATCTGTGTGAAAAAAATATATATATCTTGTAATTTTCTATTTTATTTAGCTATTTAATGTGTATTTCTTTTTTCTTATCGGCTGTGTTCTACCTGGAGCTGCTTTAACATGTGAATTTCCCCAGTGTGGGATCAATAAAGTCTATCTTATCTAATCTTTTTGTCCTTTTTCTATTTATTTTTTATGTGTTTGTGTGAAAGAAAAACAAAAAAACAATATATAAAGTCTATTAAGTCTCGTTTTCCCTGTCTGTCTAACCCAAAAAGCCAAAAAAAAAAAAAAAAAAAAAAAACACAACATTTCTCATAGTTTTGAAAAGAATGTACGTGTTGCGTACGAGCCTGCGTGATGACCTCAACAACGTGCCGCGCAGGGGGCGTGGCCAGCGTCAGTTGCTGCTACAGCTACAGCCAGAGGAAGAGACACACAACACAGACACACACAGACAGACACACAGACACAGTGCGGCAGTGGGTCTCCTCACAACAGTTGTCTGTTACCCAACAAACGGATATTTTAACACAACAGGCAGCTGACCCGGTGAGTAATGGCTAATTATGCTTCGTTTTAATTCAAAACACGGAGCATAACGTCAGCATAGGGGCTAACGGCTGCTCGGTGTTTAACGGTTAACGGTTAAGTTGAGAAACGGAAGCTGGTTCAGTTTTAGTTCGAGTAAACAACAACAACAACAACAACAACAGAGTTGACTCATATTTATGGCGCATATGGCTGATAAACGACAGGGCAGAGGCAGCAGTGGAGGAAGTTACAGGCAGGACTAACGCCAGAGCAGGACGGGACCATAAAGGCGAATAAACCGCGTTAAATGGGGTTGGATGTTGGTTTTAATGGCGGTAAAGTACCTAAAGAATATAAATTAAAACTAAATAATATGAGGAATCTCCTCTGATGGGATGTGTTGTAGTGCATAAGTGGCTCCTTGAGTGTGGCAGGCGGGTCACAGCCCCGAGAAACCCTGCTGCCGCTGGGATTACGTAACTTAGTTAGGAAAGGGTGCATTTACCTGCATGCATCTGTGTGTGTGTGTGTGTGTGTGTGTGTGTGAGCATACAGTATTTATTGGCATGATTATTTTATGATATGTGCAGTGAATCATCCTGCTCCACACTCCCAGTGGCAGTGTGTGTGTGTTTTGTGTGTGTGTGTGTGTGTGTGAGAATACCAGATTTTGCTGACTGTGTGTGTGTGCATGCAGGATGTGTGTCTGGATGCTGACATGTGCTGACTCCTCTCTCTTGTGTGTGTGTGTGTGTGTGTGTGTGTGTGTGTGTGTGTGTGTGTGTGTGTTTGCATGTTGTGTCCCACATATTTCACTGCAGTCTCCCTGCTCGCCATCCCACTGGTGTTGAGTTTCGCTGTGCAGGGGAGTCAAGGTCAGCGTGGACATCGATTTAACCAGGGAGCTGATGATGCTCCCTTTCTATGAGGAGGAGAGTGACCTGCTTTAAAAAAAAAAGGAGGCCCTCATGTGTGTGTGTGTGTGTGTGTGTGTGTGTGTGTGTGTGTGTGAAGTTTGACTCCAGAAGTGGCTTCGAGTGGGGAGGTTAAGAGTTGAGTGTCAGTATGTAGCCTGAAGTCACAAGTTTGTTTCTGACATGGACATTGTTTCTAGCTTTTGGAGCCAGAGCCGCCCCCAGTGTCACCTTGTGACCTGTGTGTGAATGTGTGCTTATAGTCATACATTAGGGGATTATGGTATGAGAAACTGTGATTGGCTGCTTGTGGGGGTTTTAAGGAAGTTGAGGGAGGAAAAACCAAAGATTTAAAAGTCATTCTGCGTCTTTGCTCTGCACCACATATCCGCACATTTTCCTTTTCTGTAGTCCAGGAAACCCCCTTGCTCTTATTTCCTAATGCAGCTCCACGTGAAACCCATTTCCTGTCACTTTCTCTGCCTCCCCAACCCAAACATCCGTCACTCCTTTGGCTCAGACCGTAAAAGGAAAAACAGATTTGATGTGTGGAAGTGGCACTGTGGGAGATGTAGTGTCACATGTACTGGACACACAGCGGTTTGTGGGGATCCTTTTCCATGTATCTATTAATTTCCACATTTATTATCCTCTTCTTGTTCTCTGCTTAGCCATTTACTGGCAGCGTGACAACAATTAACTAATTCGTTTTGACGCCGATTAGTCATTTAAGTCATGTATAATGCAAAAAATGTTAGCTGCTTCCAGACAGTGTTTCTGTATCAAAAACCAAACATCAGCCGAGCTTTTCATTGCAGTTTGAGCAAATTAGACAGTAAACGTTCTATAAAAATGGTTGCCATCCGTTTAATTAATAAAGATTAGTCAGAGAATCGGTTTTATCTCGAGTGACTTTAGCTGTTAATTGGTTTTACTGAACAGACAGGAGATGAAGCATATTTTGTTGTTGTTTTTATGTCGTTGACTCTGTCCGATCTGTATTGATTGAGTGTGATTTGATTGGAAAACACATGGTTAGTGTTCTCCTCTGTCTCCGTCGAGTGTGTGTGTGTGTGTGTGTGTGTGTGTGTGTGTGTGTGTGTGTGTGTGTGTGTGGTGACTCATCAAACTCTCCCACTCAGCTCAAGAGGGTCGAGCAGAAGCCTGTTGATTCATCCTCATCTGTGTCTTCCTCTGTCATGCACACGTACACGTTTAACGCCAACAAACACGTGTGTGAGAGCAGAGACGCGTTAGCCGCGTGCCGCCGTCTTAATGCTTCTTCTTCCGCTCTGGTTTTAAAGAAGATGGATGGAGAGACGCCTACAGCTGACACAGTGAGGAGGAGTCAGGTGGATAGATAATGAGCTGTGTCATCCTCTTCACCATAAACCATCAGCCTCATAACATTTAGTTAGTGTTTTCCTAACCGCAAACATGAGAACAAATGTGCCAGCAAGTATTAACAGAGTCCATTTAAAAACATTAGGGTTCAAAAGCAGAAGCTCGGACAAATAAGTTAAGCATTATTTGATGATTTGACTTTGACTTTGGGTTTTTTGTACATTTCACTATTTTTATGAGGAACAAAAATCAACAACGGGGCGTGGCCCACATCACAAGTTGCAGGTCAGTTCCCCGTGTGGGTGTACAGTTGTTTAATGGGGCTGAAACCAGTCAGTTTCTCACAGTTGTTCCTAAGAAATTACTCAAACAATTGACAAATGACAAGATAAATTCAAGGGTTGAGTCTTTGAAAATAAAATGCAACATAACTTGAAAAAGAAGCAAAGTTTTAAGATGTAATATATGTATTTTCCTTATTTTTTCTGCATTCATTTCACTGTTATTTTATAATTTATGTGCCGCCTCAGTAAAAGAGTTAAATCTTCCTTTGTAGTTTCTTTTCTCTTCTCTCTGCATCCAGTTTGCCAACATTATATGCTTAATTATTAACAGCAGGCACTCCCTTTCTCAGATTCTCTTTGCACAAGGCTTTTAAGTTACAAAAACATCTCTAGACAATCTCTCCTTTTCATCCTTCGCTCCCTGTAAATTGTGAGCCCCCATTTTCTTCAGTGTCTCGCACAGATACACGCAACCTTGTTGACACGTAGACGTATTCAGCCTGGATGGTCTCACTGTACAGAGACACACTGGTCTGCTGATGGGTGCTCTCAACAGACACATTAATTATTGATGAGCGTTTGGGGGGGAATGGAGAGGCATCAAAAAGAAGAGTGGAACCTGTGTGTGTGTGTGTGTGTGTGTGTGTGTGTGTGTGTGTGTGTGTTGCCAAAGATAGGACCACCACATGGAGCATGGCTTAAAACGTGATTTGTCTCCCCCATGGTTTCTGTGTATGAGCCATCTCCACTGCAAAAAATATCTATTGTCTGAGGCGTTTTAAGATTAATGTCACTCTCTCTGATTTATTTATTTATTGATGGAAATATTTGGGATGCAGCCAGCTATTTAACCAACTACTCAAATGTGAGGATTTGATGCGTTTGATGCTGATCATATAGGATGGTAAACTTTAGTATCTTATATAAGTGAAGATCACATTTGTCTATATAGCAAGAAGATATTGATTTAAATAAATATTGGCAATAAGGAGGGCTGAGTATCTGTTTAGTAGTGATAAAAGCTTGTCCATAGCAAGTATGAAACTGTTAACTACAGACAGATTGTTGATGTTTTCCATTCCATGTTCAGTGTCTGTTGAATCCACAGTGGAAGAGAAGATGCTGTTTTTTTTTACTGCAGACCAGGCAGAGAGAGAGTTAATTGGCCTGAATGTTTGGGAAGCAGCGAGCTCTGTGAGAGAGAGAGAGAGAGAGAGAGAGAGAGTAAAGGGGGAGGAAGAAAGAGAGATGGGAGCTGGAGGAAGAGGAGAGGGCGAGCGCTGGTGGCAGCTGCAGTCTCTTTGCCTCGTGACGGCGTCTGCAGCGTGAGTTTGTTTACATCCATCGGCAGCAGGCAGAGCGGAGCAGACGTCCTCGGGTATGTGTGTGTGTGTGTGTGTGTGTGTGTGTGAACTCTTTAGCCGTCATTTTGACCATCATCGCCCAGATTTGGACCGCGATGCTGGTTTCATGTCTTGAGAATGACATCCAAGCTGCGTTTGGGCATTTTGGGAGAAAATGCACAATCATGCTGGATGCTAATTGGTTGTCTTTTAACCAATCATGCGATTCCTTGCTGCACTGAGACAACAAAGATGAAGAGGATAGTGTTTACTAAGACTGCTGTAGTACAGTTTCAGGACTAGGTAAAGACACTTGTACCATGTTTTACTACAGTGTCAATGCAGCGTATACGCAGCCACAGGAATTGGATTACTTCTCTATCACACAGCTCTAATATAATATATTCCTACTCAATTCCTCAACAATAATTCAAGAAATAACACAAGTCTTTACAATTAGGTGCTTAAATTAGTGAGTATTTGTCAATTTCTGTTTTAAAAATGACTAATCGTTGTAGCTCTAGCAGGAGGGTTTTTTGTAGTACCCTCTCAAATGTATGTGGCACAGTTATTGATCCTAACCCTCTGACCTTTTGATTCAGGGTGGTCCCAGAGGACTACTTCAGCAGTCATGAGACTACTTTACTCTACTCGAATGTGCTGGCTAAAAGCATGGTGCTCTAGTACGGGACGGATTTAGGCACATAAGTGGATCTGTGAGAAGGGTTTACTTACTAGTTTAAATTTAATTTTTGGTTTGAACTAAGCCATATTCCACAATCCTGCACCTGATGTTGGATCAGTTTGTGTTAACAGTGTGAAACGCAAATGAAACTAAAACCCAAAGAGAAATGCCAGTGCACAAAAAAAGCTGTGTCACCCCCAGACTGGTCAGTTTGGTGAGGTAGATGTGGGTTTACAGGCCTCATTGACACGCAACTCGGGTGGTCAGATCACAAGTTCGTCTCCGATCCACGTCCATCTATAGCAGGGAGTCAGCAACCTCCACCATCTACTATAAGAGCCACTGTTCGGTGGTCAGGACGTGACATACGACACACTTTTTAGTAGACGCCTACAACAATGAAAAATGAAAGTGTTGAATAATAAACATGATTAATTTCAATATACATTTTTACACATTTACCACCGGAGAGGGGCTAAAGAGCTGCTTGTGGCTCTGGAGCGGCGGGTTGTGTACCCCTGGTCAACAGTGACCAATGCACGACAGCCAGAAATGAAAAGAAGTAGTAGACTGAATCATTGTATGGACTCTCTCTCAACGTGTCTTGGGTTGATTCACACCCACTTGTGATCGGCTCACCCAAGACGCACGTTCATCCAGACACCAGTAAAGTCATACTGGTATAACAGAAAAGAGATTTGAAAACGAGTAAAGATATCAGAGCATCTTTTTTAATTAATTGAGCAACATGTGTGTACGTGTGACACTGTTTTTGTTTTGTTTTCCAGCCTGTCTTTTTGTAGCGAGAGCGCCCGGCAGCAGTGTGATGTTAAACATGATGTCTTTGACGAATGAGGCAGACGAATGTCCGTCCTGGCAGACGGCGTCTTTGTGCCACAGATGGCTGGAGGCTCAATCACTGGCCTCTCATGCAAAACCAGGAACAAAGACATGAAACAAACCTGTTAGACTGCTTTCATTCTTAAAAGCATCATTTTTATAAATGCATTTACAGTCCAGAATGACACAGACACACATTTGGAGTTGTTTTAATATATTAGCGTTTCTCAGTTGGTGGTGGTGGTGGTGGGGGGGTTGTCTCCTCATTCTGATGAGTCATTGGCTGATGCCCACATCTCCTCAGGCCAGATGAGGTCATGGTCACGTGGATCTGTTTGGTAATAAATAATAAATAAATACAGCAGATATCGTTGGTGTTGGGCCATTTGATTGACACCCTGGACAAAATCTGATTTGCACAAGAGGCCAGTGAAATGACATCACCCCATTTTTAGCCACACGAGCGTCGTGGGTCTGTGGAAATGTCTCATCAAATAGCCGATGTATTTCCATTTAATTCAGTCATTCATGTCCCCCATCTGGATTAATCGGAATATATATTCCATGACTTTAAACCCTCTGCTTCATGTCAGCAAGTCTTCATATTGTGAGAAGTGGTGGCAGTCAAAGAGAAACTCGTCACTTCAGCCTCTCAGCTCACTTCTGCTTTCAAACACTTCAGAATCTTGTGTTTGACCACAGAAGCTAGTCGGTCTTTGTTGATCGCACAGTGACTCTCACAGCTGCATTAGACATGGAGCTAATGTAAAAAATCACCTTCCTGCACACTTGCACTTGCACTCATTTTATTTCTAGGTATGGTCAGTGGAAGGAAATCCCCCAACAGTTTTCTAAAAAGAGTAGTGAATAAGACAGTAGACTTTCTTCCTCTGCACTTTAACCTATTTCAAGTGTTTTCTTTCAACATTATCTATATGATAGACAATGATGCTGCTTTTATCAAGGTGATGTCTCATTATACTGGATCATCTAAAACCATGTGCTTCTCATCGCAAACATTCATTCAATCCAGGGAAAGTATCTCTGCTGTAGTACTTAGTGCAACAAAGAGTGAAAGTGATTTTAACCTGCTAAAGTTTCTCACCACAGTGGTGTGTGTGTGTATGTGGCTCTTGTAATTTGAGTTAAGACTTAGTACACGTAGGTCATTGTGAAGCAGCTCGATATAATGCAGGCAACCAGAGGGAAGGTTTCACACTGACTCTTTAAAGACACTTCCTGAAAACAACTGAAGGAAGTGATGCTAACTTGAGCAAGAAGCAGTTTCACGCTCTGAGTGAGGTTTATACTCTCCTTTTTGTAGCAAAATTGGGCGTCAACAGTTTTGTTGAAAAGTCAGTCGAGTCCTGGAACACATTGTGCCAAATGATGTCATTTTGTTAGCAGATAAAGAACCAGGCTGCGTAGTTTGTCTTGCTTTTACTGGAACATTACACCACCTTTGCTTCTGATTGTTGCAGCTCAGTTTGCTTGAAGACTTTTAGTCTTTTTAAAGGTTTCAGACTTTGTTGATTGTATGACAGGATGTGGTATAAAATGTGTTATTTCTGCACATAGTGTATTTGAATATTTCTGCACACTGGGGTCCCTAAACAGTGTTGGTGTTGCATAAATTGAGGAGTGACAGCCCCCCAGTCATAAAGGCCTGGAAACGCCCCTGCACCTGTGGTTACCACGGTAACACCAAATACAGTTTTATTACTACAAGAGATGGTTGCAATCACAGTATCGATGTTATATTGATTTATTGCTCGGGTCTATAGAATATTTTAGAGGCATATTCCAGTAAGTTAATCTGAGTTTACAGAAAATATCAGGACACAAAAAGCATCTAATATCACAGCTTCTTTCATTGGGAATATCTGTTGTTAGTTATTTTCTAAGATTATGATTATTATTGTGTAATTATCATTGATGAGTGACGTGACTGAAAGTGAGGGAAGAAACTCTGAATAGCTCTGTGTGTGTGTGTGTGTGTGTGTGTGTGTGTGTGTGTGTGTGTGTGTGTGTGTGTGTGTGTGTGTGTGTGTGTGTGTGTGTGTGTGTGTGTGTGTGTGTTTGAGGGTGTGGGCGATGCTCATTTTCATGTGAAAAGGGCTACAGCTGCTCCGTCCCTCTAAAGAAATTATTCATGCTTTATTCTAATGCTGATCCCACAGGGTCCACACACACACACACACACACACACACACAGGGAACACCTCTATTATTAGCTCAATCGAGCAACATGGGGGCAAATCTGTTTTCGACAGAACTGCTCTGTTTTTATTTTTCATTTTTGTTATCTGTGGTTTAGAAAGTGAGCAATTATGGCCGCCTCTCAATAATTGCTGACTGGACTTTTGGTCTTATAGTGGTAAAATGGAGAAACAAACAAAAACAAGCTTGTAATGACAAGAAATGTTGACATTTTGTACACAGTTTACAGATATTAGCTGTACTTTCATGTGTAAAAACTCCTGTATTTGATGTCTTTTCAGATTGTGAACTCGCTGCCCTGTCTGGAAGATCCTCCTCACTGAACCTGGATCAGCTTACTTTCTCTTCTTCATCCCATCAATAGACTGTGAGTAAATATAACATGATTACGAGGGCACAAGTGGTGTTTTTCTAAAAGCACATTCTCAGTGATCGCAGAATAAATTGGAACTTGTCAGATTTGTGATAATATTTCAGAATAGATACAAAGATTTAAATATGTTGGCACGAGTCCTAAAAAGTCAACTTGTTCATCTGGCTTGTTACTCGATACACATCCTTATTTCTGCATTCAACAGCATTAGAAAACAAGTTGAACCAGGACACACACTTAAGGCTGCATTCTCCCTTCATCTTTTTAGTCATAGAAAAGGTTCATTTGTTAATTTTCAATTGAAACATTGCATCAAAACACATACAGGGATTGGGACAGTCATCAGGTACATGTGCCAGATTTCTTTAATTTGTTTAGGTGCTATAGTTCATCAGAGAAAATGTATTTATCATTATTAATATTCTACTAACTAACCTACTCGACTTACTTCATTTTAAGTATTTTTTACTAAAGGAAAGATTACTTTGAGACGAAGACAGTAAATCTGTTATCAGCTCACAACTAAAACTTGAAAGGCGTCACAAAGACAGTGATAACAAATCATTACTATAATCACATACTGAGTGTTTTGATGAATCATTGCTCCACATTGTAACAGAACGCACTGTGAACCAATTGGGCAAGAGTGACGAGAACATTTTGACGGTCGCGTTCACCGACGGTTCCTCTGAACGGGCGTAACAGTCAGACAGCCGCTGTGCAGTCTCATCACGTATTACATGTCAGTCTGAGCAGAGGCGGTGATTTGTTGGTATGAACAGACAAGGGCTTTGTACCAAGTACACTGACACATTACTGATTTCTGTGTGTGTGCTGAACCTTTCACTTCCTGCTGTCTTTTAATCCTTTGATATCCAATTTTAGATTTCAGTTCTACCTACATCAGGGTCCTCTATTCAAAATATATATATATATATATATATATATAAATCCAAATTCCAAAAAGAGAAAATGTATTAACTTTATATACACACATAAAAGAAACAGCCGTGTAAATGCCCACACTGGTGCATGTTAGTTAGCGTGCAGCGGCGGGGAAGTGATGGGGAACCATGGGAATTTCCCTTGGTGACCAGACTACAACAACTGAAGAGTAATCGATCAACAGTTTTTATAATTGAATAACTCCTTAAGTCGTTTTTCAAACACAAATATCCACCATTTACTGCTGCTGGCTTCTCCAGTGGAGGATTTGCTGCTTTTTCTTTCTTTTATATGACTGTAAACTGAATATTTTTGGGTTTTTGTGAGACAAAACAAGACATCTGAAGACACCTTTTTCCCACTGTTTAATAATGTTTAATAGACCAAACAATTGATCAAATAATCAAAAAGACAATAATCGTTAAAAAATTAGTTTCCCTTCGTTCTGTTGTTGTTTACACTGCAGTCAGCTGGACCTCAGTGGCATGTGGTTGAAAAGAAAACGTAAAGGGGAGGAACACATTTTAGGAATTCATCATACATTTCAATAGATAAAGTAACTAGAAGCAACTTGGCCTTTTTAATATCAAGTATGTGCTTGAAATTGCACCATTCTTCATCAGTCACCATCTGCTGCGTCCTCTGGTTGATGAATGAACTTATGGGATGTTGTGTTTATTTTGTTTTGGAGTTGTCCTTCTGCTGTTGGATATTGTGTGAACTGCGTCAAGGAAGAACCAAATGTAGAAGAACACATCGTCCAGTCTGAGACGAGATGTTTCCCGACACACACACACACACACACACACACACACACACACACACAGAAAACGTGTGGTGTGATGCCTTGTCTTCTGTGTGTGAAAGGCCTCTTGGCAAAGAGGAAGCTGTAAAAAGGGGTTTCACCATGTATGGTCAACTGGACTCTCAGTCTCACGCACTCTGTCTCTCTTTCTCTCGGTCCATCTTGAAACTAAGACCCAAGCTTCAAACACACCCACATAGAGTTACACATAACATATACACAAGCAGAGAAGACGAGCGCTCCCTGTAAGGCTAACAATAAGGGTTGAAAACCTTTAAAACCACGTCCAAACTTCCCCCCGTCTCCTTCACCGTTAAGAACTTCTTTGCCATTTTCCTAAAAACCTTCCCACAACTTACTTTTAACAACCTCTGATTCATTGTGTTGCTACGGTTTCCCTGAGTGCCTTTAATGGCTACTTCTTCCTAAAGCTTTAATATCTGATTTCACAACATGCTGCAGATTTGTGCTGCCAAAATAAATCTTGTTTGAAACTCTCTCGGCCGATGATTTGAAACGCCTGTCCAACCAGTCCTCCAACCTAAACACCAGATCATTCAACAAATACTAAATCAATCTTGTGAGGAGATTGTTTTGCCGACCCATATGAGGATTTTCTGACCTGCAACCTCAAGTTCAAGCAGTTATCTTTATCCAGCAATCTTTTAAATCACTATGTTTTTTGTTTTCATTTAATAAAATGATGATAAAACAGGTCAAATCTTTGTATGTTTTAAATGTGACTCAATTTCAATCCTTTTTTTTTCTTCAATTATTATGGTTTATTGACTTATATAACCTTTTAGCTTTAAGGGATATGAATCATCAAGATACTCAAAGAGATTAGAGAGGCAGGGTTAAAAGAAACCAAGGCTCACTGACAGGTACTCCAGATAAGAGGGTTAGCTTAATGTGTAAAACAAGAAGAAATGACTAGATTGTTGCTATTATTAAAAAAACAAGTCAATGTTGACTGTTGGTTGGAGACCAAATAGAAACAGCACTTCCAGCGTCAAGGTCAGAAGCCTTGTACGATCCCAACATTGCCTCGTCTTCCCTGTTTGAAGAATTGTGGAAGAACTGAGCACAATGTGGCCTATTTTTAATGCAATTATCCATATTGGGCTAGTGAAAGCATGATACACAGATTATCCTTTATTATTAAAACTTGAGTGTTTTTTTCTTTTTAATTGTAGCATTTCAGAATAAAACTTACTTCAAAGCTCCCTCTAATTGCTTTTGTTAATGACTCTTTAGGCATGTTTATACCCCTAATAAGCCAAAATCCACTTTGTGAATCCTGGATTGGGGTTTTATGTGTCAGGAGCTGTGGCCCGGATTTACTGTGGCCTATACAGAGTGTGTGTGTGTGTGTGTGTGTGTGTGTGTGTGTGTGTGTGTGTGTGTGTGCCCCAATTCATGTGACTCACAAACCTACACATACACTGACACGCCAGGCTAAATTTGGAGCTCCCTTATATGGCAGCTTTTCCCCCTCAGTGAAGTTTCTGTGCTGCTATGGATTCAGAGAGGAGTTACACTTCCTCGTGTTTGCTGCTTGTGATATTTATATATATATATATATATTTTGGCATCACTGGACTGTTTGGCAAGATAGTAAATTCCCAAACGTGCCAAACTACTTAATTGATTTGAGGTGTTAAATCTGCCGTCTGTTGCGGGTCACACACAGAGGGATTTGTGCTGAATGTAAGGCGTTAGGAGGCATGTTTAATTGAAACTTGCAGGAGAGAGGAATGGTTTTGTAGTGATTTGACCATGTTTGACCATTTCAGTGTGATGAAAAGTTTGACAGACAAAAGTCAGACCAATAACTTAAAATAAATTCAAGAAGTTGATGTCTGTGAACAAAGAATGTGATTTGGAAATGGGATGATGTGTAGAAACTTATTTTTGATAAAGGAAAGTTGGAAGCAAGTGCTTGTCTTAAGCCCTCAAACCATGATGTTTTTTGGCTTTGAGAGTGGAAAATGTGACTCCAGTTGGCTGAGAGACTGGAAATTTCCTTCCAGGTTTGGGAACAAAGACCAGAGATGCACCTAGTCTGCTCATTTCCTTGAATACATTCATGTTTGCTTATGTTCAATTTATAAAAAAGCTACCAGAACGTGGTAGAAACGTGTGTATGTGGTCGTGATATTAGTTGGAAATCCATAAGCAAGGATGGCAAAACATTACTTAATACACTGAGCACATAATTCAAGGCAAGTGTCAATGCAGGATTTCTAAAATATGCATCTGGTTTTCAGAATAAAAGCAGGAAAGATTTTAAGAAATTTTATACAGCCTTTTCTTGGCATACTGTACCAGCTGATGTATTGAAACTAGTATGATGCATGTACTAGGCTTATTTTAGCTGATAAGACTTTTTGTTCCCATCAACATGAATAACTTCATGCACCTGTTGGGGAGTGCAGGGCCTCTGAAACTTTCCAAGCACCCACCCTTTTTATCCTGAAAGTTAGAAGTTAAATAAATAAATAAATTAGATTGATAATCTGAACTGATCCAAATCCATGTTTTTTTTAATCCGTGCAGTCTATGTTTTCCATTCTTTTCCTATTATATGGCCCTCTGGGGATCTGTAACTGCAAGTTGGACTAAATCTATCAGATAGCCAGCCTGCCGCCGGGAACTCAACACTGGAGACCGAGGGCGCTTTAAAAGGAGAATAACTCCTTTGAACCTGCGATATTTGTCGGGGTGTTTTGGCATAAGGAGTCGTATTTTAGCAGGAGCTTATGGAAGCTGCTGATATATCACCATTAGATGAAGCAGAGCCACAATGACCAGGAGCTGTAGTCTTTGATCTGGACTGTGTGTGCGTGCGTGCTGTGTGTGTGTTGTTGTCCACGCGTCATGTGATTCATAAATCTATAGTGAGAGAGAGCTGGAGCCGCACTGACTGGTGTAGCCTTTGACAGACCCAGCTGCAGCTGTACTATTGTTTATTACTGTCCCATGTCCCTTTGACTTTAGCTCACCTGTTTCTTTTCCTCATTCGAAGCGTACACTCTAAACTATTCTATTTACTTGCCTGTGACTCTTCCCATCAGCACAGCACTCAGACAGCTCAGCTAAAAAGCCCTACAGGCTGATGAGTGTTTGTGCAGGCCCCCACTTCCATCTAATCACAAAAGTATGTGTCTTCTTGTGTTTGCCTCCAACCCCGCTGTCAGAGCTCATGTTGTTCCATGAATATTGAATAATGCACAAACAACTCGACACTCCCTCCAGAGATGTGGCAGGTATGTCGCCTGTTCAATTATCTAGAAGTCTTAGTCGTCTCATCTTGCAGTCTTTACATTTTTGTCTCTTTCATTCATCCTCCACCTCTGCCTGATGATGTGTCCTCTACTTTTCTATCCCCAGCATACATTTCAGTTCTGGCAAAGGAGGTTTCCATTACTCTGTTTGTCTGATGTGAATCCAGCACTTACAAAGATTGAGCCTCAAGTCAAAATCTTTCCTGTTTGTGTGCAGGTGTGACAGGAATACGATGTTCCAGATGAATATTGAATTAAATGTCAAACTGTAGACCTGTAGGAACAAGCACTTTAAAGCATCAGTAGACAATAGTTGCACAGATCCTGCGTGTAGGGAAATCTAAACTTTCCTGCGAACAGGTAGATGCTCCTCCACCCAGAAAGGACTTCAGGTAGTGCTCCAGATGTTTGCAGCGACAGATGTAGGGCACGTGTATCTGAGCTGACCGAAGTGGGCCATATCAGGCACTGCCAAGAGATCAGCATTGGACCACATATCAGGAAGTAGGCCACCAACTATTAACCCAGAACCACAATTAAAAGGAGATCACTCTGTGGGCCTGTTTGTAAAAGATATATAGTTTAGAGTCCAGTTTTTAACAGTCTGGATGTTTAGTTTAAAGTAAATTGTCTGAATTTACATTTTGTTTTTCTACAACAGCTCTGACACGAGGCGTATGCTGTAATGTTAACCCAAACCTGAATCACTGAAACACCTTTTTCTACAATAAATAGAGCATAATTCTACCAGAATAGACCACAGAGATCTCCTTTTGTGTATTGTCTAAGTAGACCACGGTGCCTCTCCATTTGAGCCAGCTACTGTCCCTTGCGCTCGCTGCGTTGCTGCAAATAGGCTAATTGGTCTTTAGCAAAATGGGACAGAGGGAACGAAAGCAGGAGAGACGGCAAAGAATGGGACAGCTGCTCATCCACAGGCTAAAGCCTTCAGGGAAACAGATCCCAAAAGAGACAAAATGGGGAGGAAACAGCAAAAATAAAGAGATAGATTTGGGGAGCACAAGATCATAAACTCCCAGAACTAGGAGGGAAAGAGGATGTAGAAGGCACATTTGAGAGGAGGCAGATGGACATAAAGCAAAGGAAGAAGAGAAGAAAATAAATGTATAAACCTGAAGGACCTAAGGAAACACCTACAGTCTCTTAGCAACATCAACATATGATGATTCTTGCTCTTCTGGTGAGCAGAAAATGCTAATTTGTAGGTTTTTTAAGTGGGTTGACACACAGATAAACACACTTGCTTTCCCATATACGCCAACACATACTGTACACTGATATATGTGCATGTTTATATACAGCAAAACATGTGCACACACAGACACAGCTCAGTAGCATGCCAACAGATCTCACAGCGGTGAGTAAAAGGCTGCTTTCTGTCCTCTCACAGGATGCGTTACTGACAGATTTTAGAACTTATTTATCAGTTTGAAGCCTTAATTAATGTCCTCCACTGCCTGTTTTATAGAGTCTGATGTGTTTTGTGCAGCATGAGTGATATATAGATAAATATTGTGGTTGTTCAAGGGGTTTTTAAACCTCTTTAACCCTGATTACACCGCTCTGTCACAGTGTCTCACAGTTTATTTTCCTTTGTGCATAAAATGTGAAGATTGAAGATATTGAGCATACTTTTTATCTCTATCTGCTACTGCAGCTTTCACATTAGTCAAAAATGTTGCTAGGTCCGACAGTGCGATTCCTTTTTCTGTCATTTAAGATGCGAAGATGATGAAAATAATACCCTGTTGGGCTCAGCAGAGGTTTGTGTAGAATATGAGCACAGAATAAGAACATAAAATAATGAGAACCAGAACTTCAGCTGCTGTCTGTGTAGGTGGCAGATGTGAGTAAAGATCGGGTTACGTGACCTTGTAAGTTGCAGTTCGTACTTTCTTTCTTGTCTGCTTTGTGTTTTTGTCTCTTGCCGGCTTTGTACCTTGTCTCACTTTCTTTACCCGGTTCCTTATTTCTGTTCTCCTCAGGCTTCCCCCGTCGCTCCTGTTGTAGGCGTTCAAATGGCACATTAGCATCACTGACTACGTGAATTCATTGGAATTCATATGCGGTTGAAGCCACACTTGGTTTTGTTTTTGTTTCTTGCCAATACAGTAATAATACTGTTGATTTTCATGCCACAAAGGCCATTTCATATGTGATCCATTTTGTGTTACAAGTTCCCATAAACAGGGCCTTTCACTTTCACTCAGTCAAAAATATGTGTTAAATATGATATTTTTGTTTGATGTTTTGGATTAGATGCCTCTCTGGCTTTCTTTGTCTATTTGTGCAAATCGTACTTCTTTTTTCTGACTTCTTTTCTTTTGCTTTATGATTTCAATGTACAACTATACAAACAGAACCATTAACTCCTGCCATACTGATCCTGAGTTTTTGATGCCAAAGAGCGAAGGAGGAGGGAAGTGTTGCTTCCTGGCACTGTTGTTTAACGTCTCTTGATACATTTCAAGATACTTAGGGGATTAAGCAAATGTTGACCTGAAGAAACAATGTGAAAACCTGTTAAATATGTTATTTTAATCCAACCTCCCTCCCTCTCTTCTTCTCCCGTTCCCTTTAGAGAGGTGAACCGCTTTCTAGAGCAACCGTGGATCCACGCAGAAAGAGGGGCACATCACATGGGAGTGCGTGACTGTGTGTGTGAGGGTGTGTGTTTAGGCCTCCTGCCGTCGCCCGCTCTTCCCGGACAGGCATGGCGGGGGGCAGAGAGCGCGGCTCCCGGATACAGAGGCCGTGGTCGGTGTACAGGGCCAACACATTCGAGCTGTCCAACGAGATGATCGGCTTGGCTCTCGCAGGTGAGGGGAAGTTGATTCTCCGCAGAGGTTTTCTGAAAAATAAAAACAGACATGAAAAACAATACTTTACTCAAAACGCAAAAATAAATAAATAAATAAATAATATTAAAACGAACAACAAGCTGTATTGAGAAACATCAATTTACCAGTATTTCCAGTATGAATTCATCTGCCCATTGATTAATTGTTTGATCTGTGAATCTTTTATATATTTTATTTTAGATCATTTCTAACATGCTTTGTGTGTGTGTGTCTCTACATCCAAGAAGTGCTGTACAGCCCCTGTTAATCTCAGTAAGCAATAAACTTAATAAATACAGCATAATAATCAATATTTAACACAACAACACAAGAGATGCCCAGTATAAATACAGCACGCCATTAATGTTAGCCACTTGCAGCACCACTAAAACTAAAATTAAACACTGACACACACTCTCTGCTGGCAGTGTGTTAAACTTGTGTGGGAGCCAATGGCCTCTTCAACCACAGTTGCCCTGAAGCAGACCATAATGAAGCCTGAGGGCTTCTCATCATCTGTCATACATACACAACATATCCCACTGAGAATCCGTTGAGATTACAGTTTGTTTTAGCTCCTGTAGTGACTATTAGACCTCCGAGGGAAAGAGATCAAACTGTAAAATGTTAGGAGGATCTATTTCATTCATATTCATATAATATTCATCAGTGTGTAATCACCTGAAGATAAGAATCGTTGTGTTTTCGTTACCTTAGAACAAGTTTTTATTTTATAAATAGGAATTGTTCGGAAATACTGGAAAAAATGTGACGTTCCTACTGGTTTTCATCATAATTTCATGCTGTGGCTAGTATGGTTATAAGAAAAACTGTTTAATTCTGTGTGGTATTACAAAGTCTTAAATTTAACTTTGTGAAACCTGCAGAAGAACATACTACCCTCTGGTCTGTCCATAGGTTTTACCTCACCATCCACCCTGAATGAACATGTTCAGGGTGTTCAGGGATTGTCAGTTTTGATGTTATTGTTTTCTAAATACATTTTAAGCTCTGCTGTTCAATTAAATGTATAAAAAAAAGGACGACCACAACACCATAATTGACAAGTCTGATAAAACCGCTGCTAGTGGAAGAAGTAGCAGTACCACAGATTGAACTAAACTAAAGTTATCACATAAATGTTGTTGTAAAAAGTACAATGTTTGCTTCAGTTGAAGTACAAAATAGCATAAAATGTAAATACTAAAGTAATGTAAAAGTACCTCCAAATTGCAGTTAGGTGTCTCAGGCAGTTTGGAAATTGATGTTTTTGATGTGTTGCGGTTGTTTTCTTGTGATATCTAATGCTTGTTGGGACTCGCTGGTTGTTTCCAGGAAACAGTCAGGACCCAGATGAGCCTGTGATTGAGTTCAGTGTGGGTGAGTAACATTCAAAATCAATCCATCCAGAGCAACTTGAACTCATCAATAATTCATTGGTCATCCATGATCATATCAGTCCATCTTTTATTGCCTTTCAAGAGAATCATCTTTAGATAGTTTGTTATAAAAGTGAAAATAATAAGCCATATAGTGAGATAGCTAGAGAGAAACATGACTGTGATGTATTAGAGGATTAGGAGGGTTTCAGATGCCTCTTGGCTCATTTAGTGTCGACTTATGTGTTTTCCATCCAGCCTGCACAGACCTGCTGACTCCTGCTTTGGATCGAAAACCCAACAGCTTTGTAGCAGTGAGCTGCACAACACCACCGCAGGCCTTCTGGACCAAACACGCCCAGACTGAAGTCATCGAGGTCAGATTCTTTAGACTCTCAGTCCATCTTTTATCGTATGACATCAACTGTCACATCAGGCAAAGAAAAGCAGAAAATCCTTTAAAATCACTGATGAATTGTTTCGCCTCTAATTCTACATTTAAAACACAGATTATTTAAAATGTCAAAATTCTGTGAAAATGAGAGTTTGATGAGTACAAAGGAACTTTTTAAACCATCAATCACCATTTACTCGGGAGATATGTCGCTTAAGCTGATCATCTTCTCAAGTGTTAATGAAACCGGTCATGTCATTGAAGTCATGCTGATTCACTGCCTCCGTCCACAGGGCACCAGTAACCCCATCTTCCTCAGCAGCATCGCCTTCTTCCAGGAGTCCAACATCAACCAGCAGACGCAGGTGAAACTGGCCGTCTACGACGTCAAGGACCGCTCGCAGGGCACGGTACGATGCAGCGCACTGACCTCTAAACGTCTCTTTTAATTCTGACAAACAATGTCTGCGCTTCTTGTTGAGTTAAGAAGAAATAAATAAATAAATAAGATAGATATATAGATACTTTATTTATCCAGAGGGAAATTCAAGATAACATATATACATACATATACATACATATAATAACACATTATTCATATTGTCTTTCTGTCTTTTTAGATGTATATGTTGGGCTCAGCACTTTTTCCTGTGAAGGAGTTGTTGCAAGAGAAAAGCCACAGATTACAGCTGGAACTGAGGTAACACACACGCACACTCTCTCTTCCCCTCTCTCTCCTCTAGCTTCTTCCTGCTGTATTAAAAAGTAAAGTTTATTCATTTTATACAGTCATACATATCGTGTAGTCATGCTGAGATGTAACTCACGTCTTTTAGCTACTTAATAACAGTATGTTCAACAGTATGTTATCACTGGGGTGATGATGTGTCTCTCAGTAGATCATTCTGTTCTTTGTCAGATATAAACAGTTTTTTCCTTCTTGACACTTTTGCATCTTAAAAAGTGGTCTATAAGAAAAGGTGGTTTACATTTGTGATCCCCAAGATTAAACCTAGTACTATTAAACTGTCAACCACAGGTGCTAAAGATCCAAAGAGTGTACAACATGCTGTACTTGTAAAAAAAAATACAGGAAATATTCAACACAAACATATGTTCTACCTTCCTTCCTCCCTTTGCTTTAAATATTATTCCTGTGCAAACAAACAGTTTAGTTTGCAAGAATAAAAGGATGTAAAATAAGATTTTTGGTAGATTTTTTTAAGTTAAGGTACTTGTTTCTGCTTTATATAATTGTAAATTGAATATCATCAGGGGTTTTTTCACAGTTTTTATCTGGTATTTTATAGACTAAACCATAAATTCAAAACTATTTACAGACTAATGGATAATATAGATAATTGTTAGTTACAGCAGTAATACACTGATATGAAAAAAATGAAGTAAATGTGTTCCATTCGACAGATCAGCGGAGAACCAGCGGGTGGGAAACGTCACCATAGCTGCCTGGCAGATGGAGGAGAGAGCGGATCAGAGGATGTCAGTCGGCCGGCTGCCAGACAGCATCAACGGGCGGGTAAGAGGCGCTGGGAGGGACACGGTCCTCTGGGAGTATTCGGTTTAAGATTTATAACACAAACATTGTGAATAAAGGAAGCAAACTCAGGGGTTCCTAAACTTTTTCACACCAAAAAAACATTGAATGATGTGTCTTGTAATCCCTCCCCATTTTTAAAACTGTAGGTAGTTACATAAAAGGTATGAAAAGTATTTTATGTTGTAGGTGTGAGTTCATTTCAAATTATTTGTGTATGCCGTTGATTTGGATATTTATTATATAGTGAGTCAGTTTTCCAGCAAATGAAAGCCACTCTAACCTAATGTAAAAGAAAACTGTTCATATGTGTCTCTGGTGCTTCCTGTTCGTCTGTGTCTATGTATAGTGCTGTATAATTCAACAAAACTCACTTAACCTGCTTTATGTCATAATAAACATGTCACACAGCCTCACAGTGCAGTAAAATGCTTCATCGTAGCGGATTTGTCTTTGTGTGGGAGCGCTGTCAGCGTGGTTAGAGTGTGGCGTAGGTGAGTGTAGGCCTGAAAGAGTGGACAGGCAGGTGGAGGTGGTTGTTAACTCGCTGTGTGTCCTGTAGACAATGCTGCCTGTTGACGAGAGCCTCACCGAGTCGATGGGAGTCCGAATCAAGTACGCCTCGCTATGCAAAGACACCCTGCTGCGCTCAGGTATGACACCTCCCTTGATGCATGTGAGTTAATGGATCCATCGTCTTGTGTTTTCCTTTGTCAAAAACAGTTTTTATGCTGCTTTCACATGCCTGTAGGAGTTTCTGACTTCTCAGCTGCAAAAACAGGCAGATCAAGTGTCATTGTTCATGAAAATCCAACACCAACACTAGACATAAACAAAATGAATCCATTACAGAGCCAAGTTGAAGAATTCAGAAGAATCCTGAAGTCTGTGGCTTTAAGTCTTGTCTGCTTTTTTAATTGTTTTACATATGTAGCTGTCTTCAATAAAAATATCTCACTTACTGCTGGCTTATTTTGTGCCTAATATGAAGTTAGAAGAAGCATTCTTTGCATAAACTAGTACAATATTGCACCTTGAAAATATTATTTCATCATTTATGAAAAGATCTCTTCAACAACACCCATACAATAATCCCACATTGACCAGAAGTTAAATAATTAGGGAATGAGTGAAATAGATGAGGACATAAATATTGATAATTTAATGAAAGCGAACATTTTTATCATCCAGGAAATAAAGTTTCCCGCCACCTGTTTTCCTCCACTTCCCATCCTCCACCTCTCTCACCCGGCTGGCTCCATGTTTACCGATACATCAGACCGTGAATCTTATTATGAAGTAGAAATGTATTGATTGTCACCCACTAAGAGGGAGGGATCTGTTTACCTCGGAGATCTCTTGCCGATCCAAAAATAAGAGGTTACAGTAGCATTAATAACATGTGCATTATAGGTGGGCATCCTTTTTGTTTAAGCGTCTGGCAAAAGGTGAAAACTGCACTGTCACAGAGTACAACTAGCCAGGGTATCATGTTCTCCTCATTTTGTGTTTTTGTTTTACTACTTGCATATACGTTTCTGCTGTTTATGTTGTAAATGTTATAACACATTTCTTCTTATTTTGTGTGATAGTTATATCACTCTATATGGTTAAATTGCTATAACTAACCTGATACATGAGTTCAGTTCATGCATGTTATACTCCTAAAACTAAACAGAAAATAGAACTTTATTAAGAACAGCTATCAACAAATATCACATCATTTAAAATTAACTTAATGCTAAACCTAAAAAAAAATAACTGAAAAGTCTGATTAAAGCAACCAAATCCACTGAACTGAATTCAACTGAATTTTCTGTGGTTTCAGTGTTCGGAGGCACGATGTCCAGGATGTACCGCTTCCCCACAACTGGTGGGAACCACCTACGGGTGCTGGAGCAAATGGCTGAGAGCGTCCTGTCATTGAACATTCCCCGACAGTTTGTCAAACTGCTGTTGGAGGAGGACGCAGCCAGGTACAAACACTCACCTCTAACATTTAACTTAAGCCTCTTGTTGCAGCAAAGTCAGCATGGATGTGCCAGTGTGGTTGCTAGTTTTTATGACTTTTGAAATATTATTTCTAATACACTTCATCTGAAAATTACATACATATGAGCACATTTTTGAGCAAATTTATCCCCCTCTTCCACCTAATTACTACTTTTCCCAAAGGGTTTATATACAGTACAAAAACTGCTACTAGATGTCACACCAGCATGTCAGAACAAAACAACTGGATGCTACTGCCCATCAGGCTCCATTAACAAAACCAGGAATTTTACTGTAGAAGATAATTGTAAAACAGTCTTTGTTTAATGATTAATTTACCAAGTTAAATGTGATAAAAAATCACTGCTAAACCCCCCAGTAATTTTACCTTTCAGATCATCGTAATTCCATTCAAACTGGACAGAGACCAAATAAAACTAAACAAAACAGTCTTTGTTAGTCTTTTCGCTGTTCCAACAATCACCAACTCTGGTTTGGTGGAAATAAATCCTTAATTCACCGGCATGGATGAGAATAACAACAGTTTCACTCACTATCCTTAAAGTCAACAGTTGCAGACAGAGGGACTTACAAATGCTCGGGAATCAACACAGCGAGACGGGGTGTGACGTCATTATCTGCTCAGGAAGCCATAACTCCGCTATATATTTGCTATATTAGTGCTCTAAATTTCATATATTTCTCTCTCTATAACCTTTAACAACTACTTTCTGTCTCCAGGGTGTGTGAGCTGGAGGAGCTTGGAGAGTTATCCCCCTGTTGGGAGAATCTGCGGCGACAGATTGTTTCTCAGTACCAGAACATAATACTCGCATACCAGGAAACGCTGACGGACCTCAACGACTACAGAGGTTAGTGTTCACAGAGATTTCTTAATTACCATCACATACAGTAAGTTTTTATAACAAGCTCCAACAAAGTTTCCTGTTCTGTTTGTCATATACAATTATTTTGCCCCGTTCTTCCCTCGCTTTCTGCCCACTCCACATCAGGTCCATCGTTCAAAGCCAGTAACCTGAAGGCAGAGAGGAAGCTTGAGTTCATGCCAACCAACCTACACGTTCAGAGGATGAGGGTGCAGGACGAGCTGGGCTTTGGTGAGACATAAGAACGACCAAATGAACACTCCATGATACCCAAATACTCACACTTTATCAATTATTAATTCAAAACACCTGTGGTTCTCTCCCTCTCCAGAACACACATATGATGTGGTAACAATCGGGGCTCCGGCGGCTCACTGCCAAGGTTTTAAAAACAGCGGTTTGAGGAAACTCATCCAAAAGTTTGAGGAGGCAAAGAAACAGTAAGTTGGAAACTGACCAAAAATGTCCATCTCGTTGGAAAATAAAAGATAAACATTTGCATGTTTTGTTTTTTTCCCTCAATCACAGTGATATCTGCTCTCCTCTCCTTTTTTTTATTCATTATTTTACTTACAGATTTGATCCATATGAAATTGTTTTGTGTGAAAGATGTATCTATTTTGATTTGGCTGCCCTGAAGTCAGTTTTACATTGAAAACAAAAGAATGCATTGTTTCAATTGCATTAATTCTGCAGTTCAGTTCTATGGCTTCCTCTTAATTTTGTTTTTGTTACTTTTTTGATCAGCGTATATGAGGAAGGATGGTGAGTTGTTGCACTGCTTTGCTTGTTTTCATTTGTTCGTACACTGTTTGCCTCTCACTGCCTTGTACCACCACAAAAACATACTTTCACTGTTTCTCTGAGTTGTACACAAATTCTAATGATTTCCAAGCATTGTGGATGAACTGGTGAGCAGGTTTAGGGTGAAGGAATGTGATTTGCAAACACTTGCTCTCATATGACATCACATAGCTTGTGTAAACGGCAACACATAATGACACGTGATGCGTTTGGTATTAACAGTGTTGTGTTTGAAAGAAACTAAAATGTATGTTGTCCTCAACCAAGCACACTTATGTATGAAACCTAGATATTTTATGACACAGTACACCAAGTTTGTTGCAATACCGCTCATTCTGTAAATTCAGTCATAGCTGTTTTCGATTTAAAAACATGCTGACCTTAAAGACAGGAACTAAAATTCTATCTGAATTTCTAAAGTGAACGGTATCACCACCAGTCCTGTTTATTAAAGTCAGTCTAATGTTGTCTTTGTGTTTACCTGTAGCATTTTCCTAAGCCACTGATTATTGTTGAGAACAGGCATGTGCATGCAAATGCTATGTTATTAACAAAATAGTATTTGAAAGACATATAAAAGGACAAATAACAATTCTTCTCCTCATTTTTAAATCTATTTAAAAATCTATAGCCCTTAGATGGAGGCTCTAAGAGTCAACAGTAAATGTTATGAGGATATAAGAGAGTGTCGTCAGCGTACGTTCGGATACAGACATGCTGCTAAAGCCACATGTCTCTGCTTTCTGTAGCAGCGCACTGTCTAGCTCACAGTCCATCGTCTACATACCCCAGGACATCGTCCGGGCCAAAGAGATCATCGCCCACATCAACACGCTGAAGACTCAGGTCAGCTACTACGCCGAGAGGCTTTCCCGAGCTGCCAAGGATCGATCTGCTAGCGGACTGGAGAGGACACTCGCCATTCTGGCTGATAAGGTATTTTCCTTTTAACACCATTTATCATTCAAAAGGACTTCTGTTTGGGAATGTTATTTTGGACTTCCTCATTAGATATATAAAGATTATCCTTTTCCTCTATCTCAGACTCGTCAGTTGGTGACCGTATGCGACTGTAAGCTGCTGGCTTCAGCCATTCAGGCCCTGAACGCAGCACGGCCTGAGTACATCGCCTCCAAAGCGTCTCCCTCCGCTGACTCAGAACAAGTAGTCCTCCGTAACGACCAGGACACACTGCTCGCCAAGTGGAGCGGTCGCAACAGCCGATCCTCGCTGCATGTTGACTGGCATGAAGAGGAGTGGGTCAGTTAATGAGTTAGTTAGGAATCATCAAAACTGGCTGAAAAGGTTTTATATCAGTTTTAATGTTATCTGATGTCATTCTGACACAAAGTTGGGTCCCATTTAGATGTAAACTTATTACTTTCATGTCGTCCATTTTGAATTTTTTTCATATTAAGATTCTTGGCTGTAGTCCGTACTACAAATGTTAAAAATGTTGGGAAGAAGACTTAAAACATTTAACAGATTCCCCTCTGAAGGGTACATTAGACACAATTGTATCTTAAGATTCCAGATAAAGGTTAAGATTTTAAGATTTTTTTTTTTAATACGTTAATATTAGTTATACAAGTAATATATTAGTGAATCTAAGCAAAAGACATTGGCTGAAGAAGACTGTGAGATGTGTTAGTAAGTGGATCTTTGTACTTTGTAAAAGATGTATATTTATAAATGACAATATTTGAATTCATTAATATTGTTCAGTGTTAATTTAGTCTGGTTATTGTATTTATAAAGTTGTATTCCCAGAAAATGTACTATAACATAATTATTACAAATTATATCTTTACTTCCAGGCAGCCTCAGGAGAGAGTTTGTAGTTATGTAATGAGGTCAAAGCGCTACATTCGCTTGCATTACATAATTCTTTGTTAAGCAAAATTGTGGCATGCTCACTGATTTGCATACTGATCCGATTCGTCTCATCTCTCGTGCAAATGATCTGCCCTCTGGCTAAGTTCTCTTCCCTGCTGTAATTTCTCTATTAGCTCCTCAGCCTTTTATTACGTAGTTCTGAAAAATTTAGTACATTGGCGCGTGTCTGTGTCCTTTCAGGAGAAGGTTTGGCTGAATGTGGATAAGTCTCTGGAGTGCATCATCCAGCGTGTTGACAAGCTGCTTCAGAAGGAGAGGAGACCCAGCACCAGCAGTCAGGACAGTACACAGATTGACCTGCAGGGAGGCGCCGCTAAGAAAGGTAACACACACAAAATGATACTAGAAATGTGAAAAATAATTCATGTTTGGGCAGAAATCTCATGTAGCAATCTTCTGCTACATGAGATTTATTTGGAGTGCCTTTTGTTTCATTTCCTATTAATGTGAGAGAACATGTATTTATTAATGTTTTCTGGATGGCAGTTAACTGTTTTAGGCTGAAATAAGTTTTATATGGACCAAAATGTTCTCTCAAGTCACTAACGTAGGTATTATTTGCAGTTCATGGTCACATTTTACAACATACATACAAACTAATATCAATCTTACAATTTTACTTTGCTTGCACCTTATTTTTAATTTGTGTTATTTATTTTTGTTCTCTTTGTTGACCCCTTTAACATGAGCAAAATAAATGATGTTGGAGACTAAAAAGGGAACAAATTAATTGTAACTTTTAAAATCAGTTTTCACAGACATTCAGCAAACAAATATATTTATTCAGAAAATATATACAATTAATTTATAAAAAATAACAGACAAACTTGATATTTACAACAAATTGACACTGAATACATTTAAAAGTATAAATTAACACCACTGTGTATGGCTATGAAAAGGTGAAGGAAAAACACGAGCTTTCTGGATCAACCCAGGAAATATATCACAGGAATCTCCATCATTACCATCATCATCGTCATCCTCACCTCCACGATCATCATCACCACCACCATCCTCTTCCTCTCCTCCTGCTCTCTCCTCTGCACGTCCTCCCAGCCCTGAACAGGAATCCTGTAGGTTTATTTAATTTATTATTTTTGTTTTTGCTTCTTCTGTAACCACTCCTGTTTTCTTTTAATCAAATCATTTTATTTAGTTCGGGATACTCGAGTTACAGCTTCGATGAGATTGATGGGTGTCACATTGTGTTAAGATATCATACATTTATCTCTTTTTAATCTCATCTGGCTGAAATACAATAGGTATTTTTAAAATTACTCATCCCTAACTATAAAAAAACTAGAAAATCTAATGTGAAGCATTTTTTGTTTCGTGTGCAGTCTTTGTTCCTGTCTTTTTGGTCCGTCCACAATGTTGCCGCATTGTTGTAGCCATAAGCAGAAAATTAGGAGTAGCTTTTTTTTCTTCAGCTTTGCCGGTGTAAGTTCTGCTGTTGCTGCTTTGTGGCTGAACACAGCCAGCCCCTCTACCAGCGGTCGTATCTGAGATTTTGTGCTTACTATACATGTTGTACTGTACCAGGGTCACATGTCTAACCAAACTTTTAACCTTAGAAATGGTGCATACAGCTGAGGCAGTTCAGAAAACACCCACCGAGGACATTTACGATTAAACATGTCTCTTTGGATCTTAAATTTTGGGCCTCTGCTTTGGAGCTCTTTAATGACACAACTAAAATATCAGGTTCATTATCCACTTTGTTATTGCAGGTTGTCTAGTAAAAGCAGTTGGTCTGTAATGTGCTCCTTCGCCCTTTTAGTCTTTCTGTTATTAGCAAGACTCGAAACTGTGATTTGGAATTTTAAGCACCACCATTTCAATCATCAGATCAAAACTTCTAATATAAGCTGAATGGTTTTTGGATAGATCTTTGACCCTGGTTTGTAGTGTTTTCCATGTGTGTCTCTGCTGGCCTGTGTGGCTTACAGCGCCCCCTAATCATGCATGTTGCACCTCCATCCCCTCTTCCAGATGGAAGCCCCGGTGCTGAGGAGGCGTACCCAGGTAAGAGCTTCTGTCCCACCCATGCTTCTCTGCCTCTGTCCCCAACTCTCCAGGACTCCGGTCCAACAGTAAATCTTTGATTATCATATGAAGATTTGAGAAGTGTAACTACAGTTCGATTGAATTCTTGATGACCTCCAGACAAATGATGTAATAATCAACTCTTTACGACAGTGAGAGTTAATTTCTGTTTTTTGTGTTTTAATTGAAGTTTAATTGAAGAATTTCCTCATACTTTAAGTGTTGTTGGAGTAGAAGTCAATGTTTGTCTAGAGGACAGAATTACTCTTACTTTTCTTTTTTTTAACTGCTATTAAAATGAACACCACATTGTAGGACAAGTCTGATAAAGTAAAATCAAATGCTTAAAGTTAGTTTAGGGTTTGGTTTAGTGATTTACAGACTTTTGGTTTTGATTCTGCTCCAACAAGGTTTTTTCCCTAAATGCATCTTTTAAGGGTTTCATTTCTTCTTTTTAAAATGGTTTGTGGTAGTGGTGGCTTGTTGTATTCATGGAAAGGGCTAGTGGGGAAATATATGATAAAACCAAAATATAAAGGAAATATGGCGCAACTTGTCCTGGAGCTTCACTGAGGGGACTATGCTTTTGCTTTCCCTGTTGTCTCTCTGTTCTGCTGTTTTCTGTTTCTGTCTTAAAAGACCTTATAAGATCATTTAATACAGCATTATTTATACTAAATATTAACTGAGCTAATGTTGGATTGTATTGTGTGTTTGTGCAGAGGAGGAATTTGTTAAGAGTGCTTTGTTTAACCTCTATAATGCATTTATCTGTCTCTACCTACACTTTCTCTGTCTGTACGTGTGTTTCCCAGGCGAGTGGAGCGAGGCGTTGTACCCTCTCCTCACCACGCTCACAGAGTGCGTCGCTATGATGAGCGACACGGCCAAAAGGTCCATGGTCTTCCTGCTGATGCAGGACAGCGCCCCGACGATAGCCATGGACCTGTCGCTGCAGTACCGCCGCGACGTCGTCTTCTGCCAGACGGTCAGCACACACACAAACATGACATTTATTCGCCCACACACATTTACACTCGTACAAACAGCTAATGTGCTCACCCCAGAGTGACTCACAGCGATAAACAGCTCATAAATCAATAAATAAATATTACAAAACTGGAAGGGGGGAAAGGTTAGTGCTAAGTTGCTTTTCCATGTTTATATGACTATTTAAACAAAGAGCGAGGAAAGACAGCAGGATGAAAAAATAAAAGAAGACGGAAAGAGAAGGAATTTCTTCACTCCTACTCTGCTGTGTTGCCGGCACAAACCTGAGAGACGCTTCGGGTCTTTGGGGCCAAAGTTAAAAAGAGGATGTACGTCCCAGAGGTAGTCGAGATAGTGGATTATTTTCTTACAACTTGTTGTTTTTTACAGCCTCTTATTTTTGTAGTTTTGGCTCTGTTACAGTCACAGTCATATTTACTCAGCAGGTTCAGTGGAGATATTTTAGACATCTCTGCAGCTTCAGTTGCACAACAGCAATGAGTCTGGTCATAAGTTTAATCACGTCAAGTTAAACTTTGGTATTTTTACTTTGGTAACATTGCACTCAGCCATAAAGACATAAATAGGGTCCAGCAAGAACAAAAGGAGCCTAAACACTCAAATCAGAATTAGAGCTAAAACAATTATTCACTGACAGGAAATTAAACATAATCCCAATAGTTGTTGGTTAAGTTCAAGCTTAGATGTTAAATATTTCTTAGTTCCAGCTTGTGAAATGGGAGGTTTTGCTGATTTTCTTTGTCTTGTGATGATAAACAAAATATTTGGTGGTTTGGGACTTCGTCACTTCTTAGATGAACTGTTGAACTATTTGTCCAAGATAAATTACAAAACACATCTGATCATCTCCTGCTGTCCCTGAGCTGCACAGGATTTCCTTTACACACGAATGCACAGAAACCAATAACATGCATTCACTTATGTAATCTCAGAAGCAGCAAAGCTTTACTGCGTCTAAATATAAATCACAGGACACGATGCAGTTAAAAAACTGCATGCCATTAATGAAGAAGCTTTCATCTTGCAAATGGATGCAGTTTAGACAACAACAAAGTTAAAAGGTGTTACGGGATTTGAAGATAAATTCATTTTCATCCTTTAACGCAATGCTGTGAAAGATTTGGTAAATGTGAACGGCTGTACACGTGCATTTGTTAAGATTACATTACTTATGATCAGAAACTAACGAGTCGACAACTTTGCTGACAGACAAACATCAAGCGCGTGCAACAACACAACAAAGAAAGCCAGCTAATATCACTGACTAGTCCAACAGCAAGAAGGCCAGCTCGCCATCACAAAGCTTTTAGTGTCTCATCTGACTGACTGATGATTTCTGAGGACATCATTGTCATTAAAGGAGGGTAAAAAAAACTGAAAGCAACATATTATTGAGCAAAGTTTAAATTCCATATGCCTTCTAAAGTCTTGTTTGAAATAAGCTCCATTATCAGTCAGTACAGTGAGTTTTAAAAAGCTGTCAGCTGACTGTGATTCTTCACACAAGGTTGACTGTATCATTTTGTCACATTTATTGATGCATGAATCAGCTGAACTCCGACTGTATACAGCTGCAGAGGGTTAAAAGCAGAACTGATGTTAATGTGTGTGTGTGTGTGTGTGTGTGTGTGTGTGTGTGTGTGTGTGTGTGTGTGTGTGTGTGTGTGTGTGTGTGTTTTGTTTGTGTGTTGCAGCTCACCGCTCTCATCTGCGGCTTCATTATCAAACTGAGGAACTGTCTCCGTGACAACGGATTCCTCCGACAGCTCTACACCATCGGCCTGCTGGCTCAGTTTGAGTCCCTGCTCAGCACCTACGGTACACACACACACACACACACACACACACACACACACACACACAGAGGCAGGTTTCTTTCAATATTAGACATCCACAGATTGTCACCGTTAACCGTGTGTGTGTGTGTTCCCAGGAGAGGAGTTGGCCATGTTGGAGGACATGAGTGTCGGCATCATGGATCTTCGTAACGTCACCTTTAAGGTAGGAACTTTTAATCCTGGTTTTAATTCTCTCTTCTTTTGTGGGTTTTATTGCCCTAATTTAGTTTCTTGTCATTTCTGATTCTGTCGTATTTCATTGTTGACATTTATTAACTTTAGACCTTTTGTTACCCTTTTTTTAAACGTCTCTATTGAGATTGAAACTGCAGTGTAATTACAATATTTTTATTAGACCTGCTACAATGAATCAATTTTGATAACTGATTAGTTATTTGAGCCAAAATGAAATTGAAATTCAACTCTGTATTCGCTTCTCTCCAACTTTTCAGCTTTTTATTAGTGTTCTTATGATCAAACTCTTTTATAAATAAATGACAGCATTTTTGATTTTCAGTATAGTGCAATTATTCCTGCCTGCCCACTAAATAGCAGACAGAGGAAAGACTCGATATTATGTATATTTAAACAGTTAAAGTATAAAGAGAGAAAGGAAAAACAGCAGAAATTGTTTAGGAATTATTAAAGACTAAAATATTATTTTCTTCAAATTTCTTTGGCCTTATATTCATAAACTTTCTCCAGGTGACCCAGGCCACTGGCAGCTCCGCCCCTGACATGCTGCCGATCATCACGGGGAACCGGGACGGCTTCAACGTCCGCATCCCGCTTCCGGGAACCATGTTCGACGCGTTGCCGCGGGAGATCCAGAGTGGTATGCTGCTGAGGGTCCAACCGGTGCACTTCAACGTCGGCATCAACGAGCAGCAGACGCTGGCTGAGAAGTGAGTGAGTGGGAGAAGAAAAGAGGAGGGACGTTTTTCTGATATCTAAGATACAAGTTCACAGTTTGAGCAAGATTTTGTGTAACAGATGACAGATGAATTTGGGTTGGTCGTCAATTAAATTTGTTTCTCTGTGTTGTTCAGGTTTGGAGACACGTCCCTGCAGGAGATCATTAACCTGGAGAGTCTTTCCAGGCTAAATTCATACTACGAACAGTTCAAAGAAGTCCTGCCTGAGGACTGTAAGTACTACAGTGTACTAGAGTTCAGCAGGGAAACCCCTTTTTCCAGTTAGGGCAGTTAAAAGTTAAATATCTTCAGTGGTAGAATTAAACATACATTTTAGTTTCCATTTTATGTTCATACTTCAACTCCACCACATTTCAGAGGGAAACATTCTGCTTTTTACTACATTTATTTGACAGCTTTAGTTACTTGTTTTATTATGATTTTACTTATAAAATGCAACACATTGTTAAAAATTAAACCAGTGTTTCCCAGAGACAATTCCCCTCTAAACTTGTTACATGGTTCCATTTAAACAAATATATGAAGCCCAAAGAGACAATATTTCACAAAAAAAGTAATACATAAATACAAATTTGTGGAGCAGAACTTTGTTTTTCTTCTTTCCTTCCCCTTTAATCATCTCACAACCCCTCAGATTTAACTTGTGACCCTTTTGAGGTTCCTCTGTTTTGGGAACCACTGGACTCAACTACATCAGTCACAAACCCATTTTTAGGCTTTTGATACTTATGGTACATTTAACTGCTACTTCTTATTTTTCTTAAGTATTTTTACATTGTGTACTTTTTTTTATTTTTGCTTTTCCCTCACATCATACCCATCTTCCCCCCCAACAACCCACCAGGCCTCCCGAGGTCTCGTTCTCAGACTTGCCTCCCAGAGCTGCTGAGGTTTCTGGGGCAGAACGTCCACGCCAGGAAAAACAAGAACGTGGACATCCTCTGGCAGGCGGCCGAGGTGACGTTTCACACTGGATAGAATTTAATATTATTTCTCTTTAAAACAAAAAAACATCAGCTAATGAGCACAGTCACCTATGGTGTGTGCTATATATAATACAGGTAGAAATCTTAATGTGATAAAATTATAGAGATATATAACAGGCTGGTAGGTTTGATAACCACCAACGGGACATAGTCTGCTTACAGCTGAGGTTATTTTAAAACTACAGACTATCCCTGTTTCCCAGTAGCTTAAATATTTCTTCCCTCTCCGTTTCAGATCTGTCGCCGGCTGAACGGAGTTCGTTTCACCAGCTGCAAAAGCGCCAAGGACCGCACGGCCATGTCGGTGACCCTGGAGCAGTGCCTGATCCTGCAGCACGAGCACGGCATGGCACCGCAGGTCTTCACGCAGGCCCTCGACTGTATGCGCAGGTAAGACGCCCTCGCTGTGCCTGAAAGGACAAAAAAAGCAGACCTGGGCAAAAAAACCAACAAATTCCAGCTTTGCTTTATCAGATTGGAAACTTACAGATGCATATTTGTTTCTCTTGAACCTGCCAAAGGTCCTTTACAGGTTGAACAAATCCACTGACTCTTTGCAATAAAAAGAATAATTAAAAGTGATATAAAATCACTAATTTATTTAGTGTGAGGTAAAAAAGGCTCTTTAAACATGTAGGATGCCAAATTATTACTTTATTATACACTGTGTGTATCAGCTTAATGTGGAGAAAAGTCTTTAAAAAGGTCAGAGGGAAACAAATGTGTGGAAAAGGATGTTTTTTTGCCCATGTGTGATTTTGAAAAAACTATTGCCTGCTTTCAAACTGGCCTAGCGTTGCTGGTCCACCTTAAAGGGGATACTTGAATATTTTGAAATTCAGTTGGTTGCTTTCTTTGCCAGACTCTTGTCAAAAAGGTTTGACAACATTTTGTTGCTCCTCTTTTGGAGACTCCAATGTGACAAGGGTCTGGAGAAGAGAGTTACCTAACTGTTATTCAAATGAGAGGATCCTCCTTCGGTCGTGTGTTTTGGTTGCTTGTTGGTCCGTCTGTACGTCTTCCTGTGTCTGAGTCTGTTCCGTCTGTACGTCCGTCTGTCCATCACTGTCGTGTCTTTCCTTTTCTAAAGCTACACAACGCTGTTTCAGTCTGAGTTGCCAACAGAGTGTTTTTTTTTTTTTTTTTTTATTTGATTTATCGAAGCACTTGACATTCTGTCGTCACCTTTTCTTTTCCTTCATCCCTGCTTTATTTTTTCTTTCCCTTGTTCATTTCCACAATATGTCCGAGTCCGCCTGTTAAGAAGTTATGAAGAAAGATTTAGTGAATTGCTGCCTTTTTATTTTAAAAGGTCGGTGCCCCCAAATTACAAAACATATTCGCCCCTTTACCTCTTATGGTGAGATTTTGTCAGTCCAGTTTAGTCTTTATTGTTTTTCTGCATGGGAATTTGGCCTGCAGCATGCCAAAAACATCCATACAAAAGCAGACACATCCTTCAGTTTAACAGCTTAAACAGAAATATAATAGAAAAATATTCAAATAGAAAAGAAGAAAACATAACAGAGTCTTTTTGGTAACTTTGCCCAAGTGTTCAAAGCGTTTCTTTTATGTTGCCACTAAGGAAACACACTGATCGCAAGCATGTGAAAGCAACACATTTCCAGAAAGCACGTCATTTAAAATGCTTTCCAAAACATGTTTGATACAATTTTCTGGTCTAAAAAAAGACATTTTGTACCAAAAACAACAGAACCGACACCATAAAAGACAGCAGACGGATACATTAAGGTGTACTGGGATTTATATCTCCCCGATAGAGTTTTATTGATTTTGGTCTACAATGTTGCAGCTTCCTGCAAATGTCGATTTTGTTCTAGAGGGCGGAAACCGTCCTCTGCAGCTCTCGGAAACAGAACATAAGTTTATCCTCGAGTGTTTGTACCTTTTTTTTGTGTCAAAGAAAGTTTTGTGTTCTCAGTTTTTATGTGACTTTATGTTGTAAATATTCTGTTGTAAGAAGATGTAATCACACCTGTCTCGTTTGTACTCAATAAAGTTGCACTCCCACACACGATACTCGCATGATACGACATCTCTTCACCTTTTCCTCCCCTTCTTTTTCCTCTCCTCACATCTCTCCCTTTTTTCCTCCCCCTCTTTCTGCCTCATCAGCCGACGAGCATGAAATTAGCTTCTGGATCATTTTTGACAGTTTGATTTATTTCAGTTTGGAACGGATTTGAGCTGTGATGCATGTTTGGAAAAAGCTTGAGGAAAGTGTAACGCTTGCCCCCGAATTCTCCCTTCATTATCATTTTCCCCTCTTATCCACACATCAGTTGAAAATGAATGTGAACGGACAACACACCCTTCAAATTGTAACATTTTGAAGTTAAGCCTGCACCAGTTTACTCACTGCATGTGAATTTTGTTAGTATTTCTCAAGTGCTCCTACCAGCTTTCTCGTTAGTTCGCAGACAGATTTTTTTTTTGCAAATGACTTCAAAATTAGACTTAAAGGGTGTTTTTCCACTGTGCATTCGTGCTGGTTTTCCTCCATTTTTCCCTCCATTCCTTCCTCCTCCTTCGCCCCATGTCTCAGAATATATAAACATGGAGAGCCATTGCTGTATTTTCTTATCTTCTTTCCCTTTCTGAAAAACGTCTTTCTTAATTTTCTCTTTTTTCTCTTTCTCCTTTTCCTCTTCCTCTGTTTCCCGTTTGTTTGACATTTTTTTGCGGGATTGTTTTTTTTTTATTCTTTCTGGTCTGTTTGTGATTCACTTCCATTTGTTGTCACTACCATATGATTTTTATTACTTTCATTATTTTGATGTCTCCCCGTGGAAACCGCTATCTGTCATCGTGGCTGTGCCTTCTTTCACCGGTGTCACCTGTTAATTTGCCATTTCACCTCTGTGCATGCCATCTGTTTGTTTTGGCTTTGTTTGCGACACACACTGGCCTCTTCCTTCCCTTCCTTCCCCGCTTCCTCCTTGCAATCTTTTATTTTCTTTCTTATTTCCTCCTAACACTCCCCTTCCTCCTCCATCTCTATTCTCCCTAATTGCCCTTATACTTTTTCTTCATCTCTTTCCTTTCTCCTCTTTTATTTCCTCCCTTCCCTTTGTTCTTTTTTCTTCCTTTTCAACCACTCCTCCACCTACCTCCAACCTTTTTTTGCTGCTCCACACCTCCTCCTCCTCCTCCTCCTCCTCCTCCTCCCACCTCCCGTGACTCGGCAGTATTGGGACGAGGGAGGGGGTGATCCAGAAGAACCTGAGCGGCTTGCTGCCGGTGCGTGACTTCCGGCTGGACCCCAGCCTCCTGTACTCGCTGCCCCTGCTGGCCCTCAGCCCCAACCTCCTGGTGGTGTGGATCTTCCTCAGCGTGGCCTATTTCCTGGCCAAACTCCGCTGCAGCTGAGCGGCCAGCGTGCAGCTCTCTGCCAGGAGCCACAGTGCACAACGTCCTTCGTTTGTGAGGAGGAGTGGGAATACTCCACACGGACTCCTGAGGGTGTTTCTGAAACTGTGCCACTGTCCTGTGAGTGTGTATGTACACACTGCCCCACCCTGACTAAGGGCTTACCACAACCGATGCCCCATTTATCAAGTGCCAAGCCCTGCCCTCTTTTTTTTGGTTTATGGACGATGTTTCCAGCTTTGAAAAACTGCACATGGTTAGCCTGGGAAAGTGTCGTAAACATACAGTTATCTTGTCTCAATACTGATATGATGATTTACTTCACACTAAGCTTGGCTAAATCTAAAAACTTATGTGTGTTATGTTTTCCGGTCATTTTCTTAAAGATCTCTGTGCACACAGAAACTTAATTGTAAAAAACTAAATCTCTTCTTTTTCATCGTTTTCTGCTCCACAAACAACAAAACTGCATCACAACCAACACGTAGTCAGTGGTGGGACAGAGTCTGATTACTCTGCTGGGTCTCAGATGGGTTTTTCTGTTTCTGTTGTCAACCAATCAAACAAGTCTTATAAGACTTAGAACAATAAATACAGGTTAAGGTTGTAGTCCTTAAGATTTCAGTCCTGGTTGAGTCAGCGACAACCACGGACACCACTCGCAGTGACAGATATATTGGGTTTCCTGTGACTGCTTCACAATAAAAGCTACCCCACGTTGCTGCTTCACACTTTTAATGTGAAAAGATTTTTTTTAATTAAGCTGGCTTAGTGTGAACTTTTCACGTCAGTAATGTTCAGATATAAAACATTGTGGTCAGCTAACTGCTGTATTACAAATGTTCAAACCCAGACACAGAAACCGTTCTGGATGAGTGTAACTACTTACAGGATGAATAAGAATAATGAGCAGACTCTCGAGCAGCATTCACATTTTAAGTGGATAGCGCCCTCTAATGACCCTTTATCATCTGTGTGGCTGCTCTGTGTTAATCTTCATTGTTGTAACACAACACATAGAAAATACAAAGTGACAGTTTGTATGTTTGTGACGCACAGGCCAGAAATGACACCACATATATATATATATATATATATTATATACAAGTCTTGCTTTCACTGAAGTGTTCCTGTTGATCGTAGCCATTATAAAGGAAAGTGAGTTCTAATTTAAGCTTTGCACAAACCAGCTAGCTTGTTGCATTCACCATTGTCTTCCATGTGCTTTTGCACCTTACAAGCTAAAGCGGAGGAAACTCTTTATTTACGCTCACTTTGGCTTATATATATTTTTTCAGGCAGTATTTTCTCTTTTTTATTTGTCTTCCTGCTCTCCTAGACAGTCGAAGGAGGTTTTTGTTCAGCATGTGCACTTTCCAGCAGATCTGGGTCAGTTATTATCACTGATTCTGTTTACAACATACCTATTTTGACTCAAATTCCCCAACCTTTAGCCTTTTATTGGGATATTTTAACCAACAGTACCGGGGTTAAGAATGACAATCACTTTCTTTTTACCCATACCTCAGAATAGCAGATAAATTGAGGCTAAATTGAAGTGTCTGAAAACTTTAATAACCTTGTTTTCTCAGACGTACATGAACTGAACTCAAGTCAACACTTCCACCAGACTAAGATGATTATACCAGCTCCAATTCAATCAGAACTGTGCTGCATGAACAGCATTTCTTGCCTTTAACACTCCCTACTCATTTAGCCGAAAGTATTTTTAAATACCATGCATTCCTTGTATGAGCAAACAAACAGACCAGCGCTCAGGGATCAGCCCCCCCCGTGAAAACATGCATGACTTGTTTCCTAATCAGTAGGAGCTGTTTGATTGCCGGCCAGTATGTGCCATTTCCTGTGTAGCAAGTTGTAGCAGAAACAGGCAGCTGAAAACAACGTTATCCATCAATCCCTGCATGTTATGTAAGAAAAATGATATTTGACCTCGTCATGGGAAGGCAGCAAGAAAAAAGGGAAAACAATCCTCCAACTGAAGATAAAGTTCCCGTAATAAATAAAAAAGTGTAATAGAGCAAACAAGTAGAGACAGTTAAATGACCTGATAATAAATTCTTAAATTCCTCTTTTTCTTGAAAGGCCCTAAATCCATGATTAGTCCTGTGAGGACTGTGTGGGCTCGTACAGGTCTGCTCAACCAGAAGTAAAAACTCAGGTGTGGGTGTTGCTGCAAATTGCTTCAAAACCGGTAAAAGAAATATATATGAACAAAGATTCATCTGAATTCTGTGGAGCCTGCAGTCAGAATAAATATAGACATTTATGTTTACATTTAATTAGTCATTAACACATTTATGAATTTAAAAAAAACTACTATGTAATAATTCATTTTACATTATTAACTCACAATGAAATAAATAATGAAGTTAATTTATTTAATTCACAAAAACATGACATAACTCAAAGAGCCAGATGTTTCTCCCCGGCGTTGGTGGTCCAGTTCACCATTGTTTTAATTCAATTTTAATTTGAACTCCCTTTGATTTAAAGTCGTGAATGCAACTAAGAACCAATCCAGTGGCGTATTCCAGGCTTCATAGCATCCACACAGTGTTGTTAAAGCCAGCTCTTATTACAGCACCTGCAGCATAATGACGTCCAAAAACATTTTCCATTTCCAGCTCTGTTAGTAGAGAATAATTCATGTGACTCACTCAAGTTTAAAGGTTACCTGTGGAGCCCTTTTCCACATTTCCCCTGAAAACACATTATTTCTAACCTTGAGCTGCCCTGGCCTGGCTGAGGTGTTATTTATGGGTTCAGTTCATTTGTAAAAGCAGTGACATGTTTGATGTAGTCACTGTTTTAATACTTTTTCACTCCCTGAGATTGAGCTTCTGCCTTCACCTGCCCCAGAGGCAGTAGCAGCCAGTGATGGCACTTCTTTAAATTGGTCCCCATGTGGCGCGTCAGATACAGTCAGCCAGTGGTTCGACCCACATCTGCTCCTGAAGCTTCTCATGCCGAGTGCAGTGGAGACGAGCTCCGTCTCGCCAGCTGACACCGTTGAATCTTTTGTATTTTTAAGGACGCAGTTTCTAATTGGGTCACGTTGGAATGTATGATTGCAGGATATTCAGGGGAAATGTGATTGATTATGCAGTGTAGTGTCGTCTGTTCTACACCCTTTTAGAGCATTTATATGTTTACCATAAACTGGTACAGATTGCAGCTAAAACAGTTAAAATTAGCTTTATAGAGTGGAGACGTGTCGAGTCGAGGTGATGAGTTTACTTTGTTCGTAGTTAAGGTGAATGAATGAAAGGAATGTATCCATGCTTGTGCCAAATGCTCCAGTCAGGTTTATGTCAGGTGAATTCAGGTTTGTAGGATCTGTGTTTGCAAAGAGATTAAGCCAGAAAAGATGTGACGTCTTTCTCTGAATATAGTCCACTTCTATGTTAGATTATTTAGTTATTAGTCTTGTGAATACGCTTTACTAACCTGCAACTATTATTTTTTTATGATTGATCTTCCGACTGTTTTCTCAAGTGATGAATTTGTCAAAAAAAAAACATCAGTAAATTTGCACTAATTGTTGATTAATTTACGGTTGTGACTAACAACTCAAAACAAATTGTTTTCAAGATGCTTTTGCTTACAAATCATGCACTTATCATAGAGTTTGCTAGAGAGCATGTGTTATATATTTTATTTTTTACATATTTCTGAATCAGCTGCATTATTTTTTAACTAAATGGTCATATGTGGCAGTTTAGGAAATATAAGAAATCCTTCCTTGGAGTAAAAAACAAGAGTTTTCAGCTTCCTTTGCAGATTGAAAACTTTGCATTTAATAAATCGATTTCTTAGCCTGTGAAACTAAACGAAAGCATCAGTCACCTCCTCGGAGTTTGGAGGCTCCGTCTCATTAAGATCGACCCAGTATGGAACTGGATCAGACCAGAATAGCCTCCTTTGGGAGTGTAACATGCTCTCGTGACCCCTAAACAGTCAAACACACACACTACAGTATAATGATCAGACATACAGTAACGTCTCAGTATTCTTAAATGAGTTTGTATTTAGAAACGTATTGTGAATATTGACATTTACACCTCAAACACTTGAGTGCTGCTACACAAGACTTCCTGAAAAACAGTTGAAAATAGAGTAATTATTAATTATTGGATGCTCTTATTGAAAAAGGAAGGTATTCGCTTTATCGCCAAAAGTTAGATGGGAAAAAAATTGGTGCCCACATGTGCTGAAAGGCAGCTTTTATTATTCATGGAGAGAGAAAAGTTTCCTGTTTACTGTCTTTAGTTAAACTGACAAGTTAATTGGCTCCTAGCTCGCTGGTTCCTCCCAGGCGGCTGTTGTACAGACGTGAGAGTGGCATCGATCAAGAAAGTGCCCCAAATTCCTCCTTTAAGTTATTATTCACTACTTATGTCAGTTTAGAACTACCTCTGTGAGACAGAATTAAGTTATATGTTAACTTAAAGTTTATTTAATATATATATATATTTATTAAAAATGACACCTAATGTGATTATATGATCAATGAGCAGCAGGGATGTGAGGGAACATCAATTATTTTATGTACAATGATTAAAATAAATGAAAATCTGAAAAATAAAAAATAATATTTTCAATTACTAACACACTTAATCATTAATTCCCCATACTTATATGTGTAATAACAGTAAAGTGCTTCCTAAAACTATGAATTAAAAACTCATATCATTGACCTTTAAAAGAGAAACATCTCAATCTCTTTTTCTTTGTTTCTTTCCTTTTGTTTTTGTTATTCTGAGATCAGAGAATATATTTATATTGTACATAAATTGTATTTAAAGATGCTTGTAATGCCTAAATGCTAACGTTTGCTATTGTCTTACGTTATTCCAAAGCAGAGTATAAAGAATAATCTATACAATGTGATTATTATGCTTGTGCCATAACTGTCATGCTGTCGTCACTTTACACCATAGCTCAATATGTCCGTGTGATATTGTTGTAATATGCAGATTTATATGTTTTTGTTCATCCTGACTGTTAATTGTTTTACTTTAATCTCTTCTCGTGCTTAAACTGTTGACATAATAACTACTGGCAGATACTTTTAACCCTCCGAGCCCTCCTGTTAACAATAGATATGATATTATGTGAACAGGTTGTTTGTTAATGGTCACGTTTAACATGTTAATTGAGAATAATTGTGTCACTGGGATCATAATTACCTCCTGCAAAGTGTTATTGTGTTAAAAGGAAGTTCTGGAGAGACGGTTATCTGTAGTGCTGACAACACAGTGGATTTTTGGGGTCAATATTCAATTTTTAGTCAAAATTTTAAAATTTTAGATTCATTTTTTCAATTTTGTTTTGTACAGAAAGTGTATAGGAAAGGTTATTTATAATAATAATAATATTTTTTAGTATTTAATTCTAAAATCTGACAAAGATCTCGACTCATATTGGTTTAGTGCTTCTTGGTGTTACAGTAACACCTCCTCAGACAGATCCCAGGTCAGCAGACAACAGAGAATCTGTGACGTTGAACTGTCTTTTGTTTCTCTTCCACATTTGGCAATCAGTGCTTTTCCTCAGCAGCAGTTAAATATCCAAGAGCTTTAGCCTTGCTGCGCCCCATGTTGCTCTAAATGTACCACAAACCCAAGAAAACCTCCAGTCAGTGTGTCCCTGAACGCCACACTCCTGCTGTAATAAACATCTTCTGCACCCACCTGCAGAACATAAACGGACTCCGGTGGTACTTTGTGGTCTTTAATGTCCTTTAATGTCCTTTTTTATTCTTTTTTTTTTTCCCTCAGCTTACTTTATCTGTGCTTTCCCTCAGCTTTTCTTCCATGTGTGTGTGTGCGTGCGTGCGCGTGTGCGTGTGTCTTTTTCCAGTGTTGTGTTCCTCATTCAGTTTGAAACAGTTTGAGTAAGTCTTTACTGACCTCTACTGTCAATCGGTTGCAATTACAACAACAAGTTCTAGTTATTAACTTATAACAGTGGGTTTTTATTATTTAACTTTATGGATTATTGAATCTATCATTCATTGATTGTTGATCAGATCAACTCCCTCAACCCCCAGCAGACTTTTATGTTAAGGAACTATTTAAAAAGCATCATTCACAACCATCATTCCTATTTCTTTGCTCTCATTCTGTCTGTGAACCCCCTCCCTTCCTCCCTCCCTCCCCCGTTCTGTCTCCCCAGCGAGGGCTGCCGACGAGAAAACACTGTGAAGAACGTTGGATGCCGAAAGTACGCGTTTAACTCGCTGCAACTCAAAGCCTTCCCCAAACACTACCGACCGCCTGACGGCACTTACGGGAAAGTGGAGACCTGATTGGACCGCAGAGATCTCTGGGTTGTTACGAGATATCGATGGACTGTACGTCGGCTGTGATCAGACTGGGTACAATCAAAATACTGTGTTCAGAAACTGTTTAATTCGACCTTCATGTCTCCTGGTTACTGTTTGAGACGTTTTAGATGAGCTTTATTTGGAGGTATACTCAGTGATTCAGTGTCACACTAATAAACAGTTGCACCTTCCTGAAACCTATAACTGTTTTTACGTACTATATTAGTTGCTGATGCTATATAACGCATAACACGCTGAATACGAGATTGTCAAGGTTTTTATTTCTTATTATGTACATGAACAGCACAGCCTCATCCCTGATCAAGCACTGATATAATCAATGTCGACCATACAAACATTTATATTTATATTCTACACAATGGGCTCCCTGCATTCAAAGGATAAGGTTTGTGTTATTCTATATTTGAACTATTAACAAATCTCATGAAAAGACTAAAAACAAGGCGGAAATCTTTAAAAGCCGATCACAAATATGTCATTTCATTTTTCTAAGAACAGCAATTTGTGTGGGGACTATTTTCAGCGGCGGATTAATCTGCATTTGGTGCTTTTGGTCACGCAGTGCGACAGTGGCTCATCGGTCTGCTTTATTTTTTTTGTCTGTATGTTTTCTAGGAACTGTAAAGGGTTCGATATGTGTGAAACAACAAATATATAAAAGCAAATGTCTTTTATTCTCAGAGGCCACATTTAAAGTAGCTGAACTTCCTCCTGACTGTATCCCACTTCCCAGAAAACAGTTCACCACACTGGACTGTCCCTTTTTATAGATGGTGATAAATGAAACCCCCACAAGCAGGACAGGGTCTGTCCCAGGCTCTAGTCCCGTCTGTATTAATATGCCAAAACACCAAAGTCACACAAGACAAACTAACTAATGGAGACGGCGGCAGACCAGCAACTGTCACTGTTTAGAGAGCTCATGGATGGATCCAACATGACAATCGCCATTCCTAGTTTTTTGTCACTGTCCTTTGTATTATTATTGTTATTATTATTATTATTACAAAAACAAAATGTATCACCCTCAGCGTGTAAAGGCCTTAAAAGGTGGATAAAACTGGAGAGAAAAGTCAGAATAATGTCAAAATATTCTTTAAAAGCATCAAGAACAAGCTGCCAAATATGAAGAAAAAGGATCAAATAAACTAGATTGAGCGTCAGCACGGAGAAAGACGTAAATAGAAACTGTATAAAAGTAAATATCTTCAGTAGCTGAACATCTTTATTCCACATTTTCTTTCTATGCACTCACTGTTTATGATTGACACCACTCTGCATCGCACTGCCAACTGTATGGACTACATTAAAAACATTTCTCATTCAAATCTGAAGCTGAACCAAATTTAGAAATATGAATTTCTACTTGAGGACTCCTTCGTTGAGGACAAAGGGGGACATTTCTTTGTATTTTCTCACATATTTATTTTCCTCACACACCCCCAGTGACCTGTCTGTACCACCAGGGGGAGCCACTGCTCTTCACTCCATCATTATGTGACTTTAATGTGAACCACACTGTCAGACTCACTGCTGGTGGCAGTCCTGCTGCAGCTGTGTCGTATATATGTTTGGCATTTTATTTGAGATATTCTTGAGAACATCTGTGAAGGTTTGAATGTTGCTGTACATTGTAACTTGAAAATACAAAGCTGAAATACACATAAACTGGGTTTTTGTTTGTTTTTTTGTTTTGAAAAGAGAGGTTTATCAAATCAATACCAAACATTGATTAATTAATAGAGTTTAACAGTGATTACTGAATCATGATCAGTGGCGTAGCTGACTGTCTTTGTTGTCTTTTTTCTGTGGGATAATGTAATCTTTCAACAATAAATAAACATGTCGAAAATAAAGTGAAGAAAAAAAGCATTTGGGCAGAAGAGCTGCTCCTTTTAATTATGATTTAATTTTTTTATTCATGATAAAAAATCAGCAATTAATTAAATAATCAACCAAAAAGAGAGGATGCAGTAAGGCTGTGTAACCACTGGAGGGCGCTACATAAAAAAAAAAAGTGCAAGACAGAAAGACCTTCAGACATAAAGTGTCTCTTTATAAATCAAAATGATCAGATACTAAGTCATGATTTGGCTTCGTGTGTCTGAATGGAGTTTAAAATGGGAGTACTATGAGGGTTTAGTCTTAATACTGTAGGGCAACAAAGATTTAAGGAATACTTCACCCAAAATGCACAATTATGTGGTTGTCTCCCCCCTCTGTGGCCCAGTATTGATTCTTCTGTGGCTAATGTCCACTTCATTATGATCTTTAACTCCCTGAGGTGTTCCGGGTCTGAAGCCAACCTGGAAGTGTCTTAAACCCGCATGTTGTTGATTGAATTAACGCAGGTTACTGTAGTAACTGTAGTCTCTGAGACAGTGCTAATGTGATGTTATGCATGCAACTACCACACACACACACACACACACATACACACACACACTCTTTCTCTATATAGTGTATTTTCCTCTAATTGCTTTTTTTATCTCATTAATAAATGTTTGTGTTTATACATGCTGGCCTATTTAAGAGTGAGTGATACCAGCCTCTTCTATGCAGAACTCCAAAGCTCCCACTTTAACTATTAATAGTGGTTATTAATTTGATTATTAATCTGATTTCTAAATTAGTGGTTTTTTAATGAGATTGATCAATCAATTATCGGCTATTGTTTCCCTTATCTAAGGGTGTTCCCCTGAGGATCTTTAATATTAATTAAAGTCATTTTTTCTAGTATCCTTTTGATAATTAATAAACTTTTATAGCCAAAATGAATTGATTGCACCAATTTTAAACGATTAGGTTGCTATGGAGAGAATTTTGTTCCTTTATTATTCAATCAAATAGAATAGATTTGAAACCAAAAAAGAGATTTGAGAGCAAAAAAGAGTAAGTGGCAATCAAAACATTTTTTTTTTTTTGAGATCGAAACAGAACAGGTTGCAATTGAAAAAAAAATATCACAGAGAGAAGAGTTTCTATTGGTTGGTTTGACCTGGCTACGTCTTACACCCACTTCTCCCTGTGCTGTGCTGCTTGGAGGTAAGCCTGTTGCTCTTGAAACGTTTCCCATAAGTAATGAATTGCGCTATATATCGTTGGCTACAGCCTGCCGTACATTCACAACAACAACAACAACAACACAAGTAATGTATTATAATGCCCTGCTGCTGCAAGCACACTGATCAGCAGCAACACGGTTGTCTCTGCTGGTCACGGCCTGAGCAGAGTAGCCTAATGAGGGGAGGCGTATACAATGTAGGGCTGTGATTGAAACATACAGCTGTTCTAATGTCAACAAACACACATGGCGAATAATTACAATCACAGGACATGTCTTTTGGTCTGATTATACAGATCAGTGGGGCTGAAATTTGCGTTTCTCTTCCACAGCCTACACATTGTACATCTCTGAGGTCAGAAGCATCATTCAGCTGCTCCTGTATAGACCAGGAATGCTGGTTAGAAATATGTGTGTGAATTTGTTCAGTTATTCGCCACGTGTGTTTGTTGACATTAGAACAGCTGTGGCGAGAACTTGCAAGCATAGAGGAGTGATTTATAAGCAAAATGGTCGTATATGTTTTTACTTACAAACATAAGTTTTGATCGAAGTTGAAGAAACCTGTTCTGTTTCGATCTCAAAAAAAAATGTTTTGATTGCCACTTACTCTTTTTTGCTCTCAAATCTCTTTTTTGGTTTCAAATCTATTGTATTTGATTGAATAATAAAGGAACTAAATTCTCTCCATAGGTTCCTTTATGGAGGTAGATTTGTTTCGCAGCAACAGACAATAAGGCCCAATAAGGCAAAAATATAAAAACAACAAACAACTCAGACATGATAGGATGAAGATAAGATAAATAATAAGATAAAAATCAGGACTCACAAAGAGCGAACAACAGAAAAACAACACCAGAATGAATGTAAACAAGACAAACTGCTGTTGCTGACATGTTGCATGGCTGTTCTGATGCAATGCTCTCTGTTAGTAAGAGGAAGTAAGAGTCACACGCTCAGTAGGTCATGTAATCTCTTTGTAATTGATTAGTTACCAGGAAATATAATTTCTAAAGAAAATAACTGGAGGCCGGTTCACTGTGGCTGTTCCCACCACAATCATCATCATTTCAATTTAAAACTTTCTCACTTGTCCTGTATGAAAACAGTCGGGCTGATGTTCTTCTGGGACAACAGAGGTGTCTTATGAAGTCACATGAAAAAACCTGAACAAATTGTGTGAATGTCACCCCTCACACATCACAACAAACACGCCCCCCTACAATGAACCATTGCTGTGTTGTGAACAGGCTTATATTGTGCAGAAGGAAGCTCTAGCAGACAGTCCACAGACGCTTTCGCCAGCATGAACATGATTTTCTTCATCGGCCAAGTCGTTGGCATCGTCTCCATTTCTGCCTTCCTGCTCTTCCTCTTCGCCAAGCTGGTTTCCCGCCATCGCAGCAGCCATGTGCAGGACGGTCAAGGCTACGCTGTGCTGATAACCGGCTGTGACAGCGGCTTCGGGCATCAGCTGGCTCAGTGTCTGGACCGCATTGGGTTTGTGGTCTTTGCCGGGTGTCTGTATCCACAAGGAGCCGGTGCCCAGAGCCTGGCCAGACAGAGCTCCAGTAATCTGAAAATCCTCAAGCTGGACGTCACCAGTGATGAAGAGGTGCAGCAGGCGAGGAAGACGGTCCAGGAGGACCTGCCAGAGAAAGGTGAGAGTTTAGCACACTGTAAAAAATGACCCAGTTTCTCTTGTTCAGCTTGTGTATGGAAGATCAATTCAAGCTTAATATTAAATCATGAGATGGTACTATCTCATGATTTTAATTTACCAAGTATATATTTTATTATCATTATTAAACTTTAAAAAGTCAATAATTTCAGGAAAGATTAGATAGAATAAGTACTTTTCATTCTTTTCCTTTTTTTTTTTTTTTGGTAGAAATGTGCTTCCATAAATAAATATCCTAATAAATGTCCTAAATTTGACATAATAGACAAAATTTTGACTCAAAACTAAGACTAAATAAGCGTAAATTAGAACGTATTTGTTTGCAGTTTTTCCTTTCATACAGCGTCTGTAGAGATTGATGTCGTGCAGTTTGTGTCCTGAAGCTTTTTTGGAGATGTAGATTAAATGATTTCATCATGGTTGCACATCTACTTGCACACATCTTCTCTTTTCTGAACAATAACTTCTTGTAACCCTTCTTACTTCCTCAGGCCTGTGGGCAGTTGTGAACAACGCGGGAATCTCAGACTGGGCCGAGATCGAATGGAGCACCATTGAAGATTTCCACCACATGGTCGACATCAACCTGTTCGGCTCCATCAGGACCACCATCGCATTCCTGCCTCTGGTTCGTGCCGCCAAAGGTCAGCTCAAAATGCAGCCACATTTCACTGTCGCCTCGCCTTCTCACTGTGGAGACATCGCGGGTAAATTGTTGTTTTTATGCTTCCTGGCTGCCACAGGTCGGATGATTTACACCTCAAGCATCTTTTCCTTCTTCAACTGCCTGAACATGGGCGCGTACAGTGTGTCAAAGAGAGGCCTGGAGGCGTTTGCGGATTGCCTGAGAGTTGAAATGGCCAGTTTTGGTGTGAAGGTACAGTAAACACACAAATCTTGTGACGCTCCGATGCATGGGGAGAACTCTGTGGTCATAAAATAAATAACGCCTCTGGGCAAATAGGAAGTAAAACTAATTTGTCAGGCTTATTTTTCCATTTGATTGCATTCATTTAGTGTAAAACCAACGTGACACTGTCAGTACGTCACGCTCTTCTTCATGTCAGTCCCACGCCCACAGTGGGTCTTTGTTAGCCAGGAAACTGTTGATTTTAACCTCTCGACATTCACTTATTGGCTTTCTTGCAGAGAGTTAGATGAGAAAATTTACCTCATGTATGGTACGGTAAGTGGGTTAGTTAGTTAGAATGGAAACGGGGGAAACAAATAGCCTGGATCGCTCCAAAGGTAACAGACTTTAGCTTTTGTACTTTTTTTTTACAAAAGTTTGTTTAAACAAACAAGATATACGACCTCTTTAGTATTTAGCTCAACATTTTATATGTATAGAAGCTTATTTCTGCCAAAAACAGAAAAAAATCAACTAATTGTGAGGATTGACGGTAATTCAAAGTTTGATATTACGCAAGAAATATCTCAAAATTAAATAAAAATGTATTATTTTAAAAGTAGATTTTGATTCTCAATCTCTTGTTTTGAGCTTTAAAACATATTGAAGGTAATTTCTACTAAATAAAAAAAAATCTGATTAATCCTTTTTGAGTTCTTCAAAAACATACTTTAATTTTTAATTTACAATCTCTAAATTTAGATTTTAAACTCAAAATCATAGGATAGTTTTAAGGTATCTCTTAATTCAAAAAGCTTAAATTTTGACTGATTTTGAGAATGCTAACCGGCCATTAGAGCGAATAAAAGTGGCAAAACTATTTCTGTAAAAAGTATGTAAAAGTTTGAGACTAATTAAATCTGTGACTCAATTCTAGGTCAGCATCATCCAGCCGGGGAACTTCGGACAAGCCACCAACATCCTGAAGATGAAAACAAGTTTAGATGTTTGGGAGAAATTGGACGACGAACGCAAGCAAGCGTTCAACCAGCAGTACATTGAGCTGGCCATCGAGTACTTCACGTCAACCTGCAGGGCGGGATTCAAGAACGCCGACCTGGTCATCGGTGCGATGGTGCACGCCATCACGTCGACTCGGCCTAAATACAGATACCTGCTGGTCTCTGCGATGGACAGGGTCTTCTTCCAGCTCTTCCCTTTCCTCCCCACCGCCCTCACTGACGCTGTGTTTTCTCTCAGCTCCATGTACGCTACAAGGAAAGAAATGCTCTACGCCAAATAGGAATTTTGTAACCTGCCGAAGAATAAACTATTTTGTAAAAGACCTTTCAACTGAACAATATATATAATGCTTATAACAATAGTATAATGATGCTTTCATGAGTCTTGTTCATTCTACATTGTTTGTTACTATAAAAGTTTGTTATCATGAATCATCTTTTGTTTGTTTACTGTTTTTTTCCTCGAAAAATAAAGTGCATATTTATATAAACACACATCTGGGTTTGAACACTGTATGTTTGATAGTGTACGTACATTTTTTTTAATTTATTGTATCCTCCTGTGTCAGAAAATGTTCCCAAAAATAATAACAAATAAAAATATAAAATGACGACACACAAAGAAAACAACAAAGCAAACATAAACAGGTAAAAGGATAACTTTTTAATAAATAGACCAGTTTTAATATAAATAAAATAACAAAATTATGTATTATTTGTAAGGCAAATTTGATCTTGAAATTGAACAATATAGGAACTGTTACCAGTTTAAACTATACTTAAATACGTAAACATTTACAAAATAAATAAAACCTAATCCAACTACAAAATAATACACATATATTTTTATATCTATATGGACGGAAGAACACGTGTTTATTTCCTTTAAGTGCATTGGGACAACACAAAAAAGCAGAAGAAAAAAGCCAAATTTGACATAATTTTACACAAAACTCAAAAAATCGACTGGACAAAATCATTTGCACCCTATTTAAACTCTGGGTAAATAATTTCATTTCAAGCATGTGATCTTTGTTTAAACTCACCTGTGGTAAGTAACAGGTGCTGGCAATATAGAAATCGAAACTGAAGCCAGTTAGAGTTTATAAAAGTTGAATCAACCTTTGTGTTGTGTGCCTGTGTGTGCCACACCAAGCATGGAGAAGAGAAAGAAGAGCCGAGAATTGTCTGAGGACTTAAGAAGCAAAATTGTGGAAAAATATCAACAATCTCAAGGTTACAAGTCAATCTCCAGAGATCTTAAAGTTCCTTTGTCAACTGTGCGCAATACAATCAAGACTTTTATAACCCATGGAACTGTGGCAAATCTCCCTGGACGTGGACGGAAAAGAAAAATTGATGAAAGACTGCAACGCAGGATAGTTCGAATGGTGGATAAACAACCTCAGTCAACTTCCACACAAATTCAGGCTGTCCTGCAGACTCAGGGTGCAACGGTGTCAGCTCGAACCATACGTCGTCATCTGAATGAGATGAAGCTCTATGGTAAAAAGCCAGACTGCTGTTTGCAAGAACATACCTGAGTAAGCCTCAATCTTTCTGGGAGAATGTTTTGTGGACAGATGAGACTAAGGTAGAGCTTTTTAGCAAAGCACGTCATTCTACTGTTTACAGAAAACAGAATGAGGCCTAGAAAAGAACACGGTACCTACAGTCAAATATGGTGGAGGTTCAAAGGTGTTTTGGGGTTGTTTTGCTGCCTCTGGCACTGGGTGCATTGATTGTGTGCAAGGAATCATGAAATCCGGAGACTATCAAAACATTTTGGCCCGTAGAAATGGTGCATTTTGTGGAAAAGTTCCAGGGGTGCCAATACTTTCGTCCATGGCTGTATATATATATGGTCATCATCAGTGCAGGTGGCAGAAATATCTGCTGATTTAAACACAATGAATCACATATACTCCATTTATTATATATACTATTATATATACTAATCATATATATACTGTAACTGATTACAAGCAGTATTATTAATGAAATATAACTGTTTAGTATTGAGTTAACATAAAATAAACGAGACCCTTTGCAGGTAAAGTTTCATATGAGTAGATTCAAATAGAAAATAAAAGGGAATTAAACAAAGATATTGAGTTTATGTAAAAACTTTAAATTGTAGAATTTATAAAATTTTACATATCAATGATACATAATTGAGTACAATCACCCACATTTATCAGAGAATTGATTTTGATATTCAATGCTGTGAATTAAATATAAATATTATTTCTTAGTAATAACAAGCGTGATTAAAACTTTATTTAAAATGTATTTTTGCATTGTTGAACCAAACATTTTGGATTAATATTTACTTAAATGATAAAAGACACAATTATATTGAACAGATTTGACCTGGTACATTATTTAAACTCTACAAGGACCACAGAAACATGTATTACAGTGTATCAATATCTGCTTGAAAAAGCCCCCAAATGACAATATTTTAATTAAAAACATTATTATTGTATCTGAAAGGTAGAAATCAAATGATAGAAATGTGTGCCGTTTAAAAGAGCTGTGATCTGTGAGAGCCATCGTCCATCATGCTATGAAATTAGGATTTTTTTTTCCTGGAAAACAGACTTTACTTCTGATGAACAGCCCCCCGGGGCTATTGTTGGCAGTTGATGAGGCGATAAGTGAAGGCCAAGACTGGGGTAGGATCTGTGTTTCTAAGAAAGGGAAGTAGAAAACTTTTAAAACAAGAAAAACCGCAGATTAAAAGTTACTCTTGTAAGTACAAGGTTAAAGTGTTGCTCAACTCAATACACTCCATTTCCAGCAACAGCACATTAAACTTGTGTAGTCTCTGATTCATAAAGGGACTTCCAAATCCTTAGATATCTTTCTTATAACTTCACTGTCCATATATTAGGAGTTTGGGGCATTAGAATAAGTGTTTTTGAGACATGAATGTTTTTTAAGAAATCAATTCCTCAGTTTGTTTATCCCATAAATCCATGTAACACCCTTTGCCAGTTTACACAGCGAGAGACAAACGGCCTGTTGTAAAATAGTAGTGATTTAGGAGTGTGACAAAACATTATTCCCCGTGAGTTTAAAGAACAATGTCTTCACACAAATAAAACCTGGTTTCCTGTGTGACTGTCAGATTGTCTGTAAGTTGTCCCTTTCACTTTTTAAAAGGGGTCAGTCAAGTTACCCTGAATACGTCTTCTGATGCTCAGCATGTAATAGCGTTGGTTCGAGCTGTATTCACTAATCATCGCAGGATAACATGCTGGTTAAATTCACCTTGCATGGCTCTACTGAGCTGACTGGAGGCTGTGTCACACTGCACTGACACCCCTTTAATGCCTGCACTCAGCCTGGAGCCGTTGAAAACAATAAGTGCGTCTGTTGTCACAAGCATCTTGATGATTTTTTAATTGCCACTTCCACTCACAAGCTCTAAATGATGCATTACTCTATAATCACCTGAAAATAAGAATAGTTGTGTTTTTGTTACCTTAGAATGAGAAGTTTTTATCTACAGATGCTGCTGGAGTCTGCGACGTTGAACCGCCATGTTTCTACAGTAGCCCAGAACAGACCAACCAAACACTGGCTCCATATCAATCACATCTGTATATAAAAAGCTATTCTTTTTTTATTATTTAATGTGTTTTTTTCAATGGAATTACATCATTTTTACCTTTGGTGTCCATTAACGAGAGCATCGACTTCACGAAAAGCCGATATAGATAAATATCCAGGCAGCCAAACGCAAACCTTGAGATGTTATCCCTACTGTTTTCTGTCTGAAGGCTTCAGCTGCAAATCCGTCGAACTGCCATTAAGGTGCCTTCTCTTTGTTTTATACAATGGGCTCCTCAAGCAGCCGCCAGAGCGTCCCAGTTCTCCCAGTGACTGAGATTTCTTGTCTTCTTTGGTCGCTAATTTATCAAACTTTCTCACCACAACTCGGTCAATTTATATCAGGCTCAAAATCAAATCCACCACTGCATATGAGCCCAACCTTCAGTTTTTCAGAAAACTACAGCGCCTGTGTCTATACATCTAACCAGCAAACGCCCAGAGTAGCCACCACACATCAAGTTGACGTCTGGTCATGTGAATCAACCTGACATTAACACTTTGGGACGGACACCAAGGCAGGCGTTAAATGGATGGATGGCTCATCTACAAAAACCCTCTCATAATTCAGTGTTCTGTTTATTGTACCATCACTAATGTTTTTTGGAACTCTTGATTAAAAATAAAAAGTTACAGCAGCGTGGCCAATGACTTTATGTGTATGACGACCCCGTGTTCATGAGGACAGTTGTTGGATTGAATCGTGTTATTCTTCAGTGATGGGTCAGGTGATCATCAGTGGCTCTGAATCAGCTGTGTGAAAGTCAGGCAACAGAGGAAAGCTGGTTTACCGTTGACGGGGGGGTGTCTGTGTAGGGTTTTGGATTTTATTTTACACACCTGTTGGCAGTTCATCAGAAGACTTTAGGGTTCTAGCTAACATGAAGTTATGCAGCTCTAAAATGAGCTATTTCTTGCAGGGGTGGAGCGGAGGGTGGCTTCTGGGATATAGGCTGTACAGGATGATTTCTTTACTGGGCACATATCATGTTGTGCAGATGTCCAAATGATGTACAGATTTTTAGGCATTTGTATGAAATCAACTAAAAAACAACCGTTGCAAAGCTCTCAGGTTAACAGGCTAAACATCCATATAATCAAACGTTTACGAGATGAAATGAGATGATAATTAAAACAAATGCTTCTATAATTGGATTTGTGGATGTTTACCCTGCTGGGATGAGATTAATACCATATTATTAAGTTTTGTTGCTAATTTGTGAGCCTAATAATTCCTCTTCTTTTCAACTATAGTTCATTATTATCAGGATTATTGTTATATTTGATTGTAGCAATTGATTTGAAATGTTTCTCCTTGTGTCTCAGACAGATAAGGTATTGAAATGTACTAAAATTTTAATTAAAGAACAAACAAATGAAAGAATACTGTGAATAAATATATGAAAATCAACTGTCTGACAATGAGAGGTGGGTGATGTCTTTCTCCAGAGGCCCAAATGTGATGCCATCATTTTATTAAGCTTCATACTGCAGCTCCCTGCTGGTAAGAATATGAATCGTATTTAATAGTTTAAAGGGTTGGTTCACCAGAGAAAATATGTTCTCACTTTCCTCTCGTGCTGTCATACAGATACTCTTTGGTTTTAATTTAATTCTCTTTAGATACACGTTCAAATTTTTTTATGTAATTTCTCCTTTTTTGTTGTTTTCCTTTTTAATATTTGAATATGGTCTGTTTATCCTGAGTAATAAAATATAGTAAAAGTCAGATAAAAATATGTTTTAACTTTCAGAAAGATGCTAAACATCACATTTTAATGAGAGTTCAATTCATCCACAGCAGCTGTACTGAAGTTCAACATGGGGAAATTTAAAAACTGCCACTGAGAGCTTACTCTAAAACAGAAGAAAAGAGTCCTGCTCATCTTAAATTACACAACTTTGTTCACATTTGGTTAAAAGAAACACCACAGAAATCCCACAGAATACATATTCTACATACAGAAAAGAAGTGTAGAACAAAAACAATCACTATATACAGTCATACTGTGTAGCATATGGTAGCCGATCCACACTTGCAGTATTGTGTCTTTAATGTTTTTAGCTGAATACTGATTTCGTGTTATGTCTTCTCCGTGTTCTGACATGTTTTAATTAGTTAATTGAGAATTAGCTTTCCCCTAAAACATTCTTTAATTACTTTTAATGGGGGAGAAGAGCTGCATGGACGGCCTGAATATATCACGCTGACGATAATGGAGAAGACGTGATGGTGAGGAACCAAGTATCTTATGACTGAAGGCTAATTTCATTCAGTGTAATTAGCCAATCAGGACCTTAATAGTTATATATTTAGAGACTCTTTCTTCTCCCTCATTAGTTCTCTCTCATCGTCTCTGCTTCACTGATAATTGGACGGCATCGGGGGTGGATCTCAAGGATCTAGAGGATCTAGAGGATCTAGAGGATCTAGAGTATTGCCTTAGCCTTCAACTACCGAGCTCCTCTCCTGTGCAACCAGCTTCCAGCTTTGGTTCAGGAGGCCGACGCCCTCTCTACCTTTAAGAGCAGGCTTAAGACGTTCCTCTTTGAGCTTTGAGCCCCGATTCATCCCTTCATTATGCTGCTACAGGCCTAGACTGCCGGGGGAGTTCCCATGATGCTCCTCTCTCCTCCCCTCCCTCTCTCTCTGCAAACATTACTTCATTAATTCATGTTACTAACTTATTATTATAGTCGCCAAGTGCTCATTTTATAAAGAGTACAGTCGAGTTTTCTTCCGTGAATATTGGCTGATTGACTTTGACACCTGACTGTTCTGTAAGCCGAAAATATGTCACGAGAGGCGTCTTCATCTCAAATAAAAAACTGTATTCTGCTGAAATCACAGGACACATACGGGTATAAGAAAGGGAACAAAATTACACAAAAGAGGCTTTCATCCACTTGTTTGAATGAAGTTCAGTTCTAAATCAGCTTTATTAGGTTTTTTGTGCATTTCAGAGATTTTGTGCTTTTAGTGGATTGATAAAAACCCATTCAGGGACAATTTTGATCAATTATTCACTTGAGCAAGCAAAAAAAGGAGAATAATTGATCATGAAAATAAATGTTAGTTGCAGCTCTAATTGTGGCCTACTGTTTAACAGTACAAAGTGCTGTCATGACGTGAGTTTTAGTTTTTAATTAGTAATTTAATCGTTTTATTCACTCTTTTGATTTGGTTCAGTTTGGTTCTAAAACATCCCGGAGAGCCACGGCGGCAGGAAGAGTCCGATTGTCCCCAGCAGACACACGATGATGAACATCCACAGGAAGATCCGGTCTACAACCATGGCGACATACTTCCAGTCCTCCTTCACCTGTAGAGACGCAAGAGACAAAAAGAAGACTGTGAATGTCCAGCATGTCTGTAAATCAGCTGAAGCTTCATTAGACAGGATGATCAGGACGCACTGAGAAGTCAGCGTCCTCTGCTCTAAGGTGCTCTGCGATGTAGGTCACCCCCTCCAGGGCTGATACCACTGCAGGAGACAGAACAGAGACCAGCTGGCTCTGGATCAAACCACGCTCCACAGCAGGGGCGTCCCAGTCCAGGCTCAGTGTGGAGTGTCTCTGTGGGAGGAGGGTGTAACCGCGAGGATCCCAGGGGGGAATTTCATCGTCTCCGGCATCCGAGGAGTCGAGCCGGTGGCTGCTGCGGCAACGGTTGTCAACCTGGTAACCGTGGAGATCGATGTCAGACTCCTGAGTGATCCAGGTGGATGTGCTGTAGGCGGGGCCTGGAGTCCGGAGAGGGAGGAGTGTATCAGTCAGGTGGCGTCGCCTGAGACAACAAAGACATCTTTCAATACTTGTGACCTGAGTTTAAGTACCCACATGATCATTTAGCTAACTTATTTAAAGAAATGTATGCATGTTTTTTATACAAGAACGCTATTTTTAATTCAACAAATGAAGCGAAAGTTCTCAAATACTGCTGTTTTTCCTACATTAAATAGTTTACAGGTGGCAAGGTTTGGACATAAAGCTGCTATAAATCAGTATTTTTAATTAAAAATTGATCAATATACTATACTAATACTACATCCACACTACTTACATTGAGTTTTAAAAAGTTTCGTCCACACTACGTCGGCGTTTTGGAGCCCCCTAAAATGGAGACGTTTGGAAAGGCTGCTGGCCCCGTTTCAGTTTTAAAACTCCGGAGACTTTCAGAATCTCCACTGGATCGCTGAACTAGCCACTTTACCCTCCGAGCAAGTGTTCATGCATTCTCAGTTTTCATCTTGTTGCCTGTTTTTGTTCCCCCTTTGCTTCAACCATGTCTCCTGTTCCCTGCAGTACCGTCTGCTCTGTCTCCGGTCCCATGTCCCCACATTTCGTCAGCCCTGCTTTTCTTCCCTGAACCCAGGCTCTTCACAGGCCTGCCTTCCCCATTCCCCTGCCTTAACAATAAATCCTGGGATCATTAGCTCAGTCTTCAGAGTTTTAAAGCTCTGAAACCCCACTGCACACTAACTACCCAGCACCAAATAGACAGACACAGTTAGCAACTAGCTTGTGAACAGCCAGATGTTTCCCCCAGGAGTTGGTAGAGATCAAAAACAGAGCTAATAAAGAGTGAATATTTGACTCCAAATGAATAATAAAGTCACTTAAATAATGCTGGAATTAAATATGCAACTGTTTGCAGGTATAAATCCGTAGCTATCTGATCAGACATCCAATGCCAGTTGTCAGTAATTGATAGTTTCTGTAAGTGGTCACGTTTTTAACATGTAGACAACAAAAGTGTGTTTGCAAAGACAAAATGGAATAACCAAACACTGCTTTTGTCTTTTAGAGAATAAAAATAAGGAAAAACTCATATATAGTGTGTGATATATTGACAAAGGTACAGCCGTGCCACACTACACCTGTCAGGGATTATGTAAAATGATGCAGTTCACTGTTCACTACAGGAACTACTGTCCATCATACAGGAAGTAGAGGACAAGTGAATGAGGGACTTGTTTCAGACAAACATGGAGGCCTTCTGGTTTCTCACCTCACAGGCCTGAGACCATGGTCTGGACGCTTCATGCACAGCCAGCCTGGCACCGCAGAGAGGAAAAACCTCCGCACCCACCGAGGCATGGTGTGAGTCGCTGACGACCGGTGGTGCACGTTCAGCACAAACACGGTGATGACGATGGACAGCGTGACGAAGATCATAGTGAAGAGCAAGTACTCCCCGATCAGCGGTATGACCAGCGACGTGGAAGGGATGATCTCTGTGATGAGCAGCAGGAAGACGGTGAGAGACAGCAGCACGGAGATGCACAGTGTGATTTTCTCCCCGCAGTCCGACGGGAGGTAGAAGACCAGGACGGTGAGGAAGGAGATGAGGAGGCAGGGGATGATGAGGTTGATGGTGTAGAACAACGGGAGGCGGCGGATGACAAAATAGTAGGTGATGTCGGGGTAGATCTCGTGGCAGCAGTCGTACTTCTTGGTGTTGTAGGTGCCCACGGCGTTGACAATTGCCCACTCTCCGCTCTCCCAGTAATCCTAGAAAGGAGATTTGTTTTTAGCCAGTGTGCTTTTAGGAACTTTGGGTCCAGACTTAAATATCTCAACAACTATAGACCTTTTTTACAGCAGCCATCTGACATTTCTAACCCTGGAGTTGGAGTGTATAGTTCTTACGTTTATGTATAAATTACTCTTTCTCTTACACTCTGGTGGCACTAGAGGATAATTCAGAGGATCACTAAAGTCAGCAGGATTCATACTCTGGGAATAATGGATGCCTGCACCAGATTCTGTGCCAATCCTTCTGGTACATGTCAAGATATTCATTGAATAAGTGAAAAGTTTCTGTAGTTTTCAGTGCAGAAGAGTAGAAATGTAAATTAAGTTTACATCTTGAAGTTGCCTGTATGTGTGTTGCTAAAAACTGCTTCATCAGGCTAACTTGTATTTAACTCCTCTGCTTTGAAAGACCATTATAAAACCCTCAGCATTTTAAACCTAAGAAATCTCTCCAGGATTAAGCATTTAGATCTCAAAAAACTAATCCGTGCATTTTGTTTTCAGCAGAACTTAATGCTGAAATGCAAAAACACACTGAGAAATATTCTGTTAATTAAAAAGTAAGCAGCCAGAACGTTCAGCTGGCATCCTCCTGCAAAACAAAACCTTGGGAAAGAGCATGTGTGAACCGTAGATAAGACGAGGTAAAGAGGCGGAGCGGGCATTAATTGGCACAAACTGGCACACACTCAAAATCAAAAAACGAAAGACTGAAAGGATGGAGGAGAACAAAAAATTCCTCCACCTTCAAGTCCACTGTGTTCTCAAAGGGCTCCAGGTCAATCTTGGCGCGGTCGTACGTCCAGGAGCCGAACTTCATCTTGCAGCTCTGCTGGTCGAAAGGGAAGAAGGTGACGTCGATGGAGCAGGAGGACTTGTAGATGGCCGGGGGCACCCAACGGACACGACCGGTGTGAAACACATGGGCCTTGGTCATGTGGGTGACGGCGAACTCTCCGTCTGCACTGGAGAAAGGAGAGGATGAGGGGTTGAAGCATAGCATTGAGGCAGGAAACCTATTATTATGGTATTATCTGGACTAAAAGGAACAATTTTTTGTTTTTGGCTCCCAAGTTTCCGCCTCAAACTCAAAAGGTGAATCAATAAACCTCAAGCTCTTCCCAGTTTACGCAGGCGATGATTAATAATTGATCACTGGATGTTAACGACTCTGTATTCATGATGCAAGCTCATTTACACAAATGCTGAAGGAGGAGAAAGTTTCGTCTCCATCCAGACAAATTTCAGAATTAATACTTCCTCAGGCCCCTCAAGGGGAGAAAACCAGACTGAAGCTGTGTGATGCAAGATCTCCATACAGCCGCAATAGAATCAGGGTCATTTATTCATCAGGATCATTTGCATGTGTTACCAATCAGTATGCAGGAATATGCAGAAAATCTGTGCTATCGTCGAGGCTCCATGTAAGTGACCTTTACCTCCTCTCACGTTCTTCAGCCGATGAGCACATTGTTATGGATCAAGTGGGTAATTGATCACTACAGATAATTTCCAGCTCCGCCTACAGAAAATTCAAAGTTATGTCTGTTCCGGTACAGTATGAGTGTCCTTGGATGTGTGTGTGTGTGTGTGTGTGTGCTAAACCTTTTACTCAGCGTTTCAGGTGTCAAGAAACAAGACTTGAACTAGAAATAAAACTTAAAACTTAACTTATTTTAGCTGGTTTGGTTTTAAAGTTTAGTTAATTATCACACAAAACTCTCTTAACATCAAAACAACATTTAATCACATGTTGAAGTGCTTCCTTAAACTTCTATTAAAAGAAATATCTTTGCATGTGATTGTAATAATAAGGAGGATTTGTGCAACTGAGGCAAACTGCAGTAGTTTGGTGTTAAATGTGACACTGTGTATGTTTTTTACTTGTTGTACAGCACAATGTCCGGCACCCAGATGAGCTCAGAAGGAACTCTGATGGACGTCACGTTGTCGAAGTCGGAGGGACTCCACTGCAGCTTGTAGTCAGTCCATTCCTGCAGACACATGCACATTTTTAAAGACAAAACTCTTGTTTAAACCGCTTTACGATTACTGTACAGGTCAGTTTTCTTCCGCACCTGTTTCAGCCACACGTTGGTTGTCATCATCTGGTTTTTCTCATCCTGTTTTGGAGCCAAAAATGGACAAAAACGCTCCGTGAGAGTGAGAGTGGGAGAGAGTGGGAGATACAGTCGGGTTGAGGGGGTATTAAAGGACCAGTGTGTAGGATTAAGGAGAATCTATTGGTAGAAATATTCAGAATTATGTTTTCATTAGTGTACAATCACCTGATACTAAGAATCGTTGTGTTTTATGTCAGAATGAGCTCTTCCTATAAGGAGCCGCCATACAGTAGCCCAGAGCAGACAAACCAAACACTGGCTCAAGATTGCACCTTTTGTATTTTGACCTACATAATTAGTAAGGCAGGGAGGGGTATTCAGTTGGTTGCAATCTGCAGCCTCACCACTAGATGCCACTACACACTGGTCCTTTCACAAGACATGGTTGTAGACTTTTATCATCCAAAATGACAACTTTATTCTCGTAAAATGACAACTTTTTGAACAAAATATTACAACTTTATTCTCATAATGTGGCATTAATGCTCCACAGGGGGTAAATATTTAAAATTATGAAGCACCCTGGTCAGTTTTTTTTGGATCTACAAATGTGTGTGTGTGTGTGTGTGTGTGTGTGTGTGTGTGTGTGTGTGTGTGTGTTCCCACCACGTCTATCAGCTGTGCGATAGAGAGGCCAAACTTGACGATGACCACGTCGGTGATGTTTCGTGCCGGACGCGTCCACTTGCTGTAGCCCCCGAACAAGCTCCTGAAGAGCTCGTCCTCAGTGTGAACGCGAGTCCAGTCTTCAGCCAGCACTGACGGAGAGACAGAGAGGGGCTGATTGCATTTAGATTTCTTTTTTTAGGGTCTTAATTATCATGTTGTCTTAAAAAGGGAGATTAAACTCAATAATAACAAATGTTTTAGTCATGCTCTATAGATCAGATCCCTTTGATACTGCAGACATTATGAATTATTATATTAAGTGCTTATAATTTATGAGATATAGGTGAGACTGAGTGAATTATATTGTTCACTGTACTGTATTTGTATTTAAAGGCCACGTTTTTACAGTAAAATGTCCTCCAGAAGTAGTCAGAATGTTTTTAAAAGAGTCTTTTTGTTTGTTATTTACTTTTATATATAATAATCTGTTACATTATTTAACCCCTGCAGTGATATATTTAGTGTCTTTAAATAAATGTGTGCATAAAACAAGCTATAACGTGTTAATTAGTGAGCTTTAGAGGAGATGATAGGCAGATTTTGTGACCTTCAGGCGGAGCCAGGCGAGCTGTTTCCCCCTGTTTCCAGTCTTTATGCTAAGTTGTTCTAAAGCATTACTAAATGATTTATTTACCATTAATAAAGCCTTTAGTAAGAACTCATAACCCCATGATAAGAAAGTTTTCTTTTAACTTCTCCTTCACGCTCTTATATTCCCTTATTTCTGCTGAAGCCTTTACAGCTGAGACAGTGAGAGAAATACTGTATCCTCTCTCTCTGGGGAAAAAAAGACAATTACCTGAACTTTATTGTTCATAAAATCTCCGACTGTGATCTACTGCACTTTGATTTAATTTTATGTTACACAGCAAAATCATTCGAGATAATTGAACTCAACAAAAAGCAACACTTAGCCAAGTTTTTTTTCTTTCTCCCAGCAGTCATCACTCATCGGGGTCATAATTTCATGCTCGAAATAAACCTCTTTAATTCCCAGCATTCAACCTTTTGTGTCGGATTTGATTTGTCTTTCAGGTTAAATGATCACTCCAGGAACCCAGAGATACCTCCTTCCCTCCTCTCTCTCTCTCTCTCTGTCTCTCTCTGTCTCTCTCTCTCTGAAAACACAGCTTTGAACCCTGGCAAGCAATCTGGCATCACCAGCAAGCAATTTAGGATTAGCCAGTGCAATAAACAGCGTGCCAAGAGCAAAAAACTGTGCAAATGTGTGTAACGCTGGGTTTTTTTCTGATTGTATTGGCTATTTATAACCGACCAAATGATGTTTCAGGTGAGGCTCTGCCAGTGGAGGAGAGACAGATAACATGTTGTAGGATTACGCTGCAGTTTGTGTCCCAGGATTCAGCACTGAGACCCCCAAATAAACACCTTGTTCTGTCACATCTACCCTGCAATATAGTTTGTTTCTTTCTATATATCAGCAGAACATGACATTTGAATCAGCACTCACATGAAATTGTGCTTGTTTTCTTGGAAATACTTCATACATGGAAAGTCACTGATATCTGATTGAGGCTCAGTAATCAATGGTGGCTCTTCCTAGTCACGTCAGTATAAAATATCTATGTTTGTATGTTGTTTTTGCATGTTTTTTTGTCTTTATAAATCCAGGTGAGATGTTGAATTAAATGTGCGTCCTCTATTTTGGTGAAATTGCTCAAGTGTGGTACTTTTTTTTTTTTTTTTAATGGACACTGCAAGAATATGGATAATATTGTTATTAGAGTCTAAAAAACGCCTTTATGTGCTTGTATGATACCACAGGAGGATCAGTAAGTCCTAAATATTAAATAAACACTACAAAACCAATATCAGGTGGTAAAATAACTCATTATACGAACACTATAAACTTTTGCCTGACTTTATACTCCTAGGAGGAATAATATTGTAATTATATTGTAATATTAGGACTAAATATAAAACCACAATTAAAATGGCACCATCCTTATATAAATATTAAGAACATATTAAACATTTCTCTTCAATTATTTCATAAAAACAGAATAAAAAGGCAAAAATGTGACTATAAGAGTGTTAAAGGAGTTGCCTTCAAGTACCAAAAACGCACCACACAGACAGTTTCTATGTGAAAATACCATTAACTAATATTATATAAAGTATAAATGGGATAAAGGTAAGGAATATTATATAGAAGCTGTTCGGAATATTATATGTATTATTCCTTCACTCACCGGAGTTGATGAGGATCCAGCAGCAGTAAAGCGCTGAAGTCCGCCTAAAATCTGCTTTCTGCTCCATTTGAAAACCACAAAAAAACAACAACAGGTTTCCTTAAGATCGAGCTCAGGTTGTCTTAATGGCGTTCAGCCTTTGTTTTCCCATCGTTCATCTCCAAAAAACAGTCCCGTCCTGCTCGTCTTCAACCTGGATCTGGGTCTCAGCCTCCCAGTATAAAGTCATACTGAGATATCACAGGGGCTGCGCTCAGGCTTTCACAGAGGGGGCTTATAGTATATATATAATAAACCTTATCATTACACAGCTTTAAATCTTATTTTTCGACTTCAATTTGAGGGCTGCAGGAACAATTGGATGAGTTTGTCCTTTACCACAACATAAAAATACTCCATTACAAGTAAAAGTACTTTCTACTTCCAGTTGCAGATTTTGATTATTCATGCAAAATAAATCTAATATAATTAGTTATGATTAAGTGGGCATTAAGGCAATACTAGTAATAATATTACAGTCATAACATTACTTTCCCCAGTAACTAGTAGAGAACTGGGTTCTGGAGGTTTGGTGTCTTTTCATGGGGCCCAAAATCCCTGGTGGGGCCCTTGTAGTGTTTGGTAAACTGCTTCAAACTAACTGTGATCTTTCTGTGTAAAATAAGTTCATTATAAGACAATTTCCCCTTGATTATTATTGAAAAAGTGTTTTGTTTTTCTGGTGTCGTCCTCTCCTTTGGCTCCCTCTTGTGGTACGACTCATATCATGCAGTCTCTGTCTGTCAGGGTGATTTGATCATTATCACTTTTTTTAAAGCATACATGGCTTTAAAATACTTATTTCTACATTTTGAAGCATTAATCCCAATCTAATTTTATATTCTTATATAAATGCAATGCTTGTTGGCTGATACTGTGTGTTTATTATGTCTTATATGTGGAGATTCGCCAGTAAAAACAGACTGAACTCAATAGAGCTGACACAGAGTTCTGGTTAATGATTATAAAATGTGTCTTGTTATATAACAGGCTGCAGAGGAAAGCAGACATGTTTGTGTTTTTTTTTATTTTTATTATTTCTTTCATTTTAACACACAAAAGTCAAGTAGAATTGCAGCCAATTGAATTAGTTGCATCCACTTATGGCCCCTGAACAATATTGACATCCTTCAGTTATGATTCAGCTCTCTGAGTCCCTGAAACCTCGTTTAAAATGTAGGTTATGTTTAAGTTTCACAGGTCACATAAGGTGGAAGATGGGCGGTCTCTAGTTCTGCACAAGCAAATGAGGTTTATCAAGTCCGATAGAGGCAGCAGTGTGGGACAGGAAATCAGCTGATGTTGCGTTTTAAATAAAAGCATCATGTTTTTACTTTTAACAGTAATTAATAAATCTGTACAAAAGGTCACCAAAAGATTAATATAATAGGCTTCTTTATATACATAAGGTAGATGATTAAGAACAGTATATGTGCATGTAAGGTGTAGTAAACAGTGTGCTTAGATGTATATTTGATAGTGATGATGTTATACACATGTTAACTGTGTATTCAAACCCCCAAAAAATATGCAATTTAGCAATTTTACTGATTTACAATCATCAATCAATACATGAATATCACTTAAACTTCATCTCTATAGCACCTTTAATGCAGGTTGGTGCAGTTCAAAGTGCTCCATAGGTCGGTAATAAGACAAAATGAGCGTGGACCATAATAGAAAGAATTAAAAATAAATGTTTAAATACAACACAAAGATAAAAATGTCAATAAAACTGATTTAACAGGTATAATAATAAACAGCACTGAATAAAAGCTATACTTGAAGCTACATAAAATAGATTAATAAGACAATACAAAATCAAAAAAACAAATAAAATCAACTAGAGAGATAAAAAAAATAACATATTTATTTACTAAAAAAAGAAAGTAAGTAAATAAATTAATGTACTTCTGCATATTTCTGGACTTTTACGCTGGAAAGTTCAACCCGTGGTCGGCAACGTTTTCCAAGCTTTTATTTTGAAAGTCCAGACAAGCGGAAGCCCTGTGGAGTCAAACTGACTTGACCTTTCGTGCTGAGAAACTCTTGTCTTGGACTTTAAACTATGTCTACAGGGAAAGAGAAAGATATGTTGTGCTTCTTTATCAACGGGAAAAAGGTAAATTTAACGTTTTAATTACGTCCTAAACGATTTTGTCGTGTTTTAACGAGGGTTAGCTGTTAGCTGCTAAGTTTGTTTTTTTTGTCGCTGGCCACAAATCTGTGTTTACAAAACGTCTTCACCGATTAAATATAACCCTTAAAATGTGTCAGGGGCAATTAAAATAGTGAATTTAATATGTATATACTGACTGTTTCACTATATAATACCACAGGTTTTTTTTTACACATCTTACATGCATTCAGGTTTTATAATTGTGCAGCGTTTTACCAAGATTATCACTTTATAATCTAATTTACTCAAAATCCCACAAAGCTGATTTATAATTTTAATATATAATGTATATATATATATAATGTATTTATAGGAATGTAACCAGTAGTGGTCTGGTTTGAATCTGTGTCCCCAGAAAAGGGCAAAATTGGGTTAATCAAATAACAAAACACTGAAAAAAATACAGCATGTAACCAACTTTATAACATTTTTAATATGTTATGACACATTATATGTTTTCAGAGAAAGAAAATGAAGCAGAAGTTTAAATGGTAGTACAGAGATAGCACTGAAAATCATACAAACCCTGGTAGACAGTGAAGTCATGTAGCTGTAAACTCACAATAATATTAGTATTTTGATTGATTGACTCAGAATAATGTGAGGATTAAAAAACTGAAATAAAATAGCCTTGAAACTTGAGTTCTATAGATGCATCGAATAGTTTTCTACTTGAGTGGATGCACTTTATTACTTTCCACAACTGAACAAGCTTGGAAATAATAAATAATTATTGAAAGTCATGAAAATGTTCTCTTTCTGTGGAAACAGGTACGAGAGGACCATGCAGACCCTGAAACCATGCTGTTGTCCTTCCTCAGAGAGAAGCGTATCCTTCACATCAGCTTCAAATTCGCCTTCACAAATATGTTTTTTTTTTCATTTTAAACTGATTGAATGTCGATGTGAGCGCCACCTACAGGCTTCAACGCCCAAAGCTGCTTATGTCCTTGACTGTGACTTCAGTGAGGTTGACTGGAACCAAGTATGGCTGTGGCGGTGGAGGCTGCGGGGCGTGCACTGTCATGGTGTCGCGCTACCAACCCGCCACCAAAACCATCATGTATCCTTTTAAGAAGAACCACACGACCCTGCTGCTCCACAAAACACATAAACACCACACCATAAAGTGTTTATTTTTATTTATGAAAGCTACAATCTTGGGTCCTCCGCCTCTCGTGACTTTTCTCTTTGTCTTCATGTTTCCTTTTTGGTGGCTTAACACCGGGAATGTGTCGGCTCATCTCTGATAACATGTAACTTGGATGTTTCTTATGGCAAAAACAGAGACAGACGTGGGTGGGGGATGTGAACCTGGCCCTATGCTGTGATTCCAAATTATAGCAACAGCCACCAGTTTTCTGCCAAATCCAAAATGTACCCACATTTGGCGCTTAGCAGATGTTAACTTTGGACCCTGACTGGCAATAAAATCTTAATTTAAATCAGAGTTTATAATAGTAGTGTTTCTGATTAAAGCTGCAGTCAAACTGTGCCATATCTATGTTTACTGAGTGTTTGAGTTAGTTGTACAAAAATAACAAAGGTTTGAGGTTTCCTTCCTCACTGAGACACGATTGCCACCAGTGTCGGTATTTGGGTGCAACATCCACCGGAAAATCCATTTGTTCAGCCATGAACATGGTTGGTTACTTTCCAGAATACCAAACACTGTCCCCATTTTATGAACTAAATTAGATTTTTTTAGAGAACAAGAGAGAGTCTGAATGTGACCTTGGTTATCAGCCAAAGTGGTTTAGACATCCACGGCTAAGAATCAACAGAATCTCTGTGGTGGCTGATGGTAATTTCCTTTCCTGGCACCAAACCAACACCGCATTGTTCCATAGCATCACTAGTAACAGTAAGAGGAGTTTTAGCAGCTGTAGTTCCAGTGCTGCTCGTGCAATATGAAATGTTGTCAGATCCACGAGTTTACCTTCACCACACCATCAGACATTACTCAGCCAACGCCTGCCTCCTGCCGCTCTGCCAGCTTCACGGAGCCGCCGTCACCACGGTGGAGGGCATCGGCAGCACCAAGACGAGGATCCACCCTGTGCAGGTCAGTGCTGGGACGCCTTACATGTCTCACCTGTTTAAAAAAACATATAAAAGGAAATTTAATATTAGTACATTTCTCAGAGTACTATTTGTCATTATTTGCCAGATTTATGCATTTAATTTTACATATTTTTCCATCAAAATAACAATATAAAGTATAAATATGATTTTATCTGACACACTCTGCACCGAGCTGTGTACATGTAGCAGATCCATCCAATAAAATGTGATCGTGGACGCATCGAATGAGAACTTTTATCCTGGAATAATCAGCTTGAAGTTGCCTTTACACGCCTTCAGATGTACAACCCCCAACCAAATGTCCTGTTTAATGCAAAAACATTGTTTCCAGAGCAGTTTTCATGGGACTCTAAACTGTGGATGCTGTGTTTGTAGGAGCGAATAGCGAAGGCTCACGGCTCCCAGTGTGGCTTCTGCACTCCAGGGATGGTGATGTCCATGTACGCTCTGCTGAGGAACAAGCCCCATCCCACCATGGAGGACATCACTCAGGCTCTGGCTGGTTTGTGTGTTCATCCACTGTAATGTTTAAAAGAATGTTACAACAAGAACTAAGAGATGTATATGGTGCCGTAAATGTGAAAAGTGTTCACTCTCTGACCTCCTGTCACCTCTAAAAGTTATTTTATAATTATTATTCTTACGTGAATTTATTTTTAAGCATGATGTGATATGTGATATGTACCCAGCCCTCTCCTCATCGTGTGCTGTTGTTTTTCAGGTAATCTGTGTCGGTGTACTGGATATCGACCAATCGTTGACGGCTGCAGGACTTTCTGTCAGGTACAAAGCTCAGCTCTGCAACTAATACCGGTTAGATCAATCAGACTGATGATGATGATGATGATGATGAAGTGAGATATCACAGTTTTACAGCTGACTATAAATGAATCTGTTTGTAGGACTGGTTGCTGTCACAGGAAGTGAATTTCAGATCTGATAGCAGAGCAGAAACAGGGAAAACCAAAACAAGTAGCAGGAAGGCGTTATCAGTGCAGAATCCTCCCGATCTGAAGATAAATACATAAAGTCAGCGATAGGAAAATGTGATGAGTGTAATTGCTGCAAGCAGTGTGACATCTATGTATATATATATCCAAACAGGAAGCCAACTGTTGCCAAGCCAATGGAGCTGGAGACTGTTGTCTCAATGGAGAGGGAAGTACTGATGAATCAGAGCATGTGAGTTTACAGGAATTCCCCCTTTTTTCTTGTCTCCTTTATTGTTTTTAGTTCTTTTTTTAGTTTATTTTTTTATTCCTTTCTTGGCTTTTTAGTCCTTTTCTATGTTCATTTCTTAATTTCTTCCTCTGCTCTTATCCGTCTTCACTGTTCTCTCTGAGCCCTGTAGCTTTCCTCTCTGACTTGTAATTAATAGTAATTAATACCTGGCACTGCTTCGTCATACATTTTAACCTCAAGCTGGAGTGAGATTTGTATCTTTTATTTCACTTCACACAGCATTCCTATAATCATGCCGTGGTGAATGCTTATTTTACTGTTTGTTTTCCACCTCTTCGTCCTCTCACTGTGTGCTCCAGGAAAAGCCACAGTTGTTCGACAAGGAAGAGTTTCTGCCACTGGACCCGACACAGGAGCTGATCTTCCCTCCTGAACTGATTGTGAGTCAGATAAGAAGTTAACTTTTAGTCGCGCAGATTCATTTGAGTTCTTGAACTCTCTTTTCGTTGCTAGTATTTACTCTAAGTCTCCCATAACTTTGATATTGCAGTATTAGTATAGATAAAGTAGTGGCTATACTTGACTAGACCAGCTCTCTAAATAAATGTCCTTCTGGAGTTGCCGTCTCGAGGCCTTTGGGTCCTTTGGGGACTTTCTAGGTTCAGAATTTATCCTATTTCTTTTTTAACTTCTCCCAGTAGACCTGTAGTTTGGGGCAATTCCAGAAAATGTGTGAAAAATCTCCTTTTAATCCTCTCCAACAGAGACGTTGTGGCTTAATTTGACTTATTGTTTAAAGTTAACTATGTAACAGAACTGTGCTGAATTGTTAATCACATTATAATAATGTTGATGAGTTATTGATGCTACAAACTTCTTTTAATTACAATATAAATATGGCACTTTGTCTCTAGCTGATGGCAGAAACAGGGAACCCAGAGACACTCACTTTTTGTGGGGAGAGGATGCGCTGGGTGTCTCCAGCCTCCCTGGAGGAGCTGGTCCAGCTCAAGGCCAGCAACCCTAAAGCTCCACTGGTCATGGGAAACACCAACATAGGTGAGCAGTAAAGGTTCATTCACAGAGTTTCTGCTGCTCCATTTGAAGTGTTTGGCTGTTCTTAATAAGTGATGATGTAGGAAGGTTTTAGAAACCTTTTTTTTTTTAAATATTCTTTAATATTTTATTGTCATATTAAGATCAGTTTAACCAAACTCTGCTCTCTCTGCTATTGAAGGTCCAGATATAAAGTTCAAAGGCGTCCTGCATCCTCTGATAATATCTCCAACCAGAGTTATGGAGCTGTTTGAGGTCACCCAGACACCACAGGGTGGGTAACCTCCCTTTGTCGTTTATATTTTGATGTGATTTTGTTGCACAGGCAATAACTCTGGCTCCAATCTCACAGCTTTGACGGTTAACGTAGCGGCCTCTCTGCAGGTGTTTGGGTGGGAGCAGGCTGCAGTCTGTCCGAGGTTCGGTCGCTTTTGCAGAAGCTGGTTCCTCAGTTTCCAGAGGAGAAGACCGAACTGTTCAGAGCCCTGATCCAACAGCTGGGGAACCTGGGGAGCCAGCAGATCCGTAACGTCGCTGTAAGAAGAATATATATTCAGTCAGAAGTGAAATAAATCACATCAACTGCTTTTGGAAATTAATAATAGATTATATTTAACTTTTTTGTGACATTTTATTGTTAAATAGTTTTAAAATAACAGTCCATAGATTTACATGGGTTTAAATGAAATCCTACAAGTCAGATCAGGTGAATTTATATATCTGTATCATGTGTTCATTGTTTCTTTTACATATTTAGTCTCTTGGGGGAAACATCATGAGTGCATACCCAAACTCAGACCTGAACCCTGTTCTAGCTGCCGGGAACTGCAAACTGAGTGTCATTTCGACCGGTAATTAGAGAGTAATTGAGAAATTCTGTGACGCTGTTGAGATTGTAGGAAAAAGGCAGATTCTTGTCAGACATGTCTACTTTTCTTCACTCCTGATTAACAAGCAGTAATGTCTGAATCCACAAGGAGGAAGACGAGAGGTTCCACTGAATCCTGACTTCTTTGTAAGCTTTGGAAAAACCATCCTGAAGCCGGAGGAGATTGTTGTTTCTGTCTTCGTTCCCTTCTCCAGAAAGGTACAGATCATCTGAAAGTGCTCCTCCTTACAGTTTATTGTTGTGTGGTTGCACGCAGGTGAAAAGTAGCTCGCAGCACTCCCACTATACTCCCTTATAACAATTATATTTACAAGTATTCTTTCAAGTGGTCAGATAACCATCAATAATCCTTAAACTTGCGTGCTATTTGTTATTTATAACACTTACGTGGGTGAAGCCTTTTACGGATACATCGCTGTCCGTCCTGCAGGGGGAGTTTGTTCGAGCTTTCCGTCAGGCTCCGAGGAAGGAGAGCTCCTTCGCCACAGTGACGACCGCGATGAGAGTGTTTTTCTCAGAGGGATCCAGAGTGGTTCGAGATGTCAGTATTTACTACGGAGGAATGGGGCCAACCACCGTTAGCGCCACCAAAACCTGCGCAGCTCTCGTCACAAGGTCAGAGTCATGTTTATCTCACACTTTGGGCTAATTTAGTATATAAATAATTGATATTTTAGATGGATTTCCTTCTTTCCTCTGTCTCTTGCTTTAAAGGGATAGTTCAAGGTTTCTCTTCCTAGTTTCTGCACTTCTTCGCTTCCCTCCTTTCTTTCTTATTTCTCATCTCTGACCTTTCCATTTGGATTTATTATGTTTGTCCTACCTTTATTCGTATTTCCCTCCTTTTTCTCTTATCCTTCCCTCCATCCTTTGTTCTAAATACCCTCATCCGGATGTACTCTTCAGTCTTAAGCATGTTGATTTTCAGTAAAGCCAAAAATAAAAGAAACCGGACGTGACCCAAAAGCCCCTAAAAAATCCTGTGTTTCCTTCAGACCCTGGGACGATGAGACCCTCAGCCGAGCCTATGACGTCCTCTTGGATGAGTTGGTCCTCCCTCCTTCAGCTCCTGGAGGAAAGGTGGAGTTTCGTCGCTCTTTGACTCTCAGCTTCCTCTTCAAATTTAACCTGGAGGTCCTGCAGAAGCTCAGAGAAATGGTAGGACTGCAGTTTCTTGCCTGACAATGCAATGTAACTCAGTATTCTGCAAGATATTTGTACCTGAGACTTACAAAGAGTTTCTGTTTACAGAATGTGGTTACAGATGTGCTTCCTGAGAAGATGCAGATCCAGCCTTTACCCAGAGAGATCCAACCCAGCCTGCAGGAGTTCCAGGTCAGAAAATATCCCTCATTTAAAGCATTGAATAACCCTTTCCTTTCATTGACCCACACTTACAGTAAATAAACTCACTGCTTCCTCTTCTTCTTCTGCAGCATGTGTCAAAGGACCAGAGCGTCCAGGACCCAGTGGGGCGTCCCATCATGCATCGCTCTGCCATCAGCCAGGCCACAGGCGAGGCCGTGTACTGTGACGACATCCCCAGGACAGACGGGGAACTGTTCCTGGTTCTGGTCACCAGCTCTCGAGCGCATGCTAAAATCACGTAAGGAGATTGAAACAATTTCTGGATTTTTACAGCCAACGATGTCTGACACACTTTCCAATGTGAATCTGCACATCTTGTTTTAAACGTTTCTTTCATCCAACCAGAGGACTTGACGTGAGCGAGGCTCTGCGGCTTCCCGGTGTCGTCGATGTCATCACAGCCAAAGATATCCCTGGGAAGAAAGTCCGCACAATGTTTGGTTATCACGAGGAGCTGCTTGCTGAGAGCGAGGTTGAGTGTGTGCACACCTCTTTATCTTTTTGTTTTCATGGTGTGTTTGTGTATGTAGATGTACAAATATTACAGAAAATGTTAGTAGAAATAGAAAATATATATGAATAATATAAAGATATTTATTTTAGTATATGGAAACTATATTTCTGTTGCTGCTCATTCCAAGTCCTCCAAACTACATCCCCAATACAAGCTGCTGTGATTGTCTGGTTTCAGATCTCTCTCTATAATTGTCCCCCGTGTGGTCTGTCTGCAGGTGTCGTGCATCGGGCAGATGATATGTGCGGTGGTTGCAGATACGAGGGCACACGCCAAACGAGGAGCTGCGGCTGTGAAGATCAGCTATGAAGACCTGCCTGACCCGGTTTTTACCATCGAGGTCTGTGGAGTTTTTTGTTTTAGCCTGTTCAGTATCTGTGGATACTTTAGAATGTGAAATAAAGGTCTGTGTGTGGATGTACCCTTTAAATACACTCTCACTTCAACACTACACACTTCTTTCAAATAAAAGCTTACAGCACAAGTCCTGATCATGTTTCCCGCTGTGACAGGAAGCCACTGAGAAGTCCTCTTTCTTTGAGCCTCGGAGGGTGATCCGGAGAGGAAATGTGACTGAAGCCTTTGAAACTGTCGATCAGCTTTATGAAGGTCTGTTTCTGTTAGTAGAACATGCGTGTGCGAAAACATGTTGGTTACATTTTCTAAATAATTACAAGAAAGTGTTTGTATCATTATTTTTTCCAACAAAAGAGTTGGAAAAGCAATGACTTTTGCACTGCAGCTCTTATTGTGCTGTGACTCATCCCACATAAAACAGAACCGGGCTTTGGATTTGTTTTTACGTTTCACTGTGTTTATAATTCTTCTTCTCAGGAGAGATTCGAATGGGTGGCCAGGAGCATTTCTACATGGAAACCCAGAGCATGCTGGTTGTTCCTGTGGGTGAGGAGACCGAGTTCAAAGTTTACGTCTCCACTCAGTGGCCGACATCAACACAGGTACACAGATATTGTGATTCCCTCTTTAATATGTTCATAAGATTGTGCCATTTAAATGTCAGTCAGTCATTTATGAACAATTCTTTCATGAAGAGAGGCTGGTACGTACTATTTCAAACTGTATCAATGAACACATTGATACAGTTTTAATTTTAATGTGTAGATGGTAAGGTGGATTGTTGTTGTCTGCTTTGTCTCATTTTCCTGACTGCAGGATGCAATTGCGGAGACGTTGGACATCCCGTCCAACAGAGTCACCTGTCACGTCAAAAGGATGGGTGGAGCTTTCGGCGGGAAGGTCACTAAAACCGCGGTACTAGCCAGTATTACATCTGTGGCTGCGTGGAAGTAAGTCACAAAAACAGCAAACATGATCAGACTAAGAAGGAAGAAAAATTATCAGAGAAAACAGAAAACAAAACAAAAATTCAACAAAAGCTGGAAAGGATTTTTTTCTTTCTTATAATGTTTGTTAATTTTTCTGCTCAGGACCAATCGTGCAGTCCGCTGCGTCCTGGAGCGAGGCGAGGACATGTTGATCACAGGAGGTCGTCATCCCATCCTGGCAAAATACAAAGTACAGCTGCACACTCCTGCTTTCATTTCAGCAAGGGTCTCAACATAATCCAAATCCAACCCTCTCAAGGGGTCCCACAATAAATCTGACAGGTTACAAGATTATTCAAGGCATTAAAATACAATAAAACAAATAAGTTACCTCCACAACTATAAAAGTGAACAATCTGGGAATGAAATACTCTTTAACTCTGAAGGCCATACATATATACATCATAATGAGAACTATCCACTTCCTTACAAGTGGTTTTTGAACACATTTTTAACACTGCATTTTTATATGAGGTTATGATCCAATTAGTGTGTTGATTGATCGGTGAAGTGTGATAGCTGTTTGTTGTTTGTTTCAGGTGGGTTTCATGAACGATGGAAGGATCGTGGCTGCCGATATCGAGTACTACACCAATGCTGGCAACACTGTCGATGAATCTGTTCTGGTTGGTAAAAGCACTCTTTATATTTATGTTGTGTTTTTTAGGTGACATTTTGACAAGGAAAAAAAAACCAATTATTGATTTTCTTCTTCTTGCAGGTAGTAGAAAAGATTCTGCTTCACATGGACAACGCCTACAACATCCCCAACCTGCAGGGCCGTGCTGCCGCATGCAGGACCAACCTTCCCTCCAACACCGCCTTCAGAGGCTTCGGTGTGCCCCAGAGCATCATGGTCGTGGAGAACATGGTGAACGACGTGGCAGTGGTGCTGGGACGCCCTGCAGACCAGGTCATACTCCATCTTGTGGTGCTTGATGCTGTTAAAAAAATGACAAAAAATCCTCCCAGTATAACAAATTCCTGTTTTCAAATTCTTCATCAGATTCGTGAGATCAACATGTACAAGGGGCCGTCAGTCACCCACTACAAGTTTGAGTTCAGCCCAGAGAACATGCTGCGCTGCTGGGAGGAATGTAAAGTCAAGGCTGACTACAGCGCCCGCCGCAGAGCTGTCGACCAGTTCAACCAGCAGAACCGCTGGAAGAAGAGGGGGATGTCGATCATCCCCATTAAATATGGGATTGCATTTGCAGAGAGCTTCTTAAATCAGGTCTTTCTCAGCTTGTTTTGATAAAGTTATTGCAATACTTTCCCCACCTACCATGGTTTATATATCAGTATGCATGTTTGTAAGGATTATAGCACAAATGCAGCTTGAAAATCTTTTCAGACAAGATTACTTTAAGATAGTAAGGATGTTAATGTTATTCTGCTTATTTTATTTATTATTTAAGTCACTTGCTAGAAAAAAAGTGTAAATTTCCACAGAAACTTAACTGTGTGTTGTTGATCTATGTAACAGGCTGCAGCTCTGGTCCACATCTATAAAGACGGCTCTGTTCTGGTCACTCATGGCGGGACGGAGATGGGTCAGGGAATCCACACTAAAATGCAACAGGTACTGTGACAAAGCTGCAAGTGTCCACTGGCCTCCACGGTACACCACAGGCTCTTAAACCTACTTTATCTGTGAATTAAAGCTCTATTTATTACCCACTGTTGGTTATTTCACACGCTGCTAGTAATGTGAACATTTAATATATGTAGTGACAGATTTGACTTTTGTCTTTTTGAACATAACAATCTAACCTCTGAATTTATAAATGCAACTATATATTTGTGAGGTGTTTTTCATGGGGTTTGATGATGGGAACAAAAATGTAGAACATTGTCGGTATTATTTCCTGTTAGGTGGCGAGTCGGGAGCTTCGTATCCCGCCCTCTAAGATCTACATCAGTGAAACCAGCACGAACACTGTTCCAAACACCTGCCCCTCTGCTGCCTCCTTCGGTACTGATGCAAACGGCATGGCAGTCAAGGTAAACTCCTGCCCCTGCAGTCTTTACTGATTAAAGGACCAGTGTGTTGGATTTGGTGGCATCTAGTGATGGAGGAGGAGAAACTACAGTAGTTAGTGTTTGGTTTTTCCATTCTGAGCTACTGTAGAAACATTGTGGGTTAAAAGGGGAGGCCTCTCTGGAAGAGGACCCACTCCCTTTGTGCATAAAAACAACAAAAAACATACCTATTAATATTATATTCCCTTCCTTCAAATAGATCCTCCTAAATGTTACACTATGGACCTTTAAGCTATTCTGTATTCTTTCTGTATTTCAAGCCTAAAGGACTAAAAAGACTTTCAAAAGTATCAGTTTCGTTTTTCCTTTCACTCAGAATGCCTGCCAGACTCTGTACCAGCGACTGGAGCCAGTCAGGCAGAAGGACCCCAAGGGATCATGGGAGAGTTGGGTACGGTATGATAAGAAAGGAAGACATATATTCTCTGTGATCGCTGCGATTTTTTTTTGCAAGAATTTTATTTATTTTGTCCTCAGGTCAATGCAGCGTTTTTTGAGAAAATCAGTTTATCGGCTACTGGATTCTACAGGTACGACAGAAATCTATCTGGTCTGATTTAATGCATTTATTTATCAAGTGACCGTAAGAGCCAGCTGTGTGTCCACAGAGGTCCAGACCTTTACATGGACTGGGACAAGATGGAGGGGCAGCCTTACGCTTACTTCACGTTCGGAGCGTGTTGCTGTGAGGTGGAGCTGGACTGCCTCACGGGAGACTACAGGGTCAGGACTGAACCATCACAGCCATTTTTCACCTTAACTCTAAGACTGATTGTGACAAAGCAACATTTTCACTTTTCTTGTTATTGTTGTGGTTTCTTGTAGACGGTGAGGACGGACATTGTGGTCGACATTGGTAGAAGTGTGAACCCCTCAGTGGACATCGGCCAGGTGAGTCTGGTCTGTTCTGGTCGACTATAAAGGCAGGAAAAGAAGAAACACTTTCTTTTACAGATACTTAATAATGGAAAGGAACATATGTGCAACTGTAGCACGTTAGGAAGCTTATTTTATACTGATTATAGAGAAAATGGGGACGATTAGCAAGCTTTGTGTTTAGTTGTGAAGACAAACAATACAATTAATTTAATATTCTAATCTTTTCTAACAAATATATTAACATTTACATTGTTTTCAAATGTATATCTGTCAGTTGATAGGATTTTACAGTACTCTCTCATTTATAATCGGAGCTGGAAGTTATTGACGGGTATAGGTTAAATCTGATACAATTTCGACAAAAAGCTATCTTTAAATTGATTAATTTAAAAAAATATAATATTGTGACACAGATACATACTAATCATCAAATCAAGAATTTCTTATATATTTGCAGACATATATGCCAGTTGACCAATTTAGCGTCAGTCCTTTAGCTAAGACATCATGAGACCCGTTAAAATAAAGCCAATCCAGAAGGAATTTGATGGTTGGAAATGTTCCTGTATGTTTTCTTTGCATGCTTCTGGTTTTGTATTCAGAAATGAGCAGAATATGTGGTTTTATTGAGGAAGTTTGTCAATTTCCTCTCTTTTCTTTCCTCTTTCTAACATATTTTCTTCCTCCTTTCCCTTCATCTATTTGTCTATCCACTATTCTCTCCCTTCCTCCCTCCTCTCAGATTGAAGGAGCGTTCATGCAGGGTTTGGGTCTCTACACTCTGGAGGAGTTGAAGTTTTCCCCCTCTGGGCTCCTGTACACTCGAGGTCCGTCTCAGTATAAGATCCCCGCCGTCTGCGACGTTCCGCTTCGCTTCAACGTTTATCTGCTGTCAGACTCCCACAACCCCCACGCCATCTACTCCTCCAAGGTGAGAGGTCACGGTGCACATATGTACACCTGTGTGTTACTGAATATCTTTGTTTATTCTTTCTTTCTTTCTGTCCATGTTTGTTTTTCTTTTTCCTTTCTTTCTACAACGCAAACAAGAGAAACTTTTATTTTTCAAACTTATCAGGTGTCCCAAGATCAGCTGTGGCCTGGTTTTGCCTTTTTAAATGTTATATTGGGAGTTACATAAACATAAATACAGCAGCAAACAACTATTTGCAAATATAGTTTTGGTGACAGGAACAGCCAAACCATAAACTATTCAGTAGTCCATTCATACAGAGAAGTTGTCTGAAGATGAACTGTTTAAAACATCATTGGTTGTATTTTAAAAGACTTTACATCAGCCTGTGTAACAAGTAACGTTCCTGACGATCCTCCGGCTCTGCAGGGTATTGGAGAACCCGTCCTCTTCCTGGGCAGTTCGGTGTTCTTCGCCATTAAAGACGCTGTGGCTGCAGCTCGCGCAGAGTCCGGTTTAGTCGGCCCGTTTTCCCTGGACAGCCCCGCGACACCGGAGAGGGCCTGTCTGGCTTGTGCCTCCCTGTTCACTCAGAAGGTAAAAATGCTGAAATACTGATGTTCTTACTCAGTAAATGCAGGGATAAAAATTCGTCAAGTGTTTGTATTGTTTCGTAATTATTGACTGGCTGTATATTTTTAACATGTTCCCTTTGTCAAGGTGTCAAACTCCTCTGAAACAGCATTTAGACCTTTTAGAAAAGTGAAGTCAAACTAAAGTGACGAGATTTTGGGAGTTTCTAAGCTGACAGCAGAAACCTCTGGGTGCAACCTTTAAGATAAATGATAATGAAGATGCCCACGTTTCTGCAGCTGCGGCCAGACAAGAGCATCCTGTCTGATGTTTAATAAAAGGTCAATATTAATAATCAGGTTAACTGTAAAATGTTACATAAAGAGGAAGCTACTGCACAAGAATGTATTACCTTTTAATCTTTCTTTATTGTTTTGTTTGTGGGAATAAAACAAAATAAACAGGCAATTGATAATGTAAAGGAATTAAACCCTTTTTGAGATGAGGTAAGAAATTGTCCATTACACCATAAATTAATTTATTTCTGTTCATGTTTTTGTTTTGTTTCCAGATTCCAGCCAGCAAACCAGGATCTTACAAACCGTGGGCCTTAAACATCTGAATCTGTTTTTATTTGATCAAACTAAACTAAACTGTGAACTAAATGTAACTAACAATGATTATTATCATACACTTACTTTACTCTCTAAACTCTCTTTACATGTTAATTTTAAACAAACAAATTAAGCTTTTTTTCATAACTCATGTATTCTCATTTCTAACAGTGTATAATGTGAAATTAATACCTTATGACCACTTCAATTTACATTTATTTGTTGTGCTTGTGCCTTTATCCTACAATATCACTATTTGAATAAAAGAAGAAGAAATGATTTAACCGTTATTGAAGACAACAAATAAACCCATTGTACATCCAATAGCAGTAAACATAATGAAGAGTGGTTTGTAAACTAACGCAGATTTGTCTTCTTGTGGGCCGAGGCTGATCACACGTCGAGGCACCACGGGGCCATGGCCCCGTCCGTCGGAGGTGAAGCCTGGAAGAGCGACAGGAAGTGCTGTTAATCAGGTGTTTGACAGGAGGAGGTTAGGAGATGCAAGTAAGAAGAGAGCTCTGGTTGGGATATTGTGATGGTAATGTTACTGGAGGAAGCTAACAGTATTTTGTTAAAATCTTTCTGGCTGTTTTGGAGCATCTAGAAACAAATGCACCTTATCAGACTATTTCCATCTCATAAATGAAGACATACAAAATCATATGTCCACAGCTAGACCTTCACTAGCTTTTTCAGCTGTGTTGCTTGCATTGTTGGTCGATATGTAAACAGTATCAACCAGAGGTGGGACCAAGTCATTGTTGTGCAAGCCAAGTCAAGTCTCAAGTTGGAAACGTTGAATTTAAAATCTTAATTAAATTTAATTCCATTTTACCAAGAGAACGCATTAAATGGAATTATCTATTAATTATAATTATTATATTCTTCATGGTTCTGTCCTGTAACTTTGATTAGATTCTGTCAGATTGGTTCAAACAAAGTCAATCTGGGGAATTAAGTGTTAACTTGCTGAGAATAAACAGCGAAATGAAGGGAAATCACTTTAATCTTGGGCCTTGGAGGAAGGTATCAAGTATTTTTAAGTCAAAAGGTTCAAGTTAAAGAGAAGTCATAAGTCACTGGCGTCCAAGTCAAGTTGCAAGTCTTTTTTGATTTTGGCAAGTCTGCTTGATGCATATTTAAGAATGTAGAAAACTCTTGCACACTGTCAGCAACAATTGTGTTGCTTCTTCAATAAATTTAGTTTTTAGTCTCAGCAACATGGGCCGCAGGTCTCGTACCATTTTAGTGAACTCGTCCTGACAGGCCATGCGGATCTTCTCGGCTGTTGCAGGGGAGCTCAGAGGGAAAGCGTCCCCCAGTCCTCTCTCTGTGCGTGCTGCTGCGATGGCCGCCTTGATGGCAAAGAAAATGGTGGAGCCGAAGAAAACCGGAGGCTCGCCAATACCCTGGAACAACAGGACAGTCAACAGTGCGTCCTCAGGTGTCAGAGAGCCAAATTCAAGACTTTTAAAGACCTTTTTAATGTTACCTGGAATTTGATTTAGTAGAGGTTCATCAATCAAACAAAAAATAACCTATAAAACTATATAATCTGTAAACAATTATCTGTTAGGTACCTTGGACAGGTAGATGGCGTGGGGGTTTTCAGCATTAGCGAGCAGGTGAACATTGAGCTCAGCTGGGACGTCGCAGAGTGCCGGGACCTTATACTGAGACGGCCCTCTTGTCATCAGGACTCCGTCTGGGGAGAACTGCAGCTCCTCGATGGTGTACAGGCCGACGCCCTGGACGAAACCTCCCTCCACCTGATAAACATCACACACACATATATTTAATCAGTAAACATGTTGATGGAGTTCTGTTTGATCTAGGGTTGAAGCTTTGGGTTACCTCAAACTCATTAAGTCTCCCCCTGCAAAATAGTCCCTATCAAAAGAACTAAAAGGTGGTGTTGCACATGTACCTGTCCAATGTCCAAAGCAGGATTGATGCTTTTCCCGACATCCATCACAATGTCTGTCCTGATGTTCTGCAACAAACAAAACACACAGTTACAAGATGTCTTATCCTAGTTATTATCCCATAATATCCTAGTTATCCTTTGGAAGAGGCAGCTTTAAAGGACATGGAGATGAACTACAGCGGCAGTACACTCACTGACTTTGGATGTTATATGTTTTTTAGGGATTTTAAAGAGTGAAAAAAAAACCTTGTGATCCCCAGTGAGACAATCGATCTCCACTTCAGAGCAGCAAGCACCGAAGGTGAAGTAGTAGTACGCTTGACCTTCACCTTTCTCCCAGTCAACATCGGTGGGTGGACCCCTGCAGCACACAGTCAGTCACAGCCATTTATATGGACAGTAATAGTTTGATATTAGTGATTAACTATTAGTGAAGAGTTGTAACTTTAAAGCAACAAAATATGAAACAAATAGACACATAGAACAGTTAGAGGACAACACAGCCTTAAATGATATTGACAAAGCTGATCTTAATGAATCATTCACATACATAAAGAATCCAGTTGCAGATAAGCTGGTCTTCTGGAAGAAAGCTTCATTAACCTGAGGGAGGGAAATGAGGAAAATCAGTGTCAGCTTTCACTTGCAGGAGTTATAAAAGGCAGGAACAAAAGTCTAATTGCCTTTTTTAAAGATACTGAAACATCTTAAAGATTATTACTGTACCAAACTTGCGCAATAGCAATAGTTAATTACTTAAATTAATTAGTGCAAGACAAGTTTTGCAAAGCATTTTCCAGAAAGAATCTAACAGAACATTTTCAGCATCAGTTATAGTATTACCCATTGCTTCCAGGTGTTTTGGGGATTCTTCTCCATCAGTGGTTGCAGGCGCCTCATCAGCTTCTCACAAGCATCCTGCGCGAGACAATACAGGTGTGTTTAAAGTCCCCGCTCCACTCAAAAATCAGTTTCTTCTTGTTCCTACAGCTGGATGTTTGATCTTCACTGTGCAGAATGATGTCTGTGCAGAGTTTGACACTAGAGAGATGTTTTCACATTCGTCTGCTGAAAGTTTCCCTCCACTGGCCGTATTTGACCCAATAACAACATAAAAAATTGCCTCCTACAATGAGTAACAATAAGAGTTTGTTGTTTTTTTAAGTTTTTAAGTACTAACCTAAACAATAATAACTATTTGTGCTGGGAAAAGTAAAACAAAATCTGTCAACACATTATTTATTTCAGCACTGGAGGATATAGCTGTCTAAGATACACATAAAACCTGTGATTCCTTCTCTGAATCTTAATTTGGTGTCATTTTATCTGACAAAAAAAAAGCAGACCTTGACTGCCATGCCCACGGCGTCCGTGCCAAAGGAGGCAGCTGATGGTGCTGCGTTGGGGACGTTTCCTGTACAGGTCTCCTTGGTGAAGATGGAAGACACGGGGACCTTGAGGACACGGCTAGCTATCTGGAACATGAGGTAAGAAAGCACGCAAACTAATTAGATTCATTTAAAGGCCTACTTTTATCAGCAACCAGAGGAACAGTGGGAACCATAAATCTGACCTGTATAGCCTTAGTGTTGATGCCCTGGCCCATCTCTGTCCCTCCGTGTGTTACCAGCACGGAGCCATCTTTGTAGATGTTCACCAACGCTGCACCCTGGACGAGACAAATGACCAGCATGTTCCTTAGATTAAGGTGAATTAAAAAGACATCTGGACAGAGGGCTCGTCTTCTTCTACCTCTGAGTTTAAAGGGCTATCCAGGTCTGTAAAACTACTCCTGTCAACATGTCTTCAGTGTCAGTTATCAGTCTGCACACGTCAATCAATGACAGGGATGCATTGTTTATACTTTAAAGGACAGTCCAGTTTTAGTCCAGTCTCATCAACAAAAACAAAACACACATTTTGGTCATAGTTTTTATTATCAAAGATCCATCAGCTTGTCAACATCTCATCTTAGTCATTATAGTCTGCTTTGTTTTATGCTTTACACAAAACTTAAGCTTAACAACTGTTGGAAAAAGTGGAATTACGTCAAAACTCTCCACAGGTATAAAGAAAAGAGTCCCCACCTGATTACAGAAACCTTTGGAGAAGCCGACGCCAAACTTCTGTGGCACTGCGCTGATGCCTCTCTTCTTCCAGCGGTTGGAGGAGTTGAACAGCTGGACGGCTCGAAGTCTGTCCTGGTAGTTAGCCCTTTCCAGACACTCATCCCAGCAGCGCACCATGTCGGTGGGGTTGAAGGGCTGCTTGTGGTGGGTGTAGCTCTGCTCCTCCCTGTACATATTGATGTCTCTAACCTGGGGACGAAGCAGCACGGCAACAAGTTTGAGGAAACTAACATGGAAGCTCTCTAAAACCACATAAACAGACATCGGATATTTCTCTCCTCAAGACCCCTTTAGAAAACAGAAACCCTGCGCCTCCTCCTGGTGACCTCAGACCTTTTCAGCTGGTAGGCCACAGCGAACAGCGACTTCATGCAGGACACTCTCCATCACCATCAGACCCTGGGGCCCGCCAAAGCCGCGGAAGGCCGTGTAGGAGGGCAGGTAGGTTTTACACACCACTCCCCGACCTCGCAGGTTGGGGATCTTGTAGCCGTTGTCCATGTGGAGGACAGCTTTGTCCATGATCTGAAAAGTGCATCAGCGAGAGAGTGTGATTGCGAAGTTAAATATAATGTACAAGTTGCAGTTTAACCCTTTTTTATCACAGAGCCTTAACTGAATTTGAGGTCAGGGTACAAAAAGATTTATAGAAGCATAAGACAACATAAAAAACACAAATAGATAAAACAGATAAATATACTGGTTTAATTCATCTTAGTACATCAGATAAAAATGGATAATTTTGTAGAATTTTATTAAAAAACTTTTGATAAATGACTGAGACAATGAAGGGGGACCTGCTGTACAATATACCAGAGAAAAGACTAAAATGTTTCCTTTCAAATGTATGATACCGGACCTTTAATATTTTATACATGGCATTTTTTTATTTTCTAATCATTTAGCAGACATTTAAGGTTTCTGGCAGACTGTACCAGCTAATATAAACACGTTTAACATTATTTACTGAAGGCTGTAACATTTACAGTAATGCAAACAAATGTTTCTGTTCACTTACAAACGCTGACTCGTCCAGTGTGGATCCTCCATTGCTGTAGTAAGTGATGTCTGCTGCTACTATGGTGCCATCGTTGTTGTATCCAACCTGGAGGTGGACAACAGAGGAGGTCATTGTTAGTGTACACAGCATGTTCTTAACTTATACAGTCTAAATGTCAATGGATCTCCTGTCATCTCAAACTTCACTACAGCTAAGATCCATTTGAAATTGTCATTATTTTTCTTAAAATAGAGCAAAATTCTTCCAACAGGGTGACATAGCTTGTAAATAAGGCCCATAACCTCACTACAGCCAAGAATATTCAGTAAAAATAAAACAAAAAGGTGACGTTGATTTTGGAGATGATTGGTTTTACAGTTTTAAATATGAATCATACCTTGTACTTTCCGAGAAACGGGTGTCTGCCGCTGGTGATCAGCATGTCGTCTCCTCGCTCCAGACAGCAGCGTACAGCCCTACCAGTTCTTACACAGAAAACCATATTTCACAAATTACTGATACTTCCAGAAAATCATGTTATCGTTGTTCGTTTTTCAGTGTAATGAGATCAGGATTTCTGAATGTGACTCTTCTTACTTGTGTGCTGCGACCGCAGTGATAGCAGAGAGAGAAGCGATCTTCATGACTTTGCCTCCGAACCCTCCGCCCAGCCTCTTCACATGGCAGGTGATCTTGTTGGAGTCGACGCCCAGAGCCATGCCGACCAGCTCCTGGTACCCGGAGACAAAACCAGTCGGTAAAACACTTCAACCAAAGTCAAACTGAAGATCCTTCCTTTGCTACAAACAGGTTGGCTTTGGTTTTACTGTCGCAGTGGTGGAAGAAGTACTCAGATCTTACATATACTATATACTAAAACGATCAAAGTAAAAGTCCTCATTATGTAGAATGTTATATTAGTATGTGTATTATTATATTGAGATCATCATGTTAAAGAGTACAATATTTCCCTCTCAAATGCAGCGAGTATAGGAATAAAGTAATAAAGTAATGTAAATGTATCTCAACGTTGATTATAGACATTACATATTTCACAAATACAAATATATACAAAAATATAATAATTGCAATAGAAAAAACACAGATATCCAAAATAAATAAACATTTAAAAAAGATAGAAACCTAAACCGTAAACTATTAATACCATAGAACACAAACCAGATGTTGAGTCTTAACTGTGCAGATTTAAAGGACTACACCTGAGTTCTTGCTTATTTCAGTCTAGAGCTGAAATTATTAGTCAGTATATTGATTTCTTGATTTGTTAATTGACAGAAAATAATCAGCAATTATTTAGAAAAATTATAAATTATTTGTGTTTTCTTCTTAAAAACTTTTGTTGGTTCCAGATTCCAGAAATGTGAGAATTTGGTCGATGCATTTCCTCAACACTTCCTGCTGCTTTCGTCTTTGTTTGATAAGTTTCAGGTCTAATATAAGAACAGAGGCCAAAGAAAACTCGGAAATCCACCTAAAAACTTGTGGTACGCTTTGGCAAACGGTCTGTAATGTACAATGTGAATTAAACAGTATTGAAGTAAACACATTAAAACCACTAGTTCTCCGACCTGAGTGAAGGCAGCGTGTTGAGTAGCCACAAACAAATCCATCTCTTCATGTTCTCCTTTGGGAACAGCGATCACTCCCTGAGTCTCCATGTAGAAATGCTCCTGACCGCCCATATAGATCTCATCTGCAGACATATTCAATTATTAAGACACCAGAAGACATTTGTTTTTTTATATATATATATAGTCTGTAGGATGTTATGCATTCAGTGGTTTACCCTCCAGAATGTGTTCAGCAGTCTTTAAGGCTTCGTCCACATCACCCCTCTCCACTTTCCTCTTGGGTTCAAAGTAAGACTCGTGCCTTATGGCATCCTGGAGGATAAGACAAGACAAACAAATGTTCACAAACACAATAATTAACACCCTGGGAAAGTGATTTTTGCCCAGAGCCCTTGTTAACGCCTGAGCGGTTTAGAGCTGAGGGTTAGTTTAAGGTACCTCTATAGTGAAGAAGACAGGCTGGAGGTCGTGGTAGGTGACGTGGACCTCCTTAGCTGCTCTCCTGGCCTGTTCCCTGCTCTCTGCCACCACTGCACCGATGATCTGACCAACACAAACCACCTGCACACACACACACACACACACACACACACACACACACACACACACACACACACACACACACACACACACACACCGGACAGCAAAGAATGACATGTAGATGACTTGGTGTCGTCGGCCGGAAATCCCACCCTGGGATCTTTGTGTAATTCAAAATGTACATGATCATCTTTTGCGATCAACTCAAATTTAAGTATTTAGTCTATAAAATGTTTGGAAAACTTCTTCAATTAGCTTGTATTGTCCGACTCGCAGTTCAAAACTCAAATATATGTAGTGATACAAAATAGAAAAAGACTTCAAATCCTCACATTTGAGAAGCTGAAACCAGAAGTCCAGTCTCTGTTCCCTCTGTTGTTTTAAATCTTTTCTTTCTGCATGTGGATGTAATATCTAACCAGGTGTTTAACGTACCTCTTCTTCTGCAAACAGTTCCTCTGGGTTATTGAACCAGAGTCTGCAGTTCGCCCCAGGAACATCTCCAGCAGAGACAAACGTGACCATCCCAGGCATCTTCAGGGCCTCTGACGGGTCGATGTTGCTGGTTAATGAAAAGAGAAACTGAGGTAAAGGATTTTTATCTGATGGAGAGGAATGAACTATAGCCTAATGAGTGATTTAAAGCCACTGTTTGCCTCAGGGCTGGTGTACTTTAATATGGCCACCAGGGGGTGTTATATCACCTTTAATTGGGGCAGTAAAGCTTTGACTTACAGGAGAATTCTACCTACATTATTTTAGCATGGGCTCTGGTGCTCGTCACCATGAAGATGAAGAGCTCTCCCTGGACCAGCGGCAGGTCGTCGTAGTACTTTGCTTCACCTGTGGCTTGCTGGAAAGCAGACTGATGCATGCTGGGACGACCCACCAGGTCAGCAGAGGGCTGGGCCTCTGATACGAGCTGTGGACGAAGGTGAAAAACCGGTCAAACAGCTGAGTTGTATAATCAGATAAATGATACAAAAAACAGAAGTGTTGCATGGAGCTAATGTGGCACAAAGGAGCTTTTGTTAGAGAACCGGCTCAGTGAAAGTGTAAAAATAGATTTGTACCTATTTGTTTGTTCGATCGTTCTGCCTCAAAGTCAAATCTATGTTGAGATGATGATAGCAGTGCTGAATTATGTGTAGTTTAAAATTGACAATATGACTAACAACATGATTAACCAGCCAGACGTGTTCTAAAAAGAGGTTAAAACAATGATATATCCCCCCTATTCAGGAACAATGGATAGAGATAGTAGAGAAAGTCAACATAATGGAAAAATTTACAAATCATTTTACATTAAAATAAGCGCAGATGGAAGAAAAGTGGGACATTATTTAGGACTCAAAACAGCGATAAAAACTACAGAAAGTGACCTGAATTAGTTGATGAGACTGTGAGAATGGATCTCCCAAACAAAAGCTCCTGTTTGTGGTTAGTTTTGTCTATTTACATGTTCATTTGTTGATTTTAAAGAGTTTTTAAAAGTTTAGAAATGTTAACTAGATGAAAAAAAGACATATTTCATCTCAAATTCTCTTAATTCCCCCCTTTTTTTTATTAGAATGGAAAGCCAAATCACTAAACACTTATTGATAATGTTTCTGTATCAAACTGGCATTTAAGGCTTCAATGGACAGAGCAGATTATTATGGCCAAATTAGATATTGGACCACGGTTCCTTGGCGTGTAGCTATTTAAAAATTTAAGTGATTCGATAAGAAAATCCCCCAAACAATTCAGAGCACAGGTTTATTTAGCTGAACGTGTCCTCCTGAAGAAACCTCCAGCTGTCTTATAGCACTTTGTCATCTCTGCACAGTGTGTGCCGACCTGGAAGGACTGTTGACCCTGTGGCACTTCGTTCTTGAAGGGCTTGAGTGCGCTGAGATACTCCAGAGGAAAATCAGCGTCTGAAACCCCCTACAAGGTGAATGAACAGTTACTATGAATTCAAATGTTTAGACGTCCCAAAGCGTGCTCATTATTCGCAGTTTGCCCACCCGCTCTCTCATCTCCAGGACGACTTGCATGTAGAACTTGAAGAAGAAGCTGATGGCGAGGGTCTTGCGGAACTCTGCCCTGCCTCCGTGGATTGACGGAGAAACGTCCACGTCTTCCTTCAGGAGGCGGCAGCCTTCAGAGAGAAGATCCTCCCCCCACGATCTGGAGAACGTCACAGTTACAGTCTGTTACAGCCCTGAACAATCATATTTACTGAAGGTAATGAGTCTTTGGTGCTGTACCGGCTGACGAGCTGCTGGCACGTCAGTTTGGGTTTGACCAGAGTCGGTCCAACTCCACCGTAGTAGATACTGAGGGACTCCACGACGTCGGTTCCCTCCTTAATGGCCACTTTCATCCCAGCGTTAAGAAAGGAGAAGGCGAACTCTCGCCTCTGGGCCTGTCGATAGGCCGCCACAAACTCCCACTGAGGACCAAACAAAGCCACATACACGTCAGGGAATTAGGCTCAGGTGTTTATGGTAGGGATGTACCGAATTGACCTCATTACAAATTCAGTCTTTTAATTTCTTGTCAGTTATTGTCGTTTGTACTGTTCTTGTTGTATTTGGCTCCGAATATGAGCATCAGTGTTTGAGAATGTCTCACAGGTTTGGTGTAGGGGATGTCGATGGACAGCAGGACTTCTTCGGGCCTGAGGACTGTTTTTCCAAAGTCAGCGAAGAGTTTTTCATCCAAGGGTATGCTCCTCATCCCATCTGAGGACAGACACAGAAAAACAACATTACAAATATTTTCTGCCTCTGTTTGAGGACACACAGACAGAAAGTCAAACAGATCCTGTGAGCGACAATATAAGGAGCCAGAGGAACCTGATTTATTCACTTTCAGGAAAAAGTGAAAGTTAGAGCAGTAATGATAAAATTCTTATAAAAAATATCTCATAAACGTTACCTACTGCAGCTTTAATGTGCCTTTTAACCTGCTCAGAGTGTCAGGTGGTTGGTGTTACGATGACCTACATTAGGCATACAAATCATACTGAAATCATCTCAGATTATCTAAATTTATGAGGGCTTAGTGTCGTGTCCCACATAGCAATCTGGCGCATGAGTAAAAGTTGAAACACATCCAAACAGACTTCCTCGTTCCTTCTCCTAGTTCTGCACAATTCACTGAGTTTAAAACAGAACACTGCAGAAGAAGAATATTAATACATGGCATCCCATTGTAGATATTTATAAGCCAAGTTACCTTTAGATATGACGTGCAGAGTGCAGTCCAGAGCAGCCAAAACACTGCTGAGGTCGTATTTGGGGTTGGCACTGAGGATATTCCCACCAACAGTCTGCAAAGACATTTTTAGATTATACATATTCTTCTACGTCCGCCTCACATGGCTGGACCTTATTTTAATGTTTGATACGATAAGTTCTCTATCAGCATGTTGTGACGTTGTTTTGTTTGTGCAGCAGGGTGGCCTTGCTTGTCAAATAATGAACCTACCGCCATGTTGCGAATCTGTTTCCCTGCCAGACACCGAAGAGTCTGCAGCAGCGCCCGGTATCCTCTGGTTTTCTCCTCCTCCGTCTCCACCACGACCTTCTCCACCTCCTTCTGCAGCGTGCTGAGGCTGCAGGCGGCTCCGACTGTCAGACCTGGACGACAGGTGAGAACATTCAACATTCAACATTTATTAAGCAATTATTTCTTACTTTATTTGTGCCATGTCATATTTTGTAAATTATTCTGCTTCTTGCTTCAACAACAACCTTTAGTAAAATAGTCCCTGTCAGTGTTTTACTATTATATCTAATGTTTTTGGATGAATATTACTCTTAATTAAAATCCCTGTTGGATTTTACTGCTGTAGATGTTTAAAGTTGGGCTAATTTTAAACTACTTTATACAGTGTTGAGTAGTTTAATTTACAGCAATGCATCATATCGCTGTCCTGTGAGAACCACGCTTCTCTAAAAAGTTTCATTCGCTCAGAGAAACAGCCCTGTTGTCAGCTTTGTTACAACACATTTTCAAGCTAACCCAGCTTTTTTAAATGGTTAATTTATCTTAGGAAGTAGGAGAATCCATAAAGGAACACCTTATACTTCAGTTTATCAGAAACATTCACATTCAGAATCATCAAATTTGGAGATTTTCACTGGACAGCAAGGGCATGAAAACTAAAGCTGTCAGACAAATGTAGTGGAGTATAAGTATAAAGCTGCATAAAATGGAAATACTCAAGTACCTTGAATTTATACTTAACTACAGTACTTGAGTTGAATGCAGATGCAAACATGTGCATCTGTTCTCCATGTGTCAAATGCATTGATCCTATGGTGAGGTTTAAAGGATAATGAGTTAGGTGTCCCAACACTGGTTATATGATCCAGATGCTTACATGTAAGTCAATAGTATCATGAAGGTACATGATGATACGTGACTTTGTTGGTCATTTTAAATACAGAAGGTGATTTGAGAAGTTTTTATAAAAGTAGGTGGCGAAAATGAATGGTAACAGAAACACTGTGAAGAGAGCGCAATGCTTCAGTAATCGCAGGAATTTGGGTTTGATGGTCAGAGCTGAGAGGGCAAACCAACCAGTCTCCCCCCATGTCACAGCTTTTAGCTCAGAAATCCTTCCAGCGTAGATCACCAGAGGATGATAGACTCCTTTCAGAAGCATCTTCGGTCCTGGTCAAAAAACATGATAATGACCGATCAAAATTAGAACCCTTAACATTCAGTCAGCTCACACAAAAAACACAAAGCAAATCACAGTCATCCTCCGTCAATGTCCGTTGAACGATCAACAGCAGTCTTTTGAAGTTCTGTGGATGCTTTGGTGTATTTTTCATCTAAAATGTGTCAGCATCATGGCTGATTATTGCTGTTAAAGTCAGTGTCTGTACCGATAGTTGTGTTTCCAACAATCAGTGGAGCCGAAGGATGTTCAGCCTTGAGCTCCAAGAGGTGTGACAGCTTAAACGGAGCAACCAAATTCACTCTTTCCCCTTGGAAATAAAGAGCATCTCCACTGACTTTCTTCTCCATAATCTACAAAAGAAAGAAAACCCATTAACATAATAGTTCTCTGGCATTTTTCCCAGGAGGTAGTGCAGGAGGTGGCAAATGAGTTTTTTAGGTCAATTAAAAAGAATCACCATCAGCTCTGGAGGGAAGATAAGATCTTGAGAAGGATCCAGAGGTAAAAAACAATCCATTGGGAAGAGTTCCTGAGAGATCTGCTAGAGGACAAACACAAGACACATTCAATATATCATCAAGTGTACACTCAGCACAGGGAAGCATCCTAATAGTCGACATTAATATGATGTTTTGACTTACATCACTTTCCTTGCTGTTGTTGGTTTTGCTGCCCTTTGCTCCGTTTTCCAAACAGCATTCCCCACCAGCTCTTCCGTTTTGGCAGCAGCCGGATGACTGCTGAAAACATTAATTTCACAAACACTAGCGCAAATGTTGCAATAGCTATTTTTTTTCTGCTGTGATCAGAGTGTGTAAATATGAATTTAATGGGGAATCAGGGCTGTAACAGGTTTGCTCAACCCCTACCTCACTTTCACAAAAAGTCTTAAATCCGTCAATGATGGGTCTGTAGCCTGTGCAGCGACAAAGGTTCCCTAGAAAATAAAAACAAAAGGTCGTCAGTTAATGCAAATGAGCTGAACGCCGCCATGAAAAGCAACAAGATGTGCAGTTTTAGAGCTTTGTATCTGCCTATTTAAATGTTATGTAAGTATAATTCATTGTTATTTATATGGGGTTACTTTAAAAGACGCTGGATGCAAAAACAAAATAAATATTAGATTAAAAAAAGGTCTTTGTGACTAGAATCCTAGATACCTTAAAACTTCTATTAATAGGGTTTAACAGGCTTTTATTTGCTTCAATCACTGAACTCAACCTGCCTGTATCTGGGACAGGCTTTTAATTCCTTCTGCACAAAACCAGTATGAATATTACTTGTATTAAAATTAGGCTATTAAATCAATTATCAATTATGATTCATTCATTTCAATCTAATCAATCTAATAATGTGTATTATCATTTGACAAAAGTTTAAACATTTATATTTGTGTAGGCGGTTTAAGCAGCTTAGAACTCACTCAAGAGGGCGACCTGGTGGGTTTTAAGAGGTTTTATACATCCATCTGTTAGTAGTCAGTCAATCAATCTTGGCTTTTTACCTCCCAGAGCTTCCCTGATGTCCTCCATGGTGGGCTGGGGCTTGTTCCTCAGCAGAGTGTACATGGACATCACCATCCCTGGAGTGCAGAAGCCACACTGGGAGCCGTGAGCCTTCGCTATCCGCTCCTGAAAGACACAGCGGCTGATAGATGACACCCATTCTGGACAGTCGGTAAGAAAACGCGGTACATTAGAGAGACTCGGTACCTGAACAGGATGGAGTTTGGTCTTTGTGCTGCCGATGCCCTCAACCGTCACCACAGCGGCTCCGTGCAGGGTGACGATAGGCTGCAGGCAGGCGATGACAGTATAGTGTCTGTACGGTTCAAAAGTCATGACTAGAACAACCCAATTAGATTTTTGTTTAAACCCCAAAACTACATAATTTTTACTATTAGAAACAAATAAAAAGGTGTGGTTTACAGCCAGCTTTACTGAAATGTTTCAAATAAAAATAAAAAGCAGATAACACTTTAATCAAAACTGAAGACACTAAGCTTTTGACTTTATTTTGGGGACTCCCCTCTCAAACCAAGGACCGTCACAGTTATGTCGTTACAAAGGTGCAAAAGGATACACAACTGTCCTCTGGTTGCGGTCATATGTGGACACCATGACAGTGCAGGCTCCGCATCCTCCACCTCCACAGCCGTACTTAGTGCCAGTCAGACCAACTGGTCCACAGGAGAGGACACACTGGTCATTATACGCAATTCATGCAGGTCAAACCCATACTACTTTCTCAGATGCTTTATATTATATTATATAAATCTCATGAACAGTTGTATTTTTTGATTACCGGCAGACTAGGTCAGGGGTCGGCAACCTTTACTATCAAAAGAGCCATAATCTGTCTGGAGCTGCAAAACATATTTAAGCTTTACTACATATATAAGCCATATATATATATATATATATATATATATATATAGTGTTAGATATTGTAGTTTAATAAGTATTTCTAATATTTAACATCGTGTGCGCACCTTGAGCAACTGCAACAAACAAATTTCCCCCCAGGGATCAATAAAGGATTTCTGATTCTGATTCTGATTAATGCCAACTCTCCCCCACCATAGATTAGGCGTACTGGGAAGCCGGCAGTGTTGTTGTTGTCTCTATTTTCTTTACTTGGAGACTAAAGAGTCACATGCAGCTCCAGATTTAAATAAAATGTATGTATGTAAAATCATATTTTTTTATAAGTTGTTTTAGATTTTATTTAATACAACCAACCTTTTCTCCTCAGAAAACTGAGCAGCACCTCTTCTGGATCTGCATTTTTCTCAACAACCTGGAGTGAAAAGAGAGAAGAGAAACAAACAAAAACAATAAAGGAAAGAATAATAATCCGATCAAAAAATTTATAAAAAAGCGAAGTGATGAACTTGAACAACCAATGTACAACCAAAAGAAAAGAAAAGAAAACTTCATAGATATAATTAAAGAATCTCTTTGTGAGCATCAGCCCTCCATCAGCTGACTTCATACGTACACATCATACAGATAATTGTGTGTGACCGGTCACAGGTGGCACTGCAGTCTGCTGACTCTCACAAGTCTCAGGACAAGAACAGGAAATAAAGGGCTTTGAATCAATGATATTTTATGAAATCATAGAATACTTAACATGAATCAATTAATAGATGATGAAGCTTTTAGATGGGCAAAATTATTTTCTTTTTAAAAACAAAACATAGGCACGGACCACGCCGATCTCTCTAACCCCCCTCTGCTTCTCCATTAGAGTACCAGGGAGTGACGGATGGGCCCGCTGGAGCTCGCTGGAGGCTGGATGAAGGATTTGGGAGAGGCTCTGGGGGGCAGGGCTGGAGGTACTATTCACTTCATTCAGAAAAACATGGCAGAATATTTTTTATAATGTAAAAGTATCTCATAATTATGAGATACTAAGTTGTTAAGAGTTCAATATGCTACCGTAATTTAGTTATTCCCTTAAATGTAATTTCTTGGGGGGGAGATTTCACTGTGAAAATACACAAATTGACCGTGTATCTGTTGTATTTTCCATTATATTTAGGCAAACTTGAAGCTCTCTCTGCTATTTTCACTTATTCTTAATGTTATTTAAGCTTATAATGTTATTCTACTTTAAGATAATTACCATATCTCCAAAAAAAAACCCACTTTCAGCTGAAGTCATTCAACTTGTTTTCTAACAGATGTTTTGTTCCAGGAACTACTTTGTATTTAATGTATTTTAATGTTACATTTTAACATAAAAAAAGGTTGATAAATGCTCTCACCTTTTTCCCGTTGACGAAGAAGATCAGCTCACTTGGTGAAGACATGCTGAGGAGAGTAAATCGTCCGAAGCTGCAGGTCAGAATGAAACTTCAGCTTTAGGTTCGGCAGTTCTTAAAGTACTGATCACATGACTTCTTGTCACATTTTACTTAAGCTGACAAATCAATCAGTTCCAGGCCTCATTAATAAGGCCCGGACCCCCCACTGTCACTCACTCTTATGTGCATTACATTAATGCACTCCTGTCTTCTGTACAGTTTTCCTATCTTTTCTTATCTTTCTTATCTTTATTTATCTATATATTTTTTTAAAGTACTTTATTCTTGTGTGATTTTTGTGTGATTTATATATTTATTTGTTTTATTTTTTGTGTGATTGTATGTTTTAAGCAACGTGATTCAGGATTCAAGATTCAAGAAGCTTTATTTAACCCGAGGGAAATTGCTGTTTCAATACAAAGGTGGTAAAGTACTACAGGGTTAAAGTAAAATTAAAATAAAATAAAATAAATAAAACAAAAATTAAATCTGATTAAATTAAATTAAATTAAATTAAATTAAATGCTAACATAAAATAAATCAAACAATTAACTAAATGCAACAAAATGCAAGCACTTACAGGTAACATAAGTAGAAAAGAAGAAAACAAGTAACTAAATGTGACAAAGTGCAACAAAAATTGCAGTTAAACGTAGATACAGTATATACAACATACAACATACAACAAATTGAAATAAAATAAGTACAACTAAATTAAGTGAGCGATTGTTTAAAGTGATAACAGTCATAAAGTGATAAAATTGCACCGAGACAAATTCCTCGTATGTGTAAAAACCTACCTGGCAATAAATCTCATTCTGATTCTGATTCATTATATTTATCTTTATTTATCTATATTTATTCTCTATACAGTTCTCTACATTTATCTTATTTGATTTTATTTTCCGTGAATTGTACTTTTATTCTTATCTCTACTTTCTATATTTAGCCAAGAGTTTATTGTTTACTGTTTATTGTTTACTTTCTATATTTAGCCAAGAGTTTATTGTTTACTGTTTATTGTTTATTGTTTACTTTCTATATTCAGCTAAGAGTTTATTGTTTACTTTCTATATTCAGCTAAGAGTTTATTGTTTACTTTCTATATTCAGCTAAGAGTTTATTGTTTACTTTCTATATTCAGCCAAGAGTTTATTGTTTACTGTTTATTGTTTACTTTCTATATTTAGCTAAGAGTTTATTTTTTATTTTATTAGAAGAGTTTATTGTTTATTGTTTATTGTTTACTTTCTATATTTAGCTAAGAGTTTATTGTTTACTTTCTATATCGTAAGATTTATTGTTTACTTTTTTTTTTCAGCTAAGAGTTTATTGTTTACTGTTTATTTTTTACTTTCTATATTCAGCTAAGAGTTTATTGTTTACTGTTTATTGTTTAATTTTATATTCTAAGGTTTATTTTTTTTTTTCTATATTTAGCTAAGAGTTTATTGTTTACTGTTTATTGTTTACTTTCTATATTTAGCTAAGAGTTTATTGTTTACTTTTATATTACTAAGGGTTTATTTTTTTAAATAAATTTTTTTTTTACTGTTTATTGTTTACTTTCTATATTTAGCTAAGAGTTTATTGTTTACTGTTTATTGTTTACTTTCTATATTCAGCTAAGAGTTTATTGTTTACTGTTTATTGTTTACTTTCTATATTCAGCTAAGAGTTTATTGTTTACTGTTTATTGTTTACTTTCTATATTCAGCTAAGAGTTTTATTGTTTATCTTATACTGTATTTTTTATACCTCTTTTATTGTTTTATAAGCTGCTGGAAATCCAATTTCCGATCAATAAAGTGAAGTCTAACCCAATATTTAAAACTAATAAATCAAATTATTAAAAATTAATAAATAAAAAAACACTCTTACACCTCCCCCCTTCTTCTTCTTCTTCCTCCTTCCTTTAAAAAAAAAAATAAATAAAAATTTATTTTTGGTATTTGTGGAGCGGAAATCCCCCCTTTAAATCGCGCATGCGCAGAGGGCGGAGCCTGCGGAAGTTCGGACAGACGGGTCTTTTTGTTTGGGCCGCTGAGAGACTCGTCACTCGGTTTGATTCCCCCTCTGGTTAACAACCGTTTTTTATCTGCATTAATTTCGGTGAGTATGTGTGTTTACGCGGTGGCGACGCCGTGCCGCGGGTACAGCCGCGCTCGTAAAGACTCCGATGTGTTAGACGACGTGAAATAATATTTTATTTTTATTTTATTTTATTTTTTTTTGTTGTATTTTCGGAACGTCGCCATTATGGCTCTGCTAACGGCTACTTTAGCTGTTAGCTCCGCGTTAGCTCACACTTTCTTTTTCTCTTTTTTTAAAAACAAAAATATAGCCTCGATGTGAGTTTTAAAAGCGTGTCGCGGCACTTTGACTGGTAAAGTCGCGTTTACGTGTAGATGAATATATGTTTTTATATTTATATTTTAGGTGTGAAACCAAGTTGGTAATTAAATAAAAAGATAAGATTAGCCAGCTAGCGGGCCGCGGCTAACCAGCGCTGGCACGGCGCATGGTGAGGCCCAGAGTTAACCACTGCTATCCTCGATTGGCACAGCTGTAGCTCTTCTTTTGGGGTAATCAATCATTATCTCCGGAGTCGATACTGATAGTTAGACTCTAATAATGTGCAGTGAAACATTTCTGTTTCGTGGTGATTTGTGTTTTATGGATTAAATACAGCATCAAACACCCACTGGCTCCATTGTACCACCTCGTTGTTGTCTTCCCTTTTTTTTTTTTTTTTCTGTTTTAAAATGTAGTTTATTAAAATGTTTAACTCAAAATCATGTTTTTTAAAATAATCTTTTAATAGCTAAGTTTAATTTCTACATGAAATGTTGTCCATTGACTATTAGGTTGAATTCAAAATACTGCTTTTATTGGGAATACAAAAAAAAAAAAGGTGCTTATAATTTAAATATCTTTACTTTTAGTTGGTTTTGTTATAAATCATGTAGGAAAAAAAAAGTTTCAGTGCTTCCTAACTTCCCTGTCTCTGGCACACACCCACTGCTTTCTGCTGAAGATGTAAATCATTTAAATACGGCTCATTGTTTCACTTTTAAAAAACAAATGGGTCTTTTTTCTTTTTAACATACTTTTGCTTTAAGTGTGTTTTGCAATAGTTTTAGGACAACAATAGAGCTCTGCACAGACTATACTGGTCAGTAGGATCAATTCATTGGTGGTTTAAGTGTGTTCATGGGAAGTTTCTTCTCAATATCACCAGTTTTACCCCCCTTTTTTATTTATTTTTGGCCAACATAAATACATATTTAGCTACAGGCTTTAAACTCCATTGTCAAACTTGAGTTATGTAAGAATTAAATTACAGTTGTGAACTCAAGACGAAGGCCTGGACCTTACCCAAGTTACACCCAGACGTTGGCAACACAAAACATAATTAAAGGGAACGCTCTGTACTGTCAACGTGTAGTCAGCTTAACTTGAATAAATGTTAACTGTGTTTTTTTTTTTTTAATCTCTTTTCAGAGTGTCTTTTATGAATAATCAAAAGCAGCAAAAGCCAACGCTAACAGGCCAGCGTTTCAAAACGAGGAAAAGAGGTTTGTATTTGTCGTTGCTCCTTGCATGTCTTAACTGCACACACCTCGACCCCGGAGGTTTGTTTTTCCGTATCCAACACGTGTGCCTCTTTCCCCATCCCCCCCCCCCCACAGATGAAAAGGAGAGATTTGACCCTACTCAGTTTCAAGAAAGTATCGTACAAGGCTTGAATCAAACTGGCTCTGATTTGGAAGCGGTCGCGAAGTTCCTTGATGCCTCTGGCGCCAAGCTTGACTACCGCCGGTATGCAGAGACACTCTTTGACATCCTGGTGGCCGGCGGAATGCTGGGTGAGTTGTTTTTGAGCAAATTATTCACGTCTGCGTGTTTTTTACAAGCCCGTGAATCTTAGTTTTCGAAAAATGAGATCAAATTCAACAGTACAGACCTTGAAGTTTGGCAGAATGTTTATTTAAAGAGCCGTGGAGACAAAAAAAACAAGTGTTTCGTTTGTACGCTGATAGATATTAATCATAAAAATGTGATGTGACCAAGAAGTAGACACTTTGTTATTAAGTAAGGCAGCTCTTGATTCAACTTATATGGTTTTTGTTTTGTTTTCTGCAGCCCCGGGCGGGACTCTATCGGACGACATGACCCGCACCGAGTTCTGCCTCTTCACGGCACAAGAAGACCTGGAGACGATGCAAGCATATGCTCAGGTAGGGAGCATGCCCAGCTACTGTTGGTACCAGTTTAGAAGCACTTTTTAAAAATATCCGTCATTATTGATCCATTTGACAATCCTCTTCTATTTATATGTGAGGAAAAAACAGCCAAGAAACCTTCACATGGCATTTTTTTTTAATGCACAGTTAACATGTTTCTTTCTTTCCCCACCAAAATAAAGGTTTTTAACAAGCTGATCAGGCGTTACAAGTACCTGGAAAAGGGTTTCGAGGAGGAGATCAAGAAGGTGAGACGACATATAAAAGAACAAGAGTTTGTTTGTGGTATCATGACTTTTAAACTGAGCGGGTGTTAAACTTCGATGTCATAGTTGATTTATAATACCGACTTCTTTTTAAATGTATTGGTATAATGTGACAAGATGTGGAAGTTGGGTGGCAACTAACAATTGTTTATTGATGATCTGCTGGGATTAACTCTATAGTTAGAAATGGGGAAACCCCAAGTTGATATAAGATGGACTTTTTTACAATCACTTTACCATCATTACCTGCTTCTGAAATGTAAATATTCTTGCTGATTATATCTGTTTACTGACTAATTATTTTAGATTTAGTAGGAAAAGGAATCAAGAGTTCTCACATTGTTGTGACAGGTTTACTAGTAACGTGGGAAAGCATTGAAAACAGTTTATATAGCAGATTGTTTGCCACACCCGCAGGGCTGTAAACGTCTTGAATTTTCCTATGATCAAATCAGAAATGTATGAGTAACCAACCTGTATAACTTATACACAACAAACTTGAATTTGTCTTTCTCTCTGCCGTCTTTTAGTTGCTGCTGTTCCTAAAGGGATTCACTGAGTCTGAGCGCAACAAACTGGCCATGCTGACCGGAATCCTGCTGGCCAATGGCAACATATCAGCCTCTATCCTGAACAGCCTCTTCAACGAGAACCTCGTCAAAGAGGGTGAGGAGAAACTCTTTAGAAAAGATTTAAAGATGAAGAAGGCTGCCTTCTCTTGTGGTTCTCCCAGTTCAATTCCGGGTTTATAAGGACATTTCTACTTTTTTATTCCGCAAGAGTAGAAACAAAAACTCAATTTGTCTTATCGGTTCTGTTCAGGAGTGTCTGCAGCCTTCGCTGTCAAGCTGTTCAAGTCATGGATCAATGAGAAGGACATCAACTCAGTTGCTGGCAGTCTTCGCAAAGTTGGCATGGACAACAGGCTGATGGTAAATTATCTGTTTATAATCTCAGGCGGCTGGAAAAATTACCTGTTTTTGGACTTAATTTTAAATCCTGATGGTCCTGTACATGTGGTCACATTTCTTCATTTCTACACGAATTAACGCTAAACTAAATTCCTCTGCCTCACAGGAACTCTTTCCTGCCAACAAACGGAGCTGCGAGCATTTTTCTAAGTACTTCACCGACGCCGGGCTGAAGGAACTGTCCGACTTCGCCCGCAACCAGCAATCTATTGGTGCCCGCAAGGAGCTGCAGAAGGAGCTCCAGGAGCAGATGGCCCGCGGTGACCCTCAGAAGGAGGTGAGGCTGTCGTAGGGTCAACTGCAGACATTGTGCAGTTAAATGTAAATTGTATTTGCATGCCGGTGGAACTAGCCTTTTGTCCATGTGAGTCGCCAGTGTTGCATGCAAACACACCTGCAGGAGTTTGAGAAAGTGGCAGGTATCCCACAATAAACTATATCTGCAGTAAATAATATTTAGTGAGGCAGGTCAGTGTTCATTATTTAGCTAAGCTGTAATTTCCAATTCATTCAAATCCATTAAATCTTTCAGTCAGTGCAGGTGAAGGTCTGACTATCATCGTTGTTCCCCTTTTTGTGTTTGGCTAACGTCCTCATTATTCACACTACTTCACTCTTTGCCACGTTGCAATCATTTTTGTGACTGACGCACCAGCAGTTCACGCAGTCACTACTGAACAGTGCAATAACAAACACACAATGAGTCATGAAGCTGAATACAAATTAACAGTTTGTCCGTGTTAAGAGGACTGATAGTAACCATTTTATAATCAACCTTCAAGCATACAGAAGTTGGATTGTCTGACCTATTTGGAAATTAGTTTATAATAGTTTCTCTGTGTGAGAATTCAATGTTCCCTGGCTGATGAGAAACTAACCCAGCAGCGTTTCTTTCCCCGTCGATTCAGATTATCACCTTCACCAAAGAGGAGATGAAGAAGGCCAACCTCTCTGAGCAGGCCATGATCAGCATCATCTGGACCAGCGTGATGAGCTGCGTGGAGTGGAACAAGAAGGAAGAGCTGGTGACCGAACAAGCCATCAAACACTTGAAGGTATGCAACACCGCCAAGCTGCATGGCAAAAAGAAATGCATAACATCAGACTGACCACAGCAGTGTAGCAGGAACAGCGAGCTGGTAGTTGAAGCTAACCGGCCATGAGCAGCTGCTACATGACTGTCATGTTTTAATGCCTTTCTTAATCATCTGTGATATCTAAACACTGATGGTGTGGTTTGTGGTCAGTTTAAGACCAGTTGTGGAAATGGATTTGAAAGTGGCGAGGATTGGATCACGTCTGAGATCAGGAAGTGTGGTTTCATCTGTGCAACGTTTTAGCTTTTGTTCTGACTTGATGTTCTGCTAGCTGACTGCTTCCTAAAGACCTAATGTGGGTTTAAGTGTTTTTAAAGGAGACCAGGAAGGGATTTGGCCAAAGGTTGAGTGATTATGCAAACCAGCAGCAGCAGCACTCTTGGACTCTAACAGAACTAATGTGCTCACTTCTCTGAAGTTACCAAACACAGATATTAGAGTATGAAGCTGTGTGTGTACCAGTAGTTCTCAGCCAGTATTATGCTATCAAATGTTAGTTGTCCTAGAGCAGATCTTGGGAAAACACAGACCTGTTAGGGCCTGATCACTGCTGAAGAACCATTATATCAAACTTGTTTATTTAAAGCTGTTTCACCCTGACATAGCCGAGCCTGTGTGAAGTCATGTTGCTACACAAGTTCAACTTGTACCGAACAAGAACAACAAAACTCTAAACTCCAAAATAAAACTGCAGAGAGACTTATTCAGCTGTCTGTGCAAAAAATAAAATCTGCTGTCAATAAAAAGGCTTTAATGCACCGACAAGCTTTTTACAACATGCATTATAATTCCTGAGAGAGCTAGCTGAGTGCATTTCCATCTCTGCCCCAGATACGGTGATTTATCGGACATAGCTTGATGTTGTCTCTTGTCTCCGCAGCAATACAGCCTTCTGCTGAAAGCCTTCACCTCCCAGGGTCTGTCCGAGCTCAGCCTGCTGCTGAAGATCCAGGAGTACTGCTACGACAACATCCACTTCATGAAGGCCTTTCAGAAGATCGTGGTGCTCCTCTACAAAGGTTGGTGTCACGTCCACTACATCCATGCCCAACAGTTTAACATAAACTATCCACTGACGGTCTGTCTCATTTGTTTTAGGTTTATGAAAGTCCGTTCACTTTTAACGCTGAGAAGTGTGAGGTCATTTTTCAACATTTCTTTGACCTTAAAATGTTGTACCTCCCTAATGCTTGGTGTCATTTTTAACAACACACTTGCAAGTCTGGCTTGTTGTTGCCTTCTACACTCCGCTTCTGATTGGTTTACCGAAATCTAGTGTATTGATGAGAAGTCAACTTTAGCATTTATTTTTCCAGAATTAAGAAAATCCACAAACCGTATTTCCCCACCAAGCATCAGTTAACCTTTTTTTTTTTATTATTTATATTTCAGGCACTTTAAGTACATGTTGAATGTTATATTTGTCCTCCCACGCAGTGTTGACGGTGTCCTTTTTCCTCTTTAACAGCGGATGTATTGAGCGAAGAGGCCATACTGAAGTGGTACACTGAAACCCACCTTGCCAAGGGGAAGAGCGTCTTCCTTGAACAGATGAAAAAATTTGTCGAGTGGCTGAAGAACGCTGAGGAAGGTAAAAGAAAAACACAACACACACCCCTTCACCCTGAGGCCTGATGCTCGACTTGTCATAGCAGGAATAGTGTTGCAGATATTGATTTCTACCTCCTTTTTGGGTGCTGTAAACGATCATAAACATGGGGAAATTAGAGATAGGACTTTGCTTTAAAGTCAAAATGTCTACCTTAACAAAGAGTGCAGTTTTAAGAGAATTCCTCAAAATAAGATGCAGGGTTGTAACTATTGGTTTCAAACTTAATCTGTTTCTTAGTTGTTTGAAATGGTTAAATGTTCTGTTGTCTGACCAACAGCCCGAAACCCAAAGAAAGAAGAGTGATGCAAAGATTCTGGCGTTATGATTTTATTGAGAAAGAAATCAGAATGTGAACAGAACTTAAAAATAGAAGTTTAATGTTGCTTTCTTTCCAAAATATATTTTAAAATGGTTGTTAAAAACTGAGTATTAAGTATTCAAAAAGATATTTCTCGAATGTTCTTTTGCACAAGTGAGAAAGAAACAACTGCAACAGCTGTTATGAAAACTGTTCATCATACAGGGAATTAAACTCGGTACACCGGTTCATCCTGTATATCACCCAGCACTACTGCAAAGCTGTAACCAACGCATTTAGCTTAAAAAATAGAAGCACTAATATCAAGGAAAAAGGACAAAATACACAAGTCAGCAGTGTAGATTTAACTATTATAATTGTGCATTTAATAACTTATAACGTCAACCTGATACCAGTTAACTTTTAGTTCAGTGTAGGATTCTTCTGTGCAACTCTGGAGGAGTGTGTAACATAAAATATTGTCAGATTAACCAAAAATGATTATTACAACATCCACTCAAGTGTTGATCACTTTTACAAAGTCAGTATCTTCTAAAACAAATGTTCTTCTCTCTGCAGAGTCTGAATCAGAGGAAGAGGAAACGGACTAAAACTTCCACCACCATATATTATTTTTTTTTCTCCTTTATTTTATTTTTTTTAAGTAGCAACAGGAGCAGTAAAATGTCTTTCTCCCCTTCTTTCTCTTCGACCTTCTGTTACTACTTTATCCTTTAAACGCACACTCTGTTCCACCACTCCAAAACATTTGAACCTTAATTTAAATTTAACAGGATAAAAAGAGCTCAGTCGGTAATATGTTGAGGTATTACGCCTCACAGTGGAAGTGGGAAATGATAAACACCCCCCTTTTTTGTTCTTTTATTTTCTATATCTTGGTATTATTGTTGTAATGCCTGTAATTTGGATTCGAAACATTCCATGTGATCTCAACGGCCGCTTCTTGTATGAATCTGAACCAGGATTTGTTAAATATTCTTGCCATGCAACAACGAGGGCCGACAAAAATATTAATGCGATTTTTGCCAAAGTTTTTTTATTTTATTTTTTATTTTTACTTAAATCTCCCCTTTAACTTTATATTTTGCCCAGCTCATGTTTTGGCTCCTGTTGGGTCTTAAACCTCGCCTTCTTTCTTGACTTTTGGGTAAACCTGTACCACGTGTCGAGGTCGTTCTGGTCAGTTCGTCAGAAGACACGTGCCCCCCCGCCCCCCCAACCCCTCTGTAAGATGCCTCGCCAGCTAACTGATTATTAGTTTCTACTTTCTTTAATCTGATATAAACCGATTGACTTTTTTATGAAATAAAGATTATTGAAATGCTTCGAGTGTTCTGTGGGTTTTTATTTTTAAATGTGAAGTCGGTATAAAGTGCATGAAAACATTTGATAAGTAAAACCTTCTATCTTATATGAAACTGATATGAAGATAACATAAAAATACATTTATTAAAACCTGTTGCTTTAGACACGGTATTTATTTCTAAATTATTGTTGTGATGTTCTCTCTATAGCATCCAGAGGAATACATGAATACTCTAATGGATGAAACATGTATACTGTGAGAAATGTAGCCTAAACTCAGTTTTACGTCTCACTTTTAACTAAGTAAAACATCATTTATATTGTATGTTCACGTTCTTTTTATTTTGCAGCTTTTAATCAATTTTTGGCATCAACTGGCTTCCATAGTATTGACCTAACTAGAACTGGAGTCTAAAAGTGGCTCAGATTTCCTGCTCAACTACTTATTTGGTTTGTCCCTTCTGTGCTACAGGTGGTTAAACATGACCAGAATATAACTTTTCTCCCAGTAGAGCCTCCTAAATGAGTTCCCAAGCAGCCTATTGGCTTCATTATCTTCTCTTACAGTAATAAATGTCCTGCTGTTGAACGACATCGGAGCTTTTGCAGACAAAGAGACGATTGTTTGATATTCTCCATTTTTTATTGTACAAAAATACATTTTTCTTCTAGCAGCTTCTCAGTATTTGCGATGTGCAAAGGACACAGTTGTCAGGTTATTCAAGTACATTTTTATACAGTCAATGTTACACATTAGATTTAGAGGTAGGCCTTCATATTTAAAACAGGTTTGAGGTAGTGTGCAACATTTCCCAGTGATAGTTTTCATCCATATGTGCTGTATATAATAAATAATCAAGGGATCCAGGTGATTGTAAAAGGATTACATTTAGATATTATCCCAAATTGGTGCAAAGGGCATGCAGATGATGCACTTTGCATGCCAGGACATCCCACAGTCTAATGCACACAAAACGTCGCAATTTTGTGTTTTTTAAAGTGATACAGAGCTTGTGCAACAATGCAAAAGTAAACATTTGACCACACTGCAAATATATTTATCCTAACATTTCACAGGCCAGAATGAAAAACGTTTTGACCAACAGCTGAAAGATAGAAAGGGGTTCAGTTTAAGTGTTATCCCGCTCAGGTTTGCAACTGGATCTTGGGAACAAATCATTTCTGGGAAAAGCTTTGAGGCTCAACGGCATCGCTGGAGCTTAAACCTTGTTTTTATACCCAGTTTTGAAATCCCAGATGTCTGATTTCGACCTATCAGGCTCAGATTAATGTTGTCAAAATCCAATCAAATGACCCTGATCCCAAACTTATACAACCAATAGAAACATAACCTTCCTGGTTGAGGAGGATAATTGATTTTTCTTAGGATTTTAAGGCTCAATATATGAAGTTATATGACATGTCAAACACATTTTTCATACACTTCCAGGGAAAAATAGTGTTTTTAGATCATTTTAAAGCAGATTAAATATACATCCTTCCTGCCTGTGAGTGTCAAGTGTTTGCTGCTGTAGAAAGTCCCCCCCCCCGCAGGATTAAAACGGATGTCTCTCACTAACACATGAAAAAAAACGTCAAGTAAGAAGATTGAATAGATTTTTTCGACTTTGTCCTTTGCAGGATGTGATTGTTTGCAAAGTGAGGCGGCAAAACTAATGCTGTTATCTGTAGTGGACTCAAACAGGGCACCATTTTTACATACAGCTACGTGAAATATCCCCCTGAGTTGATCCAAAATAACTTACATTTTCTAAAAATCTTAAAAAAAACTTAAAAGAAGCATCATCTCCCTGATTTTGTCAAAGCTTGAAAAATCTCCTAATACATCCTCCACGTGCTTTTAATATACTGAACTTGTTAAAGAGGATATTTGGGGATTTGAGGGGCTCCTGGCTTCATTTATATAGCTCCAGTCCATTCTAATAGATTCATAAATGCTCAGGATACTTGCAAATGTTTTGCTCAAGTTTAAAATTGTTGAACTTTACATCAAATAACGACACTCGGGGCAAATTTGCCTGTTTGTCTGAACACACTTTTTGACCCCAGTGTGTGGGATTTAGTGCCATCTAGTGGTGAAGTTGCAGATTGCAACATGCGTATAGGGGAAACTATGGTGGGCCCTATCTAGAGCCAGGGTTTGGTTTGTCCATTCTGAGCTGCTGTAGAAACATAGTGGTTCAACATGGCGGCTCAACAGAGGACTCGCCTCCTCTGATAAAAAACAGCTCAACAATTCTTATTTTCAGGTGATTAAACACTAATAAAAACATACCTATGGATATTATATTCAATGTTTGCCAGTAGATGTTCCTAAATGTTACACACTGGACCTTTAATGAAGTCACAACAGTGTGGCAAATGATACAAGATGTAGGGATCACTACATCAGAGGTTATAGACCAGTTAATGCCCCTTTAAAGTGCCCCTGCACAGTTTAGATATTCCTGACAGCACCTGAAAGCAGCCTTAATGTAGTATAAGTGTGTCCAGAATGAGGTTTCTATTAACTTTAATATTTTATTGTTTTCCTTTGCAACATCTGTCCGGGGACTACAGATGAAGACACTTGTATTTATTAATGTGCACTGTCCCTGCTCAATAAACCAACAAACAAACAAACAAACAAACAAACAAAAAAACGCCACTCAACTGACAGCAACCGCTGTGATAGCTGCTCTTCAGTTTCCTCCATGTGACTGAAGGCGGTGGTGGGTTGGGGGTTGGGGGGGTAGTTTATACTATTCGTGGGACCAAAATAACCACCCCGTCAGGTGCGACTTTACACATCGGCTCAGGTTACAGCTCGACCAAAACACAGAAGGTTCAGAAGCACACGGACGTGAACAGAAAGTGCTTTTCAGTGTTGATTTTGTTTTTTTCTAGTCTAATCCAACAAAAATAAATACATTCATATATATATGTACAAAAGTCCTACAGGTGTAATTCCTACGCCATGTGTCTGCATGTAAACAACATCAAGGTGGACTCCTCGGCGGTCCCAAGCCACTTTGCTTCACACAGCAGCTGAGTGCTTCCCCCCATCTCTGAGCTGTGGAGGCAAAGACATTTTTTACCACAAGCACAGTTCAGTGAAGGCACCATGACATGGATCGTAAAAACACTTACCTTAACCTTTAATTTCAGTTATTTATTGGTTTATTTTAATGGAATAATTTAAATGTATTATCTCAATTTTAGGTGTTGTAGGAATTACCCAAGTTAACTAAACATTTAGTATAAAAATCACTGCACCTAAAGGAAGAAAAGGACTTTTAATTTAAGAAATCTGACATATATTTGTGTTAGAAATAAATTATATCTCATTAAACTACCTATTTTACTCCTTTTATTTACTTTAATTCTATGACTTTATGGATCGCATACATGTTTGCAGAGCACCAGATAAAGTACTAAAGTTTACACAGCTGTAATATGGAAATACAGTTTACCACGTTAAAGGTAATAGTGACATAATATTACTAATCGTGTGCCAGTTTCTATTTATTTAAAACTCCAAGATGTCTAGCCAAACACTATTGACTTCTGTAAACACTCCTAACCCACCACTACTCAAGTGTAACTCATTTTAATGGGTTAATATTGAAATATATCTATTTACATTTTGAATATTTACAGCTTTTTAATTTCTTTCTCTTCATTTTGTAGTCACATTTTTCATCTACAGCACTCCAAATCCCAATTCTTAGTTTTATCTGTATGAATACAATAAATGACCTGCTTATTTATTATTAATTAAAACCACATGTGCTGTCTGTCCTCCTTTAACAAACCATATTAATCCATTACTTTTGGAGCGTTCCAGACTTTGACCCTAAATCTGTTCTGTGGAGATCCAAGAGGATCCAGTCTGCAGAGTCCAGTACCTGCACTTATTTTAAACCTCTGAAGGCACCACAGCTTGTTTTCATTTCGTGCTGTCACTCACAGGAGCAACAGGTGCCACTCTGGTCAGACTCAGATCACCTCTGAACCATGCAAACTCAGCGAGATCACTCTTATTCCCAACATAAAGAGGATGCGGCCTGCACAGCTGGCATCATCTGGGAGTGCATGAGATAGCAATGAGCCCTTTGTTTTTTGTTTTTTGTTTTTTACAGGTGTAAATGTCCACTCACCTGTTTCCTCTGGTTGCCGAGGCAGAAAGTGCAGATGGGCCGCAGGGAGGTGGCGCCGTGCAGGATCCTTTGGTAGCGGAGGCAGGGCTGTCCGTCCCGGCAGTCGTCCCCCAGCAGCAGCACGTTGGCCAGGTGGGAGATGTAGCTGGAGGCCAGGCGCAGCGTCTCTATCTTGGAGAGTTTCCTGTCGGCGGGCTCGGTGGGAATGAGCGTGCGGAGCGCCGTGAAGGCCGTGTTCACGCTGTGCGTCCTGTCCCGCTCCCGCGCGTTGGCCGCCTGCCGCTGTTGGCTCAAGCCGGGGATACGCGCGTCTCCGCCGCCTCTTCCACCTCCACCTCCGCCGCTGCCGCGTCTCCGCCGCCTCCTGCGCCTCCGCGCACCGGCCCGGGAACCACCGGCCGCAGCCAAATCCTCCGGCTCCATGCGAGGGCTGCAGCCGCCGGTGGACTTCCCGTCGGAGCTGTCGCTGCCGCTGTCCAGGTCGTCCAGGTCGGAGGTGAAGCCGTCGGGCTGCGCGGTGCAGTCGCTGCCTGTGGACTTCATCCTGGCTCTGCTCGGGTCGGACTGGAGCTGCTGGGACCGTGCGGGCGGGCGGCGGCTGCACATCACTTTATCCTGAGGGTGAAAATAGCACCGGGGGGCCGAGCAGCTGCCGCCGATCCGGTGACCAAGGGGGTTTGTGCCGTCCGGCCCCCCGGCGGATCGGCATACCATTTCTAATGAATGACGGCTGCTTTCTGGGTCGCCAGCCCGCCGCGGAGAAGGGAAGACAGGTGGAGCCTAAAGGGGGGTGGGGGGGGGCACCTGTTGTGGTCTGGAGGATACAGGTTTAAATTAGGCTCAACCGATATGTCAAGGCCGATACTGACAATGTCAGAGTAAAACTGTTGATATTTGGGCCAATATTCACTTTTAAAAACAGTAAATATTTTTTTTTATAATCAATGCAACATGTTTTAGTAATAGTACTGCACAATTAAATGAAGCTGGAAATGCAGCTCTGCACTGTCCTAAAAATTCCTTCCAAGCTCCAAGTTCATCTGAATGAACCAAAAACCTTGTGTGAGAATGTTTGGACTGGAAAAATGTTCAACATGGAGCTCGATATCTATAAACCAAGAGACCTCGATACAGCGGACACGGTTATGGTACATGTCCAAAGTTCCCACAGCTCTCGTAAACTGCTCATCTTCAATCCAAAACAAAGACAGATTCAGCAACTGCCTGCTTTATTTCATGGCTTATTGTTTTCATAAACGTGTTTTTGGTGAACTATTTTCTGAAATATTAGAGACAGGAGGGTGTAGGGGAAGCACCATTGCACCCAAAAACGCCCCTGTGGACACGTACCATTATGTTTAAACTACATCAGGTGTCTGGGTAGGCAGTCAAGAGGTATGGCAGTCCCAGCTCTCTTTAATTTTATCAACAGTTTTCTGATTCTGGGCCCCAGAGACGGTGTGACGGTTCGGTGTGAACCCTTGAGCAGACGAGGACATTTACATCACGTGGTCCCTGATTGGACAGATTCCCAGCAAACATTATTCGGACGCTGACATCACCATTAGTTTTAGATTCAGTTGATTTATTGTTATTAGTTTTTCTGGATGTTTAAAGCTGCTGAATGCACGCTGTGTACGTCAGCTGTAGCAGAAGAGCTGAATAGGCCTTGGTAAACAACCTGGATGTTGGTTTCATTTCGGAACTGTTTTTAAAGCGTCAACATCTTTTTTCTTTTGTCTTTAAGTCACGGCGGCCAATCAGGAGGCTGCGATGCGTTTAATGTTCTGAAACTGAAAGAAAAGGCCGAAAACACTCTCTCGTGGAGCTTTGACGTCCCTCTGCAGTGCTCCTTTAACATTTGCCCCTTTCGGACTCTACTGCTGATGAACTTGATTGCCAGTTTAGTGTTTCAAACCAGTCTGCACACACACACACACACACACACACACACACACACACTCTGCAGGTTACATATAACTAGTGTGTGTGTTCATGTCCTCCCTGTTTGGCGTCCAGGGCGGGAGGATAACCTTGCTGCCTTGGCCGGTGGCTCCGAGCTTCCATTGAGTGAACAGTCCAGGTGTCATCGCCGGTCCCATCCCGTCCCATTCTGTCTGTGCCCCCCCCCCCTATCCTCGTCCTCCACCTTGCCCAGTGCCATCTTTGGGGGTGGATATAAATATCTGTAGATGGACAGATGTGTGTGTGTGTGTGTGTGTGTTTGTGTGTGTGTGTGTGTGTGTGTGTGTGTGTGTGTGTGTGTGTGTGTGTGTGTGCTGCTGTTAAAACCTTGAGCAACCATCAAGTCAGGTTGTTGATTTCATTCAAATCACATTGGGAACATGAAATGAACCTGTAAATCCATAGGGAGATTTCTACTTTTTGAGCTGTTAATTTACATGAACAGGTGATATATTTATATTATTATTGCCACCAGAGGGCAGTAAACCCTCAATGATCTTTTTTTTTTGTTTAGGATTTTTTTTTTTCTGCAAAATATTGATGATTTACAGCCTCTAGTCATTTTCCCATAAGAAAACAACTAAAATATAAGATATGTAATAATTTATTGAGTTCAAAGGTCATCTAAACCAATAAATTTGAGAGATTCAGCAGATATATCTCCCTTAAATTTGGCCAGAAAATATATTTTTTTTCTGGTCTTCAAAGAAAATCAAGTTCTAGTACTCAAACCATCACCCAGGGATTAGACTGGCAGCAACAAACAGAGGGCCAAGCTTGTTGCTCCTGCTGCCGTCTTAACAAACCGTCCAGCTTCACCCTAATCAGCTGTAAAAAGTCAACCGGCTCAGCAGTTTTCGGGCGGTGCAGAGGCAGGAGTCAGGCATCGGCTGGCAGAGAGGAATCCTAATTGGTGAGGAGCTAGTGTGGCCTCATTAATCTTTTAATCCTCATTTCCTCGCCGCCCCCGTGGCCCTGACCCGCTGGCTGTGAACTTGTCTGGCCCCTGTAGCAAAGTCAAATGCTTTTTGGCCACGACGACCAACTGACTCCGTAAGAAACCTGAACGAACATCAGCAACCTCAAAGCATCTTGGGATGTCATTAATAAATTATAATAATAGTAATAATACTTTCTTCATCATATTATGCTGAATCTATGCTCTCAGGAGATGTTACACATCCTCTGGTGGCCATGTTGGAGGTCTTCAGCTCCATAAACATCTGTTAACAAAGGATTATGGGAGTACTTGCATATATAAGGTAAGGTACCACAGTATGATATGATAGTGTGATACTGTTAATGTTACCCAGTGGTGGAATAAAGTGCATTTATGAACGTACTGTACTTAAAGGTCCAGGGTGTAACCTTTGGGGAGGGTCTATTGGCAGAAATAATATGCATAAGTAGGTTTTAATTAGTGTATAATCATCTGAAAATATGTTTTTTGTTGCTTTAAAACAAGTCTTTTATATCTACAGCAGCTGCCTTCCATGGAGTCCACCATGTTTCTACAGTAGCCCAGACAGGACAAACCAGCTCTAGATAGATATTTCTTCGTATTCTATTCCTTCGTACTTGGAAGAGGAGGGTGAAGTAAGGGAGTTGTGATCTGAAACAAACTTTGAGGTACTTTTTATTTTATGCAACAGCTGTAATTACTTTGCATACAGATTATATAAAATACAATTACATTATTCTGCATTTTACTTTTGGTACTTTGGTAAGTATATTTTAATGCTAATATGTTTGGACTTTTAATGAAGTAAAATTTCAAATGCTGGACTTTTATTTGAGTATTTCTACACTGTGGTATTGGATCTATGAGAACAGAGGGCGAACTGATACCTGACTGATCACATCTGCACATGACGCTTTACATGAAATACAGCAAGCTATGAACGTATAGCATATGTTATGTCTCATAATGTCACATCAACTCTATGATCCAATCCGACACTATATAATGTGTAGTCTCAAACTGGAACCCCGTCAAGTCCTGGTTGGCTTAATTCTTCAATGATGATGAGCAAACCGGTTACAAACAAAAGCAGACAAAACAAACCTGGTCGAAGTAGTCTAGTAGAAATCTGAAGAAATCAATACCTTAAAAGGATCTTTATTTGTTTTCTTACAAAACAACCAATAAACAAGCTTTAATAAGAAATAACATAGATTATACAGTGATTAAGATATATACAACAAGAAATATGCGTCAATATAAAACAACCAAATAAATAAATACTCATACGGAGGTTTTGGGTTTGTAGCGTAGAACCTGAACATGATGGCATTTACGGTAAAAGTCCCCCCTACTGTAGCTTTTAAAGCCTGAAGTCCTGATCATGAACCACAAGTTTAGGTTTCATGTATGACGTCTAGGGTCAAAAAAGAAACATAAGAACATTTAAAAAGAACTTTAGTCTGAAGCAACGGCCGTGTTTCTATCTCCGTATTATGCACATTTTGAAGTACGGCAAAATACAAAACTCCATCTGATGTAACCTTCCTCACATCAATATCAATTAACATCAAACAGAAATGTCACATCTCCCTCGTGTACTCATTGCGCCCCGTTTCCTTGAGAATTGGCGCCACATACTGCTAATCCCATAACGTTTGCATTCAATCGCATTTTGTTTTGCAGATACACTCGAAATTAGATTTAAAATTTGCGATACATTTGGATGGGAACGCGGCAAATGATTCAATACAGTTAAGCTTCTAGGACTCATTATAAGACAGAGTGTTTGGTTGAAATAATGCAGAATGCATATGGAGCATCTCATTAGCCTAGCTTAGCACAAAGACTGGAAGCAGGGGGAGACTGTTAGCCTCGATCTGTTAGTCTGGTATTGGAGTTTGGAAGCATTTCTGAATAACAAACCACTTCACTTTCATACAGTGCGTTTGCATGCACTAAAGAAACCAGGTTACTCAGAGAGATCAGGTTACATGGATAACCACCAGATTCAGTTATAAAAACATACATTTTCCCCCACCTTCCAGTTTTCTTTTGCTAAGATAGGCTCTTTACTGAATGCACAGAGACACTTTGGGTTTTCTTCTGATGGTGGTCTGTGCTGATGGCTCTGGATCACCTGAAGGTTTTATTGCTGCTGACTGAACGCCAACTGTTTGGTGTTTGTAGATTGTAAGTGGGTCTCAGCCTTGGGAAATAGGGAGCTGAAAAACAAGAATATAAGGTCAGAAAATACTAAAAAGGAACAAGAGAACATTTCAAAAGCAAACAGTCAGACATAGATCAGACATAGAAAAGATTAATTAGGTTACTGTACTCAAAGCACCGCTGTTAGAAGGCTTTATGCTGTTAAAGATGAATGATAGTCAGAGTTCTCACACTCACAGTGAAAGGAAAATCAGCTTAACAGTCTCTGAATGAGATCTGAATCAGAATATACAGCGTTTTCAGACTGTCAGTCCACATTCTTATCTTTTTGCACAGCTTTGTTCACTGTGCCTCAATACATCATCATCTGTATCTGGTCAGTTCATGAGATTGGATGCATTTTCACGTGTTTCCAGTTTTCTTTATATATAAGTCTTCTGACACATGTGTGCGCCTCGGACCAGCTGGGTAAAAATGTAGCAGTGAAATTGACTGAAACGTTTGTGCGAGGGTGCTACCAACGTGCCCTTATGCAACACACTTAACATGCAATTAAGTCATAATCCACAACTCCTATTTTTTTCTGTCTTTTCAGAGTGAAAACCTGACTAGAAATCCTGGATGCTGTTCACACGCTTTAACTCCTCCAGTCCTTCTTACCCTTCTGGAGCAAAGAGAACCAGAGTGTCCGCTCCGGCAGGCGCAGACGTTTGGTCGGACACATCGACTGCCGTAAAGACACTTCTGTTCACAGTGAGCTGAGAAAACAGCAGAAACAGACAAAGTCAGAAGATACAGAAGCGCCAGGTAGTGCATGATCAGCCAAGTTTTTCATGGACATGCTGTATTTTGACCGGAGTGATTTTAAGAGCAGATGAAATGCGTTCTCTACATCATGTGTGTGTGTGTGTGTGTGTGTGTGTTTGTTCAGGATACTCACGGATCTGACACAGCATGCCTTGCCACCCTGGGGTGCAGTGGCAGGTGTTGGCTCCCACACACTCGCCTCCGTTCAGACACTTATGCAGACAGCTGGCTGAGAGGAAAAACACCGTTAACATTATGTGTGATGGGAAAATGGCCACGCAGCGTCTTGAACTTGAGACTTCAGACAGGTCTTGTACTTCCACCAAAAGACTTCCAAAGACAGGCTCATAGATTTTTTTTGTAATTTTCTTTGTGCGTCATTATAAACGCCTGTGACCACAGAACGGGAAGTCAAAGCACCACAACAATGGAAGAAAGGGAGACAAAAAAGGACAGTGAGACCAAATGTTGTGAAACACGGTGAAGACCAGCGTCAAATCAGGTGTGGAGGCTTTACAGATGCCTTATGATGGATGACCGGCCATCCAGATGAGTGAACTGATGATGATTTGAGTTTCTACAGCCTACCGTTATCTGGGGATAATCCCCTTTTCGCTGACGTTTGGATGTCTTTTAGGCAAACGTTCCTTCAGCTGGGTCTCAAGTGAGAAGTGTGAAGGTCAGCTCCATAAAACACTGCGAACATTAGAGCTCATGGTTTCCATATGTGAGGCACCTTTGTGGAAGCATCTGTCAGCAGAGACTGGAGACATTTGACAGTGTCACCGTTCTTGCTTTTGTTTTAGTTTGGTGAGTTTTATAAGGATGACTCTCCTGACTCTAGGTCAGTTTCTGATATTAAATCCATTTGGGGTAGTGGTCTACCTTTGTGTTGGTGTATTTTTTTAATACCGCCAATCAGTAGCAATTCATTGTTTTAGCTTTTTATCAAGCAAAAATGCCAACTATTCTTTTAGCCTATAAAATGTGTGTTTTATTTAACTGTAATTTGATTACCTTTGGATTTTGTGCTGTCGGTTGGACAATGATGGGCATTTTCCACTATTTTTTTAATTTTTTATTATATGGACAAAACAATTCAACTGCTTGGTAATCTCACTGTAGAAGCCATTTATATGTACTTTCTGATTTAACCTGTAGGGGAAGTATTGCTTTTCTTTGTGTGTACTGATGACAGATGAGCACCAGGTGTCTTAATTAGATCAGTCTCAGTTAGCAGGTGTTGGGCAGCACACAGTTGTTACTGTAAGCCATCAACTGCAGGCCAGCTAATGTGAATGTAAGTTTATCTTCTTTCACCCAAAAGGAAACTTTATCTTCGATTTAATTCATCTTTGTCTCTGATTACCCTCAAGCTCTTTTTTTAACCTCCACTTATGAGTTTTATCTTCTTGCTGGCTGGATCGTTTCTGGACAGATTGACTTCCTGCTCAACAAATAAGAGTTTAGATTTTGTTGTCGATTTGGGACGTCAGGCCTACTTGGAGAGAGGGTGAAGAAAGGCAGAACATTTCAGGTTTTACCACTGATACATTGTGGGTACCACACACGTTGGCCTGGAGGAAGATGATGGTGTTGTAAATGTAGGGAATCTGTAAATGTAAGGATCCGATTCTTGTGTCAAGGCACTTACGTTTATCACATCTCTTTCCTCGCCAACCTGACGGACAATCGCAAACATCTGGACCGACACACCTGCCGCCGTTCATACACATTGGCTCACACACACCTGGAGAGAGAGAGAGAGAGATACTGTTTCTAAGCGTGGTCTCATTTTGTGTAAATGATAGAATTATGTCTGTTTATTTGAAAAATCCCAACTAGCAAATTCAGCTAAGATGAGAAGGAGGATACAGAGATGGAGGAAGAAGTAAGCAAAGGATGATGGAGAACAGTGAGAAGAGCCCTAAGAGAATAATGCTCAAGGAAGAAGTGAGGAAGCAGGAGGTAAAGGATGAAGAAATGGAGAAATAAGACAGACAAGACACAAAGAAATTGAAAATAACTTGGACAAGAAAGACTGACTTTTCTCGCATCGCCTCCCGGTGTATCCCTGCAGACAGGAGCAGACGTTGTTCCTCATACACAGACCGCCATTCTTACAGGGAGGACTGCAGACAGCTGGAAGAGGAAAAATAAATCAAGTCAAATCAAATTTCAAATTCAGCCTTTGTAATATGTCCCTGACTTAAGAATAACTTTTTATACTTGAATTACTGATTGACTTGGAGCTTGGAGATTTACCATTCTGACATTGTGCCCCGTAGAAACCATGAGGACACTCGCAAATATTCGCCCGAACACACGAACCTCCGTTCAGACACACGGGAGAACAGACGGCTGGAGAGACAAACGAGAGCATCGGCGTTGAGAGGTCAGTCACACACACACACACACACACACACACACACACACACACACACACACACAAGCACCAAAACACACTCACCAGTCTCACAGGACAGTCCGGTCCAGCCTGCCGAACACATGCACTTGTCTGGAGACACGCACTGGCCTCCATTGTGACAGTGACGGCTACACACCACTACAATCAACAAATAATATTTATCAGAATCATGATAAGAACAATCACCCTTTAAAAGCAAAGGGATTCAGAAACCTGAGTAAATATGGAAAAAGGGGCGAACTGTGAACTCACTGGTCTCACATCGAGGTCCAACAAACCCATAAGGACAGGAACAAGTTTGCAGTCCCACACAGGTGCCTCCGTTTTCACACGGAAGTCTGCACAGAGCTGGAGAGGTGCTTTTCAATTAGTTACATCATTAAAATTATTAACTTCATATTTGTATGCAATGTTAAGAAAGAATAAGATTAAGACTACTTTCAGAAAGTATTTTCTGTGACTGGACTAAAAAGAGGTCAGCTTTACCTTCCTGACAGGTTTCTCCATGAAAACCTCTGAGACACTGACACACAGCCGGAGCTATGCAAACACCCCCGTTCATACAATCCGGCTCACAGATTGCTATGATAATATGGATAGACAAGAAATAAGAAAAAAAAAGGAACATATAAAAACAAATAGAGCTAAATAATAGCTGAAATAATTTATAGAAGCCATTTGTTTTACCTGTCTGACAGTTGAAGCCAGTGTAGCCTGGTTTGCAGCGGCATGTATTGGGCGCTGCACACTCCATGTTCCTACCACATGTATGTCTGCAAACAGCTTGAAACAGAACAGGGGTTTGCACTGTTGAACCTGTGTACAGCTGTTTAATTTCTATGTATTAACTTGTAATACAAAAAATGTTGTCTTAATGTAAGGAAGCAACTGGGGAAGTTTCATGGTGAAATCTCTTGTTAAAAATTTTTACCCCATTCACCTGTAGTGTCTCCCCATAAACAGATAATCACAATTTGAAATTTAAGATTTTTAGAGTTTATTACTTTAAAGATGCATTTTAAGGTTTGAGTTTGGTTAATCTCTCAGTGACTTAAAGTGCTATCCTCAGTGCTAATGAGTGTAACCACCAAACTATGATTTTACTGGAATTTGGACAAGTTTCTGTTCCAAGAATGTGCTTCTTCTTTCGGTGTGATCTCCGGTTGGCAGCAGTAAAACTTTAACAAATATGAATTTGGCATTTGCATGGTTGGCCATTAGTGTTTTCTTAGTGTATCTTGTATTTGAAAACTTTTATTGCAGCATCGCTCTCGTTGACCGTTTACATTCTATGTAGCCAATGAAATGCCAATGACAAAGTGTGCTCCGAGGCAAAAGATAATGAATGACCGACACAATTCTTATCATTAAACAAGTATTGAAGACATGGAGCCTTACCTCGACAGGCTCGTCCGTCTCCAGTGTACCCTACAGGGCACCTCCCACAGCGGAAACCCCCATCCATTGCTGGTTCACACAGGACACCAGGAAAACACGGATGGTCAGCGCAGGTCATCACATGTTTGTTGGCTGTCGTACCGCTCCTATCACCTGGGCGGATGGAGGTAGCTCTTTGCAGCAGGGAGATGCTGTAGGCCGTCTTGCCCGGTGTTGTGAAGGTCAATGCCGGGACCATGTGTGGCATCTCTGGGCCTTCGGATCCAGTCTCAGCCTCATCTCCATCTGCAGAGAACTCCGACTCAGACAACGAGTAGGACAGAGCGGTGAGGGCCGCTGTGAGCGGGAGAACAGGTTTTGGAGGGGTCCAGTGTTTGGCCTGGGTGGATGCCAGATGGTTGAGCGTCACTTTGCCAGACTGAGTGGACAGGTGAGGAGCAGGCGGTGTTACCTTGGAAGGTGTGGCAGCAGTCAGTGCTCCTTCAGACTGCTGGAGATAATCATAGAATGAAGGAAGGAAGGTGATTGGACGGTCATGTCCACTTACACATTAGAAATCATGACAGCTTCCATGGCTTTTATCAAGACAGCACACAGTACAGAAATGGTGAACTCACCCTTGAGACCGTCACATGGGGAACCGTAGAAACCCTGGAGAAAGCCAGGCTAGATCTGGAGTACGTCCTGGCATCCGATCTGACGTTGGCACTTTGGCGGGTGATGTGAGTGTTTGCATTGACGTGGTGGACACTGATTGAGGTTCTAGGAACATCTCTTGAAGCAGTGACCGCCTCTCGCCTCCCCGTCCCGCCTCCCCTCCCTGAGGTGGGAACCTGTGGTGTATTATCTCGACTCGCTCTTGTTACAGACAAGGACAGGTGTTTGATACCGTGCCTGGTGGGAAGGTTAGGCAGGTGGAGCTGGGAGGCTTTGCTGCTGCTTCCGTGCGGGAATCGGCTGGTCTTGCCTACCGTCTGCTGCTGAGGAAGATGATTGGATGCTGAGGAAAAACAGGATGTGACATCAGTGCCTTAGAAAAATGTACCCATTCCCCCGAACAGATATTATCCAGTCATAGCTTAGTAAGGGTAACTAGCCAAAGCAGGTCATTGGATTTCTGCACATGCTACAGTGGTGTGATTGGGGCTGTAATAGAGCAATGCCTTCGAGTTAAGAAGACGGTGTTACTTTTATACTTTCTGAAATCAAAACCACAACAACAAAAGTGTAAGAAATGCATTAAACATTGTGTTTGTCTGCTCCAATTTATTGTGCATATATTCACATACCTGGCTAACTTACTACCCATAGTAGTGTTACTTCTCAGGCTAGTGTAGGGAAACTTTATTGGCTTCGTCCTGCTCTTTTTTGGACTTGAAGTTTACAACAAAGCCGTCTCAGCCACAAGGGTCACATTGAGCTTTATGTTGAACACAGTCAGTTTTTACTAATGGCAAAAACAAAGAGATCTTTTTTTACAGGCCACAATCTCAGAAGAAACAGCATTGCAATTTGATTTAAGCATCTGCACAAACACTTTGTTCCGCCTTTAGACTTTCCAGACAAACACGATCCACAGTAAAGGGATTTAAGTTGGAATAAAACTGTCTCTTCTGAGTTGTTAGGACACCCCCCACTCCCCGCATGAGAAAATAATGTTAAGCAAACTTGTGATGAAACTTTGTGGCCAGGACGCTGACAAAAAAAGCAGTGTACCAACAGTTGTTCTTCCATCCAGGCGGTCTCTAACCACTTAAATTGATTTATCTGCTGCAATTGCTTTCAACCACGAAAAACACATCATAAGAACAAATTAGTAACCCACGATGTTTTGGAGAGATTTCACATTACTGATCAATGTTTTCATCAAATTTGGGATACTTTATATCCCTAGAAAAATGTATTTAGGTTTAGAAAACAAACAGGGAGAAGAATAAATGGTTTGTTGATATTCAGGCATACATTCTTTTATTTTTAATCATATTCAAAATCAAATTTAAAGAAAAAGAATCGCATACCTGCCTTGGCGTTCTTCATGCAGATGCGTCCGTTGCCGTAAAGACCGGGCGGGCAACGGCCACAGACGTAGCCGACATGTGGCGGCCTGCGGTTGATGCACTGAACCCCGGGGAAGCAGGGCCTACTGGCACATGTAGCCGACACATTCACAGCCGGAGACTGACCAGATCCTGAGACACACAAACTGTGGTCAGTGCATCATCACAGTGAATCAATAACTTTTGACCTTAGCATGGCTGGACTCACTAATTCTAATTCTTGCTTTTTCTCAAATTCACATAAAAAAAAGATCAAGTATCAGCAGCAAATATTTCTTTTCGCATTCCTAAACATCCATAGTTACAGTAATGGAGGATGTATATCATCGTATTTTGAATATTTTTCTGATACCAATTAGTCTGTGCTGGTTTTTAGTGGGCACAATAATTAAATACACCTGTATCAGAAAGGTTGAGTGTACCTTGGTCGCAGTTTACTGATCATTGTCCTCATATGTTCCTATAAAAGGCCCTTGAGTGGGTTCAGTAGAGCGTACAGCCCAGTTTCTGTATAAAGAAATACTGTTGGTAGAGATTGGTGGAAACAGTGGCCGTACCTGAGGCTGATCTGCCATTTCCCGATGGCTGTGTGACAGTGGATGTCTTGGCAATAGTAGTGCTGATTTTGGGCGGATCAGGCTTGACTTGGTCTTCTGTAATTGCTGAGATCTTGGTGTCTTTGTTAGTTCTGGATGGGTTAAGTTTAATTCCTTGGGTTTTCCTCAAAGCATCAGTCTTTGTTTGGGACACAATTGGTGTAATTGCTGTGATGCTCTTGTTAGTTTCTGCCTTAGAGAGTGCTGGGTTCTGGCTTATTCCTGGAATCTGACTCAAAGAAGTGGTCTTATGTTTTGATTGGTTTGGGTCAAGCCTTGGAATTGTCTTCCCAGCCTCAGCCCTCGTCTGCGGGGAGCTACCACTCGAGGTCTTCCGGAAAGTGTCTGTCTTTATTTTGGGTGGTTGCAGCAGAACATCTGGTATCTTGTAGACAGTCATACGAGGAGCAGATGTGGGAGAGATGGGGACTGGCCTGATGACTGCGGTATGAAGAAAGACACATATTATATGTTGGACTGCCATGTAAAAGCTTTATCTGGTTTATCTGGACTTACTACATATTCAGTTTCTAGATCACCCACATTGTAAAGAACCAATAGCAAAGAGGATGAAGATTGAAGAATATATTGCCGTCTGAAAGGTTCAAGAGGTTAGACGCCCAGCACGAGACGAGACTTTGGAGCTAGTTTGTGTAAAGATCTCAATGAGGCATGAATACCACTCACAGCCTATCAATACATTTACATGCCACGAGCGTAGCAGGATACACTCTGTGATTGACGATGACATGACCGCAACCTGACTCTGATTTATCCTGCGTTAGCCTGCCCTACAGTGCATTTCATGTCACATCATGATGAGACTTCTGAGTCAAGTTTCAAACACTTGTCGGACATCTTGGCTCTGACTCAGATTTTCTCATCTATTTTAACTATTTAAAGTCAGTTGATTAGTTGGATGTTGAAGGGGTTTAGGGCAGAGTTTCTTTTTTCTGATCTATAGGAAACTACTTCTGCAGTATTTGTAGTTTTGGAGAGACGTACTGTCTATTGCCATGTAGTTAGAATCCTCTTGAACAGCACATGTATTGCACTTGTCTGTTATTACCTTGGCCTTTGATTTACTGAATCTAGTTAGGGGTTTTTCCTTCTGCTGCTGTCTCTTTTTCAGTTTGAGATACTTGTTTGTGATTAAGGGCTATACTGATAATAAATCTAGTTGTCTTGACTCCTCTGGGCCTGGGCCTTAACTTAGAATTTATTTAGACTGCAGCCCTGATCTCAACAGGGGGCGGCAAAAGAAGAACCAAAGAAAATCGCTCATTACAGCTCGCTTTGCATCCAGGACATTTAGGATTTAGGAACCTCACCCATGGTGCAGCTCCTGATGGCCCTTGACACACAAAGTTGTTTATCTTTTGCACTGAACTGAACAAGGAGGTCAAATAAGTCAAACCAAAGCGAGCGGATCAAAGGACCGAAGCGTGAGCAGTTAAACAAGGAGAATGAGGAAATCCAAGGATCTGTCCTCATGAGTCTACTTTTACAAAGTTCCATAAAAATGACAAAACTATTTATTGCTGACAGTAATTTAGTCTGCGTGCTTCGCTATGAGCCAGTTTTTCCATTAGGGACGATAATGTCTTGTAACATACACCTTGGTTTGATTTTCTGCCTGCTTAGATGCCAGGTTTTGAGGTTCTTTGATTACTCAAAGGACAATAATGGAATTGCTGGAAAGCCTCAACTCATTTGATATCTAGATAGTTGCAGTGTAAAAGCAAACACTGACGACAAATGCTATTCAGCCCAGGTTTGTTTTAAAACCATGTATTACAAACTTTAAACACACCTGTGGCGCCAAGCTACTTAACACAAAATGATTTCTCTGAAATGAGTCAACATTTTAAAGCTTTTATTAGCCTGTAGAAGTTCTACATTTATCTGACAACCTACTCAAAAACAAAGTGAAATTAATTTGTTGCCTATGATTTGATAAATATGAGGAGGATCACCATCTCCTTGTAACAGCTTTGTTTTTGTGCTGAGAGCCAATCACCAACTTTATTCTCCATGTCAAATTGTCACCACAGCTAGCAACCAACCCCAACTCAGAAAAACTTTATGTCCACAAATCCTAATGACCTCAGAATTCCATAATAATTAATATTATTATTTATTAAATACAAATATAGCCATTTCAAGCTACAGATTAGCCCTGATTTTGAGAAATATATAAGCTATGCAGCCTTGCACCATTCAATCTTGCTTTTCAGATTCCTAGTGGCTGGGACGTGTTCACAGCTGCAGGCATTCAAAAGCAGGAGCTACCAGCTTTATGAGTCTAACGTTTTAGTATTGCAACTATTAAGGATGTGTTTACTGTGCGAACTCACATCCATACACATGCATGTACAAGAAAAACGACTGCACGATTAAGCTTGGCTGGAATCAGGGTCTTTAGTTTGTCTCCCACAGCGGCAGTGTTTTCAAAGTATTACCTCCAGTTAGGAGTCACGGCAATGCAAAGTGAACACATGGAGGGAAGCAGCGGTATCAGCTGCAATCAGCCATCTGGTTTCCATTCAACACAACTGCTGCATCTCTGCTGAGTGTTCCTCAGAGATGCATGGCTGCGATTAACAAATTCACCTTCACATTCTGGGCAGTGAGCTGATGCTCTTATTGAAAGTGATTTACTTAGTGCAACAGCAGAGTAATGTTCAAATGTTTCCTGCGAACAATCGCGATAAAAGTTGGAACCAACATCACAGCCTCCAACAGATGATCATATATGATGAATGAATAAATAGATAGAAAAGATTTCATTATGTGAGACCTTGGAACTCTACAGAATGGCTGCACAATTTCAACTAACAGCAGTATCTGATAAACCCATTTTGTGCCTGTTAATGAGAACCAGCTTTGAGGTTAGGAGCTTTGTCATCATGTGTAGGGGGTTTTGTGTGTGTGTGAAGGTATTTCATTGTTACTTAAATTGTTGATCTTGTTTTTTGTGACCTATTTGACATTTTTTTTTTAAACTCCCCTAAAAAAAAAAAAAAAAATTTAAAAAAAAAAAAAAAAAAAAAAAAATTTTTTTTTTTTATTTAAAAAAAAAAAATATCATAAAATAAAAAAAAAAAAAAAAAAAAAAAAAAAAAATAAAAAAAATTTTATTATTTTAAAAAAAAAAAAAAAAAAAAAAAAAAAAAAAAAAAAAAAAAAAAAAAAAAATAAAAATAAAAAAAATTTTTAAATTTTAAATATAATAAAAAAAAAAAAAAAAAAAAAAAAAAAAAAAAAAAAAAAAAAAAATGAGCAGGTACATACGTCGTATCAGCAGAATTGTCACAGCAGCTGTCATGATAAAAATGTAATAGCATGGCATAACACACTTGCTTACCTGTACATGTCGTCCCATTTCCCAGCATCCCTTTGGGGCACGGGCCACAGCCATAGGAGCCAAAGCTGTTGAAGCATTGAACTCCTTGGAAACAAGGCTTCCTTTCACACTCATTGATATCTTCCAGGCATGTTACACCTGCCAAAAACACACACGCAGGAAACTGTTTCTGCGATCATAAACCGTAAATGTGATTGATCTACTACACCTGCGAACGTGATGCCAGAACGGCTGAACAGAAGTAAACAGAACCTTAATATCAATTAAGAAACTTTAATTTCATTCTTACCTCTCAACCCTGCAGGACACTCGCACCTGTACCCGCTGGCTGTGTTAATGCACTTGCCGACTGTGCACGGAGCTGACAAACATTCGTCTACATCCTCGTCGCAGAGGTGGCCCTGCTTACCCTCGGGACATACACACAGGTACTTCCCACTGCCAGCAGGGAAATTGACATCCGTCACACACGAACCTCCATTCTGACACCCACACGGCACCACATCAATCTGTATTACAGATGGAAAAGACAGAGACTACTGAGGTATATCATGCTCTTTACTGCTCTGTTAGCCTCCCACTTATGTCAACAGTACTGTAAGTGTTAATGTCTCTTAAAATTAAGACCACATTTCCCATAAATTCCCTGTGATTTTTGTGATAGTAGAAAAAGAACGTGGTGGTCAGGTGAACTTGAAGTTTTGCAGTTATAGTTTAGCTGCTCACTGGCTGACTTGCTGCTGCTGCTGATGCTGACTTTGTTTCTGCTTCACTGCCTGAGCTGCTACGGCTAACTGACTGAATTACTGTTGCTGATTAACTTAACTGCTGCTGCTCACTGACTGTTGACCTTCATGTTTCCACTATTTTTCTCCTTCTCCTACTCTACCTCCACGGTGAAGGTGCTCTGGGCGTTGCACTCGTCTGACAGCGTGAAGCGGAAGGAGCGCCTCGATTGACGTCCCTCCTCCTCCTCAGGAAACGATGGGACCCTCCAGATAAGGAGGCCGGCAGGGGAGAGGACAGCCCCCTTTGGCCCTTCCTCCAGCTGGAAGAGAAGTGCAGAGCCCTCCGGGTCTGATGCCGCAAACTGGAAGACGAAGTTCTCCCCAGCAAACGTCCGCATGTCGCTTTGAGGTCGGTGAAAGGCCGGCGGCTCATTTACTGAAGTAAAAAAATTTATTTATGATGCAATTATATAGCAATGAGTTGAGCCTCTGTGTGCAAACACCATGTGCTCTGAAGGCATTTACAACTAACCATCAGCTCTTTTGTCATTGTTATTCCCACCTTCTTATTTACTATTACATCTGCGACTACAACGTCTTTGTGTTTTGATGAAAGAATCTACCTCCTGTACTGAAATAAACACTTAACAAGTGAGCTTGGTTTGGTGAAAACATTCCTCCAGGCTGCTGCAGGAAGAGTCATTGTAAACACACATGTTCATGGCTGGAGGTGTTTCCAGCCTTCCTTTCCAAGTGGTGCTCTCAACAAGCTCATGTAGAATCCACTACTGAGATCACGCTTTCCACACAGATGTTTAATAGGAAGACAGTGATGATAATCCCAGGAAACACCTGCTCAGCATGATGGTCATATGTTGAGAAACTGACAGGAGAACGCTTGCTGATTAAGAGGATTATTACTATTACTGAATTCCTAACCTAACTGTCTAGGAATAAGCAAAAAGTCTGGCAATGTGAAGAGTAACTGTAACTTGCGTGTACAACTACACTGGGTAGAGAAACATTAGAAAACATACTACAGCAAATAAAGATACTACAGCGATCTCACCACATTGGGAGGATTATTCTTCTCTTTTACTACGAATCAGGCAGACATGTTAGGTTGGTCATTTATTGCAGTGCACAGCTTTTGAGGCCTCACTGTTACAACTGACTTGTGGTTTGTTGTGTAAGTAAGGATGATTGTCATTCTATGTAGCTGTGGTACTCAACCATGTGATTTCCCCCCTCCCCTGTCTTTCAGAGTGGTTAAGCGACAGGTCAGGGCATGCTGGGAAACGTAAATATCCGCTCCTTTGATCTGCTAATGGAGGCAAACAGGACCACAGTTGGACGGCTACCACAACAGACTACTATGACCGCAACTGTAAGATAAATACTGTTTTCCCTGTTATTCATCATTAGTGGGCTGAAAGCTGAATCAAAACCAACCACCAATCTCTCAGTTAGTTTGGGAATTAATGAATGTAAACAGGAGCACAACTGTAGCACCAACTATTCCAAAATCATGATAATAGATAATTTAATAATATGTTGGCAAAAGTATGTGGACAACCGAACTTACGCCCATATGTGATTGTTGACCATGTCAATCCAAAACCACAGGTATCAATCTGCTGCTTTAACAACCAGATGTCGAACCTGCTGCAGGGATTTTCTCCCATTCAGCCACGAGAGCATTAGTGAGGTCAGACGCTGACGTTGGGTGAAAAGGTCTGGCTTGCAGTTGGCCTTCTGAAAGGTCATCCCAAAGGTGTTGGATGGGGTTGAGGTCAGGGCTCTTTGAAAGCCAGTCAAGTTCTTCCTCAGCAAACTGGGAAAAACATTTCTTATTGGACCTGGCTTTGTGCACAGGGGCATGGTCATGTTGAAAGAGGAAAGGGTCCCCCCCTCCCAAACTGATGTGACAAACTTGGAGGAACACTACAATCTAGTCTACAATGCTGTAGCATTAAGATTTCTCTTCACCTAAACTAAGAGCTCAAACCATGAAAAACAGACCCAGAACACAAAGCTGAACAGTCTACATGCTTTTGGCCATATAGCAGATTTGTACTTTTTATATAAAAATGTTATATTATTGTAATTTTGATGATGTTGTATTGAAAAAAAGTGTTGTTCCCTTATCACAGGAGGAGACACACAGTTGTTTGTACCTTGGGTTACGGACCAGGTGAATTTGGAGGTGTCCGGGTCACAGAGGAGGCAAGGGCTGCTGGGATTGGCGTCTCCCTCTGTGAAACACATCCCGTCGATGTTGCATGTCCTCTCCTGGCAACCAGAGACAGAAGGTTTGTTTGTGTTTTGTGTTGTTTTGAAATGTTGACATGCAGTTTTATGACATTAGAAACGACTTTTTTTCAAGCTGTTTGTTTTCATTTTGTGGTTTATTCTGGAGATTGCAGGTAAGTAACAGGAAATCAGCTCCAAATACACATCGTCTGCTTCAGCTCTGCTTAAGTTAATTCAATTTAGTTCAGCTTTGGCAAGCACATGCAAATGTGTGTTTACTCTAGCTTGTCTTTAAGGTTACATGATGTCCTGTCTCCACTCCCATAAAAAGCAGTTCCAGTAACAACACAACCCCCTCTGCACTTTTTTTTTATTTTTTAATAATTGTTGGGTTTTTAAATAGCCAGCTGTTGCATGTTGCAAGGATGGGAAATCACACTGTCCCTGGTTTAGTCATTCAACCAGCCTCAAGTTTTTCAGAGTGTAAATTCTGCAGCCCTAACAGAGCATATAAAATGCTTCACCACACTTTTCCACTAAACACCCGCTGAATCACATCTGTCTCCTAAATCTAGTGCCTGTACTCAAACAAACAAACCCCAAGTCCAAGTTTTATGAACAGGTTTCCTCCCTAAAAACAAGTTGGGGTGGTGAAGGACTATAGAAAGTGTCTGAATTACCTTCTTCTTTTAAACATGATCAGGATCTTTTAACTTTATTAACTTAACTTTATTAAGGCATGAGGATTTGTTGTTTCATTTTTTATTTATGTTCATGGTTTTATGTTTGTTTTGTGGGTTTTTTCTTATGACCTATAACCTTGATAACAATCGTGACATGACCAAAACACAAACAGTATAAGATACAAATATTTTCCATGCAGCTGTCCAGCCTTGAGCAAACATACAAATATGTATTATATTATTTTCTAGCAGTGTCAGAATAATCACAGATCACATTGCAGATGAAACTTAGCATTCTTGTTTGAGATCCATCTACTTAGATTTTAATAATCATGCAGTTTTTACACCCATGAAAAGGTTTGTTTACTGAAAGGGATGCTGTGGTTTGCTGGGACTGGGATTAATCAATCAACTCGATCAGTGGTGAAATGTTTGAGTCATGGAGAAAAACACTGTTCACTTTTCTTTGTGAGTTACCTTTAACTTACAGAGTCCTGAGCGCGATGCCTCGCAGACCTGGCAAACGCCATCGTAGATTGTCAAGACCTTGGCCTTGCTGTACTGGGAGCCATCATTGGTTACCTGGGACAGGAAAGAGTGGAGCTGACACTGAATAACACTTGAGATAAAACAGCCACCAACAAACAAACAAACAAACAACAAAAGTGTTTGGCTTCATTTGTAATGACCTTAATCTCCCAGCGTGCGTATGGTTTATCGTCCATCATGAAGTCTTCTGTATTGACGGCTGTGTTGCTCAGAGATGGCACAGCACAGTCTAAAGCCTTGGAGTTGAGGAAGGTGGCCTTCGTTCTCTGTTTTTCCCCTGGAACCCAAACTCCGTTCATGTACTGTGGAGGAAGACCAACACAGTTCAGAGGAAACATTAAAAAAAAAAAAAAAAAAAAACACTTTCGTTTTAGAAGGCTCTCCGCCTGACCTTTGACCTCCCCTTTCCTCACCTTCAGTCTGGTGGCATGGCAGCTGAGGTCAGGAGAGTCGATGAAGCCAAGGCCGAAGACTCGAATGTTGCGACAGTTGAAGGCTCGGATGTCACAGAGACCACCGTTCTCCAAATCTGTTAACTCTACTGGCTGGCCTATCAGAGGACAGATTATTGTTAGTTCATGAGCACATTAGAAAAGAGAGAATATTACTGATTTCAGCAGCTAATTAGAATAGAGATTCTAATAATCTTAAATAATTAACAGACCACTCTTAGACCAAAGCTCATTGGAGAAATGCTTATATTTTTGTCAGCCAAAATAATGGTATGTTTTCTAATACAAATTATTAGCTAATCTTCTCCACAGTGATCAATGTAGAGCTTTAATCAAATTTTCCACCCAAGGAAAATCATGATTTTACAGCTGTACACTGTGGTAAGGCAGTGTAGTCTGAGAAGTAATTCACCTGCTCAACCCATTAAGGACTGGAACAACTGTCTCTGGATACTCACTGATGGTCAGGCTGCAGTCGTAGAAGCTGTGGCCAGGATAGCACTGGCAGCCCCACTCTGTGCACTCTCCATTTCCATTGCAAAAGTTGGGGCATCGCAGGGCTGTCACCACCTCCCTGGATGCTCCTGATGGACCACCCACCTCCATTGCTCTCTGGGTCCGGTTTTCCAACAGCCTCCTCTCACACTCATTCTCTAGGTACGGCAGCAGTGCCTCCTCCCACCCCAGGTCGTCTTTGAGCTGCAGGTCCAGAATGCAGAGATCCACTGCCTCCTCCAGGCGGCGTCCCAGCATCCCCCGACACACTGCGCCAACAGTCGAGTTGGCCAAAGCTATCTGGCACACCTCTAGAGCTTTGGCTGAGGTTAGGCCGCTCGGCGTGGGCCACTGTGGTTGCAAGTCTGGTCGGGCTTCTGCCAAATGATCCTCAGGGAAGAAGTAGGCAAGGTTCTCCAGATCGGCCTGGCTGAAGCTCTGAGAAGTGAAGACAGGCTGGAATTCAAATGACGCTTGTCTTTTCGGCCTGTCAACAGAAAGCAGAAGATCCTCCCTGAACTCACCGTCCAGCTCCGGATCACCATCACTGTCTTTATTGTTCTCGCTGTGAAACCGAAGGTGCCTCCTCTCCAGAGGATGACTGTTAAAGGCAGACATATCCAGGATGCTTTCCTCTCTTTCTGGACTCTTGATGTATTCCACTGTTGTGTCCATAGATGGGAACACGGATGTGTAATCCACATTATGGTATGATATGCAGTCGGAGTGAGCGGAAGGATTGTACAGGTTCCTCATCCCTCTGCCAGCGTGATGAGAAGTGCTGTATCCTTTTTGGCACTGACAGAAAGGCCTCCTGACTTCCTGCATCGTCCCAGGAGGTGTCTTGTCAAATAAACTCTCACCAGGAGCTATCCTAACACACACACAAAAGAAACAAATAGCTCTGTGGAGACTTAAAATAATCAACCATTTCAGTCAAATTGATTTAAAGTAAAACAAACACACTAATTTTTATTTGTATGAATTGCGGTCGCGGACTGACCTCCAGTTCTCTATGAAGCGAGGCAGGTCATCTGGGCCATAGGAGCCACCATCAGAGCCGTGAAAGTCGTTGTTGCCATTGCGGTCGAAGGTGCCACAGAGGCCTTGCGTGTTGCTGTAGTCAACGCTGGGCACCCTGATGGAAAGACTCATCCCCCAGTCACCAACATCGGCCCTAACAAAGGCCCCGGAGGGAAAGATCAACTACAAGAGGAGAGTCACATCCAGCAGCTAGTTAACATAATCTGCTCATGCAACACCAGAAAACATTTTGAGAGAGAGTTGCACATTCTTGATCAAATTTAAAGTCTTCATGCAACTGACAATGTATTGTCAGCTATGAAAGTAGCTATTGATATTTCCTGAGAAGCAAACAGCGTAATGATTTTCCAATCAAATCTGTACCAGTGTCAAAATGTCCGGATACCTACGGTGACCTTCTTCCCCTGGTGGGACTCCAGGACCCTGACTCGACTGCCCTCCCTGTCACCTATGTTCTTCAGGGTAAGCTGTGGTCTGGTTTCCTGTGGCTGGCCATTGCACATGTCAAAGACGGCAATCTCGTTCCCCTCTCGCACCGCAACGCCACAGTTGCATGCGACAGCGTAGTGTCGGCTGCCGCAGTCCCACTGGCGAGAGTGGACCTCAAACTCCCTGACGAGGCTCCGGTAAAGAACAAAGGTGCCAGTCTGGTGGTTTTCATAACGCCTGCACATAGGGGATTGAGAGAAGTACATCCAAATATGTCAGTATCTGAGGTAATCTAGTGTTACCAAAACCCAAAACTGACACTAAAATGACAATTTGACGTCTGGTAATAACCGATTAGGATGTAAATTACCTGCCGTCCAGGGTAATGACATGTGGATCAGTCAGAGAGTAGCAGATGGAAGTAGGAACGTCCTGGACCATGACCTAGGGGCAGAGGTCAGGAGACCAAAGATTAGTGTAGCTCCACCCTGTGACCCTCTGACCTTGGGCTTTGATGTTTTCACTAAACACATGGGAGAACTCCTCTGCAACAGACTCCTCAGAGACACAATGTCTGGAGGGCTGACGTCATGTCTTACATAACGTAATAGCTTGTGTGAACACAAGTAATAACTACATAGAGCAGCACTCTTTAAACATCATGTCAAACCACCAAACATCCACGCTTTTGGCCATAAACCCACCCCCCCTCCAATTTTTAGAAAGCACTATACAACTGTGTGTATATGTAAACAGTTTTACGGAGAAACCTGTAATTAGAGCCATCTTTTTAATAGCCTTGAATTAAAGTAATACTTACATAAGTACATGAAATTGATGATACTTGTTTGTAATTTCAGTCCAGGAGCCCCTGTAAGGACCATGTCCTATGCAGTTTGCATGCCTAATATCAGGAACCCATGGAACCAAATTACTTTTGAAAAATTCCACAAAGAGCACCTTTATTCATTTCTGTAAATGTTATTTACTAAACTGAACACTGATTATTTATGTGCCATGCAACTTGCATGCCTCAGATTAAACCTTTCTCTAAAACCTCCTCCAGGTTTCCAGGACCTTCTTCAAAGACCCTGAAACCCCCTCAAGGATAGCAGGAATCTCTAGGGGCACTGAATGATCCTCCTTGTAGTCTGCTTAAACCTGTTCAAGGATCACTCCACGACCAATGCCTTAAAGATCCCTAGAGCACCCTCAAGGATCTCTAAGATGACATTTTAATGAATCCCTAGAAGCTCTGTGTGGACTACAATGTGCATGTAATGTAATTAACTGTGAATCAATTTTTAACCATAAATGTGATCTAGGTGAGAATAAAATGAATCTATCACTCCATGCAAAGGTTTCATATTCACACTAACAAGAAAACATAAGATGCAGGAATTTCACTTCAACTCACTTTCAGGGACGTTGGGTTGTAGTTTCTCCAGAGTCGTGGTGCGCTGGGTCCGGGCAAAACGCTGATCATACTTGCTCTGTTCCCATCTCGTGTGAAATCGGTGACAGCAGTGACAAAAAAGGTTGCCCGGCCACAGCTGCCGTCACTGCAGACATTAGGCTGGAGTTCCACCTGGCAGGCGGATAGCGCCACATTTGAGACCTCATGTCCGAGACTGTCTGTGGATGTCAACACAGCAGTAAGTTAGTGTTAACGGATGACACACAGCTGCCTGCAGAACTTTAATGATGTCTTCCTGAGCTGGCTTTGATGTGATGATGTTCAGAGCAAGTTGGAGCACAGCAGGAAAAGACCTAAGACAAGCTCATGAAAAGACTTTTCTGCAAGAAATAGCCTGTTTATCACCCACTGCAGTCTGCAGTTTGCCCCTTTCGAGGATAACAGCATCTTAATGAGATATTAATGCTTTTAAAGGATCTTTTTTCTTTTACTGTCTTTAATTAATAGTGACAGCTGAAGAGTGGCAGGAAAGAGGGTAGGCAGACACAGAGCAAAAGGGCCACAGGTCGGAGTCAAACTCATGGTCGCTGCAGCATTAGCTCAGCCCTGGTCCATGGGGCGCCAACTCCACCAGATGAGCTGTCAGGGCGCCCCTTTTAAAGGATCTTTAAACGCATTAATAAGAAGTAAGGATCCCAATAGTTAATTTCAGTTCTTCTAATTTGCCAATTTGTGTTTTGGTGAAAACAATTAAGGGGATATTAAGGCTTAAAGAACGGTATGTTTAGTCAGCTGTGGTAGTTGCCGAAGGCTCATCCCACTCAGTTCCATCTGGTTGCCAAAATTAGGAAATTTCCGAACAACTTGTTTCCAACAACAAGATAGTTAACTTGCATTAAACTCAAACTGTAATCTTCATTACAGATAAGTAAGGTTGACAACACAGACACTCTCTCTTGTTTTCCGACAGGTCTGACCTGGGTCGTGGACGCTCAGAGCCAGGGGGACTCCACACTGGTGACCATGGTCGGGGCCGTAGCAGGGAACAGGCACTGTGCTGTGGACGGTCACCTCGTGCTCCTTACTGTTCTCTGCTATATGGAGCAAGTCTGGAGAAAACTGAAGAGAAAGAGGGAAAAGAGGTTTGCTTTTTTCCTCCATTTGCTGCTGTATAGCAGAATTAAGAATTAAGACATAACATTTACCTTCAGTCCAGCGTAGAAACTCTCACTCTCTTTTGGAGTAGATCTGCTGTGGCTGGAGTTCGCTCTGAAAGTCGACACACTGCAGGAGAACTGCAAGGAAAGAAATAATTTGATGCTTGTCTTAATCCATAAAATGACATAAGTCTAAGAGAAGTGACAGAAAAGGGTATAATAGAGTTTTTAACCCTCTATCAGGGTTTGATTCCTTAAAAAACAAACCTACCTTACATTTCTTGTGTTTTTAAACTCTTTTTTTTGTTTTAAAAGTTTTAAACCAATTGCTAGCATTTAAATGTCACACAACGGAAGAATCTACTTTCACTTCGCATTTTTGTATTTTAATTTTTTATTTATTTGTGGAACATAATCATTTTTACGCTTCACAGAACCATGACGTGTTTTTGATTACATGTCTAAGAGAAAGAGAGTCTTAAAGTTCGACAATGTGTGCTTGTTAGTCTTGAGAAAGATTAACAGTGTACGACTGATACAGTATTTGTGATTTGTCAAAACATTTCCCCGTGTACCTCACGGCACAGCGCTCCTCTGATCCACAGCTTTAAGAGTACTAACATTTAACTCACTCTTGTGGTTAAAAAAAAAATGAATGACCTGCTACATCAACATGTGTTAAAGACAGCTCTCTGCAACACGTTCCAGACACAACTAATACAACCCTGGTGTCCAAATATGGCAGCACAATGGTCCACAGCTGTACATGGGGCGGTAAGTAGAGTGACTTCACCAGAGTTTCAAATAGCATCACGTTAAAAATATAATTACTTAATGTTTCCTGGCAACAAATAATCTCTCCGGGAAATTATAGCCGTCAGCAGCCGTTGGGTTCTGGCATTTTGGAAATTAGTTTAATCATAACAACTAATAGTCTCAATGCAGAAAAGCATGTTTCAAGTTCACTTCAAAAGCAGTTGTCCCCAGTGATGCATCAGTTCACTCTAACTCTCCATCAACAGCCAGATTTCTGTGATTTCTTCAGATTTCTTCCTTGTTTCCCTGCTCATCAGAATTAGTTTCATGAGCAATAATTCATCCTGACAAGCACAAACATCTTCAATTCTTCGTATATACATTTTTTTCAGCGTGTGCGTGTGTTCTGAAAGTGTTCCTGGTCCAATCCAAACAATGACAACTGCAGCTGAATGTAAGATATGGTTCCTCTCCCAGCTCCTAGGTCCTGGATCGAGAGTCACAGTCTTGACCCACAAAGCCGAACTCAAAGAACTTGCAAAGACAAAGGCTGACTGATCAAACACTCTTTTATGACCTAATGTCAATCAAAGATGCTAAATGATAGCCCAATGGTGGGCGCCATTCAAAGACTCGCTCTCTGCAGGAGGTTAGAGCTTCAATAGGTACAAATAAGCGTCTTTTCCAGGAGTGACTGGTGTTTGATATTCTTGAAAATATACTTACACGTAACCTTTACTATGGGCTATTATGGGTAACTTTGGCTGCAGAAGCTTGCAGAAGAGCCAATGCTCACACCTTCCAAATCTTTGTGAGTGAAACTTCCTGTCAGGAGGCAGGTTTAAAGCAGGACACTGGAACTAGACATAAACATTACACCTAAAACCTGTGCTATTAACAGAAAACGCCTATGAACAGCTAACTCTACTGTGCAAGAGAAACAGCTTTATTGTATACTGTATGTGTGCATCTGTGCATGTAAAAATAACTTCCCCAGAATTCACTGTGAAGATTTGAATGGAGAGGTTTAAATGGGAAGCATGTGGAGCGAGGCTTTTCCAACCTGCAACTGATTTAACTTCCCCACCCTCCTCTTGCCTTCCTCTTAACTAGATATGACCCAGGTTGCCTCTCTGCCTTTGCTTTGTAAGGCTGAACCCACGCAAAAAGAGGTCAGCGTGATCCGTGGCTTACTTTGCCCGCTCGAGGGGTCAAACCCTCCACATGTGCTCCCCAAAAATATTCAGCACGGTCTGGCAGGAATTACCGTTTCTCCGAGCCTGAAGTGAACGCCATCCATCTCCGCCAGGGAGAAGGGCTTCAGCGTGGATTCCTGCCTGATCTCAGCTTTCATGCTGTGGCCTATGTGTCTGGCCCAAACCACCTGGAAGCCCAGTGGCTGGCTCCACGGCGGCGGGATGAAGGAGCACCTCAGATGGACACTTTGGCCGATGAGCTCTGTGGTGATCACCGGTCGAGATGGCAGGGATGGGATGGCAGCTGAAAACACAGACAGAGGAGTAAAGCGTTGCTAGCGATATTTATATGATTGTTTTGGACTGTTGGTCAACAAAGAAATTTGAAGATGCCGCCTTGGATTAAAAAATGATAAAATGTTAAATGTTAAAATAACCTGCTGGATAAAAAGGATCCACCAAAAGATGGATGTACGGACAGATGTTTGCAGACGTTCATAGCACAGTGAAGAATATCACAAAGGTGTTATTAGTGTAACATTATGTTTAATGTTTTAGATTCAATGTTAAACTCACTGATATCAAAATTCCTGATAACCACCTCTTCTTCCGTTCTAAGATCAACAACAGCAGTAGTTTAAGTAGAAAGCCAAAATATTCTCAAAATGTCTCACCTTTGCATCGGCCGTTGACTTCAACCTCACCTGGTGGGCAGAGTCTGGGTCCCAAATCTGGAGCAACTAAAACATGAGATTTGTCAGATTTCTTCTCATTATTCTGGCGCAAAAAACACCAAAAACTGTTATTTTAACTTGATTTTGCTTCTTCCAGTAAAATCAGAATGTTATGATGGCTGTTCTCAACTGTAGATCGATATTCCACATGATGTGAAATGTAATAATATTGTTGATCTGCTATTTATACTGGAAGTTTTTCTATTAGGACATTTTTGGCAACAAAAAGTTAAATTTCTTTCTTTACAACACAAAAACCTAAAACAGGAATAATAATTATGTTAACAAGCAAAAACACATAGCTTATCAACACATATCCCGTAACAGTAATGGTACATTAACATGATTTATATATATTATATTATAATTTAAATTTACGATTCACCATTATAAGATTAGGTTACTGTCGAACGATAACCACGTATCTATCTCCAAACTGGCCCCTTTTAAGGAACATTAAAATCACCGAGACTGGAGTTATGAGGTTCAACAGGACAGTAATGTGCCAGCTTTGACCTTTACTAATAGCACAGAGCACTTGAAAAACATGTTAAGGTCAGCTCAGATTCTGCTGGCCCACCAAACAAGCTCACCTTTAGCGCAGTATCCCATGCACCCCTGCGTGGGCTGCAGGTAGTAGACCAGGAACTCGCCGCAGTGCCGCACTGTGACGGGGATGCGGAAGAGGCAGCAGTCCTTGGCGCTGCCGTGGAAGAACTGCCAGGTGGCACAGGCAGAGAGCTGGCGGACCTCGCCGGGCCGCGGCAGGGAGGCGTCCTTCAGGGACAGCCACACCGGAGCCTGCGTACCACAGCGATTCATCTGCAGGAGGGGGCCCACAACAGAAACAGTCATTACCTGCAGCGAGGGGGTTATTATGTCCTCCACCTGGGCTGAAGGTGCTTATTAAAGCAATCACCTGGATGCTAGATGTTTGCACTGGCAAAGGATGCTATTTTTTGGCTAAATAATCTTTACAATTATGCAGTCCGAGTAGAGACGCAGGAGGTACAGGAGGGAGAGTGGAACAAACGAGTGCAATGAGGTGAACACAACCATAGTTTAGTCTTACCTCAACGCAGGTGGTCGGCATCTCCGCCGGCTTGTTGTTGATCTTGAATCTGTACCAGCCCGGCGACAGCGAGTGGTCACAGATCAGGTCCTGGATGGCCGTGTTCTGGATCTCTGTGGAGTCGAAGTCGACGCTGCGATAGGGATTACGCAAAATCTGATGGCCTCCTGGGTAACACTCTGGAGCTGAGAGGAGGAAGGAAACAAGGATGGTGTCAATCTCTTATCCAGAAAGAGGAAATTTAGCAGATGTTATTCTGTGTTCAAAAAACAATCAGGAAAAACTGATCTGAGAAACAGACACTCAAAGTTATTGTGGCCCTGATATTAAACTCTTCTTCTACCTTTGGAGAACTTTTTGGACGCTTTTGCTTAAAAATCCATGTTTTCCAACATAAAATCCTCCTTTTTTTTTGTCTTTTTGGTTCCAGATGTGTCAGATTAATCAAGAGGAAATGAAAACTGAAGAATCACAGGCTTTGGCCAGTTGAGTGGGTTTACCCCAGAGTCATGTCTTTATCTTTGACGCAGTCCTGCTGCTTGGCTGAGGACTGAGAAAGAGGACAGACGTGACAGAGAGAGACGAAACAAAAGCAACTCACTGACTGTCTTTGGCTCAGTTGAGACATTTTCTCTCTCTCGGCACACTGTAGGTCAAAGACTTCAGTTTAACATGGGCGAGAGATTCCTGGCCTTGATAAAACTATTTATAACTTAATCTTAATTTGAACCTTTGGCCAGGTGATATTTAAACTGTATCCTGTCTCAAACTCTGAGGACTGTGAGATGCGGTTGAAAGCTCCAGTGAAAGGTTAATGTAGGTTAATCATTGCTCTGTTGAACTTGATTTAAATCGAATAAAAACAGATTTAAACATAAAACGAGGATCTGTAAATGAAACCCAGGTTCAGTAAAACTCTCTATTTAGCATCAACCACCACTGACAAGAAAATAACCCCTAAAATAAAACCACCACCGCTGCATTAAATTATGTCCGTAAAATGAAAGAAACGACTTAACAAGTTTGAATGCACTTGTGTTACACATTTGCTAGCTGCCGTTGGCTAATAGTACCATAAACACTTCAGTAAAAGTCAAATGTTTTACTTTAAAAGTTAATTATTATGTGTTAATGTGTCGGTGCGACCCAGCCAAACCCCTTTAAACTATAAGTTCAAGCACTGTATTTGTACTCAACTGACTGGAATAAAAGACTCAGTTTAAAGGCTCAGATAAAGGATTTAACAGATTTCAGGGACCGCGTTGATCTTCTTTCTCTCTGATTGTGAGACTAAACAGTGATGTCCAGTTTGTGAAATCTTTTCTGTTTCCTGTACTTTTGCTGAACTCTTGCTGTATGGTATCCAGATGCATTTTTTGAATGACTGTTTAAAATAAACAAGAGGAAAACTGTGTAGTTGGCATCAGCAGCTATGATTACTGTATGAGGCTGTAATGACACAGGAAAAGTGCCCCACCTAAAGAAATTAAGAGGAGTGAGAAGACATCACAATGTGGCTGTCTGCTGATTGACAGGTGATCTCTGAGAACTGAAGTACAGAAACAACACAGACACCAAAGGAACCCATGGATCTCACAAACTACCACCTCCGCTTCAACTTCATTATCAAAGCAAATGACGAGAGCTGGTCGCAAGGAACAAGGCGACAAAATTATGTGTACAATTTGCTCTTTAAACTGTCAGGAGGCGTTGAGGAGGTAAACGGGGAAGGATCATTTCACCCCCAGAGGTTATCTAAATTGCTAAGAATAACAGACATTCCTCTGAGCCTCTCGCCTCTCTAAACTCGCCCCGGGAAAGGACGCTAAAGCCAATGGCGCATGACAGGCCTCTGAACATCGGCTGCAGCTGGAGGCTGAAACAAACGGGGGGGGGGATTATTTGAGCAGAACATGCAGTTTTCCACACTAGCACACTCTCAAAAGCTCTACATCTGTGAAGTGAAATGAGTCAAAGTCATCAACAGAGGCCTTTGCTAACAAACCTAAACAAAAAGAACAGGCCGTTCTTTCACTTCCAGCAGACAAAACATGTTCCCCTGTCCCCTTTTAGAGTTTGATTGTGGCGGCTGAGTAAAGTCCCATCAGGAAAAACAAACACTGTGGGAATAAAGGATGTCTTGAGACAGTGACAACCTTGAATGGACAGGGTTATAAGTTACTGCCAGTGATCCCAAGCCTAAACAAGGTCTTACAGGCTGGTCCTCGTGTTGACAGCCCCTTGAAAGCAAATGCTCCTGTTTACATCGTCGCCCGTCTGCGTATACACCTCGTCTGGGAGCTCCGCTGACAAGATTTGAGGTCACAGGTTGCCCAAACAACCAGGTTTTCCAGGCAGGAGGAGAACTGACGAGACTTTGGCTGCTGGCTAAACTGCTCCAATTGGCGACTTAATGAGTTTACAGAGCCGGAGGGGAGGGGGTGAGCTAATGAAGCGTCCCCCATGGGGAGGGGGGGTCCCACTGGGAGGGAGGCCCTCAGCAGTCCAGATGTGCAGGAACTCTGCAGGGAATTCTCCATTTTCTCAGGAAATAAGATTAATTTGAGAGAGCGTGGTGTTAACACTACTGAGGTTGCAGGTCTTTTTCCCAGAGGGCCAGTTGCTCAGCACCAAAACAGAAAGGGTCATGGGTCTGGATGAGATCTGAACAGGCTTAAATGATATAATTATCACTGATTATGGCAGTGTTTATGTCATTGCCTACATTTAAGAGAAGGGTTTTGAGAATATTGTTTTTTAAAGACCAGTAGTGATAGAAAAGGTTATGTGATAAAGCGCTTAATAACTTTTCTTTCTTTGCTATAATCACAAAATACGTGTTTTGTTCCACGTTTCTTTCTTGACAAAGTGGAAAACCAGCATCATTTATATTGTTAGGAGACACAGAAACTCTCAAATCTATCCACGCTAGCGGCTCGTTGGCCCCCTTTGGTCCAGACTAAAACATCTCAAGGAGCACCATAGATTACCAAGTTCGTCCAGCCATTTCAGTTCCCCAAAGAATGACCACCTGATCTTTCCTCTAAGCCCACCATCAGGCCAAAATATTCCCAATATTCACTTGTAGCCGGCACACAAAATATGATTGGCAGTCTGCCTTTAAGTCTACTACGCATTGGACACTCTTGGACTCGTGGACTTTCTTTTACCGTCACCCTCCATACTTTAATATCTCGACAACTGTTGGATTTGTGAAATTCTGAACAGTTTCCAGACCATGAATCCTGTTGACTTTGGTGATTCGTCACTTTCCTCTAGAGCCACGTAGCCGCTGTAGACTCTTAGATTATTATGTAACTTTACACCAATCTCAACTCTTTTAAGCATTTTTAAATCAAGATTTATGAATGACAACCTTACAAAAGGGCACATGGGGGGCACAAACTAATTTGTTAATAAATGCCAAACCACCTTTGGGTTTTGTTTTATGTTAGGCTACAGAAGTACCTGATAATAAGAGCACAACACTGAGATCCAGAAACAGTTGGACTTCAATGCACCTAAAAAGTAAATACCAAATATAGTAATGATAACTTTGGGATCTTGTGTTTAGAATAGAGTTCAGTGGGTTTAAACAATGTTTGGTTGCACTACATGACCTTTTATTGATAAACCACTGAGAGGTCAGCTGAGTTAAAAGTACCTGGGGGAGAATTTAGAAGCCTTGGTGCTGTTTGGACACATCCCTTTCAGCAGGTTAAATCAATATACTTTAGGTTTTTTTTGTCAGCTGGACAAAATGTGTCTCCTCGAGTTACAGGAGTTGCCGTAGACTTTGTTTTGGCACAGAAACGCCTGGTGTTCTTGTTGCAAAGCTCTGCGAGGACCCACTGCGCTTCATTTTACGATGGCATGCCTTAAAGTTTACGGCCGCGTGCTTTGATCTGTTGTTGGACGCCCTGGAGACACAGATATGAGCGAGATGGAAGACAGTGTGGCATGTTTGACTGACCGAGACAACAGCTTTATAGTCAAATAAGACTTCAGGTTAATTTGACTGAAAGTCACAAGTTATGTTCCCACTGCAGGCTCCAGTCTCCGTTTCTGCTCATGTCAGATATTTGAGATAATGGTGAACCATAAACAGATGGAGTAATTAAAACACCGCTTTAGCTTTTGTTTCAACACTTTTAGCCATCGTCTCGTCTGAATGTAAGACATCAATCCGTTTGTGTTTCTGTCCTCGTTGCACAAAACACAACTTTCTGACCGTCCTGCCCACAAACCTCACCTCAAATCTGAACTGAGCCTTAATTCACTTTTCCACAGGATCTGATTTTGAGACACTTTCAGCCACAATATGAAAAGCGGGCAGCTCACGAAGGGAACTGCACATTTGTTGCTGAGATTATGAACATTTTGTGCATCTTTTACATTTTTGGCCACGCTTGTTGTTGCAGCACTGGCAGAAAGAGAACAATGTGTGAAGCTGTTTGATGAATCATATTGAGCAACAAGTGTATTATGTTGTGGAATTAGTCATCACAACTCTTGATGTGAAATCTTGTTTCAATTACAGCTGCGTTTTTATGAGTCTCTGATTCTGTTTTATAAGTCTGCTGTTACTTTTATTTCTGTCCATGTTGTTTTTAAAGTGTTTTTCTTCAGTAATTCCTAATTGTGATTGAGTTCAGTGAAGTTATAATTGAGGAATCATCTCCAAAGCTTCCCTAATGATGAGGACAATAACTAGTGAGCAGATAATTGCAGCATCAATTAAGGAACTTTTACAAAAGCTGACACATGAATGTTTCTGTGTGAGGAAGATTTTAACCTGACAAACATCCACTGCTGAGTTTTATTCAGCTAAAATATCTTAGTTTTTCTTTGAGTTAAGTGTCTGAGTCTGTATGTGACTGTAGGTCTGCTCTTGTCTGTGATTTCCTTTCAGTCTCTGAAGGTCCATCTAACCTCTGAACCTGCTGAGTGATAGGAATGCAGCCTCACAGGCGAAGTCACGCAGCTCTGCAGAATCTGCTGCTTTTAACAGGCAAGATGTTCTTTCTCTGCATTTTATTAGAAGAAATGAAGATTATAAACTGTATATGTGAGATTCTGGATTGCATTAGACATCTCCTTCTATTTTAAATGCGCCTGAAGACGAAAAGTAGTGTTGCGCCTCATGGCAGCTGGGGGCCATTTGGAGATCATTACCTCGATGCACACAAAGAGATTTATGATCTTTAACGTTTGTTCAAGACATAAAACAGTTTTCCATCCACCTACCATGTTGCGCGAACGCTCCTAATTGCACGACCCACAGCAGCGCCATGCGTAAATATCCTGGGAACAACAGGCGCACCGAACCAAATGCGCAAGAGTCCATGGTTGCGGCTCCGGGTTAAAGCGATGCAGACAGCTGGCCTCAGTCTTCAGGTCCCATTGAAAGTTTGCAGAAACGGTGCGAAAGTGAGGCAGTTTTTTTTTATCCTCCCGCTCTCGTTTGATAATCGGAGAAAAAGAGGTTTAAATTAGCGCTCCGCTCGCTGGAGACTGCGGCTTCCCTGTGCGGAGGGCGCAGGATGACAACGAGAGGAGGGAGGAGGCAGTGAAACACCGAGGAGTCTGTTCCTATAGGTGGGTCCTCTGTGATCCCCGACAACGTCTCTCCATCAACATCACGTGGATTCAAATCAATAACGAACGCGATCAGAGCGGGAATCCTCTCAGCAGCGTCTCCAACGCGTCTCCACGGACACTGTGTGCGCCTTGACTCTCTGCTGCGTCCAAACACAGATCCGTGCGTGCGTGAAAGAAAATGAAGCTCACCAGATCCACTCTGCCACATGTTGACATCTTGTGTTTCCACGACAGGCCAAACTACTGACTCATGTTGGCAGATTTTATGCATTTTTCTGTAAATCTGCAAATTTTTTAATCGCCAAGTGGAGAAATAAACACGAATATAAGACAAAAAAAGTCAAACTTTCACTCTGGATTTAAACTGACAGTTTAAGAGACATTTGTGCAGCAGACTTTACACATGACTACAGTGTATGTACACGCAGTCCTGTGCAGCTGTATGTTCTCAGTATGTAAAACTCACAGCATGTCGGCAGCTGTGGAGGAAGTGAGCTTCAGTCTGGCTTTATTTTAGAGAAACATGAGGATGAAATTAATAGTTAACAGAGTGTGAAAGGCTTTATTCAAAATACTAACAAGTGTTTTTACTGTATCATCCTAATTCTTTCCCATAGTGCCATTTAATATAGTTTTACAAAAGGAATTTAATAAATAAACTCTTACATAGTTCATTATTCATAAACACAGTGACGTGAAAAAGATTTTTTTTATTTTAAAATATGAATACAGCATAAGAGAAATAAACACACAACAAAAACAATATATACTCATGATATAGCATGAAACAGTACATATTCTTTCATCCTGATCTAATCTTTTACAAGAAAAATGTAATTTCTATTTCCAAAATAGAGGAAAACTCATCTAAACACCAATCACTGAAGGGCCCAATCTGTTCTCTCAGTTCATTATCTCCTCATGTGACTGAAAACAGTTACTGTTACCGAGCTGATTTCACTGCGGGGGGAAGTGGGAACCTGCGGAGCTGAAACAGAGAAGGTCGGCCTCCCGAGTGTAGAGTAAATATCAGGTGCTGGAGGCTACAGAGACAGAGAGACATACCTTTCCACTAAATAAAAGACCTGAGAGGAGCAGCAGGTGTTTCTGCACTCGCCTTTTCATTCAGACTTCAACGCGGTGAGAAAGTCTCAGACCTTCAGCTTTCAGGCTTGGACTTGAGACTTCATTGCAGTGCAGAACAGTGAGGAAGAGTGAGGTGGTTTTTGAGGAACATTTTGTTACACACATTGACATTTATGACCTCAAATTGTAGTTGTTTAACTAGGTAGATGCTTCAGGATACTGCAACAGTCAGGGAGCAGTACGCTTTAAGAATATTGTTTGTACAAAGTGCAGTCAGACTTCAATGCCCCCAAGGGCCTCATTACAAGCAATGAAACAACAAAATAAACACTTGATTAAACCCGAACCCTCCAATTCACAGGAATCTTTTTCAGACTCAGTTTTTCTTATAGTTTGATCCCAGAATAATTCCTTAAATTAGCTCCCAAACATTCCATAGATGGAACTGAGTCCAATCAGTAAACTAGAGTTTTTCCTGATCCCGTCTTTTTTTACCTGTTCTGTCCAATCCAACGGCCTTTCTCTGTGAAACTCCAACCTGATTGGTTTACCCTGACGTCTGACCCCTCAGTGACCTGTTTCAACAGGAAATGCATCACATGAAGGAAGTAGTGATACTGCTTCATGGAACTTCATCTCTCAACAAATTAATTAATTTACTTTTAAACCAAAATGGATCTCAGACAACAACATTCAGCTGGATTGGACATGTGTGGGTAAGTTTGGGCCTTTGTTTGTGTGTGTGAGTTTACAGAATTGAAACAGATAGTTTCATGTCCACTGGGCTCCAACAGCTGAAGATGATTGATTCAATCAACAGCTCTGGAGCAGACGCTCAACAGACCTTGTGGTGAGATTGTTTTTGTCAACACCTGAGGAGGAAAAATAATGAAATATAAAACTGTCCTGGCTGCTCTCAAACCTTTCAACCTTTTTATAAGAAGGGAGGAAATTTAAACTCACATAATTGAAAACTTCACTTTTATTGGTGCTCTTCTCGTCTCTAACATCACAAATATTAATACACTCATGCAAAAAGCAGATGCATTAAATACTAAATAGCATATATATTTATTAAGCGTGGCTTTTGTTAAGGCCGTCCTCCGCTACCTTTAATTAATAGACCATGGGATAAGCTTTATCTTAGATGTTGCCACCATGTAGTTATTGTGAAGCTCAATACTTGCTTAATAAAATTGCACCATTTCCTCCTTTTATATGTCTTTTTTTTCAAATTCAGTTATAGATAAAATAACCAGATGGGATCCTCTGCCTTTGGCTAATGCAGTTGCTAAAATACCTTTAAAATCCAGGCGCTTCATTGCACATTTACAGCATTGCCCTCAATGGCCAGAGATATTTAAAGTTTTAGCAATACAGCAAAATATTCTAAATTCCTGTCATCTCCTGAATGACACAGGAGACAGAAACTAAAGGCGGAATCCGACCCTGCAACCCATCCTCCCTGCTGCTCCTGCACTGCAACCCCAATTTGTCCTGTAACTCTCCGCCTTTTCACACCTGTACTGTATGTGTTCCTATCATCCACAACAGACTCTCGAGAACCTCCTGAAAACCTCCCTGCTCTGAGGCGGCGGCGGTGGCGGCGGCTCCTCGCTCTTCGCGGGAGGGGAGGCATTATCTGCCGCCTCCTTTGATGCCCTGAGAAACGACAGAGGGGGACGTTTCAGTCCTGCCTCCTGAGCGCTTCCAGATGTCACACATCCTCCTTTTACTGTGAGAAAAACAAGGGAATAACATACAAGAGGCATGTCAGCAGCTACAATGCACCACAAACATCTTGCAACCATATTGTTTCTGCCCTATTAAAAAACCATTAGTCATTTTTAACACGTCTGCATGCTTTGCTCTTTCTAAACATGGCGTGTTTTTAACCGCACATGCAATGTAAATAGTTTTTTTTCCTTCATTTTATGTTGTTGAAAATGAAAATGTTTAGTGCAGCTGGGTTAAAAACATATTTACTGGTTGCTTTGATTATGTCAGCTTGACTTAGAGAAGTTACAACAACCTAATTTGCAGTTATACTTTGGAGCTCTTGTGGAAAACAGAAATGTTTTAATCGCTACATATTTGTTTTGGGGAAAACAGTTACGACCTGAAAGTGAGCTGTCAGCATCTTTAAACTCAGAGGGCAGGGAAGATGGGGTCAAAGGTCAATCAGCTTGACCTAGAGGGGCACTTTTTATTGAGTTTTCCTGAAGGTCAAGTCTGAGGTGAGCACTTCTGTTCTTTAACAGGAACATGTGAGGCTATGCTAGTGGATTTATCAGCAACATGTAGTTTAAAGGCAAACAACTGTTCAGGAGCAGCTACATAAAGTCTGAAGGGGACAATGCGGCGCAGGTGGAGGTTTAATACAGTCACATTTCATGATTTTTCTCAAGGACTGAGGCTCCTCACAATCCACAGTCCTCATTTTATGCATAAATATATACAATATACAATCCTTAAATTCCCCCCTGATTTCTTTAAATAATGCGATACACATTACTCAGAAATTCTTTGAAAATTTGACATTTGCACTAAAATTTTGACAAATTTATCCTGGTCTCAACAATGTCTGACCGTGTTTGAAGGCCGAACTAACAGTTACCTACCCTAACCTTGCTGCCTCGGGAATATATTAACATGCACATGTTCATATATGTAAATAAACATCCTGTGTGTAAACATATAGCATTTTATAAGCTGCATGAATCCTAACTAGTGTAAGGATTCATCAGTTTATATTGGAGGTGTTCCTCAGGTCCACCTTTTTAAAAACTAAACAGTGAAAGTATATTTGTTGCTTTTCTCACTCTGTCAAGTTGGATTATGAGACGTTACCCCAAACAGTGAGGTGTCACTGATGCAATGTCAGGTTACAGTTTTACTCCAATATTAGTTAAAAACACCACTCATCACCTCTGTACTTGGCTCTGATTGGCTCTCCTCATTTAATTTAAGTCCTTCCAGTCATTTTTAATGAATGAATGAATGAATGAATGAATGCATAAGCTTCATTTATTTTCATCACATCATCAAAAACAATGTTGTATATTTAATGCAGTCGATGTTTGTATAATTTAGGTTCCAACGCTGTTTGATGCTGTGTGCCTGGAAAATATGACCTTCAGCCGGAGTGGAGGCGGCGGCTAACGTGATGAAATGAAAGCAGACGGCTTAGTGAGCTGTGAGGAGGAATAATGAGGAAGACGAAGAAGAAGAAAAAGAGGTGAGGAAACAACACTGGCCACTTTGGTTGTGGGAATCAATCATCATTTTATCCAGAGATTGAGTCTTACGTCTTAGGTTCACCAGAAAGTTCTTTATTAAAACAACAATCCTACACAGTTTAATCCATTTATATTGCCCTATAATTAATTCCCTGAAGTGATGATATAAGAGATTTTCTCATTAGGTTTCTTCAGATTCACACTCAAACAAACTTCAAACAAAAAATACATCGTTATCCAAAAATGAATACACATTCAATCACTGACAAAACATCTTATATTACCTGCTTTCTCCACATGAATAGAAATATAAATAGTTAACGTTGATAAAGGCACTCTGTCGACAACCACAAACAACCTTTTAATACCAAATATGAAAACAGCAAAACATCAACAGGCAATAACATTTTACTAAACACACATAGTGCTTAATGAGAACTTATCATATAAATATTTGATCATTTAATTTATTTATTGAATAATATTTTATTTTAAAGTCCACAAAACTCCTCTGCAAGTATATAGTATATGTGATTAATCTTTTATGCCCCTATGAATGTACCATATCTAGAATTCTCATCCTCTTGTAGTATATGTGTGTATATATATATAGTAGATATTAGCTGAATTTGAATTGTTCCTCAAGTCTGGGAATACTTTGCTGCCATCTAGTGGAGATGTGATAGAAAACCAAGTACAGGAGACAAAAGAGGAGACAGTAACTTTGAATGAATTTAATTCTGTAGGGCTTTACAAGTATGTATGTGGTTGAATATATGAAAGTGAGACGAAATAACAAAGCCAGCTCCATAAAGAAATGTTTGGTTGGGAGGACTGGCCCTGACCTCAGCCCCAACCAACACCTTTGGGATTAACCAAAAGAAGAAGCTGTCACTGCAGCCTATTAATAATGATTGTTTTTGAATCACATTTTCAGCAGTTTGGTTTTTTTTCCAAGGTGTGGAGCTTCACACCAACACTGTACCTCAGGGTTTTCCCACATAAAAGTGAAACCACAAAAAATGGGGAAGTCACTCTCGCCTGCCTGTTGCACAGAAGGACATTCAATAACAGCAATCAACCAGATCCGTGAAGAGTTATAGACGTTAAAAGACGCTCTGGTTTTGTCTAAAACCTGGTTCATTAGGGCAATGATTAACTTCAGGCTGCGCGAAAAAAGGTTAAAGGGCAATTCCAAAGCAGAGTAGTCCAAGTACTGTCTGCGTGGTGGAAGCTCATCTACAAACCGTGAGTTACAGCTTTCAGTAAAATCCAGGTTTCACTTTACGAAAGAACAAGTAGTCATGCAGCTTATTTTCAGAGCAAAAACAGGGATGTATAAAAGGTAACAGGTCAAAAAAACTGCACTGTTATTGGTGTTACAGCTGAGAACCACGCAGTGGACTGTGTATTCAGAGGTGAAGTAAACTTTGACTTTTTTAAAGCAAAATCACTGAAGTTCTAATATAAAGTAGACTATTGTTAGCGAGGTTAATATAAAAACTGACTGTAAATAATGTGAGAATTAGTTGTGTGAAAGTAAATGGAAGGAAGGAAGGAAATCTCTGTTTTTAAGTTGAGTGATAAATCCCAGCTGGTTGAGAGTGAACAGAGGCTGTTGAAATAGACGCTTAATGTCACAGTCTGAAATTGAAGTTTGATTAAAAGTGAGACCTTTTTTCAGATAGAATATGCTGTACAAGATGTTTATTTGAATTTAAAATGCATGCTGCAACTCCAGTGCTTGGTGCTTTTCAGCAGAAACATTATGTGATTGCTGGAAACTGTTTGTATTGCTCAGAAAATGCACAATGCTGGAGAAAGAGGCAGACAGTAAACTCTGGAATAGAGAGAGAGGATTGACTTGTGAGGTCCCTGATTTGACTCGAACCAAGGACACTGTGGTTAATGTGGTACACATTGTATGCCCTCTGTGACACCTAATTGACCCTAAACATAAAACCTGAGGTATTTTGAGTAACAGATAAGAGAACAAACTCATACAATATTCTAATTCACTTGACTTAAACCCTCTAACAGCTGTGGCCGTGAGACTGTCGGACCTAAAAACAGTGTCAGACCACAAAAGGTTGAGAGAAAGTTGAAGGGGGAAGGCGTGTTTGTAGTTTATATGTTTTTTAATAAGTGGTGTAACTCCTCTCTCTGTAGGCCGGCAGCCCCCCCGACCCGCAGTAATGGACCCGTTTGACGGCTCAACTCCGAGCGACACCTTGAAGCGAGTTGCCACCCTGCTGGGCTGCAGTCCGACCTCTGCAGGAGTGGCTGCGTACCTCGACAAACATGACAAGCTGAGTCATCTGAGGGAGCAGTTCCTGGTGCCCAAAATCTCAGATTTACCTCCTTGTGAGTCAAAGATTAAAGTGCTTTCTGGATATGTAGCTCCATCATTTAATCATATGAAAATGATTGTGATCAGTTCCTCTTTGATGTTTCCTCAGCTGATCTCTCGCTGGTCGACGGCGAGCAGGAATGCATCTACCTTGTGGGAAACTCGTTGGGGCTTCAGCCCAAAATGGCCAGGAAGTACCTGGAGGAGGAGCTGGAGAAGTGGGCCAAAACGTATGTGAACTCTGATACTGTGCGTCTCCTAGAAGGACTTTAATAAGAGCTAAATGTTTAAAATGAGCTCTTTTACAGAGGCGTTCATGGTCACACAGAAGGCTCTCGACCTTGGGCGTGGGCTGAGAACAACATAGAGGAACTCATGGCTAATGTTGTAGGTGAGAGACACACTCTGTAAGTTATACATTCTTAATCTATCGAGGGTTTTATTGAGTTTCTTATCAACGTAAAGAGGTCTGATCCCCGGCTCCTGTTTATACTCATCTTAAGGGCCAAATGAAGTTTTTGGGAGTTTGTGCTGTGAACACATTTTAAATCTGGCAAATACAGCACAGAGCAGCTCATATTTGTATCAAGAAAGGCAAACTCTAAAGGCTTTTAAACTTCTCTGAGTCACTCAAGTATTCATTTTAATTAAGCGGCTGTTCATGAGTGGAAACAACAACTAACAGATACAAAAGGGGAAATAGTTTTTAAAAAAGGAAGAAGGAGAAAGAAGGAAAACAATTGGAGGGCGAAACACTGACGGAAATGAAACAAAACTACAGAAAAGGAGGAAATAAGAGGAAACAAGGTGCCATTTATATTATAAACTAAACAAATATAGCTGAGCTGTGTCCCAATTCCATGCTGCATACTAATTACGTACAGACCCAGAGTAATTAGCGGTTCGTATAGAAAAAAGATCTACTATTTTATATTTACAGGAAATTATGCAACACAGTGGTTGTTTGACGTCAATCAAACTTTGTAATTAACTGCCAATCGAACAGAGCTGTTCATTCCTGTGTTATTCTGTATGTTAGATACCTGTTTTGCAACTTTTTCATAATTCTTGTTCAGGTCACTGCACTTTTTCTAGGGTCCAAAGTTCACATGAAATCTATCGTTACACACACGCACACACACACACACACACACGCACACACGCGCACACACACGCACATATAGTCTGTGTGTGTTGGTAGGCTGCAGTGTACACTCTTGAATCTTTTTAAAGAGTTATTTTGAAATTTTGTACACAGGTTAGTTGTAGTTTCTGAGTTTACTTTCAATATATTGATAGATTATTATTACTTTTATGATTCAGGGTCCAGTGTGCAACATTCAGGAGAATCTATTGGCAGAAGTATAATATAATATTCATAGGTATGTTTCATTAGTGAATAATCAGCTGAATATAGGAATTGTTGTGTTTTTGATACTTTAGAATGAGCTGCTTATATCTACAGAGAGAGCGGGTTGTCTTCTAGGGCCATGTTGAACCGGCAGAAGGGACATCAAACACTGGTTGTAGATATGTTTCACAGCCGCCGTAGTTTCTCCTTTGCGCTTGGAAGGGTTAGGGTGAATCGACCTGCAACTAAACTGCTAAATGCCACTAAATCCTACACATAAATCTGCCTTTGTTAATGGCACTATACCTTAATGTACACTGTAGCTAAACAGTTTGTGCTAAGCATTAAATATTACACAATATCAGTGTATCTTCAGATTGTTACAAAATACTGTGTTTCTTACAGGAGCCAAACCTGAGGAGGTGGCCCTGATGAACGGCCTGACGGTGAATTTACACCTCCTGATGGTGAGACACAGTCACTCTCTGTTGGAAGGCTTTTGGCAAATACCAAAACACATGTCTTTAGTTCTCCATATTGCAACATATTGCCAGAAGTTCATGATCAAGCTAAATAAATGGGAAGTGGATGCTCAAGAAGTTAGTTTTGGTGAATCATTTGACCCTAAGACGCTGTGTTGAAAAGGAAACAAAAGTAATGTAAGAATGATTTCAGTTTAATGTCAAGGGGTTGAACATGAAAGTTTCAGATGATGATTTCCAAACACCTCCTGGAAAAAGATGATTCACCAAGCAGACAAAGAAAAGGAAGCAGTTAGACGTCAGAAATGTTGGAGAGAAGAAATAATTTGCTCATGGTTTTTTTGGGGAAAATAACTGTGGTATGTGAACTGTTAGGATAGAAGGTCCCTGTGAGTTATTTGCCACTTTATCTGTGATTTCTCTGGAGAAAATGTGATTGGAATTGACAGATATTTGGTTAAAATACTGTTGGTAGCAAGTATAAAAGCTATTACTGGAAACTGGGCGAAGGTAACGCCACCAGAGAAAAGGGAAAAATGAACTGGGGGGGTCAGACATGAACTAAAATGAATATAATTGAAGATATTTAATCAACCTCATTTCATGTCTGTATTCTGCAGCTCTCCTTCTACAGACCCACAGCAGCTCGGCACAAAATCCTTCTGGAGAGCAAGGCCTTTCCTTCAGACCACGTGAGTAAACCTGCGAATGTTTGCTGGCTCTATACGGGTCGAGGTCCCACGTCGACACTAAAGCAGTTTTCCTTCCTTCCTTCCTTCCTTTTGTCTTTGTCCTTAAACTGAACCACTAGTTCCTTCTTCACCACACTGCTGTTATACTGCTGCACTTTGCTCTACTTGCTGGTTAACCGAGTTTGTTCTACACAATGCAAATGGTTTTATAAATGTTAACAATGTTAACATCTCGGGAGGGAGGTGAAGTAAGAGTTAAACACGCCACCGCTCATGTGTCCAGGCAAGACAGCGTCTCTATGGATGTTGGGTAATTTGGATCTGTGCTAAGAAAGGTCCTCTCTCAAATCCATTGTGTGTATTGGGTTTGTATAGACGCAGTGTCAGTGATCCTTCAGCAGAGCAACACTTTATTCAGGACACACAGTTTTATTTTTGAGTCATCGCCTTGTACTGGATTAACAACCCGAGACATTGGCCCTTCCCACAACTCTGCTGATATCTCTGAATTCAAGTCACTGGCCCAGGCTTCCCTAATAGGACCTGAAGAAATGTTTCCTGCAGAGACATTGGGATGAATACATAGAGGAAGACTTCTTAACTGCACAAATGAGGACTTAAGTTGTTAAAAGTAGTGGATATATTGTCTAAAATAATCCCAAACTGCAAAAAATGTTGTATGTTGCTTAAAACAAACAAACCAAAAAAGAAACATCACCGTTTTCGTTCTACTGTTTACTTTACAACAAAAGAATAGAAGAAAAAGAAAACCGGTTTTGTGGCTGTTTGAGGACTCAGTCTACACACTGATGTTGTTCAGTGTGATATAACTCAGAGTGGACCAAGATTATTGCTTTAATAATTAGTTTCCTTTGCTTGAAAGCAGCTCTGCCAGAGCAGTGGGAGAGTTTGCAGCACAAATGCATGAAATCATCAACAGCAAAAAAACAAAGAAACTCTTTATGAATGTTACTTTTCTCGTGTGGAGTGTTTCTGATTTCTCTGTAGCGTGACTCTCTCTCTCTCTCTTGTCTCTCCTGTCCTCAGTACGCTGTGGAGTCTCAGATCCGACTGCGAGGATTCGACCCTGAGAAGAGCATGCTGCTGCTGCAACCCAGACTGGTACTGAGCCCCCCCCCACAGTTTACAGACTCTGCTGTCAGCTGGCATGATAGACAAAGTGGAAACTGATGAGTGATTGTTCCTGCTGTTCAGGGTGAAGAGACTCTGAGAACTGCAGATATCCTCAGAGTGATCGAGCAGGAGGGCGACTCCATCGCCATGGTGATGCTCAGCGGGGTTCAGTATTACACCGGGCAGCTGTTCGACATGGCCGCCATCACTGAGGCCGGCCAGAGGAAGGTAACACACATATGTATCACTAAATCTATCCCCCCCCTTTCCTTATAATGTGTATGTGATTTAATGTGCTGCATGTTAATCGATTGCTCAAACGTAAATGATAGAAAATGTCCTGCAATATATTCACATGTTCACATCAGTGGTATAAAGTAACTAAGTACTGTACTTTACTTGACTTTATCCATTTTGTAATTCTTTCTACTTCTACTCCACCAGGAAGGCAATTTTACTCTTTATCTGATAGATTTAGTAACATTACAGGTTCATATTATTGATAGAAAATATAATCAATCAATAAATTCAGATGTTTTTTAAGGGACTAATTTACCCAGCAGTAAATAAAGTAGTGAAAAAGAGTAGAAACTGTGTAAAAGTACTGTTACAAGTAAAAAAATGGTTCAAAATCTTTCAGTAAAAGTACAAAACTTCAAAATAAACTTGAAGAACAAAAAGTAAAAGTAGCTCCACATTATGCAGAACATCCCATTTCAGAATCTTATACATTATACTGGATTATAATTATTGAGGCATTAGTGTGTCCATCACTTTAATGTTGCAGCTGGTAAAAGTGGAGCTCATTTTAGTGACTTTAAGTACTGCTGGGTTGTTATTGAAGTTAGATTTTATATCAATTATCTGAATATGTAATGTAACTAAAGCTGTCAGACAAACGAAGTGGAGTAGAAGCATACTTTTGCTACTTTAAGTATATTTTAATAGTAATGCTTCTGTATGTTTGAATGCAGGAGTATTTGTAGACTGTAGTCTTGTTAAAGAGTGTTTTTTGCACCACTGGTTCACTTGTTTATTTACATGTAAACACAGTGACAACAACAGTGGCTCGTACATCTGATTGAGGAGAACTTGCGGCGTTCACCAATTTCCTTATTTTGAATGTTGCGGTCCACACTACTGGCAGGATGTGCAGTTAGTCTGCTGTTATCCAAACACACGTTTTTCACTGTTGTCCTGTTTGATTGTAAAGTTTGAATCATAATATAGTCCTACATTTATCAGAATTCTCAGAAAACTCCTAATTTTCAGGCAACTTTGTTCACATTTTTAGTTTTAAGTCAAAAAAGTTTTGAATATAATGAACATTCACTTTTCTTCTTTATGAAAAAAACTGTTATAATTTAATATATATATATATATCTAATTGATATACTGACTGATAATAAATATAATTTTATATTTTTTATAATTTTCAAGCGCACAAATAATGAAAAAAAAGGTTTTAAAACTTAAAAAAAAGTAGAAAAGTTAATTATTTAAACGGTCAACAAAAAGTTTTAAAATTTATTTTAAAAGTTAAACGTTTGAATTTGATGTAAAAGTAAAAAACCGGACTATGACCATATATGGTACCTCCTGACCACGCCCTCCATTACGCACAGGTGGCCGGGAAGTTAGAAGCGTTTGGTAAATGTGACTCGGTGCACTCGTACGAGCCCAAAAACAGAAAGTGCAACAGATAATAAAAGCCCTCTCTGTCCGTCCGTCTGTCCGTCTGTCCGTCAGGGATGCTGCGTGGGCTTTGACTGCGCACACGCGGCCGGGAACGCCGAGTTGAAGCTGCACGAGTGGGGAGTGGACTTCGCCTGCTGGTGCTCCTACAAGGTCAGCTGACCCTGCTCTCATGTGTTCACTTATTCATGTATTCATACAGAACATGGAGCATAACGTGGTTAAGTGTGTGTGTGTGTGTGTGTGTGTGTGTGTGTGTGGGAATAAGAAATAAAAGTAAAAATAAAAACCCACCCCCATAATAAAAAGTTAACGTTAAGACTTTTATTTTGTAGGAGTCACATCCTTGATCCAAAGGGTGGCAAAAGTTAGTTTGATATCTGGATCCACACTGTTCCTGATCTCTGCCACACACAGACACATCAATCAATACTGTCTGTCTGTCTGTCTGTCTGTCTGTCTGTCTGTCTGTCTCACAGTATCTGAACTCCGGTGCTGGAGGTCTGGCCGGTGCGTTCATCCACGAGAAACATAAAGACACCATCAAACCTGCGTGAGTGCTCACACACACTGATCACACACACACACACTGATCTCACACACACACACTGATCTCACACACACACACACACACACACACACACACACACACACACACACACACACACACTGAACACACACACACACACACACACACACTGATCACACACACACACTGATCACACACACTGATCACACACACACACACACACACACACTGATCACACACACACACACACTGATCACACACACACACTGAACACACACACACACACACACACACACACACACACACACACACTGAACACACACACACACACACACACACACACACACTGAACACACAAACTGATCACACACACACACACACACACACACACACTGATCACACACTGATCTCACACACACAGATCTCTCACACACACACACACACACACACACACACACACACACACACACACAGATCTCTCACACACACACACACACACACACACACAGATCTCTCACACACACACACACTGATCTACACACTGATCTCACACACACACACTGATCTCACACACAGATCTCTCTCTCCCACACACACACACACACACACACACACACACACACACAGATCTCTCACACACACACACTGATCTCACACACACACACTGATCTCACACACACACTGATCTCACACACACACTGATCTCCACACTGATCTCACACACACAGATCTCTCTCTCACACACACACACACACACTGATCACATGCACACACACACTGATCACACACTGATCACACACACACACACACACACACACACACACACACACACACACACACACACACACACACAGAGATGAATCCTCTGTTAGAAGTATTTACTCTTCAGTATCAAGGACTCTCTATGCAGCCAGAATGGTTGTTTAATATTATCATTATATGTGATCAGAGTTGGTCTAGTTACTCATCAAATGGAATTTATTACTCATTACTCTTTGTAAAAGTAATGTTACTTTGCCAACAGTAATTAGTTACACTACTAGTTATATTACTCTACATACAATTGGTGATTGTGTCCGTTCTCCCCAAAATTCAGACTTTAACGAATAAAAAAAGCACTTTTTTACAAAATATGAATCCCAGGATGTGATAAGTAATTTAAGTAACTGTAATATTATTATAGAAGCATTAACATCTAAAGATATTGTATTAAATGTATTTAATATTGTAGCTGCAGCAGAGCTCATGTTATTAATCTTTTATACTGAAGGCAGTGGTGGAAAATACAAATACTTCATTACTGTACTTATGTAGTTTTTCCAGGTGTTTGTACTTTACTTGAGTATTTATTTAAACTTTTTACTTTTACTACATTCTTACACAAATATCTGTACTTTTTCTCATTCTTACATTTTGAAAACAGGCTTCTGACTTTATGTTTGAATGCCTTTGAAGGGAAATATTGATTTGATATTGATTTCTTTATCCAATTATTTTGCATCCTTCTCACAAGTATTTGAACTTCTACTTAAGAATATGTGAGTTTGCCTTCACACATTGTATGTTATACGCTCATTAGAGGTTTTAAAGTAAGTAAGGTACAAGTAACTCAGAATTTTACTTAAGTACAGGAGTAAATAGACTTTCCACCACTGGATTTAATTGTAAGTTAAGCAGATTGAACATGTCAGCAGCTAAAACACATTGTCAGACTAAATAATGTGTATAGTGTTCGGTCTTTGTCATAACTATATTATTTAATTAATGTCTTTTCTTTGTGAATTGTTGTGATACACAAATACAATACTAACATCGTGTCCTCGTCTCCTGCAGGCTGCTGGGATGGTGGGGACACGATCTGAAGACTCGGTTCAAGATGAACAATGGTAAGAGAGACACCCAGCTGCACCCCACAGCTTTCTGTAGGCACTGCTGTGAGTTTAAGGTTGTGATTTGCTGCCACCTTGTGGTCTCACTGGGTATTACATCTGCACTATTCTAGGTAGAGAATTGATGTTTATACAGCAGGTTGTGAATCAGAATCAGGTTTATTGACATGCAGGTTTCACATAGAAGGAGTTTACCTTGGTATATTGATGTTTAATAAGAAACATATATAAAGCAAGTACGTTCTAAGCATAGAATTCAATGGAAAATTGACAATAACATGAGAGAATATTAAGGCAATATGTACACTGTACAGGAATGTGTGTTAAATGTATTTTAATGGTGTTTTCAGTGTTGGAGCTGCAGCCTGGAGTGAGTGGCTTCAGACTGTCAAACCAGCCCATCCTGTTGGTCTGCCCCCTGCAGGCCAGCCTCGAGGTACTGCAGTAGTAGTAGTTTAAATGTATATGTCTTTATTAAATGATCAGTTAGTATTTAAAGACCCTCATTGAGTAGAGTAATAAAACACAGTCTTTAGAACAGGTCAGTTTATTTACAGAAACAAACACATTTTTACATGAAGTCCCTTTTTGATTTTGCCAGGTGTTCAACCAGACCAGTATGCAGGCACTGCGCAGGAAGTCCCTCCTGTTGACAGGTTACCTGGAGTACCTGAGCCGGCATTATTTCTCTGAGGACCCTGCCCAGCCTGACAAACCTTACGTCCGCATCATCACGCCCTCTGACCCGCAGCAGAGAGGCTGTCAGCTCTCACTCTGCTTTTCCATCCACATCAAAAAGGTCTTCCAGGAGCTGGAGAAGAGGGGTGTTGCTGTGAGTACCTTCCACACACTTATTATATATATTAATATAATATATATAATATAATATATTATATATATTATATATATTAATATAATATATATAATATAATATATTATATATATAATATAATATAATATATAATATATTATATTATATTATATATATAATATATTATATTATATTATATATATAATATATTATATTATATATATAATATAATATAATATATTATATTATATTATATAATATATTATATTATATATATAATATAATATAATATATTATATTATATTATATATATAATATATTATATTATATATATAATATAATATATTATATATATAATATATTATATATTATATTATATTATATATATAATATATTATATTATATATATAATATAATATAATATATAATATATTATATATATTATATATTATATTATATTATATATATAATATATTATATAATATATTATATATATAATATAATATATAATATATAATATATTATATATATAATATAATATATAATATATTATATATATTATATTATATATTATATATATTATAATATAATATATAATATATTATATATATTATATATTATATTATATATTATATATATTATATAATATATTATATATATAATATAATATATAATATATTATATATATTATATATTATATTATATATTATATATTATATATATTATATATTATATTATATATTATATATATTATATATATTATATATATAATATAATATAATATATAATATATTATATATATTATATATTATATTATATATTATATATTATATATATTATATATTATATTATATATTATATATATTATATAATATATTATATATATAATATAATATAATATATAATATATTATATATATTATATATTATATTATATATTATATATATTATATATTATATTATATATTATATATATAATATATATTATATATATAATATATATTATATATTATATTATATATTATATATATAATATATAATAATACATACACACTATAATGAACCCATAGAGACATGCTGCCTCATTAAAGGTTTTTCAAGTTAAGTGCAATCCTTCATTATAAAGTTGTTTGTCACATTGTATCTGTAACCAATGCAGCTCTACTCCCAGCATGTCTCTCTGAGTTCATTATAGTCAACAGATTGTATTCACCTTGTTTTAAGTAACGCAGCCCTGGGTTCACTCACTCTTGCCCCTGGAAGTGATAGACATACACCTGTTACTTCATATAATACACACTGGTTCTGATTGAATAAAGAAATGATGGTGAAACAACAGAAATTTGGTTTAACGTTCTCTTTTTAAATAAATATTCTTTATCTGTGTTCTCTTGTTACAGTTGGATAAGTGTGTGCTTCCTGTGGGTTTTGTAACAAGTATAGCTTCTATTTGTAGGCCTCATAGCACTTAAACTACATTTCCCAAGAGGTGGAGTTTCTGACAAGCAGGGTGAACACAGCTGTTGTGCATACTGCTAATAATGGGGCTGATTATCTGCACCTGTCTGTGGTTGTATAAAGGTCAGATGGACCACAAGCTAAATAATGTGCTGCCCAATGTGAACAATTCTGTGCCAGCTGATTGTGTTTATCGGCTCATTTTAAGCAACGCAGCTCAGGGTTCGCTCACTTTTGCCCCAATAAAAGTTTACAAAAGTCTTTTCATTACATAATATGGACTTAATAAACATACATCTGTTATTCTATTTAAAGAAATAACTGTGAAATGATAGAAATACACATACTTTGAAGCAGCACTGTATAAAAACAATAAATGGGTAAACTACACACTGCTAAATTACAGGATTTCAGTAATGAGCCCTATACAGATCCAAACAGTGTTACCTCTTCTCTTCAAGAATTGTAGCTGGAGGTTCACCCAGCATGCCTTGTGCTTTGCATTCTTCCCACCGAAAGAGCGAATCTAAAAGAAAAAGATAAAGAAGTCAGAATGTCATCATAGAGTACGTTCTCCTGTTTCTGAACTGTAACGTTGTCCTTTCGTGTTGTTCAGTGTGACATGAGGGAACCGTCTGTGCTGCGAATCGCTCCAGTGCCGCTCTACAACTCCTTCAACGACGTTCATCGCTTCATACAAACACTGCGGACAGCTCTCACTGCCAGCAGCAAGTGAACGGAGAGAAAGACTGACGCTTTACTGTGAAAATATCAGCTCTGATTGAACCCACTGACTGCTGCACACTCATCATATCTCTGTCTGTAATTGACTCAAAGACTATTTTACTAAATGTATTATTGGTGCCATTTCAAACAAATCTGATGGCTGGATGGCTTATGTACTATTGAATCATTAAAATGTCATTATCTTCACCAACACTGTACAGTTGATCATGTTTGTCTGTTTGAGAGATATTTAACATGTTGTTAAATTAAATAATAATTCAATTACTTTTACTCCAATTTAGAATTGGGGAAATGCATGTTTCCTCCTAAGTTTTTAAAATTTAATGTGATGAAGGTTTTTGTTATTTACAGTTGTACCAATACATTTTTTTTGGCCCCCAATCTAAGGAAATCATCCTGCAGTCTATTACAAATAAATAATTACTCACAATTTCATGAGAACTTCTCAGACTTATTAAAAGGAAAATGTTGGTTTAAATCACTTTTCATTGTCATCTGTTTGCATCCAAAAGTTCTTTGTTCCACCACTTACAGAGAAGTTCAGTAAATTCGGTGCTGCTTGGAAGTATGTGAACCTGCTGAGCAGTTACCATCATTTCCTTATTTAATCAGAACCAGTGTGTGTTATATGAAAGAACAGGTGTATGAAGCCTCTGGTTGATAAACATCTATATGATGTGATTCCGAATTAAATATAGATAAAATATTGGTAATTGAGTGAGGTCAATTTGGGCTAGTTATTTCAAAAAATGGAATTTATTAGTCATTACTACCAACCAACAGTAATTAGTTGCACTAACTATAACAAGTTATATTACTTTTCTGCTACTCCAGACAAATGTGGTAACTGTGTCCTTTCTCTCTAAAATTAGGACTTACAACAATTAAAATCATGTTTTGTTTGTTCAAATCAAAGTAATGGAATACTTTCAAGTCGCTGAATAGAAGCAGTTTTGTCTTCCAAGCTACACGATTAGAAAATGAATCCGAGGATGTGGTTGGGAGGTATATATTTTTTTAGAGGGGGCTTACTGTAATACTACTGAAATGTATTAGTTATTAGTTACACTACTAGTTACTGGGGAAAGTAATAAGTTCTGAGGTTCACATACTTTGAAGCAGCACTGTATAAAAACAATGGGTAACTTTTGACTATTATTAAATCCTTTTTTTCCCTACTATTATATATTATTGACTTTATATTCAAACTACACACTGCTGAATTACAGGATTTCAGTCATGAGCCCTGTACAGATCCAAACACTGTTACCTCTTCTCTTCAAGAATTGTAGCTGGAGGTACACACAGCGTACAGGACTCATATCCCAGCATGCCTTGTGACTGCTCTGCCCTCTTCCCACCGAACCAGCATATCTAAAAGACAAAGAAAAAGAGAGAATACAAACAGTCAAAATCACATCATAGCAGAGTGCAATCTCTTTTTATGAACTTAAACTTTGTCATTTTGTGTTGACGGGACACTAATCTAAAATAATGTTGGAGAAACGCAGATTTTTAATATTTATTGTAATGTTGCGAAGGTTTTTAGATGTCTACGTTTTATTTTGCCATGTTGATGCCCCACTTTTCTACGGCAGCCTCGAACGGACAAACCAAACACTGGCTGTATACTGCAAAACTTCTAATAATAGCCCAGGCGTTTATTTGCTTAAATCACTGAACTCCCACTGCCTTTATTTGGGACAGATGTTTAATTTCTTTAGCACAAAACTAAACTAAACTCTAACTGCTGCTTCTCTTGAGTTTTGTTCAGCAAATTTGACAACTAACACAATGATTATGATGCTGCAGAGGTTGTTTTCCTTCTCTCTCTCGTTTACCGTGTTACCGGTAATTCAGAATGAATTAACGTTACACTTTGTTGTTGATAGTTTTCGTAAAATATAGTGAACGATTGAATCTATAACTGATCTAATGATAATGTGCATTATGTACATATTAACAGAGGTTCAAACATTTATATTTGTGTAGGAGACTTAAATGACTTCAAACTCGCTCAAGCGGGCGACCCGGTAGGTTTTAAGAGGTTTTATACATCGAGATAATTTCTATAAAATCCAGACCAGGCCTCTATTGGAGACCTGCATTTATTTGTCAAAACGTGTAGCCACACCAGGTTTTTAAATGAGACCTGCGTCTATTAGGTACCCTGCTTTTATTGGAAGTTTTACAGTATATAAGGCCCGTGCTCATTCCCAGGTCATCAAATACAGACGCAAGCGGAGTTCAGTTGCAACGTCACTGTCCGACGCCACTAAATGCCACAAACTGGTTCTTTAAAACAAGGACAACAATACATGAAAGAGAACACAAAGCATGCTTCAGGTTGTTTGGAGTATTAAAACACTTGATAGTAATAATGAAATGCCCTCTTACTGTAGATATTAGTATAACATGTAACTGTGCTTTTAGCAGCCTGTCAGTGGCTGTCTTTAACTACACACTGCAACAGTAAATACGACTAACAAGAGTTAGACGTCACCGGGAAACTCTCGCCACTTAGTGACAGATTTGCATTTGTTCTGGTTTTGACAACATTTTCTCTACACTGCAAATTCAGAATAATAGCTCCCACAATCCTTTGCCCTTGTGACCCTCTTCCTCGGTTGAGCGTTTTGGGCGCGACACCCAGAGAGCTCGCAGCATGGGGTTTGCAAACGACATGATTTTTGGGGTAAAATCTGACGAAACCCCCCTTTTCCTCCCCCTCGTCCCTCCTCACCCGGCTGTACATTACACACATGAGTTAGCCGACAGTCCTCCCCTCACCAATTAACACCTACTTTATTATAACGTTGACTTCTCCCTAATGTTCTTGCATGTGTTTATGCACTATTACCTTGACGGATGCCTATTCCACGATTAGACATAATTGGCATATCAATATGCAAAACCTAAATGGATTAACCTTCTTTAAAACTAATGAGCACTTGGATGCCCAGCTGGGGAATGGACCAGAATTAGCATTTGTCATCTTTTTTGGGGTGATGTGAGAATAAATAATTGAAGAGAGGCTGGGTATTGTCTTTCCTTGGGCTACTTGAAGAGACTGTACTGTAAAAAAAAAAGAAAAGAAAGAAAAAGGGGGGGACTATGCAGATTTACTGTCTTAATGATGACCGTGGGCTCGCTGGTTCCACACATACAGTGTCTGAGGACAAAAATACAAACGAGCTGTGTCTCTGCTGAGCAAAATGGATAGTTTTGATTAAAAAGGAACACGTAGAAACGTAAATCTGCGTGGGTTTGACTGAGAGAACAAACAGTGGTACATTCGAGAGGATACTAAGATCAGAGTTGGCAAAAGGACTAAAACATCCTACTTTAAAAACTTAAAGCCTGGGGCCACCTTGATCACAACTAACACTTTGACTACAGCTGTAGATTTGCAGTGTCAGTGGAGGACATCTTAGAAGAAGGAACATCTCTTCTTGTAGGATATTTTTCTGGTTGAATTTTAAAAACATACAAAATATTTTAAATTTAGTGGCGTCTTTGATTTAGATTCCACCCTACATCTAGAAGTTTATTTTTTTCGCTGGTTCGATCCTCCCTTTTGTTTTTCATTTAAAGGCAGACGTCCTCAGCAGTGGACTGAAAGTCCGTCAGAGAAGAGCTCGCTTTCGATGTGAAAGCCCTTTGGAAAGCAAAGAAGAACAAAGTCCACCCAGCGGAAGTTTTACTGAAAGTTGTCACAAAGTTTTCCAAAATGTTACATGTTAATGGAAATTGATGTTACTTATTACTTTTATAATCCTACTTACTTATTGGCAATTATTCCTACTTATTCCTGATACATTGTCAGTTATGTGATGTTATTATTAAGTTCAGTTACTTTGTATCACTAGTGTTTACTGTGTGTTGGTTTTGGAGCGTCTCATAGGAGTCAGGAACGACCAGATCAGAACTAACTATTGTACCTGTCAGCTTCTTATCTTACTGAACTTGTATTTCACACTACTGAGGAGAAAATGTTGAAGACCAACCACGACAACTGTTTACTCTTTGTCGAGTTTGTTGTTGCTTGTCTAACGTTAATACCTCCACTGAGCTACACCTGGCGCTTGGAAGTTGTCTTTTCGTTGTTGTAGGTATTGTTGACATTATTGAGGAGAAATGCTGAAATTCTCAGAATACATGAGCTCAGATTTGAACCTCTCACCTCAGGTACCAACTACATCAGCTGCTTAAGTGGCTGAGCTATCACTGCTGATGTTTTTTGTACATTTTTTTAAAGTATTAACTGTGACGTCTATGAATGTGCAGCAGTGTTGAAGCTGATGCAATTGATGAAACACAAGAGCTCCATTTTAGCTCATATAAACCCCTAGGTAGTAAACATGAGTTATATCCAGAGTAGAAAACAAAATAAATGTAGTACCAAATAAATACATCAGCAGGAATAGCTCAGCGAGACGAATAGCTCAGTGAGTAAACAGCTGCTGTGGTTCATGTGGTTGATACCTGAAGTGGAAGGTTCAAGTCCAAGCTTACGTATTCTGAGATTTTTAAAGGGTTCTCCTCAGTAATGTGAACAATAAATACAACAGCACATTACAAGCCTCAGGTGTAGCTCAATGAGATAAGGTGACGCTACCTGATGATCTAACGTGAAAGGATCAACTCCAGGGTGTCTCTTAATGACCATTTTCGTTGTTCTCTCAGCTACCGATATTTCATTAACAGCTGCTGATACTTTATTAACAAGCTACTTTATTAGAATTTCAGTTGAGAGGTACATCCACTGTTTATACATAAAACACAAAATTATTATTTTAATAATTAGTTGATTTAATTATTAAATTAGGGGGGAGTTGAGGGGGGCCGTGACCAACCAGCAATTACTATATTAGACAATATATTATATTAGAGACTACTATACTATAGGTTGTGTCCTTTAATTCATTTCATTTAGTTTGAGGGGGGCGATGACCAACCAGATTACTATATTAGACAATACTATACTAGAAACTACTATATTGCATTAGACACTATTTTACTATAGGTCTTTATTCTTCTACATGCGCGCCCCTCTCTCTCATTAGCTATCAGTGACTGCCGCCTACTGCACACACTTGCAGTAGAATAAAAACAGTACACCTTTAAAAGTCTTTATTGTATAAAGACTCAAACTTGACACGTGACATCTACAAAAAAAAAAAAAAAAAAGACAGACGACGACCGTGACATCACAACTTCACAAAAGCATTGCATTATTATCACTAAACTTATTTGGACATTTATAATGACAATCTTTCCATGATTTACACTAGAATTGTTTTGTTTCTGACATCCCTCCCTCAGTAAACATCATCGGTCCGGTGCCGTCATGTGTTGAGCCGGACTCCCCAACCGAATGGCGCCCTGGGCAGTTGGTGGTGGCAGCAGTCGACAGGTAATAGGGATTGAGAGCTGCATGCATCAAAACTAATTACCTTAAATAGCCCCAGCCTCGGGCTTATTTTTCCAGTCCACGTCTCTCCAATTTGACAGCTGGCAAAGGTAGCTGTGGTGGCGAGGTGCTGCGTGGGATTTTTCATCCTGTTAATTAATTGTAGGGGAACTAAACCGTGAAAAGCTACAGACAGGGGAACTTTAGTGGCCCCTCTCTTGGCAGGTCTGCTATGACAGCCACCAAGGGGAAGTGCACATTAATAAAGCCAGGTGCAAAAAGAAAACTGTAAAAAATGCGGTACTGGATTAGTTTTGGGTGGTTTAACTTCATTTGGGGCAGAGCTGAACTTGAAGCTATCAAAGAATCATCAAATACAGTTTTCCTCCTTTAATAAACTGGATAAAAGCGGCTTGTTTTTAAGTCAGAAAATTTGTTTTGTTTGAAGAAAAGGCTTCATGAATAAGAGACGAAATCACAATAGAAGGAGAGAAAAGAAAAGGCAAAATATTAGCCCAAAAGAAAAAATTGATGATTTGGACTCAGATACTACAACCTTGTTAGCATCGCGAGCTTATTTCCATATTAACGACCCCTTCAGAACCTTCAAAGTAATGAATAATTGACAACAAATGAAATGTTTTGATTGTCGTCAGCGCCCGGCGTGTTTAATGTTTCATATGTTGCTTCTGAGCTAATTATGGAGATGGCACATTTGTCAGAAATATGTCCCCCTCGCAACCCCTGCCCCTGCCAGTGTGTTTCCAGACAGGAAAGGGAGGGGGTGATGCAGGGGTGCAGACAACTACAGGCCCTGTTGTAATTAGCTAGCAGGGAATGCTCAATGACCTGGGAGGGAGTCTAATGGTTGCCAGTGCTTACAGGCATTGTTTGGCCACAGAAACATCAGATACTACAACCTCTGAGGGAGGAGAGCAGATATTGTTATTGATGAAGACGCGTGGCTGGTGCGACAGTCAAAATACTCCGTTATAATACTGTAATACTGTCTTCCTCTACATTCTGTAAAGAGGAAGAGAGGTTAAAAACAAGTTTATCTCCGGCTTCAGGGCCATAATCATTAGCAGTGGTACACTATCTCAGTCATAATCAAACCTGACAGAGATATCAAGATCAATATGGATCTGGTCACGTAACACTAACAGTCTACAGTCATTGGAAAACGAAGCATTGGGTGGATTGGATAAAAGAACAGACTTCATGGCCTAGTTTTGAGTTTAGAGTTGCATATTGCAATATGCATAACTGAACACCACTCACGTCTGTATCTGACAACCTGGGAATGAGAACGGGCAGTGACGTGTGTAGGGGAAACCCAGGGCCCACACAGTCAGTCTGGTTTGTCCATTCTGGGCTACTGTAGAAACCCACAGGTTAACCGTGGCTAATTCTACGGCAACAAAAACACGATTATTATTACACACAAATGATGAAAACATACCTATGAATATATTATATTCCTAAATGTTACACGCTGGACCTCGAAAAGGGTCTCTGGGTCTCGACGGGTTTAAGAATTTTTATCAAAACATTTGAGCTGCATTTGAGAGATGAACTTTTCAGAAGCAGTTAGCCATTAACAAACTTTTTGGCCGACACCTTGTCTCTCTGATGCACCTTGACAAGACGACAGACAAACCGGAGCTGACAGAGGTCATCTGTGTCAGACAGAGAGACAGCTGGAGTGTGTGTGGTGTGTGTGTGTGTGTGTGTGTGTGTGTGTGTGTCCTATATTTGGTTGCAGCTTGTGTTTGTGTGTACTACAAGTGTTTGTTTGTGTATGTGTATGAATGTTAGTGTGAGTTCAAGTGTTTATCTATGCATGTGTATACACTTTCCTTGTGTGTGTGTGTGTGTGTGTGTGTGTGTGTGTGTGTGTGTGTGTGTGTGCAGTTGTCATGGTCCAGTCAGGTCGGAGTATCCTGAAGACACTGTCAGGCAGGATTGATTTTCTCTTTCCCGATCTGTGGAAGCATTCCTGTAACACAGCTGACCCCCCGAGTTGCGTTACCTTGTCATTTTGCGACACGGATCAAAGCGAAGACGAGCCGGAAATAGCCACATGGCGACCTTGAACTCTGGGAGGAGGGGGAAGTGACAGGAGCTCTGAAACACACACACACACACACACACACACACACACTCTACTCAGGTTGATGCACACAGAGGTTTATACAGAGGAGGATTTTAAAGGGAACCTATTATGCTTTTCCGTACTTCGTCATATATATGTTGGATGTTGAAGTTAAACAAAGCCAGTGTCCAATAATGAGGTAAATCTATGGAAAAGTAATTCCTGTTAGCAAAAAGCTCAGATTTCAGACTGCTCTGAATGTGATTATGATCCAGTTTAATCAAAGTAAATAAAGTTATAAAAGTTGTGTGTTTTGAACACTGAGCACTGGGTGCAGAACCTCAGCAGGCTTCCTCCAAGTTGGCCAATCGGACAATGAACTGAGGGCATGAATATAGAGCTGGGAATGAGCACAATAGGTCCCCTTTAAGCAACATATTATTCTGGTTGGACAAACAAACCAAAAACGAACCTTAGCTGCAAAAAACAGAAAAGCAGAAAAATACTTTGTAGGACATATCAAAAACTTTTGAGAACTAATAATTGGACAACATATTGTGAAAACTATCTCCCCAACACACTCAAACTGATTGACAGGTTATTAAATTCACATTTAACCTACAACCAAATCTACGACTAAATCAAAGTTACTGATTTTGTATGACGCTGTTGAAGGATGCTTCTCGCTATCAGACTGCTAGCAGTAGTTCCTCAAAGAACGCTGATCGGCCTAAACCACTGTGGTTGCTGGTGCTGATCAGAGGGATGAGTTTGAAGCCTTGTAATGTAAAGTTTACAGTATAAAGTATAGAGAATATTTGCAATTTCAATATCAAAATCCCTCTGAGACTGACTTAAAGACAAGAAAAAACTGTGAACAAATAAGTATTATTTTTTTTATTATTTCTTGTTTTGATGCCATGCACCTTCAGAAGAAACTAAACTCCTGTTCTAACTTCCACTCAGCAACCAGTAGAGGGCAGAACAGCACCAGGAAACACATGCATGTGTCTCAACCAGCAGCATCATCCACCAAAGAGTTTATCCTGAGTCACAAACACACGGCATCGCCGTGACCTTTAACCCTGAGCGGGTGGAGTTAACAGGAGCTGTGTCTGGTAAAATAGCAGTTTTACATATTTAACTGAGTTAATTGTGGTAAAGCTCCTCTCATCTGGCCCGTCAGGCTGAAGAAACTATTTGACCCCGGCTCTGAACTGCAGTGTGTTGAACTTTTTGAACTTCCTCAGGAAACCATGTAAAGGAGCCTTCACTGTGGGACCATGAAGCAGTTTCTACTGGTTTGTAGGGTTTCCTACAGACAAAAATACACACACACTGAAGGAAATCTGACTTTTAAGTCCAGATTTCAAAGTTTTCAGCTGCTAAATCAAAAAAATATTTAATATTATCCTCAAAAAGCTGACATTTTAAACATTAAAACCTGATTTTCCTAATCTTAAAAGCAAATGAAATGTGTAGGTTACACTGTGTTTCAGTCTACTACTTAGAGTCAAGCCTGAGTAAATGTGTATTTGTATAACACATTATGGGGAAAATTAACAGTTTATCTTTCAATAGCAACCAAATCTAATAATAGTTTTGTCCGAGGAGTTATATGAGCAGTAGTAGCAGTATATAGCAGTTATATTTTCAGGCGCATAAAGGAATGCTTTTCCCAGTTTATTGTGGATAAGACATACATAACATTTGGGTGTCCACATACTTTTGGCCACATTTTACAGTCACATTTTACAATCAAACTCCTTATTTTAGTCTCTCCAGATCAGGTGAACGACCTAATTTCACCCACAGTATGCTAGAAGTAGACTGTGTCATCTGGCCGACCATCCTCCTCCCACCACAAACACACACACACACACACACACACACACACACACACACACACACACACACACACACACACACAGTGAGTGAGAGAGAGAGTGCTGAGGCCCAGCTGGATGAGATAGCTGCTCGCTCTCTCTCTCTCTCTCTCAGAGCTATTTGGTTGGTTATGGATCCCTGAGGGACGCCGCTGCCTCCTGTGAGTAGAGGATCCATGCCAGGCCCTCGGTCGAACCACGTGTGTGTGTGTGTGTGTGTGTGTGTGTGTGTGTGTGTGTCAGAGAGAGAGAGAGAGAGGGAGACAGAGGGAGATACTCTGGCTGGCACTTTCTCAAACATGCGCCAAAAGACAACAGAACATGAGGATGTGTGTGTTTGTGTGTGCAGTTTCTGTTGAAAAACAAACAAACACACTGTATGGAAAGTTCAGATGTTTAATGTCGCACTTAAAGAGGTATTTGATGAACGAATCATGAAATTAATTAATCTGTTTTTAAAAGGCAAAAATGTGCAAATAATAAGTTATACATTATTCAACCTTTGGACAACATCTTCTTGGTTTTCCAGACTGGTTGTGTATATCTGTGATTGATCAGAAATATGCTGAAGGTTTTCTAATGGAAGCACACTCTAGTTCTGTCTCAGGGAGAAGTTGATGTTTTAAAGTTGGATAATAAATAAATAATAATAAATGTGCAGGTTTAATGTTGAAAGATTAACGTTTGCAAAGCCCATGACCAATTCTGGACTTCAGGATTTCTATATCTGAATAGTAAAAAGGCAAAAAATGACCAAAAGTCAGCGTTTCCCTTTTTGTAAATGTGTCATCTCAAATTTTACTATACACTTCTACTCCACTACAGCTGAAGGGGAAATTTTGTGCTTTTTATACTCAATTGAATTAAATGGACTTTATTCTATTTAATATTTATGTTAAGACTATATACATACACTATGTATATATTTACTTCACCATGTGTATTGAGCATCTTTGTACAAAACGTTCCATGGTTATGAATTACGTCCATTATTTACACACTTACACTTGACAGTCTGTAGCTCTTTTCCTAATAAAGCAAATATCTGTGTTTCTGGAGTTCAAAGGATTATTGAGACATTTGCAGCTTCAGTACATACGTCTGACATACTTTTTGTATTTTTTTGGGTTACTTTGAAATTTTTTTGTATTTTATTTATTGACTTACATCCTAAGTAAGCATCTTGTGTGAGGTAAAGACACTTCATATAGTTTCACTGAAAACCTTTACTCGGAATCACGTATGTTTGAAAGTTTGAGCATCAGCGAGTTGCTGCTCTCAAGAGAAATCCTATAAAAGGAAAAGTTCCTCTGTTTTACTTTTGTTGTACAATGCTTTAGTTTATGAAATGGGTTCAAACTCCTGCTGGGAAAACCAGGCGGTTTTTCCTACTTCCTAAAAAGTCAACACAATTTGGAGTTAAATGTTTTTTTTTTTGTCTTCCTGAAACAGATCTTGTGTATTCCGGCATTTTGACCTCCTCTCTTCCCTTTACATATTTCTTCACTTTCCCACAGAACAAACCTGACAGAGACGGATGCAAATGCTGTTGTTCATCCCCGTTTAATTGTGTGTCGATCCTGCAGCTTTGGCGTTTTGCATATGTAATAAAACTACTTTTCTTTTCACCCTGAGCTCTAAATTTCCAGCTCTTAGTTTCAGTTTCTGCCTCGCCTTTTCTGGCTCCAACAACTTTGTTCCATTTCTCATTCTCTGGCATAATTACAGCTTTATAGCATTCTCCACTGCTCGGGCATGTTGTAGATATTTCTCAACCCCCCCCACCCTTCTTTTTTTTGTCTTTTTTGGTTGGGCTCTCATTAATAATTCACAGAGAGAGAATGGGAAATTTTAGTGCAATTTGCAGCTGCTGAATCCCAGTTATTGTTTTGCAGGGTGTTGCACAGAAAGAGAAAACCTCGGACGAAGGCTTTGTAGCCCTGAATGTAATTTGGCTGTGTCTCTCTGACAGGCCACACATCATTAGGGGGGGTGAATGAGATGTGTGGGGGGGTATCGGCTCCGTCCAGCCAGTCAAACGCACTGTCCTCATCTGTCGCTCCAAACCCCCGACGCTCTGTGTTTCCTTAATGCTTTTAGATGCTGTTTGTTCATATTTATGCCTCATAACTATCTATGTTTTATTCCGTTTGTTTGCATTCGAGCAAGCAGTCGCTGAATTATTCAGAGCGGGCCGAGCGGCTTCGCAAAGATGACAAAGACGACAGGAAACTTTTGGCCGCTTTTCTTTCAGAATGAAAGACTAGACGCTTCTTCAAAGAGCAACAATGGCGGTGGCGACCAAGTTCTTTTTAGGGCATCCCAGCGGCCTACGTCAAAAACATACTGCAACGGTTCGATTCCTGCTGGAGGCCTTTGTTTCACTCTTAGCCCTGTCTGTCTCTATATCAGCAAAAGTGCTCCAAATCCAAAAATGTCAGATTCAAAACTCATAATGATACTCTTAACAACAGGAGCAGGCAGATTGAAATTAAAACCCTACGTGGACCTCAACCCTCCATTAATCCAGAGTCTGACACAATCCCTGAATACCGGAAATATAACATATGGTAAGTCGAAACGGGTAAGGTTATAAAACTGAACAGATCTGTAGCATAGATTGGCCAATAATCAATTAGGTAATTTTTTCATGCAACAGTCATGTCAAACATTTGATGGTTTTAATTGTCTTACATTTTAATAAACTGACTCACTTTGATTGGATTTAGAAAAAGCAAGATGTGTGATGATATTACTTTGGGCTGCAGGGAACTGTGATGGACTGTTTTCACTCTTTTACAAACAAATTGAATAATTAATCGATGAATTGAGAAAAAAAATCATCTGCAAATGAATCGATAATAAAAAATAATTAGTTGCAGCCTTAGAGGAAAGGTCCTGAACTGAACAGATTTTTTCATTAAATGTCCAAAAACTCATTTAAACTTGATTTTTTTTAAACAATTAGCAAGAAAATTGTGTAAAGTTGAACTTTTAAAATGGCTTCAACAGTAAGTCACAGAAAAATACGACCACACTGCAGAAATTACCAATCGCTTCACTTATGTGCAAACACAGCGTGCACTCAAACTTTCTTCTTTTTTATTAATTTATTAAAATCATGAGAAAAGCTGCCAATGCCATATCCTTGATACATAAGGAATGAGAAGAGACTGTTCCTTTGTTTGGCTTAAATTACCCAGCTTTAACCGGATGGCTTACATTTTAACCAACCTCAACAAGAATCACACATTTCTGTGATGAGCTGATTTTAAAAATGAGCAGTTTCTCGTGAGACTTCAGAATATTCTCTGAGGACAGAGAAAAATCAATATGTGTAAAAACAAATACTAATCTAAATACCTAAAACATAAATTTTATCCAGATAAGATGTTTTACAGTGCAGAAGCTATTGTAAGTTTTTAGATATAAAGCACACTGCAGTTAATAACCTAAATGTATTATTTTATAACTCACCTTGACTGGAGTCTTGTTTGCGTGCTGTTCTTTATGTCAATGTGCCAGATTATCCTCTTTTAACACCTGTGAAGAGAACAAAACTTAACATCAGACACTTCCACATACTCACATTCTAGCTGTAAAATAATACGTATCCACAATTTTCTGTTTGAACTGTGCAGTTTATATGATTCTAACTTTTCTGCATCCGTTTTCTTCCTTGATGGATATAAAACACTCAGATCCCAGTGCAGAATTCTTTAATAATTCTTATATACACACACACACACACACACACACACACACACACACACACACACACACACACACACACACATATATATTCTTTTTTTTTTTAAATAAATCCTCCCATATACCAGACATATTTTGTCTTTTACACAAAACTTAAACTTATTGAATTTCTTTGTTTGAAAACGGATATGATTTGCATGTGTGTGAAGGCACCGACCACCAAGAGAAGAGTCCAGGGGCATCAGTGCTAAAAAAAAAAAAAAAAAAAAAAAGGATAAGAAATCAAAACTCTCTTTTTTCCTTTTTTCTCTCAGATTTTGCCCGGCCTGACCTATTTTGAGCAGAGTATCTCATAACCGGAGAGTTTAGGACTGTTTAATGCTAGGTGACACAGCAGTGTCCTGCAGTCTTTTCTTTCTTAATCCCTGGCATCTTCGGTAAAAGATCTCTCAGAAGAAACAGCGCTTGTTTCTGGCATCCAGCCGCCGGAGGGAAGAGGAGATTGTCAGGGCGCATTTCTTCTCTGCTCGCCAGCCATTCCTCAGGAGGGATGTGTGTGTGTTTGTGTGTGTAGATAACAACCCCACCCCCCCCTTTTGTGAGTTAGGTAAACTGAGGGGGAGTAGAAAGAGAGGTGGCAGCTTTCCCCCATGGAAAACAATTCCACCTTAAGCTCTTTTTTGGAAATTACAGGAATGTTTCTCTTGTATTGCTCTTGTCACCTTGCCTCCAACATGGCCGCAAACAAGCTGAAGTGAAACTCACTGATGCGTTTGCTCCGGAGCAGTGGAGGAAGGAGTAAGAGGAGGAGGAGGAGGAGGAGGAGGAGGAAGGTGCCTGGCGGGCTGGTGTTTCGTGTCATCCTTTGATAGCAGCTTTTGTTTGGCCGGAGGTGGTTTGTGCAGAGGGATGCTGAACGCGAGGCTGACTGTGTGTCCAGTAATCTCGCTGACCTCCCTGCCCAGCCGCCGAGGAGGGAACAGAGTCTGAGGCCGAGTCTCTGCTGGTCACTTAGTGGGGCTGAGACGGACCGTGATCCACGATTTACCCTCAAATCTCTGTGTTTGGCGACAATAGTCGTCTTAAAATAAACTAAAATCACCAGCGTCCAGTTGTACACAGGGTTATATGAGCTATTGTCCTGATGTACTCAAGCTGTCCTCAAAAAACATATAGAAGATCTTTGGTGCTCAGATTGAATCTAAAATTACTTTTAATTCAATTTTCATGATATATATATATATATATATATATATATATATATAGCGGGATGCTGTATTTGTATCAGGAATTCAAATGCAACATTAAAATGTAGTTTATGGAAACATAATCATAATTCATTCACGTGTTTTTAGATCCTGTTTTACTGCACTGCATGTAAATTGCTTAAGTTTACTGTTTGAAGCTGCCTGCTTAACAGTTTTAAACGTACAATATGTAACATTTCCGCATTAAAATGTCCAAAAACAAGTGTACATTTTGTTGTCCTCCAGCAATGTTCAAATCCGGTAATGCTGTGTTTACTACTTGCCTCTGTTGGTATAACTTCCAGATAAACACGGGATACGTCGGATACGTAAGTGAGTGAGGAAGGAAGTCTGCGAATGCAACGTGATCAAAACTTTAATTTACCTTCTGTGTCCGTCTGAACTATTTCTGTCACATCAGACACATTTTTATCTGTAATGGTGTTTGTTTAACAATGAAGACAACAACTCCCATGATCCCATGCTACTTCACAATGTACTGTTTTGATGTGAGAGAGCCCCTAGCAGCAAAAATTACTGTACATTTCAGTAAAAGTTAAATAAATATTGAATTTGTTGGAGATGCTCTCATTACTCTGCTGTTGTGACAAATATAGAACATACACATTTCTGGGCTACTCAACTAATGTTTTACATAAATGAGTTGCAGATTCAACCTGAGCTGATTATTTTTCAAATTAGAAAAATCATAAAAACTAATTTCAAGAACAGCTTATTAGTGACAAACTTCACCTAACTAACACATTCAGGTTCTCGAAGAAGCTACAGTGAGACTTTTGAGAAGTTTTGCAGTGGGAAAAAAAACCCCAACTAGCTGCATCTTAAACACATATTACTGACACTGTTTACATCCTTTAAAACTCCTGAATAATTTGGGAAGAATGGAAAAACACTGTCAAACTGGGCTTCTTAATAAACTTATTTCCAGATTAAACAGAAAATGTGTTAAAACCTTTAAACCTCAACAAGTTTGCCAAAGACAAGACGAGACAATACACATCGTTCAGACGTTTTGAGCCTTTAAATTTCCAGTTTAACACTGTCTGTCTGGAACACCAATCAATAAACAAAACCATTTATGCTAGTGTAATCAATAAAGCTAATTAGCTAATAGATGAGAGCAGCCCATCCAGGTACTTTGCCCTTGGGTCATGCCCCTGCCCCCTTTTTGGTGAAAGCAGCCCCACTAGGTTTGAATGGCGGTAAATGCAAATTCCGAGGTCTTTGCTAATTTAATAGTATAAAATAAGAATACAGTATTGCTTTTTAGCTATTAGGAGTCCAAATCCTATGGCCCACAATTATATTATGTCTTGCGGATCAATGACGATGAATTTAAGAAACAGGGGTTGATGAGTGCCCTTTGAGTCTGCCTCCATCATAGTGGACAGACCTGACATACACAACTACCTTATTCAGTCTCCAGGTAATGTATTTGTCACTTTTTCTGTCGTCAAGATACTTTATTTTATCTGTCCAATGTGACATTAATGTAAACTAATTAGATTGTTGCAGCGAAGCAGAAACCGCTGTCTCTATTTCAATAGCCATTTGTGCTTATTACGCAACCTTTGACTACGAGCAGACACAAGTAGAAAACAGGTCAGTTTAAGCCCCACTGCCTACGTTACTTTATGCTGTTTACAAGCAAATTCCATTCCAAAAGCACGTGTTTTATGGTAGGGACACATTCTTTCAAAGTAAACACTGGATCTTGGTAGCCCTGACTAAGCCGGCTCCCACTTAACACATAAACGGGCAAAGAGCACGGGTGGAGCGTTACTGAAAACAGCATCTGTGACGACACCCACCTCAAAGTAATTCAATTATTACATCATTTTTAAAAAAAACCTATTATTTAATGCACTAGATTACCTTTAAATGTATCACATACACTTTCAGGTTAATCATATTTTTGACCCACTTTCTCAATTTTATTGCATTTTCTAAACTGTACTGAAACAGTTTTTACAGTGTATATTCCAGCTTGCTTCATGATACGAAGGCCACAGTTGAATGTAAAGGAAGCCAAATAAAACACACGGTGGTTTGGTACACTTAGGTGAAGTGGAAAACACACACAAGAGCAGAAGGGAAACTCGGCTTTCTGCAACAGCAGATAAGGACGGGGTCGACCCCCCACAAGTCCCATCTACAAGGAAACCAGGCGTCCAGGAAACCAGACTTTTCCCCAATCAAAAGTTCCATTAACCTGGAGCACCGGGAGCTAATTGAGAGCGAGAGAGGGTGAGATATATCACCGTGTCACTTCAGCCACTTGGTTCGCCAACGTGCCGGCGTCAGCAGACGTCATGCGGTGACACGCCTGACATATTTGTAATTATCTGGGATAATAAGAAACGAAATACAAACAGCCGGGCTGAGGGTGATAGTTTTGGCTGGAAGTGGACTCCTCCAGGAAAAGACAATGAGCAGGAAGATTTTTTCCAACCTTTGATAATGCAGATCATGTTTTAAGCATTAGGAGACGCATAAGTAGGGGGGGGGGATCCACAAATCTGCATTACTGTTTTGAAGATTTATGAATCTTAACTTCACACGTGCTCGTCGGTGGTGGGAGATCACAAGTTCATTATGTTTTGCACCGTTTTCTGATGGTTGTGTCTCTCTTATCTCCTTGAGAGGGTGAAAGATATTCTAATCTGTCGCCCCAATAGCCTTAAGCCCTGGTACGGCGAGTGGGCCAACTTTTGTTCCACATAATCCCTCCACCCCAGTAAGGGGAGGTCATGTTTGTCAAAATGTGGAGAAGTGAACATGGAATTTTTTTCCCCTATCTCCTCCTCCTTCTTCCCTGGCTTAATTTAGAATTAAAAATGCATGCGATTTTGAACTTTAGATCTCTGGAGAGAGCCGTAAACAAGTATGAAATTAAGTGTCTTTTGAAATGCTGCGGCAGGGACGTGAATCGAATTGAGACGCTCGCATTATTCGGCCTTTGGCGGGCTTCAGAGGGGCGAGCGGGTGACCAGAGTGGCCTCTTGAGTCAAATCACTCCAAGTTGGTCCATACTGAATAAAACAAAGAGGACTGCAGGAACACCTCTGTGACAACTGCAGAGATTAACACAGACCGAAAGGAGTGAATGTTGAATGTGATTAAATCTGAAACGGAAAAAAAACTGTGGAAATATGAATAACTCTGGCCCTCATCTTAGTTTAGTGTTTTTATTCGCTTTTACATCATCTACTGCCCTTAGAGCTATTCAAATGTATACACAAAATATACACAAAATATGGGAGTGTGTACCTGTAGTACACACTCCCACAAAAAATCTCTTATCAACATTTTTAGTCTATTTTTGAAGACTTCTTATTTTGAATACAGAAAGTAATCAGTAACAGGTTTATAAAACTCAATGGGTTTGGACCTGTTTATTTTCATTTAAATGTAAATGTAGTTATTGCCATTTCAATGACTTTTGAAGTCGTTTTTGTGTCCACCTGATAAATTTAAGTCAAATATTCACTGCGTTTGAGCTCTGTTTTTGGTCTCCACCAACAGCCGATATTCTGGCTCTTAAGCTCTTAAATGCTCCACTTTGTTGACCAGTTAGTCTCCAACTGCGTCTATCTGTAGTTTGACGATGATTGGGTAGTGTACAGCTGGATTTTACAGCTTGTTCTCAGAAAACATCCCTTTGAGAGCTATAAGAGTGAACCAAAACGGTAAAGTTGAGGGCCATACAGCTAAACAATGACTCACTAATCCTGAGCTGAGCGGAGATGCAGATTCAGCCGATAATTCACTGTAGGTTCATCACTATCAGAGACTCACACTGCCTTCACAATGTGACCCCTTGTCATGTCTTAGGATTTGTAAGACATTCATTCAAAAGACTGATTTTCCCTTGTTTTAAGAGTGTAAGTATAATACATATTTATATATAGAGTATGATGTAGGTATTTAAAAAACACAACATAACTCATTACAGAGACATCTGGAAAAAATAATTGTGGTACCACAAAAATGGACATGGACACAATGAGTGAACTCAGTTGTGGACATGGGCAAATTGACTAAATGTATGTACTCATTGACCCTCGCAACTGTGTGGAGGCATTATATTATACTGAAGTGTAATTATGATTAATGCTTCACTGCAGGTTTACTTCAGGACCAAAAAGCTCAAACTAACCAACAGCGAGCCGCTAAACTGAACCGTTAGCAGAACAATTTATATGCAAATGTCGACTTCCTGCTTTTGTCATCTCATACTCCTTAACTCCAGAGCGAAGCTACAATTTGCTAACACTACATTTCCTTCTCTTTATTCTCTCCGTCTGCGGTAGTGTCCCAATATTTACACCTTTTTATGAGCTCCGCTGCTCTTTGCTCATTAACAGCAGCAACATTTGTCCCTCTTTAATAGCGGGTCGTGCCGAGGTCACGCAGCACCTTAAGTAAAAGACGACATCCTGTTCTCCCTCAGGCCACTGAGAGCGAGTTGTTAAGCAAATCTGCATTGTAATAAGTGATTAATATTCATTTCTGCGTCCTATTTCTACACACTGAATCCTTGTGAGACTTCATAGTGATTAGGATTTTTCAGGACTGTCTAAAAAAGCAAAAGGACTTTACAGGTTTTTTTTTATTTTTTAGTAACAACAAAAACTTAGAGAAGCTTCAGCGTCCAGAGGTTCCTTGAGGAATCCTCCAGCGATGATTTAGACAACTATAAGGTGCTCTTAACCTTGATTAAACTGTATTTTTAAGACTGTACAGCTCCCTGCGGGCTTACTAGTCACACAGCCCTCCGACCAACAGGACGCACAGCATATTTGATAACATTACATCTCACACACGCAGCTAAAGCCCTCCATCCAGAGCCCCTTCAAACTGCTCCAACAGTGAAACATGATCACATTTCTGCAATGTAAACTGTAAAAACACCACAATGATGACACCTACAAGGGTCAGAGGTCATTGTAAGATCAAATGCAGTTCATTCAAGCCAAACAGTCACTGCAAAAACATATAAAACACTGAACGTCAGCTGTGACTAGAAGACTTGCAAGATGATTACTATGAACAAAACTAGACACAATTAAGCATTAATTAGTTTCCTTTCTGTGAAATATTGTACAGTTTTGACTCTTTAGGCATTTAATCAAATCCACTTATTAAAATAGAACAGACCGATAAGAAAAAACACAAAAAAAAAAACACTTAACTGCTCACAACAACAACTGCTGTGTGCTAGTTTTTTATCTTTTAATCCGTGTTTCAAGGTTTGTGTTACTTCCTATGTCTCCTGTTCTGTGTCCTATTTACGTTTTAATGCATTATATAATGTGTAAAGCATCCTAAACCTCACTTTCATGACCTTAGGACTTTATATTTTGTTGCTTGCAAACATTGTGAACATTTTTTATGTGTCATCTTGTGAATCTCCCTTGTTTTGTCTAGTATTTTGTTTCTTCTTCAAATTATATATATTATTATAGTATTTTGTAATTTCTATAATTAAAAATGCTATACAAATAATGTCTACTTTCTGTTGTAACTACAGTTTTGAGAGGTGGTGTATAAAATATAATGTTGCCATAAACAGCAGCCTTTGAGGCAAAATGACTCAAAATACTGAGTGAACAAAGAAAATGAGACGCATCAAAGTAGAATCAGAGATAATTAGATGTCTGCATGAACCTTTTCCTGAGCTGAGCTACATTAAGTGACTACAACAGTAGAATACAGGCTTTTGTTTCTGCAACATCAGGATCAGTAAGTGAACAAAGTCAGGAAGTGTCTTACAGTTCTCTATTGGGGCTGTCATTGGGATCCAGGCCATGCCAACACTGTAAAAAGCAGCTCTGTAAACCCTGCAGTTGGTACAGCACAGAGTGGGCTTTTACAAAACAACTAAACTTTGTAACCTCGGCAGTGGAGGCCACGAGGCGGCGGACTGAGCAGCTGAACTGCTGCAGTCATCTATTGGAGCAGCAGACAGCTTGACCAGGGGAGCAACCCCCGGATGACGGATGGCGTGCGGCCGGAAACGAGCGCCTTTATCTGGCCGCATTATCCTCCAGCAGCCGATCCAGACAGGCCTGATTTTTATCGAACTGTATTGGATTTAGTAATTTCCTTTTCCAAGACAAATGGATTGAGATACTGACGGGGGGAAGGGGTGCTTATTGTCTGCAACCCTGGGGTGATTATTACTTATGATCCATTTAGTATTTCAGGCTTGTCCCGACACGTGCTGGTTATTACTCTCGCTGCACCGCGGCTTCTTCACCTTTTGGTGAAACACTCTGCAGAGTGGATTTAATACTGTACTTAACCAACAAGATCTGAGAAAAATGAATACAATGAGCTTTAACTCAATGCAGATTACATGTCTTCACAAAGTGGATAATACACTCAGTGGCCACTTTATTAAATATACCTGTGCAATCTAATGCAATCCAATTCAACTGCCATAAAGTCTGCTTCTTTATGATGCCCATACTGACACAATGCAGGTGTTAATTCAATGGTATGTATTAGCATAGTTAGTGATGGTATTATACTGAACTGCATTATATTCAGAGGTGCTTCTAAAAAAACCGAACCGTAGCTGCCAGTGGTTCCTCAAAGGATTGGTTCAGTACCGCTGTCCCGCCCAAAAAAAAAAAAAAAAACCAAAAAAGGGGGTGTTGCTAATGTTAGAGCTGATTTACTCGCAAAATGAAGTGAAACTTTACATGTACAACAAGACACTTTAGACTGAAGCCCAGCAGGCCTGAGCACAGTTTGAATGATAATGGGACAGATGGGAGGTATTGGGTCTATTCTTCTCAAGTTGGATCAAATTTTAAGACTGATAAACTCTTGACACCCCATGTGTAAACACTGAACCTAGGAAGACTGGCCACCAATACTCTGGACTCAACAATGGATTACAAGGAGCTTAGCTCCTTATCCCACTGGGCGATTTTTATCTTTCAACTTTCAGACGTATGCGGTTGTTTCTGACGCTGGAAGTGTTGTGTAAGTGCTTTATTTGTACCACATGTGCGGCTGAACTATGCTGTTTGTGTGTTTCTTCTGTGTACTGTACACACGGCTCGCTGTACTCAGGTCTGTTCTGAAAAGAGATCGTAAGTCTGATGAGAATACTTGATTAAATAAACATCCTCAACCCTATCTCACGGCTATCTTTTGATGCAGGAACAACACAGAGGTATTTATATGTGATTTAATTAAAGTTTTTAAAGGGGAGGGCGAGGGGGGTGACTTGTTTAGCAACAATGTTGTGTATATCATACAGGGCCCTTTTCACGCTGCCACTAGGGCCTCATACACAAAAGGCACCATTTGGATTAAAGCGTTCACCAAATGGCATATGTTCTGTTCTCCCACCTCCTTTCTTCCACTCTTCCACTCCCTCTCTCTCTCTCTCTGTGTGAACATGTGTGTCTGAATCCCACGGCTGCGAACACACAGACGGGGGAAGCACCTTGCGCCGATGAAAGCTGTGTCAGGTAATTTCACACTCTCACACGCGTGCAGTCATGTCGGCCACCCCCGAGCTAACTCATTACCTGTCTCAGCCGCAGAGTGTGCACAGGATGCACCTTCTGGAGACGCTGGCGTTAAACAAGCTGCGCAGGTGGGGGGTTGGTTGCTTGGTTGTTACACGGAGGGCAGGAAGGGGAGGGGAGGATTTGTCGTACTAAATGTGGCGGTGAAAAGCGACAGTAATGCAGAGCACGGACTGAAACGTTCATCCTTATCCTGAAGGGCTTTTTGGGGTGAAAAACCGGAAAAAATGCACTGTGACAGATCTGAGTATCCTCAATCAGGAGCTAACCCACGCAGGCAGCTCTACTCACCTTGTAGGGACGACAACAGCGACGCAAACAAGAGTGAGGTTGAGGGGTCGGGGTTCACCTTCTGCAGACTCAGGGAGAGCCGAGAGGGGAGAAATCAAGGGCGAGGGCCCCGCCAGCTGTTTTTCTCCCTGTTTTGCTCTCTGACAAACGCCTCCCCGCTCAAACACCATCACCACCCCTACAACCTCCCTGCCGTGCGGGAGCTGTCAAGGGGGGGTGGGGGGGAGGACCGGACCTGCCAGCATGCATCTGGCTGACAGGCGACTGGGAAGGTGCACTGCGAGCGCACGTCACAATCAATAACCCCTGCTGAGAGCGATGGACCGGGGGGGTGTAGACCACCTCCCCCCCCACCTCTCTGTGTGTTTTTATTTTTGTACAGAGGGGGAGGGTGTGGTGGCGGGGAGCGGGTGGTTGCGTACACTTGTCACCTAACAACATGCGCTCGCTCCGGGTGTTTGAGAGTTTGTTTTGAGAAAATACATATGCACCGTGTGCAGGCGTGCATGCATGCATGAAGAGCGAGTTTTGGAGGTGTGATACGTGATGTGATAAACTGTAGGTCAGTGTTCGGGGGGAGAGAGGTGGGGAGGGAACAAACTAAAGGAGAAAAGAAGGGAGGAGGCAGCAGAGTGGCAGGTGTGGGTGCTGCAGATGGAGAATAGAGTAATAGTAGGATGCCTATCAAATCCGTGAGGTCACCAAATGATTCCCAAGATAGACTGCAGATAGAGTTTTAGCATTTCATAAATATTCAAAGGACACTAGATCAAAATGATGATATACAATCTCTGTATTAAAGAGGCACTCAACTAGTCTTTTGTAGCTCCAGAGCCGGGGCTTGGAGTTTTAAACACATGGGCAGTAAACCAGGCAGGGAGAATCTACTATTAAGTTGCATGATGGGAAACGTAGGATTTTCGGGACTAAAAGTCAGTATTCAGAATACACCACTTCTGCACTGATATTGAGCAAAACGAGAAGATACTTAATCCAAATGATGACTTAAGTAATATCTACGAGACAGAAAGTCAATTGAAAGTTACTAATTATTTTGACTTACTACCTTGAAATGTTGATCAGCTTCTGATCTGAACAGACTTTATAAAATTTCTAACTTTTCATCCATTTTAAAAACTTCTTGATGGGAATGGGCTTCAATACATAAAGCTTTTCACACCAAAAATAAAAGGGTGAATACGGTAATTTTGTGACATATTATTCAAAATTGAAAGATGCTCCAGGATATGGTGACTTTAGTTTAAAATAAATCTCAGCTCTGGCCTTCAAAAACCTGAACAGAAGCTCAACCTGTGAGTTTTCAGCTTTATCAGCTCTTTACAGGCTGCTGTTCTGTAAGGGGAAACTGTGCTTTGTATTTGTTTGCATGTGTGATTATGTGTCGGTGTGTTTGAGGTGTGCATTTGTGTGTGTATCGCAGAGGGGGGAGGAGGGTGATCAATTGCCTTTGCACTTACAGTCAACAGCCTGAACCGCAGCTAACAAGCTGGAAGATCTGTTACGATTTCTTCCCAGAAAAAGGGGAGCAGAAGAAGAGCGAACTGTCGCTTAGACGAGGAATTCCTGGCACATCCACGCGGCCGTAAACAGATATAACAAGTTCCCTCCATCGTAAGATGAGAGAATGTCAATGGGGCCTGACACTGAGACACCCGACCGCCGATCAATCGATAGCTGACATTACACCTCAGCACGTCAAGCCTCTTCAGTCGCGAGTATTAAAGTTTTGCATTACCAATGAGGTCCTGCTGCTCCTGGGTTTTTCCTCTACCTCCCCTGATAATTCCTGTTTACCAGCGCTGCTTATATTTTGAAGGGTGATTATCCAGTCACATCAAAACCTTATTGAACCTCATTTCCCTTGCAGCAAGTAGTATTAGAAGATTTTGCTTTTCTATTTAGCAAATTAAATCTAATTTTTTAGAGAATTCAAGAGAAACCGGAGCTGATTAAAGCGATTCTGTTTGTGTTTGTGAGCCACAAAAAGACCATTTCTACAGTGTGTGTGCTGTTCTACGAGATGGAGATGGTCGGTCATGGCTTTTGGACGCATCACGTCGTATTTAAGCCGACAGTGTCCTCCTCCTTAAGCGCTGACAGATTTTCCTAACTGGGCAAATTAACTGGCTTTGATACCTCGCTCATCTCCTCCTAAAGCCAATCAGAACGTGTTTACCATCACGGCCAAAGAAGAGGAGAAGTTTTAAGTGTGTATACGCGTGTGCATGTTTCCATTTTTTTAATCTGGCCTCTGATGTGACGTGGCCCTGTCCGTGGCGAGAAGAAGGGGCATCCTCCACGAGCTCGCCGTGCTTTTAATGAAGCGCTGTGCAATTATCAAAGCCGCCTCCTATTGATCTTCACTCTCGTGCAAGGTCGGCCAGCCAGACACTGGCTTTTTAAGTCACTTTTTCAGCTCTGGTTCATTATGGGGACCAGGCACCATGAAAGGGCATGTCAGGATGCTGGCTCTCATCTGTGCTCATTTGCCATGGTTTTGCCCCTGATTCTGGGCTGCACAAGGAGGAGAGATCAGATTATGTTTTCATTTTTAAGGTCAAAATATTTGAAAAAGATTTTGACAGTTATTATTTATTTAAAGGGAATACTTTCAGATATTATCAATTTATCATGTTAAATGCAGACGACAGCGTTGCTTGTTTTGTCCAAACACCTAAAATTAACTGTGTTTACAATTTCCCAATAAGTACTCACTTTCCTCTCTCATGAGCAAAGTATTGGGATTTCAGGTGGGTGGTGAGGCGGACAAAACGTCAGGGGACACCAGAAAACGAGGGACTTGTTGAATTAAAGTGTTTAAGAAGGTTTACCTTTCCCTTAGTCACCTGGAAATTTCCTACATTTTACAGCATAATCCACAACACAGAGGAAACAGGACTGTGGCATATCCTGACGAGCTGTCCCCACAGGTGTGGGTGTTTTTAATATAATTTATGTCGTGTTTATTTCTGAGCGAGCTGAAACCTTTCCTAATATCAGTTGCAAGTTTTTATGTGTTTTAGTTTATTAATGAAGTTGGGGAGTGGGGGGGGGGTAGGATCTGGGTTTGGATTCAGACATGAGTGAAGGAATTGGTGTAGTTTGTAAAAATCGCCATAAATCTATGGATGGAAATGTATCTGTGTGTTCGTGTCAGTGAGGGTGAGAAGAGTGTGTGTGTGCTTCTGGTCCATACAGTGTGCTGCACATCAAGGGAAGTGGAGAGTGATCGAGTTGCAGACTTTGTGACTGTATGTATGTGTGTATTTGCGAGATCACACACTCACACACACACACACACACGTTTATCCCTTTGGAAATGTTTAAATCTGTGGACGTGGAGGGGGAAGAAAGCGGTGAAATCCATCCAGGACACAAGAGCTGTTCCCTCGGTGTGTGGACCTCTCCTTCACAGCCTGACCGAGGCAATAAAACTCTGACTCAGTCTCGTGAAATATGCTGCTACGTCGCTGCGGTCCGCTGCGCCGCTTCCAAACACATCAGTCGGTATTGTTACAGCGCTCTGTTTACCTTCAGGCCCCGACGCTCTTCATTTTTGCATCGCCACCTGTCACCGAGCTCTCATTTATAACACGCGCGGGTTCCTTGCCCTTCCAAACAATGCCAGAACTGTGAAACTTTCTGTTATATTTATACCAAAAAGAAATATAAATATTTGAACTAGTGTTTAATGGGGCTTTTTTGTGCATTCCATCATATCGTACACAACCTCAATTGTTACCTTGGATGAATCGCCGGGTTGTATTTACTTTGGGGTCTGCGTGAGTGATATCCGCATCGATGCTGTTTGCCATATTAGTGAGCTAAGACCTGAGGCTCTCCAGCTGAACTATTGCGGCTGTGTACACAATTTAGATGAAAATCCTGTTTATATTGCAAAAGAGGTGTATTTTGTAAGCCCCCCCCCATCCTGCTGTATATTTAATTGTGAAATATTTCCTGCTGTCCCATCGTGGCCCGGCCGGTATGTCCTGATGGCCTAGTATATCCCAGAATGCACCTTCAGCTGTGGATTCGTATGTTTGAACATGAAGTACAACTTTCTAATAAAGCGTACTTTATAAAGTCATAAACTATGGATTTATTATTGGTTAATAAATGATTCTTATGCTTTTAAGATCACTCATGAGCAACATTTGGGGTCTTATAAGGATGTTCCTGAAGCAACTCTAGAGTATATATATATATATATATATATATATATATATCTCATTAAAGAAAACTCATTAATGATGAATACTGGTATATTTGTTAATCTATTAACTATTTTATAAGCATTAAGAAAAAACCCAGTTTGAACTAATCACCTGGGTGTATATTTTCCTCAGAGTAGAAGTCCACTGAGCTATCATTAGTCAAGAACGTATGTATTAGACGATTCTGCAAAGCCCTGGATTAAGTTCAGAGCCAATATTAAAAAAAAAAAAAATAATAATAATCTTGCTTTCTACATAATACATTTGTATGGCGACAATGGTATGGTTCAGGTTATGGCAACCAAACGATTACATGGTCAGAGTTAGGAAACTAAATTCATTGGTTATGGTTAGTTACAGTTAATAAAAGGCAAATGTTAGTTGTAACTGACGGGGGCGAATGCTGATCTCCTACATGAAAGTGAGACAACTATTACCCCGTCCACCGCCTTACTTTCCTGTGTCGGTACTTAACATTGCCATTAGGCGTAAATTGTGAGGTGCAGAATGATCCAATATGGAAGTAATTCCTCGGGATAATGGGCTGAGAACTGACCCAGGACCAAGTCAAAATTATATCCAGTTTAATTGGGTATTGTAGGGCCCCGTTCTGTTGCCACTGGTCTGTGTTTTTAGAAGACAGACGGAGAGTTTAAACTGTGAAATGTTGAAATGGCTTCTCTATTTGAGAATAGTTAATTGGTGGATTATCGTGCTGCTGCCAGTGCTAGTGTTCGCTCTCTGTTTGGGTCAGCCATCTTTTAGACTGGGTCTAATTATCTCTGCTATATTTTCCTCTTGTTCTGATCATTCAGTTTTAGTCTCTTAATCTGTTAAACATTTTGGAACTGTGAAGGTCTTCACCTCCACAGGTTGTTTTTTTTGTTAGTTCTTCCTTATCCGAGCAGAGGATCTAATGATAGAAACTGTTGTATGCTGTACAAATCTGACCTCAAGTTGTGTCATGAATTATTTGATTATTATTTGTCTGCGGTCCTCTGATTGGATAATCAATTTAACATCTATGTACATGTATGTGTGTATGAAATAAACCAGCAGTAAGGAAGATTTGCATTGCTACTCTCTGCTGAACCAGTCACATGTTTCTGATGTGTAAAACTAGAACTTTTCAGGGTTGCCGGGGGTTGTATGAAACTTTTTGCCGATGTACAGTTTATTCTTTTTAGAGCATAACTTTCTTTTGATTTTGCGCTTTAATTCACCAGAAAGACCGGTCCAATGGATGTCTGATCAAAAGCCTGTGACCTTTTTATCAATGACTTACTAGCATTTATATCTTATTATAAAGTAATTCAATCATATATAAAGAGTCATGTGTTTCTCATTTTATAACAAGCCTTTAGCTCTGCAGTGATATTTGTTATCATGTCATTGGTAAAGGGTCCTTTAACTACAATAACACAAGGAGTTGTTAATATTAATAAGCTGGAGGAGGATGTATTTTCTTACAGAGTAAAAAATAACTATTTAAAATAATACACCCATTAAATAAATCAAAAAGGTTATTAATGATATTTTGCCACCAATTAAAACGTATAAACTCCCTAAAAACTTATTTTTAGTGATATTTTATCAAACCCATTCCTAAGCTTTATTTTGATGGCCTTTACTTTGTTCAGCAGGAATTGGTTTTGATACTGATTGGCGGGATAATTCGGAGAGCTTCCATGTAACATTGACCATATGACGCTGCTGCTGTGGCTTTCTACTGTAACCGAGTCTGGACTTAGAGATCTTTGAAAAGAGGCAATTTCAGATTATCGTGGCCTGATCTGCGTGGATGTGTCGGCCCTCGTCGCTGTCAGCTGTGTGTGGATACGACCAGGACACACATGGTTTAGGAATGCACAGATGCCTCGTGTTGTCGTTAATCTCCCCGAGTGGCTCGCGTCTCGATGGCATCCATATGCAACTTTAATTTCAGCACTTCAAACTGCAGAGGGATAAAGATAGCTTTTGAAGATTGCTTTTCATGTTCGCCGCATTTGTCTGAGCATCTAAGTGTAGCGGAGAAGATCTGGACGGTTTTCTCTTTTGTGGCACATTTTGCCTCCTTAAATGGAGAAGCAAAAAAAAAGGAAGTCACTTGGCTCTGAGACAACTTGAAGCATCTGAAAACGGCGGCTTTAGAGGCAATTTCCTGCTATTGTTTCACACTAACGAGATAAACACTTTCTGTCAATCAGAGCTTCTTCCAAAGGTAAAAAAATTTCAACATCGTGCAAAATTACATGTGGTAACAGTTAGTGCTTGATGGAAATAGTAATTTTGTGGAGAGAACTTCATTGAGCTGCCAGCTGTTTTGGACATTTTTACACTCATGCCTTTTCTGAACCCAGTAATAAAGTGTCCAGCTTCTTTCATAACTGCAGTTTTCCCCTTTCACATAAATATGCTTCTAACAAACAACTATAACATCCATGTTATACGATCCCCATTGTTAACAGTTCTCTTTTAACTTCCATCCAAATCAACTGGTGCTGCTCACAGAGGGCCAGTGCTAAAAGGATATGGAGCTTTCAGATGGCACCTAAGTGCTGTATCGCATAACCAGTGTGCCTTTTTATGGATTAACAGTTTATTCCTTTTGTTGGAGCCACACCAAAGCGCCCCGGTCCTCTGTAAAATATACTGCTTTTGGTGAATTATGAGTGTGGCCTTCATCCAAGTGCCTGTGGCCTTCCTGTTTATTTGTACGGCGGCGCAGGTCGGCAGCGAGGTGGGGTCCGACGGATCCAGCTGAGCATGTGTAAACACTCATCCTGGGAGCCGCGGTGAAAGTGGCTATTTTCCTCCGGCGAGGGGATTTTTTTACTGCCCATTGTTTTTAACACAGAATCGACCTCTTAAAAACATTGGACACTCTCTCATGGCTCTCCTGTGGCCCAAAGAGTGCTTTGTATATGCCTATTGACAAAATATTTCTGTGTTATGGCATGTGTATACTGGGACTCGTATAAACTGGAAAAGAAACACGAGTGTGCTGGCGGGAACATCTCGCCCATTTCATGCAAGTGCTCCCTGGAAAGCTCGCCGGATACCAGCTTAAAAAACACTGACCACCTGTGTTCTCCCTCACTGCAATCCTCAGACCTGCCGACAGAGCTCAAGTTAAACCTTCAGGCCAAAGTTACTGCACTACTGCTGCACTTTTGCTCCATTGTCCAAGAATGACAGGTTTTTTTTGCATTGAAGGCTTTTAAGAAACAAGGCTGAAGAATTAGTGAGTACTATTTTGATCAGAGAGTATGATATCGGAGGAGGAATCTGTTATACTATTTAAGGTGGGATACCCCGCCAATCATCACGTCTCAACAAAGTGTCTGTAGAAGACTAGAATAAAGAAAAATATAACTTGATTATAGAAAGTACTTATTAAAAGTCGATTTGCCTCGCAGATAAGATGCAATGCCCTTACTTTACTGGCAGATTGTCACTTGATTTAAGCACATAACATCTGATTATAGACAAAAATGTCTAGATAAGATTCTCGCAGTTTACCAGAAAATAAACATCTTAGAAAAGAATCATGTTTGACCGTCTTTTTGGCTTTCAAAACTTGCAAAAATCAAATCAAAAGAATTACCAATATGTCATGTGAACATACAGTATATGACTTGAGAAAAATACATGATGCCAGACTTTAATCAAAGCTGTAGCTATTATCCGAATGATGGATGCAGCTGCAGACAAACTGAGATTTACTGACTAATAATGGATACACTTCAAAAATTCTCATCACCCACCCTTATCAAGTCTTTTCTGCCTAAAAGTGGCCCCCCAAAACTCCTATTTTCTTGAAAGAAATGATCGCTCTGATAAAAATAAACTTCCAAAACCTTTCAAGAAATTAGTGTCGGTAACTTATAAAGAAGGAAAAAATAAAAGGCCAGTTTATACTTCCCACATCTGCGGGACTGCAAGAAGCATTAATTTTACAATGTGAATGATGAAATAATCAGATTGCACAAGAAGATTTTTTTTCACATCTCACACAAACTTATCCACTTCAGCATGTGGCTGAAGATGAATTATCAAGTTTTAATTTGATTACGTAGTGTAATATTAAAGGAAGAATCTAGCACAACATTTGAGTATGAATACATGTGGCATTACTTTAACAAAAGTTGAAACAATGCATTGCAGAATGGAAGTTAAATTGAAGGTACCACTGTATACAGTTGGACAACATGAAGGACAAACACACTTTATAATCATCTTCATGTCAGCTTAACCCTTGAGCGTAATCATGGGGACATTTTCAGAGTGACTTCTGTGTCTCTGAGGTGCAACCGCCGCTGTTGTTTTTGTCAACATGATACGGGATTATCCAAAGGCAAAACGCCAGGGGCAATGGAGGCTTCGCTGCCGCTCTGACTCAACGAAACTCAAACCTCTTCAGCCTCAACCGGCGGAGAGAGGCAGCTCATCTGCTGCAACACAACAGAGGCGACAACGATGACGATGATGGTCGTTACGTGGAAGGAATTTGGGGACAAGCTGGAGGAGAACCCATCTGTAGGGTTGTGGTTGGAAGAAGAGGAGGAAGGGACGGGCGGCTGTTTGAGTGTTGCCACTATGTGAAAGCTTCTCCGGGCTGCCAGTGCACTTTGACACCAGTAGCCAAGTCCTGGAGGCCTCGACCGTCAGGGAGAAGTGTGTGTGTGTGTGTGTTTTGCTGCTGCTAAAGGGGTCTGTGTGCAGGATCCAAGCCAGGGTCAGGGGGTTAGCTACATGTCCTAAAAGCAAACTGTAACCTACTTTTACCCCCCCACACAGACTACACACACACATACAGTAAGCCAGTCAGACATCCCGCCACAGAGTCCACTCTTGACGTTGTGTCTGTTTTGCAAAGTCAAAAGGCCACAAGAGAGTAGAGGTAGTTAGCCAAACTTTGGGGCATCTACCAAAGTGCCTCAGAGTTCCCAGAGTGCCGTTGGTTTCAGTGTGGGTGGTTCCAATCCCTCAGGCCTGCAGTGTTATTATTTGCATAACTGCAGCTAAAATATACATTTTACAAGATGATGAGATGGTGTTACACTGTGGACTCGAAGTTTAGAATAGACATTTACATTTAAGAGAGACACTGAAGGTCTCACCTATTGTCCCAAAACAACTAGAAAATATAATTGATACTTTTACAAGGGGTGCTCCAGTGATTTGAGGGACATGGAAGAGAAAGATTAAAAAAGAATGGTCAAATCAAAGCTGCAGATGTCGAAGTAATTTGAATTTCAGCCCGAAGTTCCAGAAAAATTGCGGGATCCCACACTTCCTATAATGCAACTCCATTGCATCTTTCAAACCCAAGATACACAAGTGATAAGTAATTTTCTAAAGCAGAAAAAGCTCATTCAGAGTTAACTTCTCTTAAATATTACATTCATATACAACAAATTTACAACAGCAAAACCACATTTTGTAAGAAACATAATGCTGCCCAGATTGTTTTTTAAAACTGTCCAAGTTTTTAAGTTTTAAACTGAAAGAATAGTTGTTATGCTGTGATCAGTCTACACGAGGTTTGAGTTGGTATGTGTCAGATTAGGTGATCATTAAGTTGGAAAACTGTGACTTTTCGTGACCAATCATCACATAGCTTGACATCTGAGTAATATGAAAGTGCTGAAAGGGCAGATATTCCCCTTTCGCCATGTTTACAGTTGTATGTGAAATAGTGCTGTTGTGTTTAGTGCTGTTATTGGTCAACGTCACAGAACAAGTCGTAGAAGTTGTCAAACTTGGCAAAAGAGGGCAAAAAAATAAGGCACACTAGTCTTTTTGGCAGGAAGTGTCCCACATACTGCATCAAACGTGTTCCTGTGCCTTGCCATATGGGATAAAATAAGCAATTGTCACACCTCACCCTCATTTTTGTCAGGTCGGGTCATTATCAAGCATTTAGTTTATTACATCGTCTTATTCCAGTCTCAGTAGAAGAAGATGGGCTTTTTATATTAAACAAAATCCACCATCCTTCTCAACCGTAACCAAGCGTTTCAGCAGCCTCCACCTCACATTATGTGGGATGCAGGACATAAATCTTGGTCTCCCATGTCACAATCCTGAAATTTGTATGTCCAAACATCCATCTAAAACCAGCTCCCTATGACATCTGTGCAGTACACGTCCTTTATTTATTCGTTAAAAAATTTACCAGGCAGCAATTAAGTTTCATCCAAAACAGATTTGGCAAGCATTTTCTAGACACTAGGCTGGTCTGTTTCTGTTCTGCGTGCCGCCTTGCTGTTGCCCCGCAGGCTGCCGACCCTCCCACTAACCTCAGTGCAGTATCTAGTCGATTCAAACTCACTAACATGAACACACACAGAGACACGGCTGGCCTGTAGCACCAAGAACAAGATCTGCTCCACTCAGGATCATCCTGCCCGTCTTCTCTCAACGACTTGCTGCTAGTTTGAAGTTTGACTCCGAGGCGCATTAGAGATCTTATAAGGTTTGAAGTTGAGAGCTTCGGCACCGACAAGTACCCGCGCTTCTCCTTTCACCTCCAAGCGTTTCTACCCCCAGAAACAAAGCAACAAAATCGTCAAGTATCTTCCAGATCAAGCAGAAGGAAGGAAAAACACAGAACATCTCCAGGAGGCAAAAATGGTTTCTTTTTGTGGTTGGTAAGGATCAGTGGAGCGTCAGTGATCACATTAAGGATGATGCTGTTAAAAATCTCCCTCAGACCTGATCACACTTTTGAAGCTTGAAGTTCCTCTATACCGGTAAAAACATGTCAGTACACATAGAAAAACTTACAGCTGCTGTCTTTTTGTAGTTTCTGTAGATGCATCAGTAACCGAGGAGCTGTTTGCAGCCAGTGGTCAGTCAGCGAAGACGATAGAAGAAAGATGTGACCCGGCATTGTGAACTGGGTCTTGTAATCTCCAGATTTTCAATTAAAATATTGTTTGAATGTCCTCCAGTGTTCAGGCTAAGGCTTGTCCTTCAATAGTCTTAGGGAATAAAAAATTACATTCAATACGGCCTTTTCTAAAATGTAACAGAGTAGCTTTTACTTAATTTTCATGCCTTTGAAAAAAGCTGATATTAATTTTCACAAGTAGGGTTATTTTTTTTTATACCAGTGTTTTTAGTTCCGCTGCAGTAAAATATCAGTGTCTGTATTTGAGTATGGTATTTTTTATCTTCCTTTCTTAGTCCAATAATTGGCACTAATTAACCAGATCAAATGTCCTTCAACACTGGTTATACTTGCTACATTTATTACTTCCTCATTTCTTTTCAATTTCCCTAATGCATATTTACTACAGTTCCATCTGACATATTTGGTATCTGTGGAAACCTGGGGAGCTCAACTAGAATTTAAAATAAAGGTTGCAACCTGGCTTGGTGGTACAACATGCATTTCTGTTAAAGAAATGTGTTTTAAGTTCAAAGCTCAAGGTTCCTCACAAGCTTTTCCAATGACTGATGAAGATGAAAAAGGCCACAAGTGGACCACAAGTCACAAAGCTTTTCTAAAACGAAACAATGAACCCCACAAAGCCGTGGAAGATAAAAAGGTGTTTCAAATGCAAGTTGATAAATGGCTGGTATGGTCCAAAATGGTTACAAAGGGCTTTAGAGTAATTCACTTCAAAACAAACTTGGAAAAGCACAGTAATTAAATGTTATTTGAAAATACCAGGAGGTGATACAGGACGTCGACCTTAACGTCAGTCATCTCGTCAGGCCGGTTAAAAAGTCTTTGTTGAATATTACATCAGGAACCACAAGCTTTTATTGTGATTTGTAAATAAAGTGGCTTCAGCTCATTCTACAACTGGATATATTTGAATGGATTTGCATCCTGTCAAGACTCACAGCTGCACGAAGCAGATTTGTTTTTATAGATACATAAAGAGACATGGCAAAATAAGCCATAGTTACAAAGTTGGAGGTTGTTTTATTCATGTAGCTTCAAGACGCAGACAGAGAAGTCTGCTGGAAGCTCTCTGGCATGGCGGGAAGTCAAGCGAGGAGAGATAAGGGCTGTATAGAGCAGCAGGAGAACATCAGATGGGGTTGAAATAGTTGAAAAGTAACCACAGGACGCACCGCCGGAGACAAATATTTCATCAGAAAAGTTCCCAGATACAGGCTGGAGGAAACTCGGGTGCTCAGTGTGCTTGTGAACGCACCCTGTCCTCAGTTTGTCTTTGCCTCGCCTTAACACTGCAAGCTGGTAAATATGTGTTTTCCTCTGCAGTGATTGGAGATGGGTTTCACCGCCTGGAATAAATCATTGTCTCTTCTGAAAAGCAAATACGTATCTGTTGCTCAGCTTATTGACAATGTAGAGACTGGAGAATAAATAAAGAGAAAAAGGGAGGAAATGAAGGCGGCTGCCCAATCATGACGCCTGCTTAAGACCTCATTGCTTCTGAGTGCTACTTTACTGTTGCCGTATTTTGACTGAAATCTTAATGCAATGAGGATTAAAGGGATTACAACATAATCTTGAATAATCCAAAGTGCCACGGACGGAGGAGCGCTTGTAATAACAGCGTAAAACCCGTCCGGAGGTCTGACAACATTGTCAGTCACGGCAAGGATTAAATATTTGCGGGAAAAACTTTCGACTAATGCCCGCAAACTATCGTGGGGGAAAAAAAAGCATGAGGCCAGAAGGCAATTTAGTAATTTAAGAGACATATAGCACCTCTGTAAGTGCTGGCCAGCCTACTGCCAGGACAAAGACCAGGCAGACGAGGGGGAGAGGGGCTTTTTAAGCAGATTTACTCCTCCAATTTTTGTTTTTGATCAATGCTCAGGCAGGTTCATTACACATGTAAAGCACGGGGGGAGGTTTGAGGAATGAAAATGTTCTCACAACCAAGAATCAATTCTTATTAGGTTTACCAAAATGCCATCAACATGTCCATTAGCTTTTCCATTAATTTATATTTTTCCTCATGAGCAGGGCTTCCTTGTGTATTTTAAAGGATTATGTAAAACATCACCAGAAATTATCTTTTGAGCTAAATAACCCATATTCATCGATGTGAACCTGCCTTTAATTACAACCCTTCACTCAATAAGAGCAATGCTAAAATCTGTTTGGGAGGCACATTAGTGGGATTTGATGCAGACCTTGCCTGGATGCTCCCTGAAATTCATGCGGGCTGATTGAAGTCGTATTGACGCTTAACTCCTCTCCAACAAACCAAACCCTTAATTTAACTGAATGAATATAAATTGAGTGCAAGAAAAGCTTTTAGAAACAGAATCTACATTTAGTGTACAGGAATTTGTCTCAGTGAAGAAGAAGCAGAGACAGTGACAGCTAAAATAGTGACAGAACAGAGGCCGGACAGCACAAAGACACACTGTACATGACTTGTATAGCATATATATGATAAATGTGCTTTATATTGAATATTCAATCACTGTGTGCATTCAGGCAGCAACAAATTGTGGGTACTGCTGCTGAAGAGGAGGAGGAGAGAAGGTTCATAGAGTTCAGACTTTTATGCTTTGCATTGGATCAGTCACTTTGTGTTAGTGCTGTCGGGTGGAAACATGGATGAAAATGAAGTCGGCACTTCAAATAATGTTAAGTTTCATATTTAAGGAGCATGTATCTGGATAAATTGTACTTTTAGATCTTGTTGTATGGACTATTAGGCCACATTTTACGGAAAGATTCACATTTGGAACTCCTTTCATAAATTATGAAAAATAACAATTACCTTATTTTAGAAGGATTTAAACGTCCTCAAGGCAGAGCTACCTTCAATATTTTCCCAAACCCACACATCTGAAAAAATACCCTCATCTATAGACTTAGTCTTGTGCATTTGTTTAGCCTAAAGCAAAGATCAAATCAGGTGTTGTTCCTGACAATGAAAATGAAATCATGCAAAAGAGACTGAATGAATAGCAGACACAGAACATCACCACTAACAGCATCACCTGGGGAGAGGGTCAAAGGTCATTAGCATTCCCATCCAAAAAACAGCTCACATATTTGGACACAGACCATCTTCCCCACCTACAATCATGAGACTCATTCTAGGTCACATGATAACTTAAACCATGTCTATGACATCTAAGCAAACTCCATCTTCTCTTTCACTGATTGTCCACATTCGTCTCCGTACATTGTCTTTGTATGTATTTTGTTATGTCAAATCATTTTCTGTGCCGTCTGTTTTATTTAAGGTTACGATAATTATTTCCAGTCTGGTGAGAGATTTGAACTTCTCGTGCAATCTTCCTCCCTCTCTCCCCTACATGATCTCATTTAAGGAATGTTATTGATTATTGACGGTCTAATTACCCCAGGTGACTGAATATTTGAATCCTTCTTTGACTGGTTGTTGCAGCCTGAGGCTCTAGTATAAAAATGCAGTTTTATAATTAGAGTTTGGTGCCTGATGAAGGTCCATTCTCTATAACATCAGTGCTGATAGTGTGCAGAAATGCATTACGTTATTAAACTAAAACAAGGAGAATCTTGTTTAACAAAGTGGTTCTAACTTGAGTTTGTGAAGATGCAGGTTTATAACAAGGTCACAGTGAAGGTCAACGGATGTCGGCGGGTTCTCCAAAAAGTCAGAGAGGTGACGATTTAAAAGTTGAAATAGTTTACTTGTAATTCAAAGCTGCTGTCAGCCGACCGCTCGTTTGGCCTTTCTAGTGTTAAATCAGCACATTTCTTGCTCTGTGTCAATGAGGACGCACTCTTTGACTCAACCTACTGCTGCCCGGCTGCCCCTGCGCAAGGCACTTGACCCCAGGCTGCTGTGTCTCCAGCAGCGGAGGACTGGCCGGTTTCCAGTTTGAATAAACTGTATGAGATGAAAATACTGATGTGCTTTCTCAACCCTCGGATGATTTGATTTTACAGAAGACTCACTTTACATCTGAGAGAAGTCTGGATAAAATACCCTTTTTTAACTTGGGTAATTTATGTATTAGTCCTGTTTCACACTTTAAAATACCAACTGTATGCTCATTGTTGTATCTTGAAATGTTTTTTTTTTTTAACTTGAGCAACATATTGCGATATATCAAAGTTAATCCCTAAAAATAATATTCTAGTAGTAGTAGTCATTGTCCACTTACTAGCTTTTCTCCAGCAGATTAAATATGCTCACTTGTTATTGAGATGAATCTACAAGTATGTATTTATCAATTATTTACTTTTGTATAATTACTCCAGTCTCCCTGAAAACTAGTAAAACTCCACTCGTTTATGAAGGCCATGAAATGCAGCTGAAAGCCCCAATATGTAGACCTTGAGTCTTTAGTGCACTATTTCCAAGGATTAACACTTAAAATATTCCTATATATGCTTACAGCTACATTATAGTAGCTTTAAAAGGGTTAGTTTTTTTAAAACTTAAAAAAAGTTTTATATATACATGCTAAATAAGGAAGAGAAAGTGTTTCCACCAACTCCACTAAAGATCTTCCCTTTAAAATATTAACATGCTGCCTCTCAAATCCCACAATTGAAAGTAGTCCTCTTCTGCCCATCTGCGCTGTAATCTCACCCACAGTGCTGCCACCCAGTGCAGACTACCGTCAACAGCAGCCGTCTCTCAGCAGCCAGTCACTTTCTGTCACAGAAACAGATAACACCCTGGACATGTGTTTTAGTTAGCAACAAGAAGACTGTTTTATAAGCAGGCACTTTACACCAACTACTCATTTCTCTAAGAAAAGGAGGGAAAAAAGCTGCCAGGCGGTACAGACAGTTTATTTTTTCTGCCTATAAGCCATAATGAGGTTGTGCCCCGGGGAATCAGTCGAGCGGAATGTTATTAATGCCTCAAAAAAGGAGGAAAAAATCCTCGGCACCTTCTGCGGCCGTGGCATAAAGGCAGGAAAAGACTGTCAAACAATTAAAGTGAAGTGAATTCCCTGAGATGGAGGGGGAAAGGAGCGAGCGAGAGAGAGAGAGAAAGAAAGAGACAAAAAAAAGAAAAACAAGCGGACAGGCATGGAAACGTGTGCGAGGACAAGGAGAGAAAACAGCTTCCTTCAGGATGTGGAGGAGAACCGATGAACTCAGCTTTAGTTTAATCAGCGGTGTGAAAGCTATCTAAAGGCCTGGATGTTTTTCCACTGTGAGTGCATGAGAGCTGAGTTTAGATCAAACAGGGTCAGGAGTTATTACTGCACATTTAATCTAATCACCTGGCTTTAATAACCGACGCGTGACAGCACATTTTCTACTGGGAGGATGTTTTCTTGATGTCGGCCCAAAACCTGAAACAATCCTGAACTGAACTGGTTTAAGCTGGCCAAGAGACCCCTTTGTACAGAGTCTGATTTGACCTTCCTGTCTGCCTTCTTTCAGCAGTTTACATGGACATGCTGTTCAATGGAGTGGTTGATAAGTGGATGCAAATAGGTGTAATGACATTATTCTGTGTACGACTGTAATCAGAAGACAAAAAACAGGAACATGGAACAGGAAATGTGTACATGTACACATTAAAAACTCAGAAACAAACAGAATATCAAAGGAAAAGTTCACATAAAGGATCAGTTGCTTGGCTGAGTGACTGCATCGATAAAGAGAGCGTGCCAGAATCGCTAATAGTAAGATATGAATGAACAATGGCTGCCATACAGTGCACGGTACTTCTACCGTAGATCCCCGTCTTTCTACCACTTTCTGTTACATGCCTCTGCTCCAATTTATAACTTTGAACCGCCTTTCTATCCCCACAACTGCTGAAAACAAAGGCCACTCAGTACGTGTGGATCAGAGGAGACAATATCACTCAGTAAATCAACACATATACCACCTTAAGTGGGGTTAACTCAGCTTTTGTCTTACATAAAAATAGTCTCCATACAGTTACTATTTTGACATATATTGTCCAAATACTGGTGCATCTTAATAGCTTGAAAAGGTACAATGCACACAGGGAAACACTAAACTTGCCTTCGTCCTGCACACTGCAGTGCTCCTAATTCCTTCCTACTGAAACAACATGTAGTAGATTCTGACAGAGGAAGGATAAGATAAGATGGATCTTAATATATCCAGAGGGAAATGGCTGTGCAGCAGTTGCAATACAAAGCAGGAAGGAGGGCGAATATCTTTAGTGCAAATACGAACAAGAAAAATACATGACGTGCACATGTCCGAAATATAAATAGGTTAAGTGTGAGATGCAGATCCGAACTATACACACAATGCCAAAATAAACAAGTTAACAGTAATATAACAAAAAGTAAGCAGGTTAAAAGGAAGGAGAAAGTTGAGGAATTTAAAGTAAGAGCCGGTACGTCACATGCCGCACAAGTTTGTGTTGATTTATATATTAACTATCTCCCCTACCAAACCCTCATCCATCTGTTTTAGCCTACACATGAGATTCTCAATCACTAGGATATCTTCTACAATGGTCCGGCAGATGTCCACACATCTGTAAATGCTGTTTAGTTTGAGTTAAACAGGTAGTTCTAGAAGATTAGTTTCTTCTGAACACTTTCTCAGCAGGAATCTCTGCATCTCGACGTTTCACCAAAAGCTCAAGCAGGCAGGGTCTGGTTAGAAGGCACTTCGACATGAAGGGACACCAAGGACATATTTAAATTGTCCTCCAGTTTCACATCAGCAGCTTAATTCCAATTTTCTCCTTGTAGTCCCTGTAGGCCGTGTCAGTGCCACGGAGCTACAATACAGAGGTGTGTGACACATTTTCATCTTCATTCAAAGAAAACTCAATGACTCCGATTTAATTTGCTTAGTTACATCCTCCCGGCGCGGCCTCCATTGTTTCTCCCGATGTGTCAGGGCGACATCCTCGGCGGAAAGCGCTGTCACCGTCAAAGCACGGCGCCCCGGCGGGTCGAGACCCCACCAGCGCCGCACCTTATTGTCTGTCCTCACCTTTGTCTCTTTGTGCCTTTATGGACTGACACATCGGAGGGTCGCTCAGACGTGACCCGCTCCAGCCCGTCAGGGGAAACACCGCTCAACAAACGCGGCTCCCAAAGGAAGTCGTAAGGGGGGGGAGATGCAGGGGAAGCATATCAAACAAGGAGAGGTGAGCGCCCGTGACACTTCCAGCAGCTGAACTGCAGCTGCTTTAAAAAGGAAAATAATGAGATCCTCAGTCTCCAACACACTTGTTTCATGTTGAATTTGATTTGATGAGTCTGTGTGAGCTTTATCCTGCTGCCTCTCACAGTTCAGGATGATGTTGCTCGTCTGGAAGAGGCCTGGTTTACTCTCTCAGACCAGAGCTTCTCAAGCTGCCTATTCAGGGCTCCCAGGGACTTCCCTTGTCAGCTTGTTTGATTGTCGAGTTTGAGGAGATAGCTGTGTTCATACTACCGGATCAGGTGAAAATAAACTGATATATTTATACATATAAACATTGCTGTCACTGTAAATGGGAATATGTGGTTGGTAATTGGGCCACAGAAGACAAGAGAATAATGTTTTTTTTCCTAGTTTTTAACATCAACAAGAAGAAAAGTTTCAAATGCTGAGTACTTGACATTTCTGTATGTAATATAGTCTAACCTGCACACATTAAGAGGCTCAAGGTATTGGCAGATTTTAAAATACGGTATGAATTTCTGCCCTAAATAGCCAATCTCAGGTATGGCAGCATTTATTGTGATATTCTACAGTTTGATTGCTTTTTCGTTTCCCTATAAGTATTAACACTAGAAAGGCCAGAGCATTAAATTGACAGCTGAATTTATATTCAGCTTTTCAAATATTTCTATGTGACTCAATAGGAAGCTAGGTTAATGTCAAGATTTCTGAGCTGTTCAAAATCCTACTAGAAAATACATTTTGATCCTTTGTTGGAGCCCTCCGTCTGTAGGTCAGATGGTACAATATTTTAAGATGCATTCTTCTTTCTGTATCCAAAACTGAAAACTTAACTTTACAACTGCAGCACAAACTAGGCCAAAGACAACAGTCCCTTCAGCTTTTCACTGAAGTAAATTTTGTCCCGAGCGTTTTTAGGATCAGTACTGGGGCCTCGCTCGTCACACCCATCAACTCTGATATGCTGACAATCCCCTCATTAATTTGAACGGTGCAGCCGGGTTTGAAACACGAGAACCCTTCAACCATTTCCCTAATGGTCTGCGAGCCGGCCGACCCGGGCGCAGCCGAGTGCTCGCCTCCGTGGCGGAGCAGGGATGGTGTTAGAGGTCCTTTCACTGCGAGCTGAGCAGCCATGATGGCTAACCACCACACCAGAGGCCCCTTTGTTTCTCTTTTTTCTCACCCCAACACTTTACAAACAGCTAAGCCTGTCACAGTCCGACATCAAGGTTCAGTGGTCTGTCAACATTTACCAGCAGATAAAGACAGAGAGGGGAACATTCTCAACCCTGGAGAGCACATCGCTCCATCCGCAGAGTGTGTGTTTCAGAGAGAAAGTGTGTGTGAAAAGATACAGAGCGAGTACTTATGTGTCTTTTCTCAGTGACAGCAGCCAAACAGAAAACACTCATGCGGGGAGGAAGACGGCGCAAGTACATTAGAGCGCCCTGCCGCCTCCCTGCCTGCCCGTCGATGAAAAGTGACGATGGAAAGCTCTGACAAATAGGACCGGATCCCGCCTCCCCTGGGCTCAAAGCGAGCTGCATCTCGTTCTGCGGCCTGTGGGGCTTTTTCTCTGTTTTAAAAGAGGGAAGGGCTATCACAAGCTTCGCCTGCTTAGATGTGTTGAGACAAGAAGCTGGGGCAAAGATTTAAGAATCGGTTCTGAGACGCCCATCGAGGACGCCCGGACTAACAAACAACGAGGGGATTTGACAGAACAAAACAAGCCGGCGCTCTTTGAAACAGTCGGGTTGTGAGGACGCAGCACCGAGGGGGTTTTCATTTATTTCCAACTAATGATCTACCTACAAGAATTTATATATTTTCACTTTCACTGTGAAATTTGTTTGCTAATTGGGCCACAGATGACGAAGAGCTCTACAAAGTTTGTCTGAAGTTAGTCAAGCAAAATACAAATATTTGATTCAAACAGCGCACTTTACAGCGGCACCCTGCCGTCAAGGTTCAAAGAATAATTCAACTGCTCATAATTAGGTCGGACTGAATGAAGGTACACGGTAAAATGTGATACTTCATTGATCACTACAAGGGAGAATCTCCTCAGAGATCAGATTGAGCTCGAGTGTGTCCTGATGCAAATAGTTTAATTTACAACAAAGAAAAAAAAGAAAATCAACATACATATTGTTTGTATGTACTGGATCCACCAGAAAACATTAAATAATTCTGAATCATTACACAGAATGTGTAGATTATTGTAATAATATGATCAACATACTCTATATATGGTGTAATATGTTGTCTAATACCTCAATGTGTAGCATATACTGTCTGTGACTATAAACATTTCTGGAAGGTAATACTGAATTCATTTTTAAATGTTCTATAATCCATTATTAGTTGCATTTAAAACAATACTGTTGGATTTTTAATATATGATAACTAAATTATTAAATAATAATATTTTTAATCTATACAGTTAAAAAAACTCTAATCTGACAGCATCTCAAGCTGAGAAAATGCCATGAACTGAACAAAAGCAAATCTGCTTCATATGACGACCAAGCAGATTTGATGTAAATAAGACTGGATGACAGCTTTAATAATAAAGTGACAGTTCTGCATTTTACAACACTGACGACTCTTTGTGCTTAACACATTTCTTATGTTTTACTGTTGAAGTGGGGAATACAAAACTACACTGGTTATTTTTAAACAAACTTTGTACTGTTCTTTTAAAGAGAAATTAAAAGTTAACTTTCACCCTTCTTTGTGCCACCCACAGTTTGCGCTGTGTATTCTGCTGTGTACTCGATGTATTCAAGCTGTTGGTTAGGTTGTTTAGTCCACATGTACTGTATCACTCTAAAATATGTCCGCTTGTTTTGAAGAAACATGAGATTAAATGATCATTAATGTCTGATTAGGTCTTATTTACCCTCACTGAGCAGTTTAGAGAATGAATGGATGAAGCATTATCACATGAACTATGATACACAATAAACAGACCCTCTAATGGCCTTACTCCTTCATTTTACATTGCAATGGTTTAGATTATAACTAAATCTGCCAGATTGCTTTACGGAGGATGAGAAAGGATGACAGGGACAAATGTTTATGTCGGGGGCGAGGGGACAGATAGCAACAGGGCTGATGGGTACTGTGGTCTTAAATATATAATATAAAATAATAATATAAACACTACTTTTAGCACGAAGAGGTGGCTTTTTTTTACATATCTCACCTTAAACTCAGCCACTTGTTATTCGGTGTGATTCTGCTCACGTATCATGATTAATTTCACCATTATGCGTTGACGTTTTTTAACAGTTTAAAGATTTTTTAAATAATTGGCTTCATTATAATCTCAACACGTCTTCAATGTGCAGCATTTTTGTGTAAATTACGGCAGTTAACAATCTTTTGTTTCCTAAATGTCACAGTGAAACTCTTCAGACACTTACTGTACTCGGAGGAGGCATGTGAGGTGCAGGTCACATGATCCAAGTAGTCTTCGCCATCATCTTCTGGTTTCCACAGATGTGTCACCTGTCGGTGCGATTACAATCGTCCGCAGGCTAGACGATGCGGCCTGACTGCAGAAGACAAAAAGGCATCCGTCATCGCCGGTTTGCTGCGGTGTCGCGGTCGCTTCGATGTCACGGAGCTGACGTGACCGAGGCCTGGTTCGTCTCCCTGCAGCGAGAACAAGACAGGAAAAGAAGGCGGAGAATATCAGGGGTGGTTAATTATTTACTCAAATATCCAGGTTGAGCATTTTACATTTGGAAGAGCTCATTTAACTCTGCTACCTTACATTTGTCCCAGGTCAGATTCATTCAAATTCATACCACCTACAGAACCATTTTACAAGAGTAAATATGAATTACAAAAGGATCTGAGACATACCACAATCTTCTAAAATTAGAGAATTCAGTATATAAGATTAAATATTTCAGTCTCAAAACAATACAATTCTATGCAAATCAGTCTCATCTCATACTAACATTTATGGACAGCACTAAATCTAATTCTATGTAAATCTATGGTTGCCCTTGACACACCTCTACAGTAACTGACAACACATAATCCAGCATGCTTCTTTATAAAAGGTCACTGGAGTAAAGGGACCTTAAAGACTGTTGTTGACTGATACGTGTGGTTTTCTGCCTTACTGTAGGTGGCGGTTTTTGTGTGCAATGATCGCCTGAATGCCACTTCAAAAAAAGGTATTTGGTCACTATTATAAAAAAGGGTTTTATCTGTCTTTGCAGTTGATATTTCCCTCATATGGTCACACTGTCAGCAGCATAATTCAGTGTAGGAGATTGAGTGTATCCTTCCCAGCCGCTGTCTGAGCAGCTCAGTCAGCTGAACTCTGCTGGAATGTGATGGAGGAACCAGGTTGGGTTTCACGAGCAGGTGTCTGTTGTTTTTCTCCTTCGTGTTTCTCACACTGTTACACCACCTGTTCTCATCTCCACTCCTTCCCAGGTTTTTTCCCCCCCTCTCTGTGAAGGGCTGTACAGACCTCAGACGACAGGATGCACATACATTGAGCTTTGAATTTTACTGTATCAGGTGAAATTGTATTAGAAGAAGTGTAGAAATATTATCAAACGACATGTTTACCGAGTGATTTTTCCACCTTTTAGAAGATCATTTACTTCTTGCATCATCTTTTCTCAGTATATGTAGGACAGGGATGAGTTTTACAATGTACACAAGCACAAAAAAGCAATAAAAGCTCTGACTAAAACAGCTTTGGGAAATTGGAAATCTAAATGGGATGCTGTGATGCATACGATGACTTTGGGACATCCAGGTTTACATCAAGCCCGTTCACTCTCTTCTGCTAATAAAAACTCTTTAGGTAAAGCAGACTGCTACCTCCCTGATCACCATTATTTTGCAAAGAAAACAACAAATACAAGACCTTTAATATGGCTGACCAAAATTGAGATCCTAAAGATTATGTAAAAGTGCAGGAGTTGTCTTGAACTACTCAAATGCAGTGCAGCACATTGCCGACACTCCAACATGCTTCTAATTTAGTTACTAGTTATTATTTCCCTGCTCTGGACCAAAGGAGATACTTCTTGGAGAGAGAGAGTTTCAGGTCATGACAGAAGATGGAGGGGTGGGAGCGGAGTGGAAGAGGGAGGCAGGAAGAGAAAAAAAAGCATTTGTGATTGTCGGCGTGTCCGCCAGTGTTTCCCCTCTTTGCCCCGACACACTTTTCCATGTTGCGGGTGCGGCGTTGCACTTGTCAATGTATTTGTTCAAGCAACTCGGCCGTAGGTCCCTGCGAGGGCTGTGCACCGCTGCCTCCTCTCTCCCCCACGTCTCTTTTTAAAAAAGCTGTGGCTCTTGCTTGAATGCTCTCTGTGTCCATGCCCAGTGCCCTAATCCAGGGCCTGCTCTTCCTCTAAGCAGGGAGTTAACTTAATCCCTCTCATTTAGGCAGCTGCACTGCCGGGGAACTATGGGAAAAAAAAAAAGTTATAACTCTGTGACAGACACTTTCAGCTGTTGTGACGGCACCTCCCCGATTCAGCTGCCTTAACATGCAACTCTCACTCTCAGCCCGGTATTTTAATTTGGCTGTGAATAATGCATGGCGGGCTGTGAGCATGGAAGACATAGAGGGAGGTATGCATGGCTGGGGTGATAGCTGTGTGACTGAAGACAGTCAGTGTAAAGCAGGGCGAGCTGTAAAACACTGACTGGCATCTATGTGCAGAATGAGCTGACTGCCAACAGTAAATATGCTGTGAATGTAAATGGTCATTCCCAAAGACACCAACAGACATCAGTGTGACAGAGAGTTTAACTGGAAGAGTTTAAACGCCCCCCGTGATGTGACTGATCGCCAAAATAAGAGGAAAGTGAGAGTTGTTAATGCAGGAGGTCAAAGACCTTAACTCAACAGAATATACTGAAACGTCTTGGATAGCAACTAATGCCAAGTTTGATCTTAGAATAGTCGGTCTTTCATTTTTTAACTAGCCAAATGATCGTTTAGTCTATAAAGAGTGAAAGAATAATAAAAAAAGAGCCCAATGTGAAAACTTCCAATTGCTTATTTAGTATGGCCAACAATCTAAAACGCCCAAACTAGCAGCAAAAGCAGCAAATCCTCTCATTAGCAATGTGCAATCAACTAATCATTTAATATTTAATGCAAACAACCAGAAAGTGATCATTTTGCATGTCGAATATTTTAATGTGATGTATCATGGCCAAAAAATGTCAAAAATGGGCAATATATGAATATGCTTTTCATCTGAGTCAGAGCACCAGATTAAAAGGCACCCAGTGGAGTTTTGACCTACAGTAGGTGGTGGTACTAATGTGCCACAAATGCATCAAACAGCGACACCAATGTAAACAATGCACATTGACACATTGCAAGTTTAAAATCGGCACGTTTGTCTACAAGAATAATTCACAGGGTTTCATCAGTAAACCTCTGTAAATGTATAGCTGTATATTATAGCTGATAAAAGCCACACACAATAACAGTTGGCATGAAATACACCAGGTTTTCTAATGCTTTGCAGGACTTGTTCACAGAAGCAGAAAGCATAAAGTCTCTTTCCTATGAAACAACTTCACACCTCTGCACTGCACTTTGCAAAGATTCTCATTAAAATGGCCAGCGGGGGTCAGAAAACACAATTTACAATTTTCTGTAAACATCTGAGCTACTTATCCGTGAAAATTCCAACCTCACAAAACATTTCAGAGGGCGTCAACACCGGTCAGGATGCCTAGCTGCCTCCTTTATCCTTCGCCCACATCTGGCACTTCCAGCCTGCTGAACATTTGTAATGGGCCTCGATTAGAGCGCAGGACAGATACGGTAATAAGCCCTGGAACCTTGTCAAGAGAGAGGTCAAATCAGAAGACAAATAAATAGGAAATTGCTCCCTGCGAGCCTTCTCACTGTCACCCTTTGCTTGTTACCTTGAGCACTAAAAAGGTATTTATCTGACTCCCGCCCCGCTGTTTAAACAGGCGTCAGTGCTGCTCTGCGGGGCTTAATTGCAATCCGGTCTCAGGAGTTCACTTGGTGAAGTGCAGGTGCGGCGTCCAAGAAAAATAATTGAACAAACAATTATAATGTGAGTTCCCACACTGCCGGTTAAAGACAGAGCAGCTACAGGCTTTTGTACTGTTTAGCTTCCCTCCAGTCCAAAATATATCACTGCAGGGGTGTTGAAATGCTGCAAAGATCTATGCTTGACTTGTGTGTATTCTGGCAGTGAGGCTCTTGACAGTACCGTCCCTCCGCCCTGGGAAAGAATCTGCACCGTCCCTGCACACATCGCAAGACATTCACAGCCTCTCCTGGTGTCTTTCCGTCCAGAAAAACAAAAGGCAGAGTTCCTGTCGGCTGCACCTCGTTCACCGTCGCTGGCAGGAAACAAGCGCCACCTCGGGACATCAACACGCCTCTGGCCTCAGTGCTTCGTTGGTGGAAAAGATCCCGAACCCAAACATGCAGCGGAGACCCGACCGGCCCTTTGAGGTGCTCGTCACTCCTCGGAGCTCTTTGTTTTCGGCTCGTCCCATTGTTCCTCAGACGGGGAAATGTTTTTGTTAGATGACAAACGGTACGTCTTCACTGTCACTGGATTATTTTTACAGGGCAGATCCAGCGGGAAAGAGCTGGTGGAAAATGTTGAGCTTTACGAAAACATCACTAAGTCATAACAGGAGTTGATCATTCTTGTCTAAATTGTGAAGATTTTTGTTTTTCTGCAGATACCAAAATAATACTGAATGACTCGTTAAGTCAATATGTCAAAATGAAGACCTCAGTATCCTCATTTATGTCTTAGCTGGTACCATTTACACACTTCAGAGGCGCTGATTTTATACCTCTGGACAGAGTCAGGCTATCCACTTCCCACTTCAGTCTTGTTGCTAAGCTAACAGTCTGCTGGCCATAGGTTAAAAATGTACAGTACAGACAAGAAAGTGGTATCAATCTTCTCATCCGACGCTCAGCGAGAAAGCGAAATCGCTCTGTGATAAAGAAAATGTATTTAGAAGTAGCCTATTAATGATTAATTCCCCTCATGAATCATGCCACATGGCTCCTACAGCTTTCATTAGCATCTGTATCAATATTGGTGATTCTGACCTTGGTGTTTCTAGGTATCAGATCAAAACCAAGCTCACTTTTTTCTCTCACTCATCATCATTAATGCCTTTAGGGTGTCCAAAACTGTGGGCAGGCTTATTCCCCTGCTTTCAAACTGTGGCTTTTTATGCATCTTTGCCTTTAAATGTGGTTGAAGCTACCTGAAGTTTCCAATAGTGACCACATTAACATTTCTAAGACACTTTCTATAGAAACTCTTCTATCTTCTTTTGCTGATCCATGAACGACTTTACTTGTGCCTTTGATTCTCTCTTTCACAAACATGTTTGCGAGCAAGAAAAAGTTTAAAAACTCACTTTTTGAACATTTCTGAAGATATCAGCTCTCTGGAGGCCCTAACTTTTTAAACAGCAAACATTTTAGACGGCACATTTTCTTGCTTTTTTGCCACATTTTCAGCAAGGAACACCAGGTTATGTGTTCAAACTGTTTTGGAAGCAAACCCTTCAGATGAATCTTCAAGTTTGCATTTGCTCAATCAATCTGATTTCTACTCCACCGGCCTCCCCGAGGAATTCTTCTTCCATGCAGGAGGACTTCAGTTATGGCTGTTTCAGCTCTCCGTCTTCCTCTCCTCCTCTTTTTCTCTTTGCGCCGTTCTTCCAGAGATGCGTAGTTGTTGGCAGTGCTTATGTAATAACAGATGGAAGATAGAAATTAACACGTCTTGCCTCTCTCGTTATTCTCCTCTCTCCATTTATTTTTAATGCTGCAAGCACGAGCGTCTCTCTCTCCCTCCCTCCCTCTCTCTCTCTCTCTCTCCCTCTGTCTCTCGCCGTGTGTGTGTGTTTGTGTGTGTGACCCCGGCAGGCCAGCAGCACCTGTCAGGAGTGTATCCACCGTGGTTGCGTGCCTAATTAGCACACAAGGAATTTGGTGGCACGAAGCACGCAGCATCGGTGGGAAGAAAAGAGTGTGGGGTGCAATTAGGATTTGTTGGCATGTACAGAACACAGTGAAGAATCAAACGAGGAGGAGGAAGAGGAGGAGGAGGAGGAAGAGGAGGAGAGGTTGGGGTGTGTTGGTGTGGGAGTGGAGAGTTGCATGTGTGGCCTGATGCTACTCCGCTAGTTTTTTTTCCTCGCTGTAAAAGATGGCAGAGAAGTGTTTGAATACCGAAAAAACTGTTGCAGATTTGACTTCTGCTTGAATTCGAAATAAAAGATGCTCTTTACTGAAATTTCACATAACTTGATCTGCACATGACACGAACAAAAGACCGCCCTTGAATGAACCAGAAACAAAAAGTATCTTATGAAATGTGGGTTGTTAATAATTTACTGGGTATTTAATTTACTGGTAGCTAACTGCAACGGGCAAAAATAAGCTCAGCTTAAAAATGGCCAGTGTTTTACACTTTGGTTTTTGATATAGATATAACATGCTAATTAGTTCCTGTCTTTATGCTAAGCTAACTGGCTGCAGCCTGCACAGACTGTGGTATCAATCTCCTAATCCGACTCTTAGCAACGTGAATAAGCGTATTTCCCAAAGGTCGAACTATTCCTGTAAGTTTGCTTCCAACCATGAAGCTAATCATCACTCAAAAGTGTCTCATTTTCTTACAGGCCAACAGAAAGAGTTCGTACATCATCTCCGAAAACGCTAATAAGTCAGAGTTTTTACAACAGTCCATCAAGTCTGCATTTGTAAAGGTTAATACGCTGTTAATAGATGGATTTGGTCCAGATGGCCTGCAGCGTTTCACTGCAGTGAAGTGGTTGTGACCTCAACCTGGACTCACTGCCATTTACTCAATGTTGCCTTAGTTAGAGAGCAGATCTGAATCCTCATGTCTTCATTTATGTTGCACAAACTAACTCCAGCACCAGTTGTGTTTTTGTTCATTTATGACCCCATCACTTTGCAAGGATAGAACGCACACACTTACATTACATGTGGCAACATCATGTCATCCGAAAACACAGACACAACAGAGACTGCTGAAGCTTTCCTCATCTGCATTTCAACATCATGCCCTGCACACAGGATCTGTTCACTGCAGTCTGTCGACCTTCCTCTAAAAGCACGCCGCCTCCACGCTCACAGGTTTCCACTTAAACCCCTCCGCTTAAAAAACACAGATCTCATGTGGATCTGACCCTGCATTTCATTTTCTGCTGCCAACCAGTATTTGCAAAAAAAAAAAAAAGTAAAGTTTAAGAGGATTTTTGAAATAAGGAAAGAAGAAGAAATAACAGATAAAGAATTCATAGGTTACATTTTTTAGTGTCGAGATGATGCCGCCACAAAAGGATCCGATGCCATCAACTCCCATGGACTTTGTTCAAGCGTTGATTGGTCATTACAGCGTCAAAGTGTGAACATCTGAGCGCTTGAGGAAGAGCAAAAAGAGGAGGATGGCAGCTGTGGGAAGCGATTGTGTCGACATTTAACTTTGTGTCCACCATATGATTTATTTATCAACACGACGGCCGTTTTCATGGTTAGATTGGGGCGACGGGGGGGCTGCTGGGAAGTTGAAAAGAGTAAAGGGAGCTACAAGGAGCAGACGTGACCTCAGTTTGACGAGAGGGAATCAAAAAGATCACGATAGCTCTTGTGCCCACAACACTGAAAGGGAACAAATGGCTCTTTAATATTTCCATGCGTACCAAAAGGAAGAAAAAAACATAAGAACGGTGATGAATAAAACAAAAAGAAGCAACAAGAAAGGGCTGCAGCGGCAGCGTCTCTGTGAAGCAGAGAGGAAATATGCTGCATGTCAAGCGCCGTCGTCTTTTTATCTAATGGGTGCGGCGGCTGTAATGCATCCATGTGGCCCTCACTTTAATAATTGAACAGACATCGGGGCGGCACCTGCTGGGAGCCCAAATCATCGTCGCGGCTTTGAAAAAAAGGAAAACGCTGTGACATTACGGCATCAGGCATGGCAACGCAGCGCGGCAAAATACAGACAGAGGGGAAGAGGAAAAGAAGGAAAAAAAAGGATGCATTCGAGGCGGTGAACATGGCCTGGGGCTACAGAGTAATGAGCACATCTCCACGGAGGCTGCCACGGATTCACTATTTGAAAATTGTTTCTTGTCTTAATAAATCCTAAATGTGTAATTTACTTGTGAAAGAGGAACAACAAAGCAGCTGACATTGCCCTCTCGCTGTCTCTTCCTCTTTAAAATGATAGAAATCACACTGGCCGAGGTGTGTCGACGTTTCCTCAGGTGTAGACGCGGCACCCTCAGATCTCCTTACCCCCCCCACCCGCCCTCCCAACCATCCCCCCTCGTCTCATGTTCCCCAAATTGCAAAGTCATTGAAATTCTTGGTCTGCTTTTGCAGGAATTATAAAACCGTCTGAATCAATTACAACATCAATCGGGCTGAAATCTGCGGCCGATGAATATGTATAAAAGTACACACATACGGCTAATTAAACAAGGCCGTCAGAAATCACTTCAGACAGGTCGTGCAAACGCACAGTGAGCATACATTAACCAGCAGGAAGTTCAGGCTAAGAGACAGCTGATGCAGGGAACTGAATGCTGAATGAATGTATATGTAAATTCTGTCTACTCAAAACAAGTTGAACAGTTTGTTTTTTTTCACTTGTTCCACACAAAAATTAAGTGCAAAATGCTGTTTGACTTTTTATTCTAGATGGGTTTGAATAAATAAATAAATGGCCTTCGAGCAGTTGTGTAGTTTCCTAAATGTGCCCTGTTTTGAGATCATTTGGAGCCGATGTTGCCAGATCAGCATTACAGAGGTGACAGTATATGTTCGAGGTTAATCAAGGCACCAAAAAATGCACCAAAATCACAATAATTGGCCACAAAAGCCAACATATGTGTTCCAAGGACCCCACTAACAGTTAAACCCAGCGTGGGTATCAGGCAGTAGTGGAAGAAGATCCTACACTCCAGGTAGATAGTCCCATGGTTCCCAACTTAGGGGTCGGACCCCCTCTAAAGAGTCCCAAGACAAATCTGAGGGGTCGTGATATAATTTAGCAACCGGTGAGAAAGCAGCATGAAACGGAAATTACAAGTTAAGTACAACTACTCCAAAACTGTCGAAGAACTTGAGTATATGTATTTAGTTACTTGTCAGTGTAGAACCGCATTGTAAATTACAGCCTGATAGCAAAATATCAACCAATAACCAAACATATAAACACTATTAACATTTATTATACGAATCATTTGGATTAAAAAAGAAAAAGACAATAGAACAATACGGAAAATATATACCAGGCCAATAATGACCCGATCTGACAGATGTGGGGCGTCGAGAATGAAAGGGAAAGTCAAGAACAACAATTTGTTGTGTTATCCTATGCTGTGTGTCACAGAGGAAGACAAGCAATACTGCCCCACAACGCCTCAACAGAACATCAGAATTTGTCTTCTCCTGCCTGTTTGACAACATCCGACGTCTGTCCTACACTCGTTTACCTTCGTACATCTCACAGACTGCGGATGAAAGAGTTCGGTAGGAACTGAAAGCTTCTTTATCACCTAATTTGACGAGATGATAATCTGGAAAGACGTAAATGTCATGTTGTTTAATTCTGGAATAAAATGGTCTAACACGCAGAGCATTTTCATAAAGAGTGCCTAAAGTAGGTTTTGTTTTTTTTAACTGTTTGCTGTGGTATGTGATGTTTTGCATTGTTTTCTATCAGTAACAGCTGTTTATAGTCTCTTTCTTTACCAATATCGCTCAGTTCAGTTTCACCACAACAATGTGCTTAAAATCAGCTTCGAAAAAAAAAAAAAAAAAACAATGATGCAGATTCAGAGGAATCTACACACAGCCCACAGTGTCTTCACACACAGAGCGGAGGAAGTCTTTAAAACTCAGGAGTGAGTATCACAGCTCAAAGATGCATTCCTCTGTCCCATATGATCGATTAAGTAAGTTTTATTGCTTTAATGTTCCAATAAAACCACATTATTCTTGCCATACAGGTCACTGCTGCAGACACACTCCCCCCCCCCACATCAGCCCGAGCTCCTGCACAGCTGTTTGTTTTTAGCAATCAGCTAATAACGTAGCTGCTCGGTGCTAATCACAGTCACACGACGTTTAAAAGCGAATTATAATAAAAGTCCTAAAGTTTGACCGTTTCTCATTTCACACGTAGCTATATCGTTACCTTCAGGACACATTTATGAAGTGGATTTACACTCACACCCACGCAGTTTATATTTACTGCCCCTCAATATCATCGTGTGCGCCACACGCCAACACCAAGTTTACTAACAAACAGTAAAACAAACAAACAACAACATAAACAGGGAAAAACTTACAGCTACGACGTTTGAAGTCGGGTCACGGACAGTCGGTATCGATCCAGTATCGATCCTGAACTGCTACTGGTTCTAATGGATAAAAGAAGTCCGCAGTAAAATCCACAAACACACTGTTGGCTCTACCTGAACGACAACAACAACAATGGCAGACAGGGGAGGACTCACCTGTTGGTTCCCAACCTGGGGGTCGGGGGTCCCACTGTAGGTCGCCAAAGACAACTTACACACTTAAATACACACATTATTACAGAAACGTATTGCATTCACTTGGAATTTTATTTTTTGGTTTGTTTTTCTGAATATTTTTTTTCCGTTTTGTTTAGTTTAGAGAGCATTTGAAACAAAAGACGCATTCATTTCTTTATTCACTTTTTTTGAATAATTTTTCTGAGTAATTTTTTTTCTGAATTATCGAGATACTTCCAACTCCCTCGAGAACCTCCAACCTGCAAGTGACTCCTGCCCACACATACATGCCCCATCTTCAGCTATCAAGTCCTCAGGTGTCTGCGTATAGTGGACAAACTAATGATAATACCATCTATATGACTTAAAGACAGGACTATCTCCCAGTGTCTTAAACCCAGATCAGAGTAAAACTTGATTGAACTAAACAAGCCGGTCATGTTTGTCTCTCAATAAAGGAATTAATGCATCTATTGTTTCAAAAGCTCTCTAAACTCAGAAAAACAGAAAAAAAATGCAATGCAATACGTTTCTGTAATTGAGAGCTCGATTTAAAGGAAACAAACATAACCGGCTTGTTTAGTTCAATCAAGTTTTACTTTGATCTGGGTTTAAGACACTGGGAGATAGTCCTGTCTTTAAGTCATATAGATGGTATTATCATTAGTTTGTCGACTCTGAGGACGTTGTAGTCAGGGAGTCAGTTGCAGGTTGGAGGTTCTCGCGGGAGTTCGAAGTATCTCGATAACTCAGGAAAATAATTACTCAGAAAAACAGAAAAACATATTAAAAAAAAACAAACCAAAAAATAAATTACTCAGAAAAAGGTTTGAGGTACTGACAGAGCCTTCCCTCTCTGATCAACAGCCTCATCCTGCATTATAACAAAGAGCTAATCGCACAATGGCAAGTGTCAGGGAGAAGAAAACATTACATTTGTCACATAAAAAGCCTATTCAATGATGTTTAATAAAAATATATTGTATAAAAAAGTTCAGAAAAATATCAGAAAAAGCCATCTCTGCTCAAAATTCATCCAAATCTTTCGTTTGACACAAACTTCCTGCAGTTATTGTGTTTACTATTCATTGTGCAGTTTATTAGTTGTATCTATATTGAACATTATATGAAATATCCAAAAAACATGTCACTGAGTCAGAGGTCATCAGCTGACTCAGTTATTAAAAAAGCAAGTGGTCCCTGACCTCGCCTATGGTGGTGCTGAATACAAACAAATACATAAGTGTTACCCAGTGCTTCCCTTTGACGTGTACTTGTCAGATCTTATATTTAATGCATAACAATAACAGTACAGAACAACAGATGAACTGAACACTTAACCCGAATAATGAACGCAATAACTGCAGGAAGTTTGTGTCAAACAAACGATTTGGATGAATTTTGAGCTGATTATTCACATCAGAGACAATTTAGGAACTTTGTATATCATTCTCTCTGTATTATGTGTTCTTTTTTATTTTTATTTTTTACAATTATAGATTTAGAAATAACTAGATACACTACTGTATACATATTAAAAAAGTTAACCCTTAAAACCAAACCCCCATGAAGCTTTGGCAACCCCTAGTGGGGGTCAGGACCCCTGGATTGTGTGCTAGATACTCATCTTAAACCCCCTTCAGACATGCACCTCTTTACAATAATCTGACTACAATTTAACATGTCGGTATCATGTTTGAATAAGCACTTGAACTTAAGTCATGACGGCAATCTTACGTACCTTCTCAGATCAGATCAGAATATAAAAAACGTTTTTCCCTTTGTAGTGACTTACAATAATAATCTGTCTGTAATTTTTCATGAATTTCCAATGTTTCTTCATTCCAACTAAGTGGATGAATATGTGATAGCCATGCTTTACATGAAGCACACTCTCTAATAACGTTAAATGATGAAACTGACAGGAAAATGTATCAGCGGATTCCCAGTGTAATGGCAGATGTTGGTTAGGTCTTGGTATAAGAGCAAAATGCTAAATAGTGGACTGCAGTGAAAAAGGCTGGGCTAAAGTTGTCTGAGCATTTGCCCTCTTTGGCTGAGCTGCCCCTCTGGAGGAAAAGAAACAGTTTTTTTGCTGTAGTGGCATAAATAAGTAGAAGCCAATAATTGCTATACATTTGACACATTTGCATCACGTTGCTCAATATTTCTTTACATCTGGGATCTCAAACTGCCGGCCCAGGGTCCATTTCCGGCCCTCCATCCCCCTCCCTCCGGCCCACGACAGGATGCTGGTCAAAAGATCATTATTTTTTTGTATTTTGTAAGGTCAGAAAGGTAAGAAGACATTAGTTGTTTTTTGTTAAGTAGGATGTTCGTGATGGAAATATTTTCAGATTATTGTGCTTTCTTGCAGTACTTAAACGTTAAATGTTAAGCAACATCAAGAAACTACATCTACAATAATGTGTTAACTTACAGTGTGCAGTAATTTACAAAATAGTTTTTTGGTTAATTAAATTACCATATTTTACATAATTGCAGTACATTGTGATCGGTGACACCTAAAATCTGGGACGGGGTCTGTCTGTCTGTGCATGTCCCTGATAGTGATAGTTTTGTCAGATTGCTCTGAATCCGCTCACACACTCAGGTACTGATATTAGACTGTAGAACATACACGTCATCTGAATTTGACTCTCCAAATAAAAAGATTTTGAAGTTCATCTAAGAATAGTTGTTGCAGCCAGTGAGTCGCCAAAAGACGTTGATGATGAGGCTGCAGATAAGTTAATGCCAAAAACTGCGTCTCCACTTTCTGATTCAGACTGATCAGATAAACATGTTGCCTCGTGTACTTGCCTCCAACGCTTGAAAATGTTCACATCGGATAAAAATCTTCTCACTTTAACTCCCTGTCTCCGTTTCACTTGACACAAAGTTACCCGAGCATCTCGACAGTGGAGGAGTTTTATCTTTTTTTTTTGTGAGTTCTCCTCCTCGGCCAGTTGTCCCCGGGCCGCTGCAGTCTCTGCCCTTGTCTCCCATCCTGATATGTGCTGCTCGTACAGCTGAGGAAAGGAAGGGAGAGGGGGTAGAAGAGCCCAGCCAAGAGGCCCCGGGGCCACGGCCCTCTCTGGACCCCCAACCCCGGGTCACTGAGCACCTCGGGTCAGCCACTCAGCCTCCTTGTGAGGGAAATCGCCCGGCTACCGGATTGAGGAGGAGGCTCCCCCCGGTGTCTTGTGTAATCAACATTTAGAGAACAGCTGGAAGGAGAAGGAGGAGGAGGAGGAGGAGGAGAAGGGTGGTGTGTTTGTTGTGCACATGTGTGTTTTCTCACGTTGGATAGATCTGATCCGTCGAATGTGTGCTTTGGTGTGTACGTGTAAACGGCTACTACAGCGTTAACAAGTGTAGATATGAGCTTGTGAACTACATCATTTTGTGTGTGTGTGTGTGTGTGTGTGTGTGTGTGTGGTCGGTGTGTATTCCCTGCTGGCCCTCAGTGCTCAGAGCGGGTTCAGTGTCGGGGTCTTTGCCTGCAAATAAAACTCCTCCTCTGGGTGCCAACGTGCTCGTCTTTGGGTAGAAGTGTCAAAGCGAGGAATTTCAGATTTGCAGAAGAAACATACAAGTCGGTATGGTGGTATTTAGAGTTTGTAACTAGTATCAAAGAGTGACTGAAAGTTATATCAGCGATAATTAAATTGATAAATAACTATATTTGCTTGTAATTTATTAAAAAGGGCCATAGCAGGATTCTTTGAAACATTTGGCTCCTAACACACTGAAGTCACAGCGTTCAATAAAATAAAAGCAACAAGTGCAGAATCTCGCTTAAAAAATTAAGAAGAAACAGCGATTTCTCTAGATTATTTCATCCCACGATCTAAACATACACCCCTTAACCCCCTTCAACACCTCAAATTGAGATAAATATCAATGTAAGGAGCATAAGCATCATCTAAGGCCTCACTTCGTGTTACCTGTCAGTGACTCATCCCGTTCACATTTCTCCTCAACATCAATATACAGCCTAAAGTATAAATAGGTATTATTAGACTTTAGGTAGATGGGTTCATGTCCATAATGAATGTAGAGCAATAGCATTTAATGACACATGCTGTAGAATCTCTGATTTTTGATTATACCTTTCCTACATTTATGGCAGCCATTGATTTCCATTCATTGGCACACAGTATGAAAATCATTAAGAAGGCTCACTACATGCGATACCTGAACCGGGAACTGGCCCATGGAAATCATACCCGAACCAACCAGGCATTCGTTTAAGGATAATTAGACCAAATGCAGCCGATCCAAACAGACCCAAACAGCGAGTGAGCACCAACACTCTAACAGCAGCATGAGGCTCCACCATTAACAAGCAGCCATTAACGAGCAAATACTCTCCCGCCATGATTAAGATGTACCACCTGATCAGAGCTGATAGGAAGTCCACTTGGATCCTGTCAGGTATTAAGGCGTATTGACACACACACCCGAGACCAGTGGCAGGAAAACTGGACCCTCCCAGCCCAGATTAGACTGAATATGACTCCCGACATGGTCACTGCTACAGTCTTTTAATACTGTAACCGGTTTGAATACAGCCACTGACAACAGAGAGCTGACAGTTCCTATTTTGTTTCCGTCCCTGAAATAAAACCAAAGATGGAGCCAGATAACATTTTGCCATATGCATTGTTTGTTTTGGATCTATAAATACTGTAACCGCCTCGGGTACAGTGCTAATGCAAAAGACATCACTGTGTCGCACAACATTCAAATCGACCATCTGACTAATTACAGCAGCGTACGATCAAATCCGGCTCCGGAGAACCTGTGAAGACCCTGAACGTGGCCTCCAGGTCAGGAAGAGGAAGGAAGCAGCCTCTATTGTTGCTGCCAGAAATAATAATTTCAATAATTTTCTATAATTTCCAGCATCTAAACAGAGCAAACCAAGTCAGGAAACAAAGCAGAGGCCCGCCAAGCGCCGCCTCCACCTCCCACAGAAAACACACTCATGGAATCCTATGAGAGCCTCCCCACGGAAAGCGGCTGCCATCTAAAAACAGCCTCTGCAGCTGGCGGCCGCAGCGAGAGGCGTGCTTTCAGTGCTCGCGCCCGCAGTCGCAGTTTACTCCCGCTAAATGTATGGAATCAGGCTCTCGCTAAAAACTACAATTACAGGTGATATACAGATTGAAATCATAGGGGCCGCTTTTTTTGTTGAGGAAAATTGTCCTAATGAGCGGTTTGGCGATTCGTGGGGTGGAAGGGAGGGAGGTTGGTGCTGGTGCTGGAGGAGACTGTGAAAGTCTTTTCTCTTCAAGTGTATGTGCGTGTGTATATGTGTGTGTCGGGGAGGTGTTGGGGGGGCATAAACAGCTGCACCTGCTGCTGCGGCGCACACTGCCACAGTTAATGATATCGGATGATATCATTAGGCAAAGTGCTCATAAACAGATGTTGGAGGCGCTGCCTAAACAGTGTCAGCTGAGCCGGTTTGCATTTCTGTGAACATATTATTTATATAGGGCATTTAAGTTTGTTATGTTAATAACCCCTCTGTTAGCATGCAGGATGTGGCACAGGAAGAATTAAACTGCACTGCAGCAGAGAGTTAAACTGCACCTCAGAGCCTCAGTGAAACCTCTGAGGCTGATCAGAGGTGTGAAGAGCTGACATGAGTTTAGATGAGACTGAAGGCAGCAGGCAGGAGACGAGACAAACGCAGCTGAGTCTAATCCGAGATCCACCTGAACATGTTCTTATGGTGGAAATTAATTTCAATTAACCTTGATTTAACATGGAAATCATCTTATATTAACACACCTAGGCCAGATGAAAGTGAATACCCTGCTGGTTGTTCCAGAGTACTGCAGGTTTGGAAGTTTGCATTGAAGTAAGGTGAGCGGCTCATTTTATGAATGATCTAACACTTTACCAGTTAAAAGGTGCAAGAAATTAGTGGAAGGAATTTGTTTTTAAATGCAATGTTACATTATCTTAATCATGGCTAGCATTATGGTATTCCTTTAATGGTGGTTATATTGTTGTACAGTAATACAGAACTGTACAGCTAAATGTTCCTCATCTGTCTCCTTTATAAAACTTGATTAGGAAGTGCTGGTGCAGGAGCTCGAAACCCTTCAAACAAACAATACCTGTACATTAAACAACTAAGCAGTGGCAGGAAGGGAGACAAGGAGGAAGAAAAGTTGTAGAGCAAAGAGTCGAGTAAACATCCAAAACGAGCCCTCTTACCGTAACAGCATCTGGGTGTCAGCTGAACCTCGGGGAGCCGCACAGCGACAGGGAGCACGGATATCTGGTGCGAGTGGACGCGATGCACCTGCAGCTGCTGCAGTGATCTCTGATCTCTGGCTCTGTGGAAACATTAAAAAGAAATCAGACTGTTGGATTGTTAAAAAACTACAGAAATACACCAAAGTACTGTATTTTAGTACAAATAGCCCCATGGTAGCAGGGCTGGATCTAGAGGAAGATTCATGGGGTGGTCAGAGGGTGGTATGGGGACTTTAAGGAGTGAACAATCACATATATCAATATTTCTTTAAAAAAGACCCAAATTGAGATAAAAAACATTACATTATTGTGGCACTTCAGTAAAGCAGTGGATATTACTGACGGCGGCATTGGAAATCAATACATTGTTTGATTTACAAATCTTCAGATCTTTTTTAAAGCACGTGTCTTTTTCCATTCAACTTAAGCCTTTTGAGTCAGTCCGTCTATGAGTCTCCAACATGTTGAATTACATTAAATGAATGTGATGTAAGTGTGACAGCATTTGACCCCCCATGACCTCCCCTCTAGATCCACCCCTGCTTGGAAGAAACTCTGGTATTGCTTGCTTTTTGAACCAATAACCTTAGAAATTAACCTTCTAACTCTGGAATCCCTCTTGGGGATTTAAGACCTGAACCCTGGCAGGGTTCACGCAGTAGTCTGGGGAATTTAACCTGCATCTCTGAGTCAACAGCTAACAACATTTCACTGCAGAGTTAATCTTGTACACAGCAATTATTTTTCTAATTACTACCTGAAATAAAAAGCAAGAAAGCTGATGTGGCATCAGCTTAAACTTCATCCAACTCATCAGTTCAGTTAAAACTGTGTGTATATGAGTGAGTGTACATCACACTGATACTGGTACAGTGTGTATGTGACAGACAGAGGTAAAAGGACCACCTTGTTTTTATGAACATGAGTTGTTACTTTAAAGGTTTGCAAACAGCAGGGGAACCATAAACACCTCATTAAACTTCTCCTTCCTCTGTTCGAGGCATTTTTTAGACAAAAATTGTTATTTATTTATGCTTGTTATTTATTTATGCTTTATTGGTTTTATCTCTTCTCAGCCTGCCTCACAGCCTCCACCACCTACTGATAGACACCAGTGTGTGAGTGTGTGTGAGTGTGTGTGCAGGTGAGCTCACAGGTGCTGCTGGTTTCCTCACTCCACCTTTGAAGCACATCTCTGGGTTTGTTTTTAACTTTGGGCTTAGGGAGCTGTTTGAACAGAAATGGTGAATGGACGTGTGTTACACACCTTCACTGTGTTTGTGGTTCAGCCAGAACTGCCTAAAGCACCCACGGGACTTCACTGAAAGAAATCCACAAAAACAGTAGCTGTGAAAAATGTCCACCTTCTTCTTCTCTTCATTTTGAACTGGAAGTGGTAACCAACATTTGGGGTGCACTACCGCCACCTTCTGCTCCGGAGTGTGGACTGCAGACTAATTAATCCTCCTCTCTCTCACACCAGCTCCTTCTGCCAACAATTTCAATCTTCCTCAATTCTTCGACTTCCTAAAACGGCTTCAAGCTAAAAGCCATAATCCTTTGTCTTTACTGTAAGGCTTTTAATGTGAAGGATCTACAGGAAGTGTTTAAAAAAAAACATAGTTTAACCTTCTTGAGGAAAATTACAAGTGGTTTAGAAAGTAAATTAGGCATTATCACTGTAATTATTACTAACTCTAAAAAGTATTTACTGTATGTAGATATACTTTGAAAATATTGTATTGTACATTTTTATTATTGTTTGTGTTAAAGGTCCAGTGTGTAACATTTAGGAGGATCTATTGGCTGAAATTGAATAAAATATTCATATTTCATTAGTGTATAATCACCTGAAAATAAGAGTTGTTATGTTTTCTTTACCTTGGAATAAGCCGTGGGTCGCCTTCCATGAAGTCTGCCATGTTTCTACAGTAGCCCAGAACGGACAAACCAAACACTGGCTGCAGATAGGGGAGTGTTCCTGCCCAGTAGGTTTCTCCTTTGTGCTTGGAATAGGAGGGTGAAGCGAGGGAGTTGCAAACCGCAACCACACCGCTAGATGCCTAAATCCTACACACCGGACCTTTAAATGGAACAAATCTTCACTCTTTCTGTTACTGGCACAGTTTTCCACGACGGATGTTTGATACAGCAATAAAATGAAAATATATGATAACAAATTCAAGCAGGAAGTAGCAGGAAAAAACTCCAACAGGCTCAGCCCACCTTGGAGGAGGAGAGCATCAAGCCCCACTTTTAAACAGCACTCATACACGTGTTAACAGATTTATGTAAAAGGTTAACGTCCTTGTGTTATTCTGCTCAGGCGCTGCCATTTTACCCCCCTCCTCCTCCCCACCTCCCCACCTCCCTGGCTGGAAAAAAAAGGGGGAACAGGCGCCCATTTCCCTGCCACCATTATGCTCATTTGTCCTGTCAAGAGAATGACAGGCCGGTTGACTCTTCCCCAGATACGACCATTAGGTAACGCTCTGTCATCTGACAGCGAGGCATTCTGCCGATCCCTAAAAACCCCCTAATTATTTCCTTCGCCAGAGACAGGCGGTGGCGGGTAGGTAATTTTTAACCTTTCACGTGCACCTGGGGAACCCTCCTCCGGGGAGCCAAGGTGCCTGTGTGGCATTCAGTCATCAAAACATGACCTTTTATGGCCGTTCGGAGAGCAGTTGGCACCGGGTGCCACGCGCCGGCTAATGCTAATGTTGATGACTAATTTATGCATCAGCCGGCCGCATCTGCAGCAAGTTTAGGGTAGCAACAATGTGTGATAGAGCGGTGAGAGGGGAGAGGAAGGGAAAGAGAGGAGGGGGGCATCACCGCAGAGCAAGCAGAGGTGAAAGGCATTTTGGGGGAAGGGGTGGGGCTTTTGAGACACCCGGTAGCCTGGCACGACAGGGAATTGAGGGGGCTAATTATGTTGCAGAGAATACATTCGGCGTGACCAGCGAGCCTTTTTAGAATTTGTCGAGCGCAATCTGACTAACGTGGCTGACCTTTACTTTTTTTTTTGCCCAAATTGCGGGAGACCAGAGAGCATGCAAGATGTGTGCATATTCTATGACCTAATTGCCTTTTTTCTAAATGCTGTGCAGCACCTTTTCTCCCCAAGAACGTGGGATGCCACAAATCACATGTGCATTCTGAAGCTTACAGTAGACACAACAGCACATTTACAGTATGTTTACACTCACACACGTTACTACTGCCCCGCTGCTGGAGGCGCTTTTAGCCAGCTTGGCTTATTAAAAGAGGATGAAGAGCATTATCTTCATGAAAAGGCATTTGAACACTTTTACTACTTGCTTTATAGATCACTTAAAAGCCATTCATGAGAATAACTTTGGGCCTGCAAAATCATGAAAAATCCTATTTGCTTGTGTTTGTCCTTCAGCATGGCACTTGCTTCCACTTTTTAGCTCTTTCATAAGGATTATTATAAAATAATGTATTATTATTATTACCAAATATGAAAGATAATGGGGCTTGCTTGCAAACTGACAACCCAAAACGTGTCCTTTATTATTATTTATAAAGTAGTTTGACATTTTGGAAAAAAAATGCGATGAGATGAGAAGATTGATTCCACTCACAGCAAATATGAAGCTCCAGCCAGCAGACAATTAGCTTAGCTTAGCATAAAGACTGGAAACAAAGGGAAACAGCTACCCTGGCTCCCAACCAAAGGTAGCAAAACCCACCTACAAGCACCTTTAAAGATCACCAATTGACACTTTATGACCTATTTGTTTAATCCATACAAGTGGTGTCCCTCTGTTTCCAGTCTTTATGCTACCGGCTGTAGCTTCATATTTACTGTACAGACATGAAAGTGGTATCAAGTTTCTCATGCAACTCTGCAATAAAGTAAACAGGCATAAAATGCTGAACAATTTCAGGCATTAATTACTACCCATTAACCCTAATAGCTGCCTTATTCATTAAAAACAGACTGTGAGTTGTGCATTCAATGCTAATTAAAATTAAAAATCTGTCTCTGGATTAAAAGAAACAATACAGTATGAAGAAAGTAAACATGATTGCCCCTCATGATCACATTTTCCCTTTTTTTCATGTCCATAGCTGAAAATGTAGATGGGTGAGAAGGAGCGAACGCCTCCTGCGCTGTCAGCCTGAGAGCGATGGCGAAGGGGGTGACAGAGACATTTATGTGGGAGCATAAAATAAAAAAGGCCCGGCCTCAGGCTTTATGGTTAGCTGACAAAAACGCTGTATGTTTATAATCTTGACCAAATTCCAGTCCATAAATTGTTATTATCGTGAAGTGTTTCATCGAGCAGACAAATCGCGGTGTTGGGGTGAAGATGAGATGAATTTCACGCAGCAGGAGGAAAAAAGAATCAAGCTAATCAGATCAAAAAGTAAGTGATGGTGCTATTCTGCTTGAAAAACATAATTTGTATGAATCAGGCCGTATGTGCATTTGCAAACATGTCAGGTCTCGTCTGCTCTCTGCTTTTGTATATTCATTCTCAGCCAGAAAAAGAGAGGAAGATGCTGATGAACTCTTTGTTTAGACAAATCAGGAAATTACACTGTCTTATTTTGCCTGGAAAGCAGAATCTTTTTTTTCTCCCCCCCCTTCTGTTGCAGTTGTGTTTCTCAAGTTCTGCAGAAAGGTCATGGCAAAGTGTTTCCCTCGGAGCTACGTAGCGCAATAAAACACAAGTAAACACAAAGCAAGACGGATTCAAGCCGCCGTACGTTCGTGCAGCCATTAGTGATTTATACTCTGTTTCTAATCCCTTGCTCAGGCCGCCCTGCTGCCATTAAGCTTCGAAATTACATGTTCTATCAAGAGCAGCCGCTCTCACCTGAGTATTGGATTACTGAAATAAAATATGAATAATTAATACTGAGAAATAGGTTCCTGGCACCAGGAATGGCTGCAATTTAATAATGAGCATTATGTTTCTTGTGTTTTCTCTCCTTTTCTTTCTCTCCTCCTCCTCCTCCTCCTTCGGTGTCGTTTGATCTTCTCGGGTATCTCTACCAGGGGAGTCAGCGCATCCTCTTCTTCTTCGTTGGTTCTTCCTTGGCTGGGTTGACTCCCCTGGCCACTGGGGCGAGAGACCTTCCTCTCGCCTGTGTTCGTCATCCTTCCTCCTCCTCTTCTTCTTCATCTTGTTTTTTCTTTAATAAGCTGCCGTTAAATAAATTAGAAAATACCCACCCAGGGGTGATCAGACGGCCACAAACCCTTGTCATCTGTCTCCCGGCGCTGCCAGGCAAACGAGAGCAAGGGAGGGAAGGAGAGGAAGAGACGAGGACAGCCAGGATTTCTTCTTCTTCATCTTCTTTCTCTTCTCTGGCTTGGTATTCTGTCAGAGGTGAGAGGGAGGAAGAGCTAGAAGAACAGGCTCGTTTTCGCCCTGCCAGACAACCGAAGGCGATCCGCCATTTGCTGAAAAAAAAAAAAGCTTCCATACATCCATATTTATTTAATGCTGCGAGAGAATACATAAGGAGGAGAGGAAGGAAGGGAAGGAGACAGAGAAAAAAAACTTTGCTACATATGGAGTGCTTCTTACAACTAATCAGCAGACTGTTGGTGATTGGGGCCGCGGGCGCCAGGTTGGCTCCAACCAGAGTTAGCACAGTGCCCAGGTCTTTGCTGCAGGCTGCACAGGTTGGCCTCAACTCTGCTGGGGAGCAGATGGCGAGCCAAAGCTTGTAGTCACACTTACCTTCCCCACTAAATCCCTAATCCCTCCGTGGACGCTCCTCCAAGGCAGGTTTTTGGAGGCAGAAATAGGGGTTACAATCTGGACCGGCGCAGCGCCTGCCAAAACACTCACAACACAGAAATGCAAATTAACTTATTTGTGTTGTCCGCCGGCCAAGGCGCCGCTTCTTTTGCGAGTAATTAAGATACCTTGAAAAATATTTGTAAAAGATCAATAATTTGAAATGGACAAATAACAATGCAGAGAAAGAGAGAGTGGAAGAATAAGCGAGGGGTGTGGACACAGTGTTTTTTAAATTTTTGTTTTCAACACCCATCCCTCCTCTCCATCTGCACGCACCCATCAGCTCTATCACTCCCTCTTTCACCTCCAGATATGAGAAACTAGTCCCTCAGGTGTTGCCGACGTCGACCTTCTGAGGCGTTTGATTACCTCTAATAACTCAGCCATTACAGCCACTGAACCAGACTGGAAACAACCAACTGGACGTCGAACACATACAGAATTTCTGAAGGATGTCCCTTTAAAACCGGCAGCTTGAGGCCGTGCAAAAAAAAAAAAAAAAAAAACAGAAAAAGAAGAAGAAGAAAAAAAAACACAAGCGCCCCCTGAATCAGTAACTGTTAGAGGAGGCGTAGGAGCCTCGATGACACCTTTCAGCTGTGCTTGTTGGCTGGTGCTTAAGCTAAGCGCTAACACACACACACACACACACACACACACACACACACACACGCACACACACACACACACACACACTGTTATTAGCCTGGTGTCAGCAGCACTAAATGGGCTGCAGATGTTAATGCACTGTTTTAGATACAGTGGCAGGAAAAAGAGGCAGAGACGGACCCATTCAGACGCAGAATAACTAAATACAGAGAGAGAAACACATTCATTAGTGAAGAACACACGGTGGATAATAATTCAGAGGTGATGCTTTATAAACAGTGCTGTTTAAACACACTGGGTATGTTTAAAATCTTAAAAACAGACAATGTGTAGGTTCGCCTTATTTTAGCCTCATCTTGTCTCACAGTTTATGAGCTAAGATCTGTGTGTTTAAAACAGTCGGAGTCAGAGGAGGTTTTCTGTGGTTTCAGACGGGCTGGATAGAAGAGCTTTGTATCTGAAAGTTTCATTTCACTGTTGACCTTTATTTATATTGTCTCGCAGGTCTAGTATGCATGAATTAATCTGGAAATTGAGTGATTTTATTTATGTCTATAGTATATTTAGTACAGTGAACTCATTTTGACCACTGGTTAAAGGTAATTTCTATATGTTTTAATGTAGTTTGGGGTATTTTGCATAAACTATTTGACAGGGTCTTTAAAATATCACAGACTTAAAGGTTGGGACCAGTGAATTCTTGAAAATAGCTACTAATTACACTGGCTGTTGATATTTTTTAAAGAGATACTATGGGTTGTTGCCAGTACATGTATTAAAGGGATGGAAAATATCAAAAATATCCTGCAATACTGAACGTTTGTAACTTTTCCAAAGCTTTTAGGGCTATTTATTGCCTTTTTATTTTGACAGAACAGCCAAAGAATGACAGGAAAGTGGGGAGAGAGAGAGAGAGAGAGAGAGAGAGAGAGAGCGGATGATATGCAGCAAAGGGCCGCAGGTTGGAATCTAACCAAGTGACCTACTGCGGTGCCCCGGGTCTAAAATAAAAGTTATTTCCTCTGTTTTTTTTTTTTGTGCAATGTGACAGGAGCAATTTAAATGACCTGCTAGGATAAAAAGGGTCAAATTCATGGTATTTAAATACCTGATTAATAAAATAAAATAAATTTAAGTCCCTGCCTAGGTGGTGTTTTTTTCTTGTTGTTTACTTTCCGGCTAGCTAAATTTACAGGCTAGCATGCAAGCAATGAAAATAAACAAATAAATAAATAAAATAAAATCCAGGCACACTTGATTGACAGCCTGTGCCAACTGTTGCTACTCCCTTGAAATTAGTATTTTAATATATAATAATACATATATTTTTTTCCCCTCACACGTTACTGCAGATTTACTGCAGATGTATTTATCATGTTGCTAATTTAAAAACATTGTTATAAAAAAAAACACAACAACAACCAACAACTGCACTTTAAAGTCCCCGTTGGTACATTTTGGATAAAATAAATCAAAAGTACACATGTATACATTTTTGTTAAATTATCATGAGTGTCAAAAACTGAATCTGAAGCCTGTTGAGGCGAGTTCATTTAGTTAGAAATGATCCCCGCTCAGATCTAGAACATGGACTGGTGTAAAAAGAGCATCAATAACATGAATAACTTGGATTTAGTTGTTGTTTGTGTTAATATGTAATAATACAGTTCTATATTTTGGAATTTTTCATCGTTAAGCGACCCCTTTATTTGGATTTGGGATTGTATCTTTAAAATTCCTCAGTCATAACATATTTTGGTAAAAGTATAATTCCTGACTCAGTGCACGAGTGAGAAAAAGCTCCTTCTTTTCTGATATTAAACTGTGCTGGTGTCATGTCCCCCTCCAGCAGCACTCAGCATTGTACAGTAAGTCTGACAGGGGCTGAAAGGCCTCTGGGACCAGCCAGGCGGATCAAACGACCTCCCCAGTATCCGACCAGATGTCCTTACTGGGACGGGTTCAGATGGTCCCAGCGAGCAGCGAGGGAAAGGTCAGAATCACACAGTGGGTTAAACTGGACCCATCATGAAACTGGCTCCGGCTGCAGGTTTGTGCAGTAACGCCCTGCTCATCGGCAGGGATTATTTCAATTAAGGCTCACGCTGGCTGAATGCGGGATTACAACAGGGTTTAGAGTGGCAGGACACGTCTGAACACAGCACATGGTCAGCCAGTCCGCTCCAAGGGATTATATGGCTGAAATGTGACAGACAGGGAGTAATTAGTATTAATATAGGCACAATGAGAAGTCACTGTCTATAAAAAGATTTTTTTTAAATATTTTTATTGCACTGAAAAGTAGGTTGTGAGACTTTTACTATTTTCAGTTAACCAGTTACATTTTTGTATTTAATTATTTCATTTGTATCTGCTTTAAAGTATTCATTAGCAGCCCACATTTGCCCGACTTGCTGTTGATTTGAATTTTGTATCTATGTCAATACTGTTCTCAGTTTAGCTGCAGTTTTATACATTAGATGTTTTTATATTTTTGTGAAAAATGTTATATATTACTTATATTAGTTGCATTATGATTTCAGCAATACTTAAAAATGTTTTGATCTGTCTTTGTTTCAAGATATTGCTTCATTGTTCTTGCAAAGTACTGAAACTACGCTGATAATCTGTTTTTTGGAAACAATTCGAACCCATAATCATCTGAGTTGTCTTCAAAATTTTGAATTGATTCTTTAAAATCCAGTTTGCCTCTTTTATTCCAAGAATATGCTTTTTTTCCCACCCTTCCTCGCCCTCCCACACACAACACAACACATTCTTGCATTATTTGTAACTCTATATACAATCTGACCTGCCTATAGGGTTAGTAAATATAAAGTTTAGCTTTGTTTTCCTTCTTTTAGCTGTATGTGTCTGTGATTTTCATATACATTTGGCTCTGTGAGTGATTACACTGATATTATATATTATTACATTATTTATGTATTAATAATGTAATAATGGATTACATATGGAAATAAAAACTTGCTGTTTAAATACATATGAAGTTGATAAAGATGTCCAGTGTCTCTGTGGAGGATACAAAAGAGAAAAATACCCTTGCAGGAATCAATAAAACATTACACAACTCTTATCAATTGTGTATTACATCTTAAAATCTCTAAAACGAGGAAAAGAGGAGCTCCTCCCAGAGGGATAATTACCTCCACATCTCTTCTTCTTTGCTATTCATAGACACACTGCTGCTATTATTGGCAGGGATGAAAAAGGAAGGTAAAAGGTGGTATCACATACTGAGTGAAGAACATCATGAGGATCATGAAAGGTAAAAGCAGCCAATGAGACACTATTAGCCTCTGCCCCCCTGTGCTGTATGCATGGCATGATTCGGACATGAATAGCATTACTGCCCGACCGCCTTTAGCATGCACGACAGCGACCGGCGACTCCGTCTGGCATTTCACCTGCGGACGGTCTGGATTGATTGAAATGCGTCTGAGGAGCCGGTGGAGACACGGTGAAGACTCACCTAATTGGCCCCAGAGTCGGTCCTAATTCCTGATTCTCAGGGAGGCCCACATTTCAAAGCGGCGCCCAGATCAATTAATGGACCGGTAATGTGTCTCATTTTCATACAAGGCGAGAATCTTAGGTTGGGAAAATCAGATATTGGCCACCTTCGACTCAGCAAGGCGAGAATCTCTCGGAGTTATGTGAAGTGGAATTCGATATGATGCTCAGCTGTTCAGAGCAGGATTGCACAATGAATATTTTTTATCTAGCTCTTATTTCTCCTTTTGACCCGTAACATGTTTTAACACTAATCTTTCATCTATAGGCATTTATAAAGTGGCTCTAAGTTGCTTTGGTTGAAAACTTGCAAGGGAAAAACTGGCATGGTTTCAGGCGACCGACCAACCAACAATCAATCAACAAGTAGAGGGTGTGTGTGTGTGTGTGTGTGTGTGTGTGTGTGTGTGTGTGTGTGTGTGTATCTAAAGCCTGTATCATAGTATCTGTATCATAGACCTCCATTGTGTTTAAAAAACTATTAAAAACACATTGAGCCACACTGTTGCAGTGGGTGATATGTTCTTTCATTATAACACACACACACACACACACACACACACACTGTAGTTTATTTTAACTTAACTCCAAAAAACGTCCTGCTGCTATAAATACTCACTAGAGCACCAAATGAGTATTAATCCAGCACTGAAAATAGTCCATCAAATGCACCATTTCTTCCTGTTTAACTAACATTTGCTAAAAAAAAACTACAGTGCCCAGCTATAGCAGAAAAAAATGGTTTGAGGGTTCAGTCACTCTCTCTAAGTGTAAAAACCCATGTATATGAGTATTTAGTAGGAAGTGTTGTTGATCGATTCAGGTCCAAATCTAAGTATCTAATCAAAGTGTTTTAAATTATACATATTGTGCTATGAATATGCATAGTGAGCGCCCCCTACTGGTTCAACCCAGCTATTGCAATTCAATTCTACTGTTGGCTGAGCTGGAGGGGCATAAAAACCACTCCTCTCACTCCCCCACAGACACCGGAGCGTTAGCCTCTTTCCTAGCTTAGCTGTCGTTGCAACACAGGTACCACACAGAAACTTTTACAAACGGCCATGAATGTGCCTCTAGTGACTCTCAACGCTCCAGCGGACTTGGAGAGTCTGACAGCAGCTCACACACTCTGTAGGCCACGTCCCCCTATATTATTCTCTCTGTTGCATTTTTGAAAATTAAACATATGTATAAGATTTTCTCAATTAACTGGAGATTTTATGTTTCCCAGTGCTCCCCCATGATGCAGCCTGAAAGTGTTGATTTGTAATAAAATCCCGGTATCTAAAAATCAAGTGTAGCAGACACACAAGCAGTGTCTCTCTGCTCTCCGACTGAGACTTTGACAGCCGTAACCGCACAGCACTTTAAGGTAGAGCAAGGTACACACCCCTGCTGTTTTCTCAACAGCAGACTGTTTGAAATATGAATGAGCAGCCAGTCTATACATCATGTTAGCTGACATGTTGTATTAAAATTTATGAACGACTTCATCAAAAAGCACTTTCTGCCAGACAAATTTGCCCTGACATCAGAGTTACATGCCTGGTTGGAGCCTCAGATAAATGTGTGTGTGTGTGTGCGTGTCAATGGCTAAGTGTGAAATTATATGTAGTGCGAGCTAGTATACCAGCAGTGTGTAACTTCTGTGCACTATGTATGTGTGACTGTATGTTTGCTGTGCTTGAATTCAGGTAATCTGTAAGCCCACACAACCAAATTAAAGATTTCTGGTTACTCTAATTGAATTTAAGAATTCAAGACCACAAGAAAGGAAAAAAATGGCAAACTAAAGCAAAGAGGATGTTATTAATTAACAAAAATTAAGTTTGAGTGTGTTTTAATCAGATTTGATGAGGCTGTGCTACAAAAACCTACCTCTAATATAATACAGATTTGGAAGAATGAATATTTTTAAGGCCTTAAAATTACATAATTAATTTTATTTGTCTATGCATAGTTATGAGACTGCACTGTGTTTTAATTTGTGTAGCATGTTCTAGGAGATAAAACAAGAAAGCTGTGAAGGCGTGCTTTTACATTTCACTCCAGAAATGATGCTAAAAATATATCTTTCACTGGAGAGAGTCAGTGGATTAACACAAAAAATATACTCACTCACTAAATTCACTGATAAACGCGAACAAAACTCAACAGGAAATCACTTAGCAACTAGTTAATGGTTCAAACTGATAGTAAAATGTGTGTGACTGTGTGTGACTGTGTGTGTCCCACCCCCAACACCTCTTCAGTCTTTGGGTTATGAAATAATACCTGTCATCTGTCGACTGCTGAACCCTGAAAAGGGGGCAGGTTTTCCAGGTCAGCCAGCCATCTGTCAGCGCAGCCCTCTCCTGTTCCCACACATTAGCACCTGATTGGCTGGAACTGGCCTGGGCTGGGCGGGGCTACCCGCAGCCCCCCGCCGGCACCCAGCGGAGGCAGTCACATGCGGACCCGATAACAGTCGCAGACGAGTAAAAGAGACAACATGCACACGTGCTCACGCTGTGCGTATGGACGTACTGTACACACACTAGCATGGACACACAAATACACACACATATGAATGAAAGCGACAATAATTCTAACTTTTTCAACTAAATTTGCACGTAGAAAGCTGAGAAAACTAATTATTGCACAAGTATTTTAGTAAATTAACCAATATTTGAACCACATTTTATAACCACATACTGTACACACAAGTGCAAACAGAAGCACAATCATACAGACACACTAGGGGTGTGTATCTCTCCCTCTCAGACAATTTGGTATCTACAGAATCTATATACACAAATCTGTAACAATATGATACAGTACAACATGAGTCAAAATACTTTTGATATGATTCAATTCAGCTGCAATTAGGATTAGGAAAGTCTGACTTAAATAAATACATCATTTAGATCATTTAGAATTCAAGAACTAAATCAGAAATATCCGAGAAAAAATGTATGTAACCAAAACCTCAATCTTTCCTTACCTTTAATCAAAGTCATTTACTAACCTAAACCTCAGCTGTCCTAGGATGTGAACCCCTCTAGGTTCAAGGTCCATCACTATAATGCCAAAAACATATTGCCTGTGAACATAATCCAGCAACGTTTGAACTCAAACTAATTGGGAAAACGAATTATTAATACTATGTTAAGGGGCAGAGTCAGAATTACTGTTAGCTGCTAATGCTAGCGTAACTTGCCTTGGTTGACAGCTCCTCTCGGTGACTTTAACATCAGGGACCAGGTTGCCTACTTAGCTGCAATGTTTGAGGTGCAACTGGCACATTTTATTAAGCGACTGTATGTTTTGAAGACTGCAAATGCTGCATGTTTTTTTTTAAATATTTTTTTGGGGCTTTGTATTGCCTTAAATTGATGGCAACAGCTAAAGAGTGGCAGCAAAGGGCCGCGGGTCGGAGTCGAACCCATGGCCGCTGCAGGAAGGACTCAGCCCTGGTACGTGAGGCACCAGCTCCACCAGGTGAAACGCTGTATGTTGTGGAAGCAGGTATGTGATTGGAGAACGCAGTGAGCTAGCAGGAGAGGACAGTTCCTTTTTTGACAGCTGGAATATTATTTTTTTTTTTTTCAAATTTCATGAGAAATATTTGGTTGGGTATCCTTAAAGCCAAATCTCTGACTCTTTTATTGTGTTTTTGATATGCAAGTTGAAGAGCGAGCTGCATACCTGTAAAAATCCGGAAAACAAACAAATGTATTTCTCTCACTCCGGCACACATTTGTATGATTGACAGCTGATGAAGAAACACCTCCACACTGAGCGCTGATCAACAAAGACAGAAGTTAGATGATAGTTAATTATTATTTCGTTAGGTACAAAAAGCAGGAGCGCCATCCATTTCCTGATTCTCTCCTTCTCTCTCCCTCATTCCCTCCCTTCCTCCCTCGCTAGTTCAGCTGTCTGGTCAATGGGACTGGGGCAAGTAGCCAAGCATGTACAGCCAAGCCTCCCTCCCCCTCCTCCTTCCCCTCCACCTCCCTCAGCCCCCCCTTCCTCTCCCATCCAGACGGCCTCCTGTTCAGCTGTGCCGCTCGCCGCAGGTTCCAGCCAGGTCAGATGTTCAACACGAGCGACAACATGTTCTCTCCTCACCGCTGTTTACATGCGTGCACCGGTCCAATACGGATATTTCTCAGCAGATAGCGAATACAGAACCATCTCGCTGCAAAGTTTGGTTATTTTTCAGGTTGGAAAAGCCTCTGAAATGGCATTTACACACAATTACTCTCTAAAATCTCTCTACCAAAACCCAAACTAATGAAGTCCTGCTAATTTAACATTCATTCATTGCAGGTTTTATAGACTTCCAGTGTAGCTGTTGTCAGGGAAGAACTACACATTCCCTGCTCTGTAAAGTGAGTGGGTATTAAAGATTTATATTATTCCTGATCAGTTTTTGTAAATAAGAATGAACTAATTACATAATAAATGAACTTCTGTTTTCCAAGGAGAAGCTAGTATTTGTCTTTGCATCTGGGATAAAGAAAAAAATACATATTAACTGCAAGATAAATGTTAATTCGACATTTTGAGCAAATTTAACCCCAATCATTAACCACTACAACCACTGAAATAATAATAATAATAATAATAATATCTGGTTATATAATTTCAACTATTTTTGTTCCTTCAAAGGAAATTTCTCACCATTCTCTTTTCTTTCTGCCCTTGTTGAACTCATAGCTCCTGCTTGTACAATGTCATACACATCAATACATCTTGCAACAGTGTTTTGCTTTTGTTCACACACTCTTCTTGTGAATCCGGAGAGGTTGTGTGAGGGTCGAGAGCCAGACGGTAAAAGGTCATTTTGGACTTGTTGGACTGAGAAGTGAAAAAAAAAAATGTTTCACCACAGGTGTCCAAACATGACACAGACGGACAACTTGTATATATCTGACCTGCCAAAGTATGTGTCATTTTAATAGAGGGGTTTAATACATGTCAGGACTGGAGGGCTTAAAATGCAGGAATATTAAACACTAGCTCTGCTGAGGTCACTTGATGACATATGAGCCATAATTCAATCCACTGATGGAGATCTTGAGATGCAGCTGAAAGCCTGAGAAAAAGTTTACAGTTGTATTTAAAAGTTTAAAACTTCCTCTCTCGGGGAATAATTATTACCTTTTTTTGCAGATTTGTTTTGTCGTTTTCTCCTCAGTTTACACTTCACTGTACACCCAGTGTATGTGATGAATACAAATCCTTCAATCCTTCATTATTCTGTCAACTCATTTGTGCTAAGGTGCTTCATACGAGGAGATGCCACTTCTTCTGTGACGTTTAATTGTTTTTACAAGTGCCTCATGGTTGTGAACCTCACACTAAATGACACCAACTTCCAACTAATGGGAAGAAAACCTCAAGCGTGCAGGAAGGTGTTGCAGAAAGACACTTTTCCTTTTGCAATGACACACTCCCTCCTTCTCTCTCCCTCTCCCTCGCTCACATACACACACTGCAGTGGTGGCCTGTGTGCCCGAGTCAAAGGTGCAGGGGCTGCCATGCTCGCCGCCCAGGTGCAGAGCGGATAGGGTTGCAGCGCGTAAACGCCTAATTCCGGCACGGCTGTGGGAACGCCAGCTGCCCCCGTATTTCTCAAAATCTGAAATTGTTTTGGATTCACGCGCCAACAGAAGGACTCGACATGCAAGAGTGAAAGCAGCTCGTTTCCTGTGTCTTCCCACGTCAATAAAATAACTGCTCGGTACCGTGGCAAAACCTAACTTCTGTTCTCCTCCTCCTCCTCCCCATGTTTGATAGATGATACCGAATGTATTTGAGCTTTATCAAAAAGCAGGAGGACCCGGGCACAAAATATGCATATGTTTGACCATTAAAGCCTCACGCAATATTGACTGTACTTCTGCAGGAAACGGTTTCACTGCATGTCTGCTCAATGTATGCAACCTTTAAACCTTCTGCACACTTGTTTCTGCAAACGAGATGGCTCGCAGTTTGAGTCGTAACGAGCCTCACTTTCCACACAGCCCATACAACCTTTAAACCCCTCCGAACTTGCCTTTGTTCGGCTGCTGCACACGCACTCTTACAGCTCATTTCCAAAACATTATGGTGTTTCTTGGAAAATCAAATGATCATTAGGTTCATCAGAAACAGTGGATCAGGGTTAAAGTGCTCTTTTGATAAAAAATCTGTTCCAATTTCCTTTAAAAGTTTAGAATAATTTTTTTATATAGTGTGGAAAAAAAACCACCACAATACAGGTCAAAATGACAAAGAATTTTTCTTTTTTAAAAGTTCATTCATTTTGAATTACTATTCATGTATTTTACTATATTTTGTCCCATTAATCTTAATACATAATTTTTTTGTAAGCTACATATTCCATCCTGTATTTTATTTATTTATATATTTGTAACCTTTTTTGAATATATTTGCATTTATGTATTTTATCCTATATTTTGTCGTCACGTTGTAAAATATATATTTTGTTACATTTTTATTTGTTGTTGTAATGTTTACTATTTTCACGTTATTGTATTTTTGATTGATTGGATTTTTTTGAAATTGAATTACAAGTATTTTAATAGCTTTCATATAAAAATCAGAATTGCTGCCGCACATATAATAAATAAATCCATATTACATGTTAAATATTTTTCATACAATGACACATTTGCACCCCCCCCTCCCGCCCACACCTGAGTCCAAATTTGAATCCTGTGTTGTTGTTTTAATCCCTGAAGATCACATGGAAACTTGTTGAAACGCAGCTAACTCAACAGCACAACAGATGCGTCAACATTCAACACTGTCGGTGACACTGTGTGGCAGCAGAAACACAAACCGACTGTTGGTGTCGTTTCTGTGGCAGCTTGTGAATTTTCGGCGGGCAGATGTTCTTCGTCAGGCGTCGGTCGAACCTGCGAGACGAGATGAAACTGTGTGGACGCCGCCTGACCTGCAGAGGGAAAAGGCTGCGAAGAGGACGCCTCGTCCCGGCGGCCCTTGGGAAGATTTGGGATGTAGACGGATGGATGTGGACTGAGATCAGCAGAATGGCATCTGCTTTACACACCCACACACACACACACACACATACACTGCTGAGATATTAGTATTCAGAGCGGAGCTGCAACTGAGCAGCTTTTCTGTGTATTTGTTCTTTTTTAAGCAGCTAGGGACCAAAATCAATTAACTTCACACTGTATATTCCCCTTAACCTCGAGACCTCTTTGACTTTTCACTATCATCGCAGTCTCATAATGTGCAAACAAAGTATTGGTCGAACTTTATTTGATGTTAAAGTTTCCAAAAAAACCTAATACTCTGGCTGGATTTCAGAGAAAAGTGCATACAATTTAGAGCAAAATGTCTGTTTTTATCTTCATTTTACATTCCACTTGCAAGGACCCTGTCATTTTATAAGGGTTTAATAAAATGAGGAAGTAGGGGAGTTCACTTACTACTTAAGTTCACTTAAAGCAATGAAGCACAGAAAACATGCTGATACAAAATCAATGTTCAGTGTATCTACAGTAGTTTAACATTTCTATTAAGAGGAAATAATAATTTGTATCTTTTAAATGTCTCTTTAAAAAATGACTGGAATACTCCTTTAAGAAACATGTTGGATATAAAGGTGGTGAGCTGTTGAACCCGTTACGGATGTTCCCTTTTAAACTGTTGACCAGGGATCTCCCTCTGATATTCTAGTCTGTTTAAGATGATAGAAGTTTATCGACACTGATTGACATTACTAATATAGTACAGTTTATTCTGTATCTCCATGTTTTTGATGGTGGACGTAAGTGTGTGTATCATTCAAATTCAAATTCAAAATGAGTCTTGACATATCTTAGAAGATACATATCTGGTATCTTTGAAAACTTTGTGATGTGGTCTGGAATTTGAAACAGAGCTCTACAGATTCTGGTTGAACACACAATATGAATTTCTACTGATGGACCAACTAAAGTGACTGTTCTTTAAAACCTTCTTGGTGTGCGGCACAGTTTCCCATAGAAATTATGTCTAACATCAAATAATGTTGCAAAAAACACCAACGACCCTATCTACAGCCAGTGCTTGGTTTGTCCGTTCAGGGCTACTGTAGAAACATGGCGGTTCAACATGCTGGACTCCACAGAAGGCGACCCGTAGTAGATAAAAACTGCTTATTCCAGGGTAACAAAAACACAACAATTCCTATTTCCAGGAGATTATACACTAATAATTATAATATTCTTATATTCTCTTTCTGCCAATAGATCCTCCTGGATGTTACACACTTCGGGAGAATCACAGCATGACTTCGTATAAACTCTCAGGTTGTTCTCAAGATGCCATGTTTTGTTTTTGGCCACACCATTACATCACATTAAAACTTAAAATTACATAAAGGTTTGTGCACTCGCAATATGAATTTCTGTGAGCCTGGTTTGGAGATTTAAAGACAAAAAGAGGCTTTAACTAATAAAGTTAATGGACTCAAATTTCTCACAAAACATGCAAAGTTTAAAGAGGTGATTAAAAGCACAGATGTAAAAGTGATAAAGGGCCCTTCTAAAGGTATATTCAGTCAGCATTTAACACCGAGCTCTACAACATCTTAGACATGGAAAAAAAAACCCCTAAAACTTCAGGTGATAATTGTTCTTAGTATATAAATGAACTCTTCATTTGCTCTACTTTTTTCTTTCCCACCAATTAGAGATGTCTGTGGTGGCAGAGCACCACATTGCACTCTTGGACCTTCGTCAACGGGGTGATGAGGCAATTCTCTGCGCGTGTGAAACGGTGCTGGCAGTCTCTGTCGCTCGCATTCATTCCCCATATACACCCCCAACCCCCCCCCCCTTTTTTTTTTGCGGTTTCCTCCCCGGCGATGCAGACAGCACAATAGTCTCACTGAGCGGTGACGATTAACACATAAAAGCGACACGGGGAATCTCGCTGCTAGATACTAGCGCACATGAGAGGGCAAAGCATTCATACCATGCCAAGGACTTCAGTGGGAGCCCCTTCTATCTGATTGGTGATCTTTTGTTTTGGCGTTGCCCTCGATTCGGGGGAACGTGCCCAATCAGATTACGGAGAGGGAGGCAGAGCAAGACGACAATCGCTGTTTTCTATTTACTCCGTCTATCTCCAAACGGCTTCACTTAAGGCAGAGACAAGTCAAGTCAAAGCGTCTCCATCTCTGTGCTTCAACTTTTACCCCCCCCGCCCCTCCCCTCCGTCCCTCCAGTAGATTTGGTTTGCACAGTAGTGCTCAGACACTAAAGCTGGATTAAATTCAAATTCGAGCAACATCAGATATTCTTGTGAGCCCAGGGTTTTAATCTGAAACTCCAACCACTGACACAAGTGACAGGTAATCTCAGGAAACTATTTAGGGTACAAAATGAAGACAAATGAAGAGTCATTGGTTAAATTAAGTCCCTTTTGACCAAATAGGAGCACATTTTGGAGATAATCTGTATGGAAGCAGAATATAAAGGCCTGAGCCCTTATTCTGAAGGCTGTTTGCTTATGTTAATCTGCGTTTTCATCCTTACTTGTTACTTAAACTTTGTCACATATTTATTTATTAAAGAAACGTGTGAGCTTTACAAGACTTATAGAATCTAAAGTCCATGTCAACTCTTATATCTATGGTTTTTTGTGTGTCTTATTTGCTATTTCAGCAGGCGAATCAAGTCTTTTGGTGTGTGTGAAGCCATGACAACACACACCTGCAACCTCCTAACAGTCCTTTACAGGAACAAGAACAGCAGGAACCTGCATGGACCAAAAAGGTCACCCAGACAGGGAGCAGTGAATATCTACATAATAAATTCACTCAGATAATTTGATTTAAGCAAAATAAAAGAGAAAGCCTTGACAAAGCTACAGTAAACATATGCATAGATGCTTCAAATCAGGTCACTGTATTCCTCCATTTTGGAGAAAACAGCTAAGATTGTGACAATGGAGGATGAACTGAGCTGTTTCCCTCTAATATATCTGACTTCTGACCTCCAAACCTGCAAACAAACTATCTTTATAAAGCAGGATTAGACAACAAGGTGATATACAAATGATAAATATAAATATCATCATTAACTATAAGGCCGGGAGTGACTCTGACTCTTGACTTCATATAAATATTGAAATCTTTATAGTTTTTTAAAGTGTTGGTTTCAGTGAAAAAGAGTCTGTAAAATTTCATGCTGTCAGTTCTGTCTTTAAAGACTTCATTTAACTTTTTGTGGTTGATCTCTCATTTCTGAGCAGATCTGAAGCAGCTTTGATGTGACTGTATTGTCTGTTTTCTGTATCAGCAGTAGTTGTGGCAAGTTTCCATTCTGGCTCCGTCTGCACATGCTTTGGTCCGAATTTCCAGTTCTGGTTCAAACTGCACTGCAGGTAAGAAGCTAAACTTGTGATCTCCTTTTATGATAATATCACTGAAACTGAAGTATTTCCAGTCCTGTCTGTGAGGTATATTTAATATTGTTGAATCTTTTACTAGTTTTGACTCAGGCAGATTATTAATGTCACTGTTACTGAGTGAAAACAGGATTCACAAACCTAAAAGTAGTAACACTTTTACTGTTGGCATAAAGTGTGTATGTATATGATGACTACACCAGAATTACATACTGAGTATCATATGTGGTTCTAAACTGTAGTTTTTACATGATATAGAGAGATATGCATGTATTGTAAGTGTTCGTATGTGAAGGATACATCATACTGTAATCATGTTTGCTGATGGATCATTATCCAGGATACTAATATAGGCAGTGGCATTGGTTTTAACAATATATGATAATGATCTTATTAGCATATTGTATTAATGTGTTTTACATAGATAGATTAAAATGATTGCTTTTAATTAAGCAGTCTTAATGATCTATATAGTATATGTTTGTATGGTTTTATATTATAATGATGTATATTTAATTGATTAGGATGCTGTTTAGATGTATATGCAGCTACAAATACCAGATATTATGCTTCTACATTGTAAATACTGCATGTTTACATTACAGAATACATGCATATATAATATCTATTTATGTATTTGCAGTATATGATGATGCACGGTACACCAGAGATATCTAGATTATTTTATATGACAGATTAGCATTATGTAGAGATACATCTCATCCAAGACTTTCAGTGTACAAAAGCACAAAAGTTGTGACTTTTTGGTAAAAACAAATCTGATTTGGAAATAGCTAAAGCTATTTTTTCTGCAGATTTCCAGATTAAACAGGCTGTGATTGATGGCTGATCTTTAATGTCTCAGCGCAGAGATTACAAAGTGACTCAGAACTGCTGTTTTGGATATTTTCATACACATGACCTTAACCTTCCTGCTTTTGTTGTTGGTATTGATCAACTCAGGACTTGGTATTTCACTTCGGATTTTTAACACTTTCCATGAAAAGAAATAAGAAATAAAAATCAGGAACAGGACAATAAGAATCATCCATTCCTAACTTGATGTACATAATGTAGTTTGGTTGATGACCTCCTGTTTTTTTATTAACTTAAGTACTGCAGTGGTTCTGTTTGGGTGTAACTGAAAGCAATCAAATATGGCGTGATAATATTTTGAATTTGGAGAAGAAACTTTAGGTGGAAAGTAAATATTGGTACTTAATACTGATTATCAGCATCATCAATTGTTGAAAAGGATAAAAACTGACAGCATGTCGCTCCAATCACACCAAGTACTTATTTCACTGTTTTGTATTTTACCTTTTGTGATTGATTATTTGATTTTGTTTTAAACTGTGTATAAAATCTGCATCTTTAAAAAAAACTACACTAAATCCAGTCTTAGTTGTGACAAAAGGTCTAAAAAAAAAAAAACTAAAAAAAGAGATGATAATTGTTGAGGTTATGGCTCCCCTCAAAAAATACAAAAAAAAAACCTTCAAATACTCGACTGCATGAGTTTGTGGTAATTAATGCTGCTTCCTCTCCTGCAGTATTTACATTTTGATGGTCTAACAGTACAATTAGGGGTTTGGAAATACTGTCCAAAGCATACTTGGTTGTCTGAAAGAGAGAGAGAGTGTGTGTGTGTGTGTGTGTGTGTGTGTGTGTGTGTGTGCGCAGGGGTGGGATTTACAAGCCAAAGCCCCTTGCTGATGCTGCCACTGTTGGGGGGGGAGATCCAGACTGTACAGACTGACCAGTACGAGTTTTTGTGTTTGTGGTTAATTCCACTTACAACCAGTGATCAGATACGTGTGTGTTCAGGTTAATAATGCTTAAAAACTAGATGGCTTTTGGTTTTTTTAAAAAGGTCAAATGTCGCGACCCTGAAACAAACAGCAACCATGTATCATCTGAAGTCAAATTAGACCCACAGATGCATCTGTTTAGTGCTGGGTCATATTCAAAAAATATAAATATAGCAATATTTTTGACTGAGAGTAACATTTTATGGAAAGCATTTTTTTTTATTAAAATAAGCTCCAGATTATATCATATTATATAATATTTAACTGATAAATCGCACAGATTAACCTCTAAAAATTACAGGCCATCCGTCTTTGAACTGAGAGCAACTTTGACAGGACACGAGATGATGAACAGATGAGATCATTTCTCTCTTCTGTCTTGATCCTGTGCTTTCATGACATCAGCAAATTGCAAAATACGACTTTCCCCAGAGACGGTATCGACTTTTAGACTAATTTAAATAAATATTTCTAAAATAAGGAATGGAACCAGAGAGTCAACCAAAAGTTATCATATTAAAAATGGGCCGAATAAAGAGAAAGGAATATATTTTTATGTGACATGAATCACGGAAACAAACCTGATTTTTACAGTGAAATCATATATTTTAATACCTTCTAAGAACTTACATTATCACTGCAAATATCTGCATAGACACTTACCAACATAAAAGTGCATTTTAATTGTGTGTTACAGTTAGATTTGGGGATATAATATAATATATGCGTGTTAATTTTCTTAGATTTTGGGGAAAAAATTTAATTCAGTATATATTGAGAACTGTGCATCTCTGGCTGTGCAGTGTGTGTTAGGGTGTTAGTTTTATTTAGAAAATAGAAAAATACTTTATTGGAAAACATAATTCATAGATATTTGACACTAGAACATTAAACGATTCGCTTATTAAAAATGGAGGAAAAGCACAAACATCTAGATTAGATTTCAACCAAAATGAGCTTTTGAGGTGCCGGAAATGATGCAACTATATTAGCCCATATTTTGTGGAAATTTTAAGTATTGTTAAATTCGATCATCATGCCAAAATATTCACAGTTTACCCCAGAATATTCTGCTCATTAAGGGAGAAAAGCCTTTGATATTTCATTTAGACCATCATAGGACACTAAAACTCTCCACTGAAACCAAACTGGTGAAATTATTTAAGAGTTGGAAGCACATTAAAGCTAAAGAATAACAGTGGAACTCTTTATTCATTCATTAGTGTTTAAAAGAACTATAAGTTGACTAAAAACGCTAGAAATCTAATCACAAAGTCAGGATTTTTCTTGCTATGATGCCAGTGAAGCCTTCTTTATATCTGATATTTAATTAAAAACTGAACATTGGTTAGTTTTAGGCATAAGGAACAGAGGGTGAGCTGTGTTTGGAGGCTGAGGCAGGCACAGTGAGAGACAGATTTTAAACTGTAGGGTGCAGCAGTCGTCTTTCAAACAGGACGAGCTGGTTGCAGCCACAGAGCCGAGGAGAGCTGAGAGAGAGCTGGAGGTGGAGGAGGCAGAGCAGATCGAGGCCTGAACACGAGAACCACTAACGCTCCGAAATGAAGAAGAAGAGGAGGAGGAGAGAGGGGGGTGATGTGTAATTACAGACTACATACCAACACCCCGTCGTAATTTACATTACTTGATGTCGTGGAAAAATATTAGATGAAGATTGTTTTCATCCGCAGTCAGTAACACGACGGAGGGAATCCGGGCGAGTGATGCAGGATGGGAATTTGTTCACACACACACACACACACACACACACACACACACACACACACACACACACACACACACACACACACACACACACATATATCTAACAGGCCACTTGACCACTTAAGTTGCAGTGATTATGCTATTAACTGACATAAACCTTCAGCCAATTCACAGCGTCACAGACCGGCAGCCAATCGGAGGCTGAGGTGGACGCGGAGTCGTCACATCCAATCTGCTTAATGAAATCATGAAAAGCTGTTTTGATTCACTCTCCTTCGATTGTTGCTTTAGAAATCTGTATTCTCATTTGTAGTTTGTAGGTTTCCCTTTCTCATTTTTCCATGTTTGACTAGCTTTTTCTGGAGCTTTCAACCACTTCTCATGGTCTTCACTAGAGTTTGCAGGGAGTTGAGTGTTTGGTTGTGACTTTAAAAGACTCTGGAGACCTTAACTTGTGCTTGAAAGCTCACTTTCTAAAGGTCAAGGAAGCGTGTTCAGTTAAAATACGCAGAATTAATTACTGTGATGTATGTAGTACTTGTATTCAGTTGATTTTCCAAAACCAATAAATGCTTTTTGAGATCCATATGGCTTCAATTTTGTGATGATGTTCATTCCCGAGATCTGTCATTATATGAGGGTGGAGAGTTCTGACCACACTATCACTGAAGCCCAAGTTCTCACAAATTCAAAAACACCAGTGCAGCTACGGTGCTGCTGCTGACTCGTTTAATTTAGTTGATAAAATGTCAGAAAATAGCAAGAAACAAAAAAAAAACAAAGGTGACGTCTTTAAACTAGTTTTTTTGTGCGACCAACAATCAAAGACTCCAAAGCACCAAATGTATGACATAAAACAGAGAAAATCAGAAACAAATGCTAAACAATTGATTGAAATAAATCATACCAGTAGCCCTGAAGGGTTAAACCAAACACTGGGTCCAGGTAGGGGTTGTTTTTTTTTTGCGTTAGTAGTTGCGTCTTTCATTTGGAAGGGGAGGGTGAAGCGACGGAGTTGCAATCATACCAGATGACACTAAATCCTACACACTGGACCTTTAAGCCTGAAGGCCACCGTATGAGATCATTTAAACTGTTAATTTACATGAACAGCATTGAGCTTTTTTGGTTTATTACGTGTGAAGAAAATGAAATATCTTACTCCTTTCTTGTTTTTCTTCCCTGTTGCTGGCTGCATTTTTGCATTTTTTGTGCCCTCCAGTTCATTTTTGACGACTTAAATGACAATCACACAAGTGTCTACATAATCAATATTTGTACTATTTGATTTTGGTTAATTAAAATATCTTTAAGTTTAACTGTATGTTACGTTGTTTTTTTTTAAATGAACTGGCTGAAAGTAATCACATCCGACAGCTGTTTTAGTATTTCAGGGGATTACATTCTCTCTTCTACAAGCAGGTAATCATGAATCTGTACTGATTCATTCTGAAAGCAGCACATTCAGGCAGAGAAGGTTTTGAGGCATTTGCTATGGAGAAGGTGTTGCAGGCTGTTTACTGCTTGTCTTACCAGTGATTTAGGACAAGACCAGAATTGCTCAGCATTAGCAAAGGTGCAAAGTTTAAGCGGGTCCAGAGGGTATTGATTTTGAGAAGTTTATGTCAGATATTGGGACTGAAGCTTGAAGAGCTTCTCTAAACAGACATATACACGATTTTGATCTGCTGTTTGATGTTTTATAAAAGTTAAAGTGTCAAAATTGACTCTTACAGCCCCAAACATAAATATAGAATCTGTTTTCTAACTTATAAAAGTCTGGAATTGGAAACACGATCATCTTCAATCATGTAGAAACTCAATGTGACGTTGATGCTAAATCAAACAATTAGGCCATCCTGCTTTAGTCTATAAAACATCTATCTTTTCCTCCCACTGACAGCTTAATACGGAAGCCCACAATGACATGAGCCAACTCAAATCATTATATTAAAGGGAAATTTCTTTTACAAATGAGTGTGCGTGATGTACAACAAAATAAACATTCTGCGCTCCGGTTTTCATTTTGCATTAACATTGTTGCTTCCAAAGTTCAAATAAAACTGAAAACTCCACTGAAGTTTAATGTGCAGCTGCCATATAAAATAAATATTAATGCTGAATCAACATTTTAGTTGCAGTTTCAAATTAAAAGACAGTTTGAGAAAGAAAACCTGAGCGTTTGCATTTTAGCACAGATCTAATGAAAACGTATTGCTGTTGGCAGTTTGACAGTAAACACTGTCACTGGATTTGTTTTTTTTTTTTTAAATTTAGGCAAACATAAGGCTCACCATGTATACTTTATGTAATTAATTATAACCTGAAAACAAACATTTTGTGTTATGTATCTTTGAATGCGTTGGTTTTTTTCCTTTATTGATAGCGGAGAGTGGAGAGATGAAAGATGACAGGATGCCCCCCCACAGTTTTTTATGCTTCCCTTTTGCAATAACACACTGTTCACAGTATTCACCAGTCAATGGGCTCCTTTTGCAACGAGCACGGCTTGTCAAACATGCTCCTAATAAAGGAAAGTGATGACAAAAGTGGAAGAAGAATGCAAATAAAAATGATGATTATGAGTCAAATAAACAGATAATGCATAAACTAGTGTTTACAACGGAGCTTTTTGAGTTATTGATTCTTTAAACCATTTTTCACCTGTTTTTGAAAATGAAAATAAACACCAATGAATTCATGGTTTGAAAAGAATAATGACCCCCTGTCATACATCATGCACACATATGGGAAATGAAATTTTCATTTGATTGAATGCTTTCAATTTAAAGTCATCCCTGGACTTCCGTACCCAAAGGCCAACACTACATATGAAGAACATCCTTTTTCTGTCTGTTCTTACCTTATCTTCTTCTCACTGCTGAACCAGCACCTGGAAAAGACAAAAGGTAGAGTCTCTTTAAGCACACAATCTGCAAATGACACTGACATGGACGTCCACAGCGGCTGTCACATGAAGAAGACACATTAGTAAATAACAGCGGGTTGATAACGGTGAAAATGCACCATCAAATGTACTTCATAATGCTTTACGGCTGCCATTCGCTGACATTTATATATCACTTTTTAGTGGTGGGCCAATGAAACGCCGGCTTTGAAATAAAGTCGGCCATGATTCATGTCTCTGCTGTGTCAGTCTTACATTAATATTATGACCATATCCATCATGTCGGCCATCTATAATGAACAGATGCTGTAAAACACAATTTGGCATGACAAGAGGGAGAGGTGGAGGGAGAGTGTTTCATTGATGGCAGTGTGTTGCCTTTTCTAACGGGCAGTGGAGCCCGAAGCAGCGTGGATCTGCAGAAAAAGTCACTTATTTCTGTTCTTTTCTTGCACACCTGAATGCAGAGTGACGTGTCTTGAAACAGAAACAAGCGTTTCAGTGTTTTCTGTACTAAAACCGATCAGTCACAATTAGATATAGCTAGAATTAAACAATACATGTATGAAAAAGGTTGAAAGGCACAATCAATCCATGAAAAGCCCAGTAGGCATTGATTTAGTGATTTCAAATGTTAAATCTGGGCTGGATTTACATTGTTTTAGACATCTATGTCAGTGGTTCATGGTGGTGGTTTTGGTGTATAACCCTCTTGAAACAAAGCTCCTCGGTGCAAATTAAAATAGTCACTAAAATGCAGCTGAATCAACAACTATGTCACCTTAACGTAAAAAACAACAACATTAACCTGTCGGCCAAGTTTAGCCCAGTTTTAACCTAGATGTTGGGAAATGTTTCCTCGTTTATCACCTTCTCTTTCAACTCATTGGGTGTCTTCCAATCTCTCCCGGTCAAGGTTACATCCTATAACAATATTTAAATGAGTATATTTCAGTGTGATGCAGTTCTAAGTACATCCAGAAATAGTTACTATAATGGATTTAAAACATTGGTGGCTGCAAAGAACAGAACTGAAGGCTTTTCCGGCCTCTGTAAGAGTTTGACGACATTATATGGTTCATTCATGTGATTGGTTGAAGTTTGCCTGTCTGTGATAGACAGATAGTCCTTCCATTCACCTGCCAAGTATTTTTTGAAAGTGGCTGCCCCAATCCAAACAGTTTCCAATGACGACATCCCAGTCAGGTTATTGTATGTAAAAGAAAAAAAAACCTAATTAAGTCCAGTTAAACCTACATATGACATTTTTTGACCTCCAAATGAACCAAAGAATATTTTTTGTAGGCAACATTGTTTGTTTCAACTTTAAGGAGAGGTATTTTTCATCTGAATAGTTAGACTTTGTGTAAATATAGGCGATTTTTCTTTGTTAATCACATTGCAGGACCTCAGATGCATTGCACGGCTAAGAGACAGAGGTTGGTCTATAGTTTACACACTGTATAACTGTTATAACCTGCCAAGCAATATGTGTCAAGTTTAAGTGGATTTTGCATTTGAATTGTGGGGTTTTGAGTTCTTTGGGTACTGGGTATAGTCTGACCACTGATCCATTAAACATACTGTAGCTGTAAATCAAGACGTTAAACACTAACATTACTCGATTACTGTTTTATATGCTGTCAAAATGTCATTAAAGGCATTAAAGAAGTTTCAAAGAAACAAAAATGCTCTTGTTTATAGTTTTTAATTATTATTATTATAATTTTGATTCACTTAAAAGATGACTTCAGGTCTTGTGTAGCCAAGAACTCACATATCTGACACAGACAACAGTCTTATATATTTTTCACTGTTATTCTTCACATAAGGAAAACTGAGAACAGTGGGTTCACATCACACCCGACACCAAAAATACTCTCCAGCTACTGCACTATATTTGACCAGCAGTGTACTATTTTGTGGCCAGGCCACATGCAGTGGCTGTAGGTGTCTTCTGTCATCTCCCATTGTGGGCAGAGACTGGATATTTTTTCATGTCTTTATATGGGAGACATTCTAAGTCAGTCTTCTCTGTGCTGCTGCTCAAACAGATTCTTATAGCATTTTGCCAGATTTCACGCCACGTCTCAGCTGTGATTTCTACACTGAAGTCGTTCTCCTGCATCTGTTTAGTAGCCTGTGTGATAACGCAGGTGGTGGCAATCAGTACAGACTCTAATATTTTGAAGAGGAATGGCTATTTGTGTGTGTTTGTGCTTCAGAGAATGGCCAATAAAGCTCAACTGGGCTTCTAAAAATGAAGTGTGAGTAAAAGTAGAGTCTGTTTTGGGGCAGAAATGACTGGGCGAGACATTTTATTCTTCTCCTTAATAATGAATGGCACAAGCTGCTGAGCTGCATGCTCCCAAATTTACACCTAATCAGACTCACTGAGTTCATAAATGTCCATGAAAACCTTCAGTTCAGGTGAGATAAAAAGAAAAAAAAAGGTCAAATTGAAGCTTTTCTGTGAATGCAAGGAAAGAAAAGTGCCTCAAGGTGAACTCCAGAGGTAAATGAAAACCATCCAAATAATCAAATTATGTGCCAAATTCCACCTTCTTCATGTCTATCTCTAACCTCGAACCGTCACACTGCTCATTCTCATATCAGGAAAACTGTTCGGCTCTTAAAACGCACTATTTCAAAAATGCTAATTTCCTAAATGTGTTTTGCCGACTGATGGAGGTGCATATTTCTCCCCCCTTGAACACTTTCATTTCCCCTCTCGCCCCGTTGAAAATTACACACAGCCTTGTTTTGTATGCAAAGATACTTCCCTTGCTCAGGGAAATTTTATTTGTACGCCGTCTTTCCTGCTAATGCAACAAATGAGAAATGGCGATCCGGGCCTCGGGAAATGCTCAGGCCCTGCAACTGGCACTGTGATGTTTGAGCATAAGCCTCTCCTTTAAAAAAAAGCGTGTTGATTCTCCATACCCCAATATTGACCGACCGTCTGTGTTTGATGTATGCATGCCCCCCCCTTTCACATACACACACATTCATAAACTCCCCCACTGCCATGCAAACCCAATGTTTGGGCTTAACTTGTTAGTTCTGCTTCTGGAATAGCTGCTGATGCCCCGAGATATTAGTGTACGATCGACTGTTGTGATGGACCGGCCGACTGTCTGTCTGCATGATAGTTTGCACACGCTTGCTGATGGGTGACGGATGTGTTGTAGTGTCTCGCAGCACAGACTTTGTCATGTTCATGTGTGTTTACATTGGAAAGGGTGAGGGAGTAGTATGTCCATCATTTAACAGACATACATACCTACATGCACAGACTGTTAACTTTTTTTTGCCTGTATGTGCTAATACCAAGACAATTATTTTTTTTCAATGGAAAAGACGGACTGAGTTTGTAATTTATCATTTCAGGACAAGAGTTTGAATTAGGACACACGCTCTGCTGAGCTTGGTTAATTTCAAATTTGGATATGATAATTAAACCTATGTTTGGCTTGTTAACATCCGTGAACCTTTTGACACAATGCAGCCAATCAGAGCATAATTGTCACTGATTTCATTTGTTAAAAGGTTGGTTCACCCAAATTACACGATATTATTCTTATTATTTCCTTGTCCAGATTCTGAGATATGCCTCTAAAATTTTAGCCCACACCATTATAGAATTGGAATTTTGTTTGCAGTGCTCACGGCAATGAAAAAAAAACTCACAGCAATGTGCTTTTTTTTAATAAATCCCCCAGTTTTTCAGCATAATTGTAAAAAAAAACCCCACTGGTATTCACGTAATTACTATTATTAAAGAAGTATCTACTAGAAAATCTCCTGACTGTGATATCTCAAAGCCTGTCCAAATAAAACTATTTTCATGGCTAGGGGCCACCGGAGGTAACTGAGAAAGTGTTTTCATTGTAAACCCTTCTAATAAATAGAAGTAGAAAGACAGAGAGGATATGAACAAATATTGAGCAGTTTAAAAATGTATATATTTATTAGATACTGTAAACTGTAAACTAATTACATGCTATGTACAGTTACTGTATATACTGTAACAGTGTTTCTTTATATGCATTAAACATATGTTTGAAAACTAAAAGCATAATTCAATGATATTCTCTGCCAACCCCGACCTATAATCAAGTGTTTAACTAGTGACTGTCACTCAGATTTGTAAAGTAATGCAACTAAAATGGAGACAAATGTGTTCCCAGAGGTAAAATTAACCAAACTCAGCACCTGCTCAATTACACAAAGCATTGTACAGTGTGTATGAGTATGTAAAGTGACAATGAAGACATTAAAAAGGTCATGAAAACCTCAGCGCACCAAGCTCTCTCTGTGCTTTCCTGGTGGGACAGAGTGCTGTTATTAAAGCAGAAATATCAACATAGCAGATAGGTATCTTCTTCAGATCGAAGATAATCCCCACTGAGGCTCTGCGCCAAGATATCGAGAGCTGCTGCGAAGTTATCTCACCAGGAAAATATCCTTGTTTACTAAAGTGGCTGAACAGTGTAAACCTAATTACTCTGAACTAGGTCAGAAATATGCTACTGAGTAAAGAGTAATCAAACTGAATATTTAATGGTGTATACTACTGCATGTTCCTCACAGAAAGCACGCTTTAAAGTATCTCTGTTACTGTTTTTACCTTGCCAAAAACTCCTCAAAGACTTCCTGCCCATCTGTAATTTGTTAATCAAGTCACCTGATGAGAGTTCTGCAGTCTGGTTGTGATAAAGAAGGAGGAGGGGGTTTATATTAATAGATCAGTTGACTTGTGGCCTGCAGATGACAGGAAGAGCGGCCTGTCATGAGGAATGCCTTTGTTATTTTCCATCCAGGGAAGAAATGAATTTCTTGTGATTTTTCAGAAAGGCTGCCCGTGGGCGCAGGCGTCGCCACTTCGAGGCTTGTGGAGAGAGACAGAAATAGACAGGAGAGCCAGTTGATGTGATAATGAACACTTTTCAGTTTTGATGCGTCCGTTTCAGAAAAAGAGGATGGACGATGACGGGCTCGTGTTTAAAAGGTTTGGAGATGGAACGAGCTTCAGTCTCTGTCTGAACCGTCTTCGTTAAGTCCAAGAACGTATTGTGTCGTCATTTGATGTTCCTGTTGGAGAGCGATGAAGAACTCCCATGAGCTTGCTTTGAACGCATGCAACAGCGATGGAATCAATCTTTGATGTATACAGCCAAACCCTGAACTAATGTATGTTGGCGGAAAGCACATTTTACAAGTCACATCAGTACAGTGAAGTGTTTATCTAAGCTGCAATGAGCTGTTCTATTGCAAAACAGGAAGGTAAAACAGCACTTATTGATACATTTACTCTCAAAAATGAAGTTTTTGATGGACAATGACAAAGTTGTGGCCCTTCAAACATTCAGAGTGCGATTCATTTGTCCTTTCTGGTAAACTATTGTTCCTTGATACACTCTGCTTTAATTGGTGTTGAGATCCCTCCATTGTAAACGGAGCAGGGTGGGGCTGTTCACACCGAAATTACAAAGTCGATTACCATGATAATAAAATGTGTCCACTCGGTAAAGAGACCATGTGGTCTATGAAAGGACGGCCAGTTCCGCCAGCTCTTATTGGTGTAGTCTGGTTTGGCTGCAGCTCCCCTTGTTCTTGGAACCGGTATCAAATGGCACATGAACACTATAATCGGAGCAATTTTCCAAACATCTTCAACTTCCACCGCACAGAAACGGATCCAGGAGTGCGGCAACAAAACCGGGCCTTATGTCAACTTCTGATTCCAAAACGTTAATGATCTAGATCAAAAGGAGCTTCACAGACGACTCACTTTTGTGTTTTCCGAGTCCTTTTCAAACGCTGCCTTTGAAGGTTGAATACATGCCCAGAAAATGGTTTGATTAAACAGGTATGTGGGATGGTTAAACATATTGAAGACACTAATTACTACTGAACGCTCTGTGGTGTGGGGCGCTGGATGAGGATGTGGAGGAAAGGCCGCTGGGCTCATGCAGAAAGTCGTTTTTGAATTTGAGCTGATCCAACAAACAGAATCTAGATTATTTCATGAAATTAATGTCATTTGCCTTATTTTCATCATGGGCAAGGATATTTTTCTGTCCTGCAGCCTATGTCAGCTTCTGTTGAGGAGAGACCTTCTTCCAGCCTGAGTCTGAGGGTCAAAGGAAGATAAACACTTCTTAGAAAAAAGCTCATTCACTTTGCAATGACATGTATTTAGGCTTTTCCAGACTTGAAATATTAACAATCAGGGCAATTTTTGGACTGATGCACCTGCAGCTGGAGGATCTAACCTGTTTGAAGCTCCTTCAGTTGTCTCATGTTCCTGCTAATTGGCTTTGGAGTAGATTTTACTCACAGTTTGGGTTTGATTTGGTCAAGTCTCTCAAAACAGTTTCTTCTCTTGAGCTGTCATGTTCCAGATGAGCTCCGTGATAAAAATGCACGTTTATTAATCTTGGTCGTCTTAAATTCTTAACACTCACAACTCTGTCAGCTTTTGGTTTTCGGTTTGCACAGCAATTGTTCGGGACATTTTCTTGTAGGAAGCTTTTAATTTGGCCGTGTTTGGTTTGGTTCTTTTACAATGTAACATATTAAGATTGTTTCCTCTTTGAATGTGTATTTTGTTGCAAGCAGATACACAATTCCCAGTGGGAGTAAAAAGAGATAGTGTGTGTAGTAGCAAGTAGTAGTGTGTAGCAAATATGTAGCATTAGCCTGAGGAAATGAAGGTCGGTAAAGAGTATGGTAAAGGTTCGTGCTTCATTTGTAATTGTTTTTTTAGACATATAGAAGGCACCATGACCAAAATTATTTTAAATTCTTATACATTTATAAATGTATGTAATATAAATCACATTCACATATTTGGTCTGGTTAAAGAAATTACTTCATTAATGTCTAAAGCCAATCGTACACCCATGTGGTGTACACTAACAATGATAACTGACTTGACAGTTAGGTCCTTTTCAATGTATGTGCTTACAGTCTTATGTTGACCTCCTGTAAAACCCCCAAATTACATTAAAAGACTACACATGAATGCACAGTTGTGTAATTATTCATAGTTTCAAGCCATTTTGATTTAAATAAATCATAGGTGAGTCCCTCCTCTGACTGCCCTTGGCATTTGACTTTGGTTTAGGTCCCTTTTTGCACGATTTCTCCGCTGTGATGTGGACCGAGAACACTTTTGACACATCTCTGGAAACACACTTCTAATTTGTCCCCGAGGCGGTGGTTATGACGCGAGTTGACACTGAGGTCTGACAACATGACTTCTTTCCTCCTCTGGCCAAAGCTGCCGCAAAGATGCAGCCCTGCCGCCTCCAGACCAGAGAATCGGGGTGTCTTACAATTGAGTTGTTCCCCTCCCCTCGCCTTTTGGGACATCGGTTCGAATTAACGCCACCGCCGTCTGACTCTTAAGGCACTGCCGCTGACAGCTGGAGCGCTCACACACACCAGGTGCTTCTGTCTCCGCCGAGGTGCCTATGACACCTACCTGTTTTTTAGCCCCCGACCTGTCAAGGGAGCCAGATTTAATTAATGTAATGATCAAAGCAGGAAAAGCAAGTTTAGCCCTGAGGTAGTAATCCCAGTGAGCCGCGCGCTCGCTTGCTAATTATTTAGCATTAAGGTAGACGGCGCTTATGCATACATGACTACTTCAAAGATTTGATTGGGGTTTGGTTCGTTACAACAGCAAAGCGCCCGGAGGAGTCGGTGGTGACATCAAAACATCATTGCGGATAAATCTGCTGGTGTAAAGCGTCTCGCTCTCAGCCACCAGGTAACCTTTCTTTATCCTCTCTGACAGCGCCTGTTCACAACAAACATCAGCTGTGTGAATTTAAATGAAGGGACATGGGGGCAAGTTCAGGATGCGATGACGAGGGAGATGAAAGTTTTATTTTAGGGCACTGAGAGGAGAGGATGAGCGCCCTAACCACGGTTTAAGGTGACCCCGAGGGACAGCACGCCACCGCCACGGCTCATCAGCTGCAGCCCCAAATGAACTCTAGAGGAAGGATGAAAAATAATAAAAATTCATTAAAATTCATCAATTATTAGGTGATTTATGTAGTTTCAGGCAACAAGCAAATTCCAAATTCCTTTACATTTAGTTTTGTTACTGTCATTAATTAATCTCTTCATTGACTCTTGACTACTCGGAAAATTGCATCCTGACAATTAACCTGTTCAACCAGGCAGAGCTTTTGGGACGTAGAGTAAAACAAGCCAAGAGGGTTTCACAGACCCTAACTGCACCATTTTTTAAACCTGATGAAGAATTTCCTTTGAACTACAGCTCTAAGGCACTTTTAGGGTAGCTACTGGCCTCCAGCTGTTATTTGCTGCTGCTTTCATATGAAATTTGGTTCCAAGGTGACAAACCATCGATTTAGTTTCCTTGTGGGATTGAAGTAACTGGGATTCATATTAAGTAATTTTTTCTTCTATTTCACTTTTGGTTTTATACACTTTTGGAAGATGTGTGGTTTGATTAGACAGAAACTCCGTTCTAAACCAAGCAGAATGGACATTAGTGGAGTCCAATGAACACACTGTGTGCCAGTAACCACCGTTTCTGTTCTTGCCAGGAAAAACTGTTTCTTTCCAAGGCTATTTCAATGACAAATTCAACAATTCTCCCTGTAATTTTGGACAATACAGTCCTCAATTTGCATAAAGCAAATTGTTATTCATTTTAGCCCATGTGCCAGAGATCTGATGGTGTTGCAATCCCAGTGGTCGCCAGTAGAGTTTAATGTCTCACAGTAAATTAACTTCAAGACTTATTAAACTCTTTAATGTTTTGCAGTTGTTACTTGAGAAAACTTCTTTTCCCTATATTTATGTGACTGACCCATATCCCTCGAGAGAACTGTTGCATCGTTGAATCAACAATTACTTATGCTAACTTGCTTCCTCTTACTGGGTGGTCAGGTGTTTCTGCCTCAGGAGTGCAGTCTGTGTTTCCATGCACAAGATCTAGTGAGGAATTACTGGAAAAGCCTCAGTGCCTGCAAAACATCCTCTCCTTAGAGTCATTTTTTATTTGTGTGGAGAAAAGTTCCTTGAATCTGACCATGTGCCAGCTTCCAAATCTTAGCCAGGGCCCAAAGACAAATGATTTGCTTCATCTCGGTAACTGGATTCTTGGTAGTTGCTACAGAGGTAATAACATTAGAGCTGGAACTAGAGATTTTCTGCTAAGGTATGGTAGCAAATGTAAAGGATTTCAAGGATTTTAACTGGATGACCATTGCCTATTTGATGCATTCTGGCTTGACTGAAGCACCATTCAGTATGAAAAGCCATGCAATTATGACTTTAATGAATTCTGAGTTCTGCAGAGCTTGTTGTCTCGTTGGATGAGTAAAAGCAGGCCTCCAGCCGTTAGCGTAGCCGGGTCTTTCCCTCCGGTGTACAACATGAATAGACAAGAAAAGAACAGTCTTCAGACTGACACACAGGGCTCTCATTGAATCATGTGAACTAAGACAGGGGGAATTTCTGATAGCCCCCATTTTGGTGCACAGACGTAGAGACAAAAGACCTCACTGTCTGCTGCCGTGGAGCTGCGACTTACCTCCAGGCACTGCCAAATAAAAAAAAGAAAAAAAAGAAAGAGAAAGAAACGACCTCTTGGTTTTGGGACCTGAGCAGTTGCCCATTGTTCCACTTAAAATGAAAATCCTCGCTCCTCCGTTGGGGCCCCCAGTAACCTGTTCGCAAGCAGCTGGTGACCACCTGTGGAGCAAGTCAAATTAGGGAAGGATTCCTACTGTTTCTGTTTATTGTCTGCAGGTTTTTGTGTGTGGTATTGTGCTTTGGTCCTGCGCAGTGGTGGTGGAGGTGGGTCGACCGGCGGGACAGCCAGTGGCTCCCAGGAGGCTTTTGTTTTGTTGTTCAAATCATCAGGTTTTCCTCCCTTTCGGCGAAGCAATAACACAGCTCTTGTCATGTTCCGCTGCTTGTGTTGGACTGCTGATTGTTACTCACAGAGGGAAAATGAGTTTTGGTGCAGTGTCGGAAAATTAAGAAGACTTTCAAGAGGTGATTATGATGGTCGATGAGGTGAGGTATCCGCCCTGACAAATGTTTCTTTTGTTCCTGCAGTTTGATCTTTTATTGTCAATAACCAAAAAGAACACCTAAAAAATTCCTTCAGAAAGGTCTATGAGCCTGGAATAGATACTAAATGTCTTGCGTGACTATCTTTAAATCTCCAAAAACAAAAAAGAAAAAAATATGGAGATGAGACATGACCTCTGCCCATTTTCCCTCAAATTATCCAATTTGGCCTTTATGAGATCTCATAGCCTGGGAGCCTAGAATTCCTTTTTCATCCGAACAAGAGGTACTCTTGTTTGCCACTGTGACCATTCAGCACAGACACAGAAAACAGATATTAATCATCATTTGGACACACCAAGAAAAAAAAATCACTTATGGGTCACAACAAAATGAGTCAGTATTTCAAAACTGCAAAACACGGTGGCTCTTTGTGTCCGCTTCCCGTTCCCAGGAATGCTGCTCGTCTTATGACTCGAGGTGGGGTTGGGGAGGTGAATGACATCACCGGTTGATCCACATTTGAATTCTGACACAGTGGCACCTTGTGTTCCTATTCACCCCCCACCTCCCCGCCATCTCCTCTCTGAAGCCCGATTTGTGCTTGGCTCTGCCTTTTCTTTCCTCCCTCAAAGAATACCTCCTTTTCTCTTCCTCCTCTTAAGCAGCTGCCTGCGTATGAAGTGGAGAAAATGACACTCCATCTCATGATGAATGGTCCTTGACCCCTGGAACCCGTTCCTGCGGGGCTCACTCGGAGCTGCATTTACATAAGCCAGGAGATCTCACGCACGTACTTGTTTACATCAGGGAAAAACCACTGACGCTCGCCACTGCTAAGGTGCTGCAAATGAAGATTAAATATTTGTTGATCAACCTCAGCTGTAAATTGGACAACCTTTACTGCTGTTTTTCCCTCTCAGCTCCCGCTTCCTGGTTTGACACACATCCGCAGTGGTGGGGTTGCCTCACTGAGAGCCCTTTTGTTACATGATTAATTACTCTGAGCAACAGTTATGGCGGGATTAACAATTAGCTAGACCTGTCAAACAGTCAGTCTAAGATGGCAGACTAATTGAGCGGCTGGTTGGCCATTGTGTCCCAGTATAAGGCCAAGGAAGTGGGGATGGTTCACAAGCCTTTCATCTCTTTTACAGGCCTAATACCGCGGCAGAAAAGGGCCCGCTATCAGGCGCAGTGAGCTCGGGTAATTTTTCATGAATATTCATATGCCTCTTCTATCCGCAGTGAACTTTGCAAAGTTACCTTCATGGTGCATGTTCTGGAAGTCTGCTGTTCTTATTCTGTTAGAGAGGATGTTCACTGACTGTAAAAAGTTGTACACACTGCAAGAAATATCCATCCTACCAAATGATTTAGTCTTAAAATGGAAAATCTCATTGTGTCCTTTTCTTGAAACTGAAGCGGCAATCTTTTTTCCACCCTCATTTGTAGAAAATGTCTGGAGCACTGCAAAGAAGTCCAAATATCCTGCCCCAATGGAAGATTTATACTCTTCATTTAATAAAAATCTGGTTTTCAAGGGTGAATAAGTGACTGAAGTGCTATTTTTGGAAAGGAAGCAAATGTGCTGTGTCCAGATTTTGAACACATAAAGATGATGAGCTGACTGAACTAACTATTATGTTGGTTAAGCATCATCACTAACAAAAGACAAAAAGACAAGAAAAAAGATCAAACCCAGAGCAGCCCCAGCCCAACAAAGAAAAAAATGACCAAAAAGTTTCTTATGAGCCAAGTTTTGGATGAGAAAAAAAAAGAAAAAGGAACCTGCAAGGCCACACAACTGAAGTGGCTTCCTCAAAGAGTTTTTATCCCCGGTGTCCATGGGAAGAACCCCAGCGGAACAGATGCAACGGCAAGCCATGGCTCCTCATGAAAGGTTTTGCCTGGAGGCGGGGAGGCGAACGACTTGATCGTGAAGAAAGTCAATTGTTTTCCCGCTGAAAGGCAAAAAGCCCAGGAGGAGCTGCACCATGGTGTGTGGGACATATCAAAATATTTGACAGACTTCAGCATTATGAAAAACCTCCGTCCCTTTTTTTTTTGGAGGTTTTGTTTTTCCTCCCACCACCGACCCGTCACACTCCCATCAGGCCCCCTGACTGGCCCGTGTCATTGTTTGGGCCCTGAGAGTTCAAAGCGGGCCCTTTAGGAGCCGCTCAGTGTGCGCTGACACCATGTAATGAAATTAGCAGTTGTTGCTAAACAGGTTTCAATCAAAGAGTCCGAGCCAAGACCAAGTGCCCACTGTTCATGAATCACCTCTTTCACTGACTTATGGCAGACAGTCTGGGACATTGTTACTCCTTTCATTGACCCATCATTCAGCCAGGTAGTCCCACCGAGTATAAAAAACACTTTTTTTCAAAGAGAGACCTGGCTGAGAAAGCGGCACCAACAACAAACAGCGCACAATAACAGGCACAAAGTCTTAAAAGTCAAGTGTTAGAATTAAAAGGTCAGTCAACCCAAACTGCAAAATAACATTCTCATTCTCATACTTACTCATAGCGGCGCCAGGCAAATAGCTTAGTTTGATCTGCTGAACTTTTGAGATAATTGTCTGTGAGATTTCGGTTGTCACCACGATATAACAGAAGGGACTGGAAATGTATTTGTAGCTGCCAAAGTAAATTTCATAAAGTCTGGGTCACTCGCTGTGAACAGTTTTCAGTTGAGCAACTAAAGTATTATGTCCACTCAACTTATTTTGGGTAGTTTTTAAAATTAAGTTTAAGTTTTTATGATTTTTTTATGCAGCAAATATATAGATATATATTTTGGAAACAAGTTAATATATTCTTCACATTTTTCACTTGTCAAATAAGATTTTCAAGACCCATTCATAGATAGAAATTACTTGAAAATATAACATGTTTATATCTGCGACACAGATTTTTTTTGAATTATTTATTTTATCTGTTGATGTGTTATAGAAAAGCAAAGGGACATTTTTACATTTGTGTTTTTGTCCCAAAAAACATATATTTAATTTTTAATTATATAAAACAGAGGAAAAAAAATCCTAAATTGTAGCTGATTTTCCAACAATAATCAAATTATTGTTGGAAAATGCACGATGTGCAAATAATGGCTCGGAAATCCTCAAGTTCCCATGCTTTGATGTAAAGAGGTTGTGACTGCATCCAGTAGCTTTTCACAGAATATTCCGTCAAAGAGAAGGAAATGGTTCTTTTTCTTGGTCACCCTTCTCAGAGAAACCTCATCTAGTGTGAAGAAAAAAGCAACTTGTGATTTGTGTTTGTTCAGCAGCTCAACAGTTCTCATGCTGCAGTTGCAGTAATTCAGCATTAGCGGCGGCTGTTTGATGTGTATTTACACGACGTCGGCGTCAAATATTTCTACCTGGAAGGTGGAATTATCCTTTAATGCACGACACATGTACAACCGCTGCTGCACTAACAATGGCCTCTGCAGAACACTGCTGCTTATCGTGTGTGTGTGTGTGTGTGTGTTTGTGTGGGGAGGCAGAGCGGGCCTGTGATGCATGTGTTTACATGTGTGTATTCATGCATCTGCGTGATGCATGTGTTTATTTGCGTGTGTGTTGTGCTTCATGTGTGTGTTCTCGCCTCCAGGCCTGTCTCCTGAGCCTCCCCCCCACCCAACCTCCTCCACCTCCCACACACACACCTAAAACCGATGGCTTTGAATCACTGGCAACCCTGCTGCTAATTTATTTGCGCTGAGCATTATGGGAATTAATGTACCTGACATTCAGTGACAACAGCCGGCGCTTTGTGGCCCTTTTTACATTTCAACACATTCCTGCCGTACACACGGCTGCCTATTGAAACACGTCCATCTTCCCCACCTAGCTGAAAAGAAGAAAACACACACACACACACACACACACACACACACACACACACACACACACACACACACACACGGCAGGCTCTGAACCTCTAGGTGCAGGAGGCTGTTAGCGGTGGCTGATGATAGTAGCAAAACATTAACATAATAATTAGTGTCTTGTAATTGTTTCATTAAAACCAGTTGTTCCATTTCTCCTCTTGTTCTCCCAGAAGACGCGAGACGGAGTTTGGACGTCAGCCAAAGGGAGGGTCGGTCCACGTTTGTACCCGCTCAAGATGTTTGCCTGCTCTCTGGGAAGCCGGGGAGGCTGTCAGCGGCAGTGGCGGGCGGCAGGCGGCGGGCGCGGCCACTCTCCGGCCATATGCAGAGACAAAATGAACATGAGGGGCGGGCGGGAAAGTCTTACAGCATAAAGCTTCTGGAAATCGACTAAAAAGCGCAGATTTTTATAATAAACTTCAATCAGGAGCTGATGTGAGACAAAATGACTCTCTTCCCAGCTTTCTTGCGACCTCACTTGTCAAAAATAAAAGCCTGTGTTGCACAAAGTTGCTCAATAATGAACAAAATCCTATATATTATGTCAGTTCCTTTAAAAGGTCACATAGTGTAATCATATTGAAAGCTGGCAGTTCATTTAGAAGCTGTGAATACATACACAAGCGCTCATGCATATACAGTAGCCGCCTGTCTGTGAAGTGCATTCATTCACTCTCTCTCACACACACACACACACACACACACACACACACACACACACACACACACAGAGATTTCAGCGCTCATTAGCATTTTAAAGAGGAATTCCACTCGTTCACCATTTAGTACCTGCCAGTCGGCATTTGTGAGCATGATCGACTCTTCCTAAAGCAACCCACTGAAGAAGTGAAACCTGTGATGTCATTAACATTTAAATTATAAAGCTGCTACATGATGTGTGCGTGAGAGAGTGATTCTGTGGGCAGACAAAAGGTGATTGAGTTGTATTTTTTACCACCGAATGAGCTCCGGACGTGTATAAATATATCAACCTGTGCCCTCAGTCACTTTTCTGCTTCTCTAAGGTTAGTAGTGATGCAGAAATTCATGATTTTACATCTTATTGACAATTTCAAATGTTCTTCATCCTTGAAATCAACTGTACAAGACCCTCCAAAAAATAACATTAGGTCGTAACTAAATTAAAAATGTATTTTTAGTTCTCTGTTATGTGATAACCCTAATTACAAATTGAAATTGAAGGTCAGTTAGAGTAAGAGGCAGAATTTAAAACTGGTGCACGTAGCATCTCTCATTTCACTCTAAGTTCTGACCCGAAGAAAGATTTTGCGGCAAACAAAAGTTTAAAGGATAAGTGGCTGGAGGGATGTGAATAAGATTTAAATGAGGAGAGGTTGGTTGGATTGACCTAAAATATTTATACTGCAGAGTAAAAAGTACAAAAATCCACTTACTAGTGTTTTCTAGAGCTTTCAGACTCATCTCATGGTCTTCAGCAGCAACTGGAGTTTGCCCATCTGTCATAAAAATGGCTCAGTTGTCATCGTGTGACCTAAATATGGAAATGAGTAAAAACAAACAGGTAAGAGAGGGGTTTTTTGTGTCAAACTACAACATTGATGCTCAAGAATTAACTTTCAGGCTCAGTTTTTATGAGATACAAATATTGAAGATAAATAATTCAAAGACACACAAAACAGTTAAAAACCTTTTTATTTCAAGTGTTCTTATGTAAGACAATTACATAATTATCCAATTAAAAATCTATTTTGGTTTGCACATCAGATGTTATTTTCATGTCACATTAACTAGTACAAAATGTCATCATTAAAGGATTCAATGTGTTTACAGATTGCAACCAACTGAATACTGAAGAAACTACGGTGGCCCTACCTAGAGCCAGTGTATGCTTTGTCCGGTCTGGGCTACTGTAGAAACATAGTGGTTCAAAATGACACAAATGAAAACATACCTATGAATATTAAATTAAATTTTTCATGCCAATAGATCCTTTCAAATGTTACACTGGAGTAGTTTTGTAGATTTGGCCATCCTTTCTGTTGGACATGATGACAATGCTGATATACCTGAAAAGAAGTCACATGTGGCAACGCGAGCAATTAGATGATCAGACAGTTTGATCAAACTAATTCGGAAGATAAAACATTATACATAAACATCTATTACAGCCTACAGACCAACTTCTTGCATCAACTTTGACGTAATGTAGTTGTGCTAAGATTTAAGTTGCACAAAACCATCATTATTTACTATCCAATGTTTACTGAAATCATGTGCTCTCATTAAATCAATCACAAAATGATTGTTTTTCAGCCCATTTAAAAACTTCTTTACTCACTTTGACAGAAATACATTTAACAAACGTAACCACTTAGCACACAAACAGCTCTGAAAGCTTTGCAACAAATGCGCAGAATCCTGTTTCTATTTTCCCGCAGTGTTTTTGTGTCCCTGAACATACGTGTTCTGCCAGACGACTTCTCTCTCTCTCTCACACACACACACACACACACACACACACACACACACACGCTGCTGCTGCTGCTGTTGTTGGTCTGCAGCTGCGTGCTCTCCACTCCATCTCTCTCAGTGCAATACAGTGAGGAGGCATGGGAGGCAATAAGAGGCATACGTCTCATTGGCCAAGTCTGGGAGGGGAGGAGGATGTGTGTGTGTGTTTAAATGTGTGTGTGTGTGCGTGACAGCCTGTGTCACACCACCAGATAGTTAGATACCACCGCCGGGGATTTGACATTTAGTGTTTTTTGACAAACTTCTGACGACCGTCTCCTGCAGATCATTATCAAAGCATTTCTGTCTCTATAATCAAGATGAATGCTTCCGAACACAACGATGATCATTTCGTGGAGGAGCAACTCTCGAGGATCCAACAAGGGAGGGGTGCTAGGAGGGTGCGGGGGTGCCTGCATCACTTGGGCGTGCTTAACACATACATTTCCATTTTCCCAAAGACAGATTTGTTGGCAGCGCAGATATAAAGAGACACCCCGGTGCTGACAATGTTTCTGTCAACTTATTGAATCTTCGGCAGAAAAAGGGGGCAATCTTGGAGGCAGGCCGCAATCTAAAACATTGATAAATAAATATGGGAGATATGAATATGTTTGTTTGTTTGTTTGTTTGTTTGTGCTGGGGGTCGATTTAATCCCCGCTTGCCTTAGAAATCTCCCCAAAGACTGATTGGTGTCGCGCACTGCAATTAACTCCACGAGCACCGTCTATAAATCAACTTCCTGAACTCGGCGTGGAGGAGATGATGTTTTTGAAATTAGCACCATCCGCCGCTTGTATTGTGGGGGAGGGGGGCGGGGGGAGGAGAGGATGGTGGGAGAGAAAGGGGGGTGGGAGGGGGGTGTTGATTTTCAAAATAACGGCCCCTCTGATATGTGATATTCAGAAAACACGCAGAAACAAGTTTCAGAAAATCACGTTCATTCTTCAAGGCGCCGCGGGGGGAAACGCACACACGCTCATTTTCTTGACGTTTTGAGTGGCGAGCGCGCTTTTTTATTTTAACTGATCGCCTGTTTGGTTGCAATTGAAGCATCGGCGCCTCCCTCATATTCGCCTCCCGCGCTCCCATGGCATTATGAGCCATGAGTTGCTGTCATTGCCTTCAGAGAAGAGGAGCATTTAGGTCAATTATCATTCCATTCAGAATCATGCTTGACTACTTAGATTAAGAAAAACACTTATTTGCCTACATGGTCCGAGCAGAGTAATATTTCTCTGACTGAGGCCTGCGTATCAAGAGAATGCTTTATTGCTTTACTTATTCATGTTTCATTTGCAAATCCATGTGTGAGTGTATGTATTTCCATCCTCAAATATATACAGTATGCACGCATGTTTGTGTGTGTGTGCATTCCCTTGCAAGTGCAGCTGATATCGCTAATCCTGTTTACTTCTCTTTTCCTCTCTCCTCAGTATTTCAAATATACCTTATGCCTTTCTCGACTTCAAGGCGTACCCGTGGAGGAGAACGCGGCCCCTGGCCCGGCGATCCAGCACACACTCGCCAGAACAAAGGGAGCCCCCCCCCCCATATTCGATTCCCTCTCTGAATATGTAAAACACAGCAGCAGCAGTAGAGTCAACTCTGAGAAATTACCAGAACTATCTGGGCCATTGACAGGCCTCCCCTGTGGTCAAATGGGCTGCGGCTGTGTTTGGTGAGCCCCCCTGCTCTGTTTTCTGTGGCTCTTCGTAGATAACCAGTAGGGAGGAGGAGACGCACTCGGGCGAGCTCCGGCAATCGGGTTTGTGGAACTCGGACGAGTGTGACTGTGGTGGTGCACTCTGCCCTTGAAGGCGTTTTTATAATCTCCCATGTTAAAAGGGGCAACATGAAACATATTCTATTGCCCCAGAAGGACCAAATGACCACAGTTGTATCTGCTGGAGGTCCAAACTTCACCTGCTGAGATTTGCAGCTTTCAAAACACACTTTCTGGCTTTCTGTTGTTACAAAACTCAAGCTCTGTCTCCTTCCCCTCATTCCAGGTTGCAGAAATGTTTTCTTTCTTCTCTGATTGTTCAATTAGAATCATTTTTAGACGTGTAAGGATTTAAAATTATACAAACAAAACTATGCCCGCTTGCGAGTCGTCATCACATATCACTATGAGAGGCGAGTAGTTCTACCAATAGGTGATTCTTCCTTCTCAGCTAGTTTGATTTTAATACTTTTAGATGCCTGAAGAGGTGAAATTATCCAGAGTCTGAAAAAATAAACCTAATAACACAACAGGTACAAGTATGTTCTTTCAGTTTAAGAATCCTGTTAACCGCTCAGATTGATCTTGTAGTATATTGCGGGGCCCTGACCCTAGGTTGGGAACTAATGGATTAATATGCTGACTTTAAAGGGTCGGTTCGCCTACTTTTCTTGATATATCATACTGAAATCTGTTGCCAGAGAAACTTACAATATGACAAGTTGGTGTTTTGGGAGAAAAAAATCTTACTGTTGAGTTTTTCGGTAAGCACTGCAAATCAAATTTATTTTACGTCCCTAGTATTCAGGTTGTGGCGTAAGATATCTCTAGAATGAAGCAGTAAATATTGTAAAAGTTTGACAAACACAAACAAACATATGTGCATGGCCGGACACAGCTGGGGGTAAGATCGGAAGTCTGGGTTCATCAAGTATGATGACGTATTTTCCATTTGCGGATCTAGACACTTCACATAGTTATTTTCTGCTTTATGAAATTTTGCATCTGCATTTTATGAATCCATTTTGTTTTGAATGAACAGAAGAACTGAGTAGTTAGCAAGAGCAGCATTAGTCACAATGGCTAAGAAAGGCAAACAAAGAGCACCACTAACAGAAACCAAAACTATTCAAACAGCAAAGAAGGCCACTGTCTCAGTCCTGCCTATATAAAAGATGGTGTTTTAAGGTACATTTGACTCTAATGGTACATTTTTTATGCAGGTGTTCTCTTAAACCCACGTTAGGAGGTTTATTATAGATATTTCCGACCGTTTTAGGTGATGATATTTTGAACCATTTGTGATTCCCCTGACCCGTTGGCACTGCAGCGGCCCTTCTTGGCCCGCCATCGGCGTCAGGGGAGATCCTGATTCACAGAAGCCATGGCTGCTCCTCAAACCCGCCGGCAGATGCTCCCTCTCTCCTGCCTCGCCAGCCGGCAACGTGCCTCCTCTGACATGCCTGTGTGTCTGTCTGCCTGACTCAGTCTGTCCATTCGTCCGTCCATCTGTCCGTCAAGCGGGTAAAACCTGAAGCCACGATTGTAAAAATTGCACACTGGTATTTAAAGGGGCAGTAAGTGAGTTATTTGCCTCCCTACAGGACATTCTGTGCAGGGATCTAGAAATAATATCCAAAATTAGAAAAAAAAGGTTCAAGGAAGGCAATATGTTCCCATGAATCATTAATTGGCTGACGTGTTTCAGTGCCCACATTGGCTGATAAATGATTGATAGCAACATGTTGCAGTACTGAGCCTTTTTCCTGTCTTTAGATACATTAAAACTATGACTTCAAGAACAGGTCAATGTAAGGAGTATAAAAGCTGTACCGGATATTTATTTTATGAACAGTAGCTCAAATGACTGTTTAATTTGAGTGGAGCCACATGTAGTGTCTAACCAACAGAAATGTACCCCCCATCTCTGCACTTCCCTTCAGCTCTGTGGAGCATTTTAACTACTTTTAGCTTTCTGTTTCGGCTTAACGGTCCACAGCTTTACAGTTTTGTTTCAGTCTCAGTGCTTTCATCAGCGTTGTTTCAGTAAAAAAACGATTTCTAAATCCATTGTACACTAGCCTGCCTACCCAGCATCAACTGTAAGTTAGCAAATAGCTGGTGAACAGAGTGAAGCCTTCAGCAGCTAAAGAGTCAGACAAAAAAAGAAAAAAAAACTTTTCTCAAAAGTTGGTGAAGATGAACAACCAGAGCTAAAATTGGACTTCATTGCTAACACATTTGCCATATGATAATGTGACAATTTTGTGTTTACAGCGTGTTCCTGTGCCCTCTGTGTGTGACAGAAAATAATGAATGCAACTTTATCTCGGTGTAAATGATATTCCATTGATTTAGACTTAAGATTGCTACACAAATTATGCCCTTAAGTATAAGTACATATACTTACTATTACTATTACTATTTCTAGTAGAATTGGTCCTTGATATACATCTGAGAATTAAAACTGAGTAGAAGAAGTTGTCTTTTAAAAATATCCCCATTTAAGTGGAGAATATCAGCATCATTAATAATTGAATGTTGGAATCGACGCCGGATACAGATTCACTGTCTCTGCATCCAGTAAAGCTTGTAGGAATATTGTCACAGATTGTATAAATGAGAAACTTTCTTGACAATACACACTTGTTAATGAATAAATCATACCATTAATGACTGGAAGTTTGTTTTTCTTGTGTGTTTTTTTCTTCTTGTGGCTGATGAACCCTGGAATGGGGCACCGGCCATCTGCGGTCTTGTGTGTGTGTGTATGTGTCTCGGTGTGTGTTTGTGAGCTGTGGTCCAGCGTCCACTGGGGAGACTCGGCTGCTGCCCCACTTTTCTCGCTCTCATGTCGGACCGGGACCATCTGACGGGGCTAAAGACCAGTGTCACATGTCTATATTTGGCCGCCGTCGCCGCCGCTGCCAGAGCTCAGCACTGCAGTTGTTTTCCAAAATGCGCGGGGCAATCGATGATAATGAGGAAGGACATTTTAATTAGGGCTGTCGCAACCTGGGGACGACATGCGGGCTTGCTCAGCAGGGGGTGAGGGAGAGGACGGGAGGGGGGTCTGGTCACCATCACACCTCCTTCTGGGAGTTTGACTGGTGAAAGTCTCGCTGCATTTTTAGAAGGAAATTAAATTAAATCTGCATAGAAAGCTTTACTATGGTAACATTTCATTAGAAAATTCTGATTTTGAAACCTCCTCTGCCTTTCTGCTTGAGATAATAGAAACACTGAATATTTTTGCAAATGTACTTCAAAATTTAAAACAATAAATTAGACAATTTATTCAGCAATACTGGACTTGACAGCACCTGCTCCAACTAAAAAGAGCTGCCGCTGCTGGGTGGGGACTTCTACAGGACAAAAAACAACAACAACAAACTGACGAATGAGGACAAAGTAAAGCTGTGATATATTTCATGGATTCTTGTAAATACCATTCACATCAACATCCAAACCCAAATTACGACGCATTCTGATTTCTCTGAAGGCTCCCATGTTTCCAACTTGGCCCTATAAAATGGAAGTCAAGCAAATATGGATGCTTCAAGACCACCATTCAAGAAAATCAAACCTAAATTTAAAGGATATGGTGTTATTTTGTCCAATGTCACAAATTTGTCACAGTATTTTTAACCCTCACAGGACCAACTCTGTAATCATACAACCGATGTGGCCACTCACAAGTCGTACACATAGAAATCTTAAATCTTTCTCATCTCTAATTTCCATCCCATATGACACAAACAAACCCATATGACATTAAACTCATGCTGCATTTCAGAAAATACACTTCGGAAAACTTGCTTGAACGTAACAAAAAAACAAACCAAAAGAAAATGAAGCTGTTTTTTCTGCAAAGACTCTGAGTACCCTGAACATTCAATTCGACTTTAACTAATCCTTCAGCTTTAGTTGCAGAGGTTGGCAAAGAAATCTCAACAATCCACCGTGTATGATCTAACTTCCTGTTTGGAGGTTGGTTTAAAAATGTAAAAGAAAAAAAATATGTCCACATTACATAGTAGTGCAGAAGAGACAGCTAATACTAACATCTCTGAATAACAACCATGCACATTTCTGACATGCAGCCTGGTCAAGCATGTTCCAGTCTTTAGAATTTGCTGCCATGCCTGCAGGTTATTTTAAGCTATTTGCGCATTGTGAAATCAAGTGATAAAAAATCAAAAGAGGACAAAACTCATATCTTCTATTGCTCTAACACAACATGAAATCTGCACAAAACCGCCTGCAGAAAAGGACAGAGTTTCGAAAATGAAACTCATTAAACATCTAAAGTCATTTATGTACATGTGAGAAAAGAATTCCTATGAATTTCAAAAATAGGGCTGTTTAAAATTAAAAATTGATTATGTCATAGGGGATTTAGATGATAATATGCATGTATGAGAAAACCCATCCTGCTCTACATATACAGGTCTTTTAGTTCACACTCACAGACAGAAAAAGACTTCTAATGAGATCAAGAGAAGAATAAACTTTAACTTAAAGATCACCAGGATCACAAGAAATCAGCAGCAAGGAGCCATAAGTAACAAGTAACCCTTTGTCTTGAAAATATTTATGTATATTAGGGACAATAAGGACAATAAATATTTCATATTTCATATGTACTGGCTATGTTTGTGTACCAGATGAAAACAAAGCAATAAGCCCACTGCAACATTGTTTAATATTCATCCTACATCCTCAAGCAAAAGCTATACAAGGTGTGAGAAGAAAAGCCCGTACAGAATCACACCAAAAGATGCAAAAGTTGGGAATAACTGCATAAATTATCATCTGTGGCAGTAATGAAAGTGGCGTGCCCCGGTGCATGTGCACAAACAAAAGCAAAACAACTCCGACAACAAATCCGCAGCCCAATCTGAACACTTCTTCACCTTATGAAAAATGAAAACAGGCTGAAAACCTGGAAAAAGCCAATGGCTAGTCACGCACAGCTCGCTAATCAACTAAAGGCAACATCAGAAAGAATAGGTAATTTGAGACACAAAAAGAATAAGTAATTTGGGAGGCACATACCCAAGTGGCCAAATTATTTATGCCTAATGGAACGGGGGTGTGTGCATTCATTTGCAATTAACCGATCTGCTTTATTACCTGTCACTGGAAACGCTTGCTAATGCAGCTGAAAGCCCCGTCTGCAACGCCTTTAATTACAGTCTGAGGTGTGGAGGCATTTCCTGCTGGAAGCAGGAATGTTTTCGTACCTTTCCTCCGGTGTCTGTCTTCCTGCAAAGTTTGTATCTGAACCAAAAGTGAAAAGGGGAAAACTCTACGCTTTGAGTTTCTGGGACATGAACCTGCCAAAGTCAGTATTTAGTATCTTTAGTTCATTATTTGACTAATTCTACTCACAGCACTTTCTTGACAAAGCTACAGCTGAGCTCTTTAATGGATTTAAACACTGTAACAGGGCTGTTAAGATCCTTTAGACTTTGATTATAGATTATTGGATTGATCATGTGTGCAAATTGAAGACCACATTTGAAACTATGATTATTTCTTGTCTATTTATTCACATGTATTTTCTTGTGACCCAGTATTTCTTGAAAGACAGTGAATGGAAAAATCTAATTTTGTAAGTTCTAATCCTGTGTTTCTCTGTTAATTGTTCATTTACCCCTTGTTATATTCTAAACGTATGTCAAAAAAGTCATTTTTGATTTGATTTTGTTTGCTTTTTACGTCAAAATGGCTCTCTTATATCTTCCTGTAAAACATTAGTATCTTTAATGACTCATCTTGAACCGGGTCCAAGGTCTTAGTACCAAGCAGAGAGATCTGCTCACATCAACGAAACAATCCATCGATTTCACTCGGAAATGTATCAAAATACTAAAGATGCTCTTAAAGTGTGCTATAGTGGTTCTCTCTCACATTCATATCTGCTTATAGTTTGTTACCAGGACTTTCCCCCATGTTTTTCATCCCTGCCAGTCTCCCTAATGCCTGACTGAAATGTCTTCAAGATCCCTCGTGGTGATTTTGTCAGAGCAATTAAACTAGAAACAATGTGACAATGTGTTTGAGAGCTGTAAGCTTAGGTGGAAGAGGAACTGTTTTACAGTTTTTACTCAAATGTAGTCTTAGCACAGCGTCCAGATATCCAGTAGAAGAACTGAGTTTATGATTTAACTTGAGTAAAAAAACATTATTAGAAGAGCTGTACTACTGGAGTTTGTCAAAGTAAAGCATCTTTTAACTGCTTTATATATTTAGTATTTGATAAACTGATCATATGTTTTGTTTGAAAGCTACTAAAGTCGTAGGCTAGCTAAAGATGTTGAATAAAAGCAGTGGAGTAAAAGTATTAAATCACATAAGTAAGATACAAATGCATCGAGTAAATGTACTTGGTCACTTTCCACCAACTATTTTAAGTAATAAAAGCTTTAAAATGGGGCTGGTCTGAGATCCAGACCAGGACCAGAGTACAAATCAGTCTGGACTCTTTATGTAGTGATATATTTTCCTGTTTTAGAGCATTGATTGTATGATTTAACATGACCCCATACTTATTAGTAAATGGGTACAGTATGTATTAGACAATTTCTGTCAATTCGATATTTTCTATCTCTTCAACGACGGTCAGCTTTGAGAAGCCTAATTTTTGTTCTTGTGTACTTACAGAAAATTTGAAATAACAGTTGCAACAGAGATGATTTTAAGGCAATGAACACCTCAAATTGCTAATTTTTTCAGTACGTTTGCAATTCAAATATGAATTTTTGCTGCATGGACATAGAAACCTTACTCTGCTGAGACGTACGTTGCTCTTCAAATATATGTAATGAGAGTGTTGTGCGGCGTTGGCACCGCGGTTGTGATTGGCTCTTTGCAGCCTTCGTACCCAGAGGAGGCTCCCTTAAGAGCAGATCTCCTGTTAAGTATGAGATCCCTGAGAGGAGAAGTGTTTGAAGGTCTCTGGTTTCTTTAAATATACCGGGCTGTCTGGGGAATATAATGGCTTCCATATATAATTAAGAAGAATCCAACGTTAGAGGGTATATGTGTCTTTGTGCTGCACCTTTAATGGCTGCAGAGGCTTGGCGTACACCGTATGCCTTTATTTAGCAATGCGCACATGGACAACATTTACATTTTAGATTGTATGCCCTCAATGGATGCTCTCATACAGAGACAACATGGAGTAGAACCACAGAGGAAGCTCCATCTCCTAGAAGGACAGGTTTAGCAGCAAGCAAAAGTAAAGAAACCAAAGGTGAAAGGTCACGGAGAACACAGAGGTATCAGGCAGGAAGGGATTCACATACAAGCAAAGATTAAGAGACAAAAAAGAGCAAAGAAATCAGGCTGGTGATGAAGTCATGTAGTTTACTTAATAAGAAATAAGTTGTGGAAGCCTTGTGTTTTTTGTGATTTCACAGTAATTTGCACCTTACTGTGTTAACCAGCCATGGTTGGACAGAAGACAATATTTCTTCATATTGTTACATTTTAAAATCATCTGATCTGTCTGATTTTTTGGCAGGAATGAGATGTTGAGGCAGGAAAAAGCACAGCAAGGGATCAATCAAATGTGTCTAAAAGTGTAAATGTGTACTCGCTTTCAAAGTGCAACTAAAAATAATATTGGTTAATGTAAAAGCAGTACATAGTAAGGGGCTTTTTACATACACATACGAGAAAATACTTAATGAACATAAAGACCTAAAAACTTTGACACAACACACCAACCTAATGATTGACAGATTCAGTTAAATCACCTCTGATTAAGTCGAAGCAGATATTGTTCATTAGGCAAAGCCTGTCCATCTGTAAACACAGAACTCACAAAGAAAAACTCACAAATTCACCAAATTCATCCAAACTCACTGTTACAAATTGCTATCAGAGTAGACTGCTCTGCACACGGTTCATGTTGCACCACCTGCTTCAAGATCACATCTTTGGCTTGAAAAAGCAGCTGCTCGTCACCCCTCCCTGGCCTTGAGACTCGTTGTCTGAGTCACCACAGTGTGTACTCAAACTTTAGGAGCGCTCCAGGGGTCCATCGACAGGAAACGAGCGCTAATTGTGCTAATGAGCTTGTTTGGATAAGCCCTTATTTCTCCCTCAATTCCCCCCCCCAAGCGCCACGAGTGGCCATCTGACTTCCAGAGACGCCGGGTTAAGTGACACACACTCGGGATGGGCCGGCTCTGACGGCGATGGGCCCCGGTCGAGGTTTGGTGTACTGTGTGCCCGGCGCATCCATCACCAGTAATAAAGCTCTTTGACACAGAGGCCTGCTCTCATCCATCATCGCTCATTTAAGATACAAGTTTGGCTTCGGCGTGACAGAAGTGAGGGATTATTGCCATTAGAGGCAGATCTTTTGTTTTGATGGCCCCTCTTAATGGGGTTGCATTAGGGGGAAGTCCTAGGGGCCAGTTTTTGGGTGATTAAGCAAGCAACACATTTACAAGTCTCTAATTGAGTGAACAATGCCAGGAACCTACAGAGTGCAGAGCTGTAATGAACTAAGGCTCCCTGAACTAGCTTCATGATTAGCTAACGTTGCGGCTCGTGAATAAGCAGCAAAATACGCTTCCTCCTGATACAGAGGACGAGGGACTCCTTCAGATACAGATGTGTGTGAGTTGATTCGCAGAGGATTATGTAAAGCAGACAACACCAAGCTAAAGTCGAGGGCTGATGGTTACATGGATGTATTCAAGTTGCTGAAAGATGATGTGTCAAACGAGTCTACATTGGCAGAATGTGCCAAATAATGTCCTAATGCATGGGAAGGCATTAACATATGGATGCCGTATAAACGAAAGGAACTGCTTATTGGCGTCTTTTTGGTCTCTGAGCATCTCGTAAACTCTGTTATGGTAAGAATGTTGAAAATGCAAACTCACAAGATGATATGCAATCTTCTGAGTGACTTACAAAAGAATAAGAATAAAAAACGTTTTTTTCCCAATACAACGATGGCGCACAATGTCTTCCTCACTCACTGATTGGATTACTGCTGAGCAGCGTTGAGCTCAGTGCTGCCACTGGTGGTGAGAAGCCACAGACCATCAATATTACTTGAATAAAGTAATCTCACAAGGCTTGTATTGACTTGACAGAGTTTGACACTAGAAGGTTGATTTATCCGTGCTCAGCTTCAAGCTCAGTTTAAGGCATGTACCCACAAACATGACTTCAATCATTGGTGAAATATCCAACTAACACAAGTGTGAAGCCTCCATTTACCTGAAGAATAAAAGTAAAAGAAGGAGACATATTGTGTCATCCAGTTGTTAAACTTTGGAAAAGAAAAATATTTGCATATTCACAGATCCTGGAGAAGAATCAATGAAGATGTCATTTTAATAATTTAATTTAACTATTTTTTTGTGGGAAAACCATATCATACCCAAATTATTACTCCAAGCAGAGATTCTTTATATGTCTTAAAATGTGTCCAGAGTTTAATCAAGTCTGTAAATCATTTGAATAAATCCAGGTTTTTCTGTTACTTTGCACCTGCTTCAATATTTTGTATTTTCAACATTCTTTCCATAACAAATTTAATGAGGGGCTCAGTCAGTGAAATGTCCAAGTTAAATAAGTTGTAAATGGTTCTGTTAATATCGACTGTGCCTTAAACTATCTCGATATAAAACCAAGTGGAACTTTTCCTTACACCTTTCACACATTGTGCAGGGAGGGAACACTGGTATTCTTCCCAGTATGTGTTAAAAATGAAGCATGTTGTTTTTATTTGTATGCCATTTTGCTGGTGATTAATGAAACATGCTCTGTTCCATCTATCTGTCCTTGTCTTTGTTCACACTGAAGTGAAATCAGGTTAAGTGGATGATGTCCCTGCACTGTGATGTCATATTTCGCTGCAGCTCTGTATCTCAGGTTGTTGTGTGCCGTCTCGTGCCCTAATTAGGGAGCGCGGAGGAAAAAAAAGAGGCAAATGAAGCAGTAGTCACCTGAGATGAAGGACACATCCTCTGTGCCAGGAGACGCTTCACATTTGATTTTTTATTTATATTTCTGCGTCGTGCAATGCTCAGGGAGAAAAAAAAAGTGGGTCAACGAACAGATTTTCAGAAACCAACTTTGAAACATCCGTGTTGTCTGTCTGTCTCTGGTTAAACATAGTTTTGTATCCGATTCCCCAGTGCCAATTACTCATTAAAAATGTTTAACAACATTTTAATTGAAGAATTAATTACCTTCGGCTGGGCAAAATCCTCCTAAATTTCATCTGGGGAGTCATCAAATGTGCAGAGGAGCAGCCGTGGATGAAGTGTCAGAGAGTGGGTGGTGGTGGTTGGCGCAGGAAAATTACATCAGCAAGAAAATGTAGTCCATTGTGAGTCAACGGCGAGATGCACGTGATAATTCATGAGTAAACACATCCGTGAGTAAAATCACTACGATGTTCCTTGCAATGTGTGACTTCATCCCGCAGAACTGTAGCTCACAGAATCCCTGCCAAAACAAACGCCATTCATAGCCTCTGCATTATTCAGAGCATTTGACTTCGAAGCACAAGAACAAGGACAAGCGGGAAAAAACTGTGGCAGTGTTGCAAGTTAAGACCTTAAAAAGTCGGTTCATCCAAAAATGCACCTTCTAAAGTAGTGAGAGGTGGGTTTTATGAGACAAACAGAGATATCCACCTGTGGAAAGAGTCACATGTCTAATGTCTAACCTTAACCAACCTTACTCAATGCAATGCTTTTTCTTTTAATGTTTCTTATTCATCTTAAGCTTTACATTATGACTCTGACGTAAGATGCCTTAGTCTCTGACTTTGTCCTGTGCAGTAAGTCCACTTATTTGCTTGATACGGTTGGTGAAGTTTACGCGGCTTGGTATAATGGGAGGGAAGAACGGCAGTAGGCCTGTATGTGAGTCAAAACTGAAAAACCAAGACGCAGATTTGACAAAAACAATCTATATGAATTAAAAGGCCCCAATGGTTTAAAATACTGTACAGCAAAAACTAAAAAGGAAAAATAGTCTATAGAACTTCATTGTACTTCAAAAACAACATGGACAGAAAACATGCATGCCAGCCTGTTCTAAGTCATGACAGCGTGGACTTGAATTCACAGAATTTCATAGACACGAACACATGACAAGTTTCCCTAATGCAGCAGCAGAAAGTGAAATCTGAGGCACCCTGGTGGCTCACCTGGTAGAGCTGGCAGCCCATGTACCAACACTAAGTCCTTGCTATAGATCTGTGGTGTGTCATCCCCTCTCTCACTCCCCCCTTTCTTGTCACTCTACAGCTGTCACTATTGATTAAAGCCAATAAAAGCAAAAGAAAGTCCAATTTGTGCTTCACACACACCTGTGCTGTTCAAATGAAGCTCCTTGCAGAGTCTAGCTTTACTTTCTATCCCCATATACTAATATTTACACATTACTTATTATATGTTATGTTCTTTATTGACATACCGTTACTAATGTCTAGCCTGTATATATGACACCTGCAAGAGGTTAAAGGTTTTTTTAAGGGTCTGATGATAGAGACAAATGTGTGATTTTGGGCTCTATAAATAAAACAGACTGACTCATTACTTCATTTATCAAAACCTGAAAAGCTTTCTGATTCCATACCATAAATAGCTCTTACACTATATATAAAAGTCTTTCATTTTTTGATATTAAGGGACTGTGCTCAATAATGTCACTGCTTAACCAATGAAAGCTGATTCTAAATGTTTAGATTGACATCAATTTCTCACTAATCAACATCCTTTGTGCTGCTCAGTGCTTTAGCAAAACCAGCGAGGGTAAACCTTCCGACTTACACCTCTCCCCCCTCCCTTTGTCTGTCTCCTCTTTCTCTCCTTGCCTGCTATTTAGCCCGTGCATTTGATTAGTTAATCGCCTCCCCCCCTCCCTCCCTCCCCCCGTCCTCAGGTGGAGGCAGAGCGCTCGGGCTTCTCATCCAGCCAAGCTGTTCTTTTGGAAGGGAAAGGAGGCAGCTGTGTTTACAGCCCGGGTCCTGGCGTACATTTAGCAGAATCTATTATTCATATCGCTCAGTATCAGAGCGAGATCTCCAGCCACCTGTCTCGCTGACAAGCTCGCCCCCTTTTGTGGCGCTTTCCGTTCGGAGCAAATTACGCTCGTCTTGATGAATTGAGTTTTTATGAGCGTTGCTGTAGCGCCTGGGCATCCTCGTGCCGAGCCAGGGACCATCAGGGGCCCGGGGAGATTTTTCTAGTCAATGGGCAAACGTTTGGAAGAATCTAGATTCAGGAGGGGAAAAGAGTGGAAATCAGTGATTTTAAACCTGTTAGTATTTATTTCTGTTCCACTCTCTCCCGGTCTTGCATCCTTATTGTTGTTTACCTCTCTCGCCCCAATGCTGGCCCTGATCGGAGATTTAAAGAGCGAGCAGCAAGAACAAAGGCTTCCTTCAGAATTGGTTTTCTCTGAGACACAGCTACCTGATGAGTCTGCCGGCAAACCATCTCCCTCCTTTGACTCTGTGTGAACATTTTTAATTAACAGGGAGGTGCGTTAACTCGATGATAAGCACCCTTGATAAGTTAGAACATGATTCATAATTTATAAAGATTTTTGCTTTCATCTTCACTAGTTTGCATAAAACTAATTACTTCGTAAATGGTGTTCATTACAAAATATATTTTTTCTCTTTCCACACAGACGCGTAAAACCACGGCGCCCAGCTACCAAGTGTTGCTTTGGGACTGGTTTGCATGCAGAGAAGAAAGGTAATGATGAGTTGTTAGAGGCGGTGTCAGGAGCAGACCTGTCTGTCTCTGTTTGTACTCAATGAGCATGTTATGGAGCTTCAGATTCATTATTCTAACTGCTACAAACTGCAGCACAGAGTCGGAGTTTACGTTTAACCTGCCTAATGCAGGTAAATCAGAATCAGAGAGATTTACATTGACAAATGCATGTAACAATCAACAAGACAAGCTTAACCTGGTTTTGAGATGCAGGACTTCTCTGTAACAAGGATATGTCTATATGTGTAAACACATAATACAAGAGTAAAAAACCTGATTATAATGCCGGTACCAGTGCTCCATGATTTGCGAATCAGTAGGGAGGGATTATAACCCATAAACTCCCAGATTGCTACACTAAATGTCGAGATTTGTGGGCAATATAACAAAATAAGGAGTATATCTTAATATTTTATTATGTTAGAATGTTCTATCTATTGTAGGTAATTGTTGCTATACACATAAACAAAATGTTGGGGCAGCCCTCATAATACAGAACAGATACTGGTCTTCTGACTGGAATTTTTATATGGAAATATCATGCAAACTGCCTTTGTCCTCACACAGGTAGACACTGATCAACAGTAAAGAAATGGGAATTGCAGTTTTGTGACACATGGTCTGTAACATAGTCATGCAATTTGAACCTCCCCCCCCCGTGAAAAGAAAAAGAAACAACAGCAAAACAACTTTACTTGAGAATACTTGGAGGGGAAAAAAAGAAAAGTGAGATGTATAAATAAACATGCTGAAACACATTGCCTGCCTCGCAAGTCTGTTTTCAATTCCCGTTCGATTAAAGTGTCCCTGCAGGGAGCCGGTGAGGTTGGGTGCGGGGTGAGGTGCAGAGACATAAATCAAAGCGGTCCAAGGAATAGTAATCCTCGCTGAACATTTTGGACTGATTGATATAAATAACATTGTCCTCGCCATCTGTCCAAAGAGGGACCTTTCCAGTTAGTGTTGAGCGGCAACGGCAGAATAATTAATGAATGGTGTCCTTTGTGCCGGTAATAAAGAGGAGACAAATTATGTTATAATCCAACTGCTGCTCGTTTGTCACAGCCAAATAAAATGTCAAATAAAAGTGAGGGGCCACAGTGTTTGTTTAATGGAGTGCAAGCTACCTGCTCCAGAGTCTGACAGCAGGGTGGGATGGCTGTAAAAAGCAAAGCCTCTGATTCAAGCGTGCAGGAATCCACTCAGACTGAATGTGGTGCTGTGTGCTGATTATGTGCTGCACATTTAACAAATGTTCACAAACACAAATGAAGAGTTTCTTCCAAAATGACTCTGGGCGTCCATTCTGGAGTAAGATCATGACCTGAAATTATGATTCACTACTAATCAAATATAGAACATCCCATCTGTGTGTCTCACTATGACCTCACTGTTGCTAGTTCCTGTCATAACAGATAAAATAGGTCAAATTAAAAGTAACCATAAGTGTTCAGCTGGCCGATTGATTATAAAATAATTTAAAAAACAGTTATTGTATATGTATCGATATAGTTATTGTATTTGTTGTGTGTCCGTGTGATTCTTAGATGCCTCTAAGGCTTTTCGATCGATTCAATCATAAAAAACCTGATGATAAAATGATGCAAGAGAAGTAAACATCTACTTCTGAATTATTTTGTAGTGGGGTATCAAATTTTCAAAGTTGTACATTATCGCCTATTTTGTTTAACTTGTATGTAATGACTTCTCCAGAAAAGTTAAAGACTTGTAAAACAGTTTGTGCTTTTGGTGATCTCCATCATTGTATAATGTGCGCAGATGCTTTGGTGATCTGAAATTCTTTATTTAGATATTTACCGACAATGTTAGAAATAATATGTCCAGGGTATGTGCAGCATTATGTCCTTGTGCCGCTTAGCCATGCAGGGGTCATAAGTTACACTGTGACCGTAGCTCTGCATGTGGAAAAGTCTAATGACCAGAGATTATTAGAGTATAAGAAAGGAGATTAATCCCTTACCACTCACTGAACTGAATCACCGTACCAAGAGGTGGAGTTCTTTTTCTAGAGTTGTAGTGCTCGTGTCATCTGTATGCGTTACAAGAAACATCTGCTCAGGTATTCATAACCTGAGATCAAGGTTGGATTGCTGTCATTGATCGGCAGAAACACCTAAATTGAATTTGTATCCCTCATCTCACCTCTCTGCAAACCATGCACCGTCATAATCGGAGCCCAAACCTGAATCTTAAGCCCCTGAGCAAGAGGCTATGTGAGTGTCGATATTCCGTCAACAAATTTTGAGTCTTGTTACAAGTGGTGACTAAAAAGTTTGTTTTAATCTGAAATATCTTACACACAATGCATTTTGCCAATGCACTGACCCAGACTGACTATTATCTTTATGGACATTTATTGACAAGCAAGACTGACTTCAAGACTTAAAACAAGATCAATAACTCTGCCAATGGGCGATACTGTATAATGTAACCAAACAAATCTTCATGAATTATCTCAAAATAAGCATATATAAATCTAAAAGAAAGTTGATGAGTGCTGGATAAAGTGAAAATTCTGATATAGTTACAGTACCGTCTTCCATCGCTGAGTATATACTTGTTGATGATGGCCAACAATCTCTATCAACCTTTTTTATTTCTTTTAACAAAACAAAGATACCGTACTTGTTTTCCCTTTAAAAAAGGGTGTCTGTTCCTAAATCCAACACAAGTACGTGCTGAAAATAGTACAAACCATCTTTGACCTACAGCTTTTGCAAATACAACATCCACCGTTTTGGTGATGCTTGCGTTACAAGCCGAGGAGGAAGTGCAAAGTGAACTTGAACTCTGGGAAAGTTTAGTGGCGTCCTGGGAGGCAAGGACGAGGGAAGGGCTGCCAAACAGCGCTTCAGTAAAGGGCAGAGGAGGCAACCTAGACAGGAGTTGAACACTCCGCAATATCGCCTCCAGGTCCATCAATCACCCTGCACATTAAAGGCGAGGTGAGGCTTGGGCTTCACCGGCCATATTTGACGTCAGCCTCACATCAGACAGCGATGAGGACATCACCCTGATCGCAGGGATGCTCCGAAGGTACGCTCATTCTGCCCACGTCGGTGTCTCAGCAGGGCCTGCATTATCAGCGCCAACAAAAGGAGGAGCCGCTTTGTGCAATCAGCACCGTTCTGTACATATTAAACAGCACAACATTCTCAAACCAGGTTCATTTTAATTAGAGGGGAATTTGATCACTGCCATCTCCCACGGGCGCTTTTGATGTTAATAAAACAAGCTGTACCTTCGCAAGGCGGAGCTCTCCTTCCAAAGCAGGGCAGCCGTAGGGGTGAAGGCGGGGGAGGAAAAGTTCCTTCTTCAAGTCAAAACTATAGGGAGGTGTCAGAGGAGAGGCTGTGATCCTCTGCCGTGTTGGGAAATGGCGGGTGAGAGCTAGCAGAGGCCACTGAGGTGCACAGAGGGATTATCAATGTCGACGAACCGCATCACTACCTTATACATGAAGACTGTCATAATGAAACGGCTGAGGTGTTCTCTATTATTGCTCTGACACTTTGGTGTATTCATTCAATAGATGTTAATAACAAAGAATTAGAAGATGAGATTAACCTCAACAGCAAAGGATAATATTTGTCTGGGTGAAGGTTTCCTACAGAAAACCTGAACAAAAGGTTTATTCCATGTATAAGCCTTTTGGGGGTGAAAAGTCCTTATGTGACTTTGATGATGTAAAGGACCAGTGTGTAGGATTTAGTGGCAGTGAAGCAGTGAAGTTGCAGATTGCAACCATTTGAATACTACGGTGACCTATCTAGACCCAGTGTTTGGCTAGTTTCTTCTGGGCTACTGTAGAAACACAGCCGGTTCAACATAGTGGACTCTGTAGAATAGGACTCGCTCCCTCTGTAGATAAAAGCGGCTCATTCTAAGCTAAGAAAAACACAATGATTCTTATTTTTTTAGATGAACATCTGATTTTGGCACAAAACTGAAACTCAGATTGGATGGCAAACATCTCTAATCAGTTCCAATTCAAAGATCACTGTCCATACCCACTTATTTCAAATAGTCAACTTCCATTATATTGAAGCAGTGGCACAAATCTCAGAGACAGATGTAGGACTATTGCCAACCTTGTCTTCTAGAATTACATTTATATAGTTGTAAAGGGTTTTTTATCAATTATGTTGTAATGAAAAACACTACATTATAATCAGAGGCAGTGTTTTCATTTGTCTACCACACCGCTGTCACAGGGAGGTAGTCCGGGTGGATGACAGGTGTACAAATTTTAGGACTTTTACACCCTAATCCAGCGTTTGCAACCGGATTCTTGCCTGTGTTAGGTTTGCTGGCTTTTTCTCAAGCGGACATTGTATTGGAAGAAAAAATATGTTGTAAGAAAACCAATTAAATCCGTTGGAAGTGATCATTTCACTGATACATTCAATATTTTAAGGAAACTATCAGAGTAAATGTATATGATACGTTTATGACTTGGTGTCTGCTGTTGTAATAGGTGAACTCAAGAAAATTCAGCATCAAAAGCTAACCATATGAGGGATTTCATTCATTCAGTTGTCATATTTTGGAACAGAACTCTACACCTCTTCAGCACTCATTGTAAAGGCCCATAGTGTTATAGCATTTGCTTTTATTTTCCCAATAAATAAGGTGAACGGTCATCTGTCCCTGAAGTAAACGCTCCATCTCTCCCATGCCTCCAGGCAGGTCGTTAAACGGCCAACGAGCAATGGAATGAGTAAATAATTCAACAAATAGATGAATAAATAAAAGGGGTCGGACTCTGCGGTGGTTAAGCAGAAGGGGGGCGGGGGGGAGTCGTTCAGCTGGAGAGCCACCTATGGCAGAGGGAGGCCAGCTTTCTCTCCCTGAACATGTACCGTCTGTACAATTCTGAACCTTGGCACCGGTACAGGCATCTGCTGCCGGCCTCACTCTGCCAGGCCACCGTATATACACAAACATCTGCTTCCCCGCACAAAAAAAAAGGGGACACACAGCACTTGACAGGTCTGCATTTCGCCATTCTGCCTGGCCCCACTCGCCAGTTCTTTACACAAAAACCTTAATGCATCCTGTCAAGCCATTAGCCGGTGATACGATCAGCTCGCAGGCCCCCATTAAGCCATCAGTGTCCACCTGTGATAAAGACAACCATTTGTTTTCTTAAAGCCCTACTTAATGTCCGTTTAACTCAATTTGTCAGGAAATGTACAACAATTTCCTCCCCCCACGGTCCTGAAATCTGGTCGGGGTTCAAAAACGTCGAGGAGGAGAGGGAGGGAGGTTTTTTTTTTGGAGGATGCATATTCAAATGAGGGGATTAAATTGCCTCTCATATTGACGTATCGTGTTGCGTGAGCGCTGAGAGGTGGCCTGTGTTTTCCCTCTAAAAGCTGATTTTTGGACAGCAGGGGCAGGAGCTGGAGGTTGTTTTGCCTCCATTAGCCTCGGTCCACGGCCCCTGCTCTCTCTCCTGATGTGTCTCTGACAGCACTCTAAATCTGGCCCCGCCGTTATTACCGGTGCACATGCCACGCTGCCGCTGCAAAAGCATAATAACACCTTTTAAAACAACATTGTCCCTGGTGCTCACAAACACACGTCGAATGATCACCCTCCCTTCTCATCCACATCCCCGGTGAGGACACCTAACAGCCACTGAAACATCTGTTTATGTTTTGTCTACAGATACATCATTTGGATTTTGGAGAGGCGGCGGTGGTGAGGCGGGGAACGAAACATAATGATTCTTTGTGGTGTAATCCCAAGCGCTTGGGTAGTAAATCAGCTATTAACTGCAAAAGGCAGATTTGAAAACTATCTGGTAAAACAAAACAAAACCAAAAAAAGGACAAACATCTCCCATGCCATAAGTACCTCAGATTGGCAACAGTGCCCTTTTTGGTGTATATGACTGCCCCGGCTGCCCCTTCTTCCCTGGCGGTGGGGTGGCGGCTCGGCCAAGCGGGCAGGAAGTGGAGGGGCCCCTGGTAGTGGCGACGGCGGCACTGTCGACATCTGTCGTGGTTGGAGAGCTCAGTGCACAGGAAATGGGGTGTCACGGCGCTTGCTTGTTGGCCATTATCCTGGCATCCTAATGAAGTGTGGGCAGTTCGCAAAAGGGGGTCTCTGGATGGCATGTTGAATGCACGGATGGGCAGAGGCAGCACACAAACACACACACGCACACGCACACACACACACACACACACACACACACACACCATCCCTTCGCCCTCACTCTCCCCTTCAAATCCTCCCCCTCTTCCCTGCTTCCTGTGCCTGTATCCCATCTGCCCGAGCCCCCGAACTGCACCCAATGGGACGGAGGCTGGTTGAGAGCGCATGCGCCGTATGCCAGGCGTTTTCCTGCGACAGGCTGAGCGCAAGGCCATTAGGCATCTCGACACGGCCGGCGTGTGATTAGAAACACACAGTGAACAAGTGTCCTCTCGGCATGGATGCTGCCTCACGCTAGGAGAGCTGGGCTGCGGCGGCGCAGCACCATCAATATACCTGGCCCTAATGGTCTTTGCACCACAGATCAAGTGGTGTTTGTCGGATTCCTGAAGGGCCTTAGGTGGCTGTTTATTGACACAACAAACAGAAAAGACTCCCCTGACTGAATGTATTTCCACAACACTTCAGCACAAGATGTCCCTGAGTGCACATAATAATACATCAAAATGGCAATTTACAGAAATCTATAGAAAGAGGATGGTGTTAAATATTTGAAGAGGTCAAATCCATGAATATACATTTGCAGGAAGAAGAATACTTCAGTAATCAGTTCAGTAATTCTAGACCCTAGAAAAATGACTTATCACTCAGAAGCTGCAGCTAAATTACAGATATAAAAAGTATTTCACTCTCATTTGGGCTTTTATTTTGAAGCAGTCCACTGTAGGAGGCGGTTAGATGCTTCCTGTTTTGTTCCATCAAATGGCAGTAAATTAAAATCTATGGAAAGAGGATAGTGTTCAATGCTGGTTAAAAAAGTGTGTATTTACTAATATTTACTAAGCTTGACTACTTAATGTGTGTACTGTATGGGTTTCTAAAAAACTACAGATATGAATAGAATCTCACTGTCATTTGAGCTTTTATTTTGATGCACTACACAATCAAAGAGTAAAAGAACAATAAAAATTTCATTTTTGATTAAAAATTAACTGAAACCACCAGTTATTATTCAAAAACTGCGACCAAATAAACAAAATAGATAAAATGTTTGTATGTATGTAGTGTAGGGCTCAGACTGGAGCAGAGTACTATATATATCTATGTGCCTGTGAAAATTACAGATCTAAATATGATTTAATTTTTCTTAATCTTTTTTTATGATACACAGTTGCAAGTGGTGAGGTGCTTTGTGTTGTGTTTCGTCAATGTGACAATTTATGGAAATCTATGGGAAAATGGTGGTGTTAAATGTGAAGAAATCATTTTTTAAGCAGACTTTAAGCAGAGCATCAAAACTACTAAAATAACTTTTCCCAGATGTAATAGATGTAGTTGGTCCCCAGTGTTGTTTTAATTATTTGCTCTAGCTTTTCAAACTTTTATACAAAAGATATGGTAATATTAATAGTCCAAAGTGATGTGACATTGCATTTTTTGTATTTTTTAAATGTCCTCTGTGTCATTCAAGCTTTTATTTATTTATTTATACACCAAAACAGCAGTGAGTGTTAAAAGGCTTTTTGTATTGTTTTTATTTATAAAAATATATTGGAAGATGATGGTGTTAAATATCTGATGAGCTCAAATCCATGTGTATCACAGATTTTTTCATTCAGTATATTTAAAATCTAGAAGTTATGCCTTTTAACACACAATAAGAACAATAATATATTTTAACTTACACTGTAAAGCAATGTATAAAGGGCAAAACTGGTCTATTTTATCAATGTATTTGTGCAGTAAGATATAAACATGATTTCATTTTAATTTGAGCTCGTATTTTCACACAGCAGCAAGCAGTAACCTGCAACCTGTTTTGCTGCTATCCACACAAACGATCCCTCTTCAGGTAAAGAGTCTCTACTTACTTGTCTGCCCATAACTGTAATGGGCTAATGTGCCGACTAAATGTAGCACTACAGCCCTAGAGTGCTTCATCAATACATCCGACGGATGCAGGACAGAAGGGGGATTATCACGAGCGCCAGATGCTAAGCCACTGAAACTGCACACAATCAATTAAGTCCTCTGTGCATACAGTAGCATCACACTGCAGCTGACTTTATCCAGGAGGAATATCACTCAGCTCACTTCCTAACTGAACAGGAAGTTGGATATCTGCTATCTGTATCTTTTCTAAAGGTTGAAAAACGCAGATTGATACATTGGTGAGGGCAAGCAAAGTCACCACGGTGCAGGTGACTCAACTGAGATCCCGGAAGTGAGGACAATAAAGAAAACTGAGGATGACTTTTTCACTCTCATTTGTATCATTCCATCACATATTTCTGTTTGAAGACTGTTCTGTCATTATTTAAGGAAGTAGTTTGACACTATAGAGCCTCTTAACCATTCACCCCAACCTTGGGTCAATAGTTGGATGCATTAAGCGTCTGTCTCTGACACCAGAGAACAAAGTAGGATAGAGTGCCTAACGTTTTGGAGAATAAAGTTTGACAGTCAATCTCTCCGATGTTTTACAGAAGCAGCGTTTTCAACAGCTGTTACATGGGATGTCATACACTGCTTCAATTTTCCTCTCCAATGGGGTTGGGTATACCAGCGGAAATCTGAAGTGCTTCATGTTACGATACTCCAACCACGCAAGTAAATCCAGGCCAGATTCTGGGACGTGAATGACGACCAGAAACAACATCAGCTGTATGTTATCAGAACAGAACCAGTCACAGCACTGACCAGGAGTCAGTGGGTAGCCAAAGAAACATCAACCAGGAGGCCATCAACATCCAACACCAGTGACAGGGGCTACCATTTCACCACATATATGACCACCACCTGGGTCATATGACAACTGAGTCAATTACACGTACCTGACTGAACTCCATTTGCTGGCAAAGACTGTGAAATCCTGCCAAAAGCTTCATAAAAAGTAGCAAGTAAATACACTTTGAGTTGTAAACAGACCAATTTTGTCAGTTAGGTTGGCTGCTAGCACATTTGCCATTTGGAGAAATTTGAAGAAACGAGTCGACACCAAAAAAAAAAAAAAAGACTGGCTTCATCATTTCAGTGTGAGTTGCAGTTTTAGGTTAATTTGTGAATTACTGACTGGAAAATGATTATAGCACAACCACACACACACACACACACACACACACACAATTTACACACATTACACACATCTGCACTTAGACACAGATCAGTTTTCGAGAGAGGTGCTTTATCCAGTATGTGGTTTCCCTCTCACATACACACTCGACAGGCCATTTAACACCTTAGATGACAGCGGCAGCACAACAGACACAGAGGGAGGAGAAAACATCTCAAAGCGGCCAGTGATGGACTGCACTCGTTTTTCACCTGCAACCACCGCAGATCGCTTTATAACGACCTGATCTCTTTGTCAAACCCGGCAGAAAGAAGGATCGGCCCCTTTGGCTCGTCTACCTGGAGATAAAGCGCCCCACAACCCCCTGCAGCAGCAGTCCTGACAGAGGAAGTAGGTAGTTAACCACATTACCTAACATGTCATGATGGATGCTACGGCTCTCTGCAGGGGTCAAGGGTCAGGCAGCCCTCCCGCCGAGAGGAAGACAGATGAGTTTGGGTACAGCAGCCAGACACCTCTCTTGCTCAGCCTTGTTTTCTTTAGTCCCAAAGCAATCTGATACCTGATTGGCTCTCCAAGGAGCCCAGGTTTGAGAGCACATGATTAACACTGGCCGCTGCAACACGACCCGACACCGTCACTGTAATTACTGGTCTGGCTCAGATGGAGGCAGAGCTAATTCTGCTCAGAAATGGGTATTAACTTAATAATCTGGGATGTTTTTCACACATTATGCTCATAAGTAACTCAAATTGCTATAACGAGACAGTGATCCAACCTGTAACCAGTTAATGGCAAATGTTTCCCATTGGTATTTCCTGTTGCACAGGAAGTGATTTATGTTTTATAATGTATGCCAAAGAAGTACTAATTATAAAAAAGGGTAAATTTAACAAAATAAAACATTTAAAGATATCACAGTCCCGCCCTCTTTGATTGATTGACTGACAGGTGATCTTGGAGAAAAGTGATGCTTATTGGGCAACACAGAAAAAATAATAAATAGTAAAAACTACATGTAAAATATTTAAAAATATCTGTAGGAATAAATATGTTTTGGTGGTGCAAAAGGTTCAACACCTCCTCATCCAGGCTTAGGTTCTTTATTTTCCTACAGACTGAAGGATCCACAAATCACAGCAGATCCAGCAGCAACATGTGAAGAGAAAAAGGGCCGACTGACGCTCAGGGATGCTGATTCAGCAATAAACGTGTTACAAATGACTTGAAAGGCGGCTGGTGGACGCACTCAGCCCCCCCTCTCCGACCCCGCAGTGCTGGATACACTTTTACCTTTCAGCCACTATCAGCCTCGCTGCCTCATCTATCACTGTGGAAATGCTGTTTACCATGAAGCTCTCTGCTCCCGCTCTGCATCACTCCGGACACACTTACCACTACACAGACGCTCTGGCAGCCATATTGTAGTGTTAAAAATGAGAGGGAAATCCTGCCCTCATTAATGGGTAAGAGCCGCTAACAGCTGGTTGTGTATAGCTCAAAAATATAGTAATTTTTTTTTTCTTTTTGGCCTTTATTAGATGCTGCTAGTATTCCTGCATCATAGCCTAAATCCTTTTAGTTACTATAATTATGGGATGAGAGATATGGAAAAATGTTATATCCAATATGATTTTTATCATTTGTGATTATGGTATATAGATAGATTAGATGGATTTTCTGATTTTTTATTTATGTATGTATTTATTTGTCTTTAATTGATAGTGACAGCTGAAGAGTGGGGGTGGGGGTGTCGAACTCTGAAGCTAAAATGATTAGTTCTTATTGGATGTCAAAATTGTTTTTTCAGTGAGAAAAAAAAATATATCTAAAATGACAGAAATCTCCTGCTGCACTGCTCTAACTTTAATGCATCCTGTGCATCTGGCCACAACCCTATCAGTGACATCACAGTGTGTTGTTGCCTTTGGCAGCTGACGATGTGACGTCACTGATTGGGGTGTGGCCACAAGCACAACATGCAGTCGAGTTCTGACTCAGACAGCAGTTCTTTATTATAAGAAGTCTTACCGATTCAGTTTTTGTTCTTCTTCAGGTACAATTAAACAAAAAATTATAAAATAAACTGCTTCCCAGACCCTGGTCTTATTAACAACTCCACAAATCAAATCAGGTGGAAATTTTTTACAGTGTGGCGCTGCGTAATCGCTCGTGTTGTAACTGTTGTAAAACCTCACAGCATCACCTCTCGATGCTCTCTGACAGTGAATAATAGTCCGGCGCTTATGAAGCTTATCTGAGTATGTCGAACAGCAGCGGTGGGAAAGAGAGCCCTTAATCTGCCTATAATCAAACCTGACAGTCACCTACAGCAAGGTGCGGCGCCACGCTGGGAACCAGTCAGCCGAGAGCTCTGATCAGCAGAGAGAAACTGCCATGCCATTAATATTAATCGTCCTAATCTGGCTGGAGAGCGGCGGAGTGATCAGAATGCACTAGAAGGTAAGGCTCGGCACCGCGGGGCCCGACTCGGCAGGCGAGCACGCTGTAGTACATCAAGGTAACGCTTCGCCGTAACCCGCGGCCGTCTATTTGAAGTAGGTGACGGGAAGCCAGGTTTTTGTTATTGTTAATTACGCTCCTTGTAGTGGGTCTAGACGAAGAGGCCTCCCCTCCCGCCAGGTTCACTTTCCCTGCACGTCTGCTTGTCTTTCTTTTCCTCTCCTCCTTCCTTCCCTTTCTCTTAAGCTTCCTACATCTTCACCTTCTTTTTCCTCTTGTTCTGATCTCATATTCTCTTTCAGCTTCATCTTCTTATTTCCTCAACTAGATACATAGATTTTCTTTCACAATCCTTTTCTACCTCCTCTCCTTTTTTATTGCTTCATCTTTCCTTTCTTCCTCTGTATCACATTGTTTTCCTCTGCAAAACTTTTGACAACTCAACTCTTGTTTCCTCTCTATTTTTTCTTCTCCCAATTAGTTTTATTCTTTACCTCCCTCCCACCTCCTTTCCTCACAACTCGCGCCACCCGATTTTCCCAACTTGTCTCTCCCTTCAGTTTTCTTTGTTTGAGTTATTTTTCTTTATCTTCATTTGATTTTTGTCCGTCATTACTATTCTTCATCCTCTTTATTAATTTCCTCGATATTCTCCCTTTTTAGTTTGTTTTCTTCTTTCATCCAGTTTGCCATCTTTCTTGTCACCGTCTTGTCTTCCTTATTTTCCCTTCCCACTTTCTCAATTCCGTCTCCCTCTTCCTCCAGCTCTTCCTCTTGCACCATCTGTCTTCTCTCTCCCATCATCCTCCTCTCTTCCTCCTCCTTTTCTTCTTCTCTGGTCCATATCTCTCCCCGACTCCATGACCCTGGCTCTGACAGAAGATCAGTGTACTACTCTGTGACTCCAGCTCCACTCAGTGAGCAATGATCACCTCTGCTTACCCCGGCGTCGCTGCAGTGACGGCCAACTTCTTCCCGACTCTGCTTCGTCTAGGCCGTGAGCGAGTGTGCAGGCCTTATCTCGCCACCGCCACACAGAGGATTACTTTACCAGAAGAGATGGAGTCTGGGATAAAGTTGAGCTGCATCACCTCTCATTCTCCCAAAGCTAAAAGACAGTCCAGCAACCATGTTAACAGTGATCTGATAGCAACTGATAAATACAGTCCCTCTTTGTCTACTTATTTCCCTGTCACTCCTGTTTTTTTTCCCTTTCCTGGAAAGCGGAAATGTGCCGTTAGGATAAACATTTGAAAAGTAGCAGCTGAGGTCGGCGCTAATAATCAGAAATCCGCAAAGATCTGTGGTTGAGAAATGGTAGAAACTGGCTGTTGCAGCAAACAACCTGCAGGAAGCTTTTTCAAGGCACCAGAGAGGGAGAAGGAAATGGGTAAACAGTATGTGCGGGTGGGGGGTGGGGGTGAAAAGTCCTAAGCTCAGCAGCTTTGAGAGTCCGAGATGTGAAAAGTGACTGGTTGATTTATCATGGGGGAAACACAGCCACAAAGTACAATTTTCTACCTTGGCCACAAACAATAATTCATAATGATGTCGCCTCCTGATAGCAGCAGACCTTTGCGCCGAGTCGGTCCTCGAAAATGATCGTAATAAATGTCAGGACTTCGCAGGTAACTACTTTAAAAGCCATTAGAAGTAGTCGTGATGGAAGATACCGGCCGACGCTTCATGTAGCGATAACAACTTGCTTTCGCAGATAAAAGAGTAGAAAAATGAGCGGGGTGTTTTATTGTGAGGTTACAGGAGCTCAAGGACTATTACAGATAAACAGGTTATGTCAATTAAAATGGCTGCACAGGGTGGCTCCATAACCCCACGCCTCCCGCCACCATGAAAGGATGGGGATTGTTTGTGCCTCCTTCATGCATCAGGGCTGGGTAGTCTCTGCCACATCAAACCCAAAATCTCTACACCTTGCTCAAATTGACGGATATTAACTACACGGCGAATAAGAAAATGTACAGCGCACCATTTCGTAATGCTGTCATGTCTCCCCGTTGACCTTTCAACTGGAAATACTTAGACAGAGTGCTCCCAGCAACACTCATGCATCACAGTTTAATGGCGTGTCAGGAAAGGCTTGGTGCCTTTTGTTGGTGCACATTTTTTATCGCCACATCTGCAGATTATGAGAGAGCTAATGAACTCTGCTTTTGTTACAACTTTTCAGGCTTTCGTTCCTCTAAAAGTGGAGACCGTAACTTCAAAACGAGCCCATATTGAGCAGGGAATCTAATACAAAAACTAATACTTGTAAGAGCAAATAAGCAGGCGCAGATGAGCATTGGTCTTTATGTATACTCAGCTCTGAGAATATTGGATCTTAGTGTGCTCAATGTCATCCGTTTTGCTCTGAGAAAGGCTCATAAAAGCAGCGGTTGATGTGACTTTAAAGTTCCCCGGGGACGGGAGCGAGACTGTTTAAAGACTCTTTAAAGCCACCGTCAGAAATACTTGAAAAGACACAGGAATAATGACTTTACCTACACTTTTATCTCCTTGATATAAAGACATTTATCAAATTATTAATATGCTTCGTGGTTAGAATGAAAACACTCCACTTGCGAGTAAAACACACTATTATTAAGGTAAAGGAGATGCAGGTTTTACTTCGTTCTTTATACTCACAACTGGGAGAAAAATGCTTATTTTCTAAATATAAAAAAATCCATATTTTATCTGTTTATCTAGATATTTAGAGGTTCCCTTGACTTTTTGGTCCACTATGAATGAATGAATTCTATGAGGACTATGTAACTTTCCTCCCACAAATGAAAAAAGTTAAATTCACGAGCAATAAAATGCTTTATTCAATACACTCAGGGGTTTTGCAGCTATAGATAAATGACTGTGTAAATTATAGTATATAGTATGAGTCAGTTTGCTTTACTTTACTCTACTGGTGCTACTGTTGCTGCTATTTTAGGCCACTATACAGCAAACATTACATAGGTTGGCTTTAAAATCACAATGGGTGAAAAAGAAATGTTCCTATATCTTGGCTACAAATTTCCCTAAACAAAATATCCAATCCAACAGTTATGTAAAATGTAAAATGTACTGCAAATGGCAGGTATCAACGGCATTGTAGAACTATTTATAGTACCTCCAGCCCCTAATAGTCAAACAAGATTAGATTAGATTAGATTTTGGAGACATGGGACCTGAATCTTCTGTAAACGACCAAAAGTGCTGTGTTCAGGAGCAGCCTGTAGTATTCTGTTACTGAATCAGCAAGCTATATCTAGGAGGTACTGACACCATCACCCATGACAGCTGCATATCCACGTGACCTCATGCTCCAGTCAAAAACCAAACCCCAAACAGTCATAGAATTCTGAACAATCCCTCCCTCTGTCTCTCTATCATCCAATCAAACTTCCTCTGTACTCTGTAACTGGTTTGGTCCTAATTGTTAATACTTTTGGATCACATCCAACATTTAATCAAGTTCTCTGTCAGACATATCGATGTGACAAGCAGTAGCACATGTGACCATAAACCTGACGATGCTTTATAATAAGAATACGATGAAGAACAAAGTGCATACTGTGCACCGCTTCGTACCGTCTCCATCCTTTCCTGTGTCTACGAATGTCATGTTCGTGTCCCAGTTTTGATGCTACATCAGGGAACATGGCTTGAAGCGACGCAGACAGGGACAGAGAGGTGTATGTGTAATGCAGCATGAGACTGTCTGTCGTATCACATGTGCAGGACGTAGCCTGCAGGAGGAAGGAGAAGGAGAAGAGGTGGAAAAGAGAGGAAATGGGAGTGTAGCTCTGAGGAATCACAGTCCCTGTTGTCTCACTTCTCCCGGAGGGATGACTGTGTGCTTTCCCCATCCGTCCTGTGTGTGTGTGTGTGTGTGTGTGTGTGTGTGTGTGTGTGTGTGTGTGTGTGTGTGTGTGTGGCGGGGGTGGGTACAGCCTTGTAAAAGCTGAAGGGCCCTGCAGGGACCTCGACTTCTGTTGTCCCTAGACCCAGAGCCATGTGCTGTGCTTGGCAGCCCGTCCCTTCTGTGCCCGGCCTCGGGTGACTCTAGGAGGGAGGGAAGGTGGGGTGAGGTTGGGAGGGGGACACAGAGGTTTTGGCAAGGAAAGGTTTAGAGGGTGACTTATGTTGGTCTTTGTGGGTTCTGGATCTTTTTGAAGCTTACTTCATTTGTGGAACAAAATAAAAAAGTAAAAGAATTTCCTTAGCACTACAGAATTAGTTAGAAAGAACAGAACTATGATGAAAAAAGAGTCGATTTACTGACTTCAAGGACAACTCACACATTAAATTCACTTGATAGTTATTAAATTATATGTGCAGTCAGACTATCAATTGAGAGATTATGTCCTGTAAACCTAAACATTTATGGATTTGAATGCATTTTTTTAGTATATGAGGGGGGCATGTTTAGGCTATAAGTTACCTTTTAGGGATGGGAAATAAGTCATCAATATTTGACTTTTTTGTTGTTAAAAATTGAGATAAAACTTTCTATTATAGGGACCAATTTGAAGTTGAACATAACATCATTGATTTTAATATTTTGAATAAAACAGCTTCCTTACTGCAGCATAGATTGAGTCCTTATACAGCCATTATAGAGCGATATGACCCAGCTGATCTTTCTCAGCTCGAAAACACCAAACAGAGAAATAAATCCACTGAGAGGGAATTTCTCCATATACAGTAGATTCTGCTTAAATGTATGTCTGCAGAAACAGCACATATATGTCCATTTTAATTAGAGAGCATCAGAGAGGTTGGTTCACGTAGAGATGATGTGGGAGCGGGGTGGACGGACTCAAGCAGCTTCATTTAGATCTAATTTATTTGAATGACAGGTCATTTTCTGAGTATAACTCTAAGGGTTTCATTACAAAATGTCATATATTCATTCTGGCTGAAGTAGAAGGGCTTATCTTTTCAAAGACATAAGTGAGTATGTCCTCAAAAGCTGAGCTATTTTAATAGCGAAGGTTCTCAGCCACCTAATAATGTCCATCATAATCCAAAGTGAGTTTTACTTCAGTCAGAGAAGGTGTCACATTATTCAAACTGCTGTGATACCTGGTAGTTTGAAATTAGTCCTCCCTTGTAGATCACATGAACAGATTGGGTCGATCATGTAAAATGTATTTTGCAGAGAACCAGAAGGAGGGATTTTTAATTAGGTATAAAAAGACTACCTGGTTCACACAGAGATGCCAAAGATCTGAGTCTGTCAGAGGTGTCCCACGGCTCTGTGGCCTCATTTTGCCCAACACCAATGCCACGGTGGTGACACATCATTATACAGCACAGGGGAGACCCTTCAGCCTGTCTCATTATTATCAATCCAAAATCTGCTTCGACTACTCCAGAATGGCTTGATGAAGTCCGGCGGTTTGACATGAGGACACAAACTTTTGCTAATTAAGAGATGAAGAAGAGGTGTGAGTTGGACGTAGGGCAGAAAAGAAGCAGAAAAAATAAAGACTGTAATCACATTACAGTTACTAATAAACAGTTATGATGTTGCTTGTTCTTCAATTATGTGCATAAAGGGAGCGGATAGGAAAATATCGAACGTTTGCACAGTCGCCTGAATTATTTCCTTCCTTTCGATGAGCAGACTGACACTGAAGTGTTGGGACCACTGGGACCTTAAATATGAATGCATTCATTTTATGTGATCTATCCTAAACTTTTATCATGGCGGTCATATCGTGTGACCTCTCCCCAAGTCACTGCCTGTGACCTAGGTTGACACTTCCTGATGACTCATTGACCAGCTGTAACAAAATGGCCTCTGTCCTCTCTCTTTTTTCTTCTCTCTCACCGGACCTGATGGCTCTCTGAACCTCGGGGCGGTCTGCACAGAGCAGGCAAGAAAGGATAATCTTTTCCCAGCCTGGCTAACAGGTTCGTCTCAGACTGGCCTTAAACACAACCACACACGTGGAGAAGAAACTCAAACCTCCCGCTTCACCTCACATGTTTCTGTGTCTCTGATGTAACACGTGTTTCATGCTCATGCATACTGAGCATAAGGTGGTTACATCAAAGTCACAGACACATGCCTTCTGGCACGCACCCACACATGCGTACCCTCATATAGACACACACAAACGCACACACACACTTCCCCTCTCACATACACACTCTCTTTCGTTCGTTAGGTTAGCATTGCGGTTGCGTGATATGTGTGTGATTTTGCTTTTATTATATTTTAATAAATGTTGATGGATAAACATGCTGGCCTGTTTAATGGCAAGCAACAGTGAATGATGCCAAAACCTTAAGCTGGTGGTAATTTTGGTTGTAGTTATTAATTTAATCATTAATCAGGGTTCCAAATTAGAGACTCAAAATCTTTTTATTTTTATATCATTTTGATTAATTGAATGCACCTACACAGTTTGGTGCCCTTTAAACCATTTTAATCCCCAAGTCACTGAACATTCAAAGTCCGGGTCAGAGATAAAAATTCAACTGTCTAGGGCACCGTTGGGGAGGCTCTTCAGCCTTGTAAGTGCAGAAAAAGGTTATCTAACAAACAATTTGAGAAACTCCTCCTCATCAGCACGTCATATAAGCCGCACTAGTCTACTATAAAACCATTATTTCGAAAATAATTGATAAGTTGAACTCACACATAGCCTACCAATAAATTGAGCTTCATGTGTAAAATTGGCAGATTGACCCTTTAACCATAACCATCAATGCAGATGACTCATGCAGTCATCACATCAGAGACACCAACCGGGGATGCAAGCATGAACACAGCACATTTAAAGGCTTCTTTAAGGAACTGAACCATTATGTAAATGATAAGATGTTGTTACAAGCTATTTCTGACTGACATTGTTCTGCTCCCTTGGCCAAAAAGCAGTAATGCTGCAGCGAGGAGAGAGAGAGATGGATGCACAACCCATTGTTACTCTGAACATTCGGAAAACTCACAAACTCAAGTATCATTTAATATCTGTAAAAAAAAAACAACAGAGGATGCAGTTTAAAACTCTCAATCATCTCATCAGGGAAGGATTTAATGGGCCGACTGTCCTTTCAAATGTAGCATAATCTGTTTTAAATGCAGGCTATCAATCATTTCGTAAGAGGAGGTGTCATATCACATGAGGGAAGTCAACTCTTCAGGCGGAGTGGTGAGGTAACGTCCTCTTCCTTGGACAGGCTTTCGCTCCTCAATCCAAGATAATACGAGTTCGGAGCCAACAATACATTTTACTACCAGCGTGGTAGCATGTATGTGCTTTCCACTGCTGCCAGAAACAACGAGAGTAGCAAAGGAGATAGTAGAGAGACACAGAGAGGGAGGGGGGCGTAAATGCTGAGGGGGAAGACAATCCCATTGGCTCTGCTTTCATCAGATAGGTGGCACCGTGAGCTAATCCCCGGGCTTAGCTGTGTGTCGCTCAGCACGGCACCCAGCCGGGTGTCGAAGGGGCCACCCTGGCAGATCTAGCGGGCCATGTGGCTATCCCAGCATCCCTAGGGAGGTTCACAATCCCGCCATGTTGCATTTACCTTCTGTGCAGGTGGCCCCGCTGGCCTTTCGCTGGCTATCACCAGATTTAAAGCGGAAACTTTTGCACACTTTGGCAGTGAGAGTTTGAAAACTGTTTGTACTTTAAAACCCACAGACAAAGCCGCTTGATGTTAGTAAACTGCACATCACAAGCATTTTCCAACATACTTTTAGACTCTTGGCATCCTTTGCAGAGTGAGAAACCCTGAATGTGATTCTTATCTTGAAGTACAGACAGACAGGCGGCGAAACGCTTTGGCTTTTGGAGCTCCGGAGTTCAGGCTTTTCTGGGGTTACAGCCGGAGTGAAAGCTGCACTTTCTGCATGTTGGCAGCTCCAAATAACAATCTATCAACTGCTGCTCAATGTCTGTTGGTTCAGTTGTAAACTCATCAACTGATCCCACCCTGACTTAAATATCCAGACTGTCAGATTTTTGTACTTTGAACCCGACTGACTGACAGGGTAAGTGCTGTTCCACGTTCATACGGTTGCACATTTTTATACCATTTAACAATAAACTGCATCCAACATTATAACTGCAGAACATACTAAATGTTGCACCAAATGTGCATTTAAGGTTCCAATAACTGATATCTTGTGACATGTTACTAAATATATGCTATCTTTTATGCTTTGTTTCTAATGTTCCCTTAACTTTATTTTAAAATTCTTCATTTATCATTAAGAGATAAAAAAAACAAAAACAAAGTATATGTGGAAGAAAAATCCAGTATCAGGTAAAAACAGGTATTTATTTCTTTATTCATGTTTTTTTATATTTAATTTACTTTCATACTTAGTTATGAAATTATTTATTTCTGCAAATGTCTCATATAATTTTTTTTATTCTAATTTGTTATTCATTTGATTATTGAATTATTGACTTATTTACTGGCTTGCATACCTACTTACAGAGTCTCTTTAAAGATGCTCCATTATGGATGACGTTTCTATTTGCATTTTCAACTACTTATTTGCTTTCTTAGTTATATAGTTATTTATTTGATATTTCTATCCATTCATTATAGTTTATTTACTTAATTATTGTGTGTGTACAGTAACTAGAACCCTCCTCCTGTTGGCTTATTGTAATACTGCTGGTAGAAATGCCAAGGTCTCATTCTACTGTTGCGCCTCATTGTGAGCTGTTTCATCCAAAATGTAAATGTAAACATTACACCTACACAATACCCGTAATATTTCAGTGTGGTAATCCTCAATCAACAGGGCCCACTGGGGGAAAAACAGGCCTCTTCTCTCTCTCTCTGTGTGTGTGTGTGTGTGTGCTGGCAGCGGGCCAGTTCCTTCCTCTGTACCAAACACTGAGCCGAGTCGGTTGCTTAGTGGAAACAGACAAGCCAAATCGGCGCAGAGTGACCTATTTTGTTGCCGTGTGCCGCTGGGAGTGTGTTTTTCCCTAAACTAACCCCTGCCTGCTCGCTGCAGCTCGTGCTCCCTTTTCTCTCTCCCCTCTTCGAACGGAGAAAAGAAAGAAACGCAAAATTGCCCGTCAGTGGATGCACGGCCTCAACGCCACACCTACTTATGTGGTCCGAGCTCTTCCCCTCTCCACCCCTCTTCAGAGGCACCTAATTATGAAAACCCTGACTCATTTACATGGCTATGTTTGATCTAAATTACACTCCAAACCACACCAAATTAGGATCATCTGTGAATGTAAAACACTTTTTTTCCTCTTTCTGCCCCCCCCCTCCCCTTTCTCCTGTTCTGTGTTCTTGCAGTGAGCTCTGCAGGGCACATGTTCAAATGATGAAGGGGGAATTTACAGTTTTTTAACGTTCTCTGGAGACCTGAGCCCTGTCCCACAATGCCGACTGAGAGGGACTGGAGTCACCCACAATTATCCTAGGATCTGATCTGCACCCCCACCCATTCCACACCCAAATTAGACTGAGCCTCCTCTGACTGATTCGACGTAGAGGCAGCACATTAATTACAATATGCCAATGGCTGGCCCGGGCTAATTGCAGGCGCTTATTATGCATTCATGTTCTCATAATGTACATCATCCTTCTGTGCTCTCCTGTCTCACTCCAGCCTCGGCTGTTTGTTTTATTCTATTATCAACTCCTTTATTGTTTCCTCAAATATCTTAAAGCTGCAACAGTGGTTTGGTAATGCCACACTGCACAGTTTCTGGGTACTCACTGCGACTGTACGCAACTTTGTATGACTTTAGAAAACAAATTACATAATCTGAATTAAGTCACATGTTTATAGTGTGTTTATGCCTCAAGCTACGTTTTAACCATCAAGTTTTGGACATTGTTGAGTATTTGCCAGTTTTTGTGAGTCTGCAATGGCAGAAAAGATAGAAGAGCAGAGATCCAGAAACATTGTAGAGTTGATGTCAGTGTGAAATTAGCCACGATGACCGTCCTTACATCACTGTATCAGGCAGATAGGGTAGCAGTTTCCGATTAGAATTCAAAATCAACACAAACGGTTATGTCGGCTATACCAACAGATTTGGAATAGATTTAGGAGTGGGTATCTTCAGTTTATGATCCACTTACTACCAATTTAGATTCTTTATTTTTTGGGGGGTTCAAGTTGAGATTTTTATTACAATTGCAATCAAATCTGGCATCAGATTATTTAAAGGCTTCAGCCCTACAGTGTGATGGAAGTTGGTATTAGCTGCAGCCCATTAAGTTGCTTTTATTAAGTTCCTGCAATACTTTTTTTTAAAGTTTACACACTACAGAAGTGTCATCTTAACTAGTATTTTCCAGAGCTTTAAACAGCATCTCAGTGTTTGTTTTAAGGGATTGTGATTTGATTCACATTATTTTATATTGGTTATTGTTACAGCAGAGATTCAATCTAAGATGTTTAATCTACTGATGCAGGTGAATCTACATAGTTTCTAATCATTGCATCAATGCAATTAATAATGAATAACACAACCCCTTGAAAGTAGAAATTGTCGCTATAAACAAACAAATAGTAAAAACTTGTTTCACTGCTTCCTCTGCCGATGTAAAGCTGATAGGATGCAGGCTGTCAGGTCAACCTCAGGACTGCTGACAGTTTGCAGAGGTGACTGACAAGCGTTCAACAACAAGACGACAGGAGGTCAAGGCTAAAAATATACCTGCTTGTAGCTTTGAGGTGAGAAGATAGAGATTGCACCTTTAAAGTTCAGGCTGTTGCCTCTCGCTGCCGTTTGGAGACACCAGAGTGCTAAGTCGCCTGCATGGTACAGCTTTTGACAAAAACGGCTGATTATTGAACTAAGATCAAACATCTCCCCACAAATCTTTGAACAGGCAGCCAAACTACGGAGAGGACTGCTATTCTGAGAAGTTTGTTTTCATGCCTTCTGTTGTGGTTTCACTGGGCGGGCGAGCCGTGCCTCGTTCCCCCAAATCCGCAGAGCCTGGATCCAATAAGCCACAGTATCTGACTGCGGTGGTGTGGTTGGCAGAGGCAGGACGCTTCAATCTACCTACTGTACCCCCTTCACTCATCGGGCTGCAGCCTAGGTGCTTTTTCTCTTTCAACCCTCTTCCCCTGAAGACTTAATTCGCAACAAATGTTTTTATCCTTTGTTCCTTTCTCTTGATCCCAGAAAAGAAGCAAGAACATTCCTTAAAAACTGTGAACGTAAAAACTCAAGAGCCTGCAGGTAAACAGCAGCTTGGTCTGAAATTTCTATTTAAGTGAAGGACGATGCTTTTGTTGACCCAAGTATTCTTGTTTTCATGCATCATAGTGGTTTTTGTAATTTGCAGACTTGGAAGCATACAGAGTGAAGTGCCCCTGATAAAGCTCCAACAGGTTTTGACAGGGTTGCTGAGGTTAAAAATGAATGTAATACCACTGGATTCTGGCGAAGCCGTGCGCCTGTTTGGTCCAAACCGGAGCCATAATTTGATCAAACACATCAGTTCTGCTCTTCTGTCTTTTGTCATCCCTTCCCTTTTTCCACCTCTGAGTTTTGCTGCAGCTTTTAGTTTATTTGCACACTGCTGAAAAAAAAGAAAGGAGGAAAAAAGAGGGATACAAACAGAGTGCGGTTGAGGCAACGAAAACCCCGAGGGGTTTATAAAAACATCTTACCCCCAAAAGAAAAAAAAAAAAAAGAAGAGGATTAGATTGCTGCTGTCATGGAAAATGCCTGTAACTGCAATTTGGGTGTTTTTCTTTTGCGTACCTGAATTCAAACTTTCCACGGTCATTTAGTGTGCTGTAATATGTTGAGAACTCTGTAACCCCTAGGGATTTTTAAACTCAGTAACTTTAAAAATGCATGGGAGAATGAAAACAGAAAAGCAGCATGATAACTCCTGAAAATATATGTATATTTTCAAAATACAGCTGAATTTGTTCGGACTTTGTTATCTGAGTTTAGTTATAACGTGAGAAGGGAAAATGTGTAGTCAAATAAAACAATTAGGTCTAAACAATATCCTTTATATAAACAAAAAAACATTCCAACATTTTTAATTACATACTGCATGCAACAAAGACGTGTCTGCCTGCAAACGGTCACTTATGCTTGCGTTTTACACAAATCTCTCTCTATCATCTGAGGAGATGATAGCACATGTTACAGCTATTCGGGTGGCGTGGTGGAAATAATGGTGCTGAGGACACTGCAGCACCCCCAGAGCTAGGCTATGATTGTGTTGTTGTAAGATACAGTACACATTGCTTCTTACATGGTACACGTCTCCATAACAACCCAGACTCTGTTAATTGTGTTCAGATTGAAGTGCAGACATTACCTGTCTACATTAATAGGAAGAGAGCTAGATGTCACTGTTTGACACACTGGTTCTTTAAGTATGTTTAACATCTGATCTATGCAAGTATGATCTTCCTGATTACTGAAGTGGAGTAATGTCACTGTTCACAGCAACAGTACTGTGTAACACTCCATCTGTGTAAGGTTTGACCTGGCCTGTTTTTCTCTTACTAAAGCATGAACTGATCCAAGCTCAGCCTCTAATTAACAGGTTGTGTGTGGATGTCCTCATTCCAAGCAAAGCTTTCTCCCCAGCCATGTACATACTGTTCTTCAGGCAAACTTGACATCCACAGAAATGTCTCCTCTACATGTAATTTCAATGAGATTTGGGTGCCTGGTTAATATTGAATATTACACCAACATCAAAGCTGAAAACAAGACAACTATGATATTCTGTACTACTTTAGAGACATATTTACTTCACTTTCTGTGTGCTATGATCCCTGACCTAGACCTACTTGTTTTTCAACTTTCTTCACTGTTTGTGAAACTGAACAAAACTAAGCCCAACCAAACCTCCTGAAGGTAAACTGGGAAAGTCCACGAAAAAGTAAATGCTGCTCCAAATATGGGTGAGGGTGGGGTCATTACTTTAAAAATGTAAAAATAGTACACCTCCTGAGCAGTGTTTGACCTCCTTTTATCTCAGTCAGACTCATAGGCCAAATGTCAAAATGCCAATGAAACGGCTCTCGGCTAATAAGTCCAACAAGACGCATTTTAAGTCCCCCCTCATCGCCTTTTGATCTCCTGAGCTGCATTTGACGGCAGCGAAGCTGGGACCGTTTGTCATGGCCAGGGGCGCTGGGAACCAGCGAGACAGGGACGCGCCATGAAAATCTGACTGTCAATGTGCCCTCCTCAATTTATTAAGCGGCCCTCAGAGCGCGGAGCCGGGATTTTGACCCTGATAATAGAAAGCCTAGGGGGAAAATGGCATCGAGAAGCAAGCTCCACATCCTGTTGTGCCGCGGTCGAAATGAGATGCTAATTAATTACCATTGGCATCTTTAGCAATGCGTGTCAGCTCTTATTTGGTGTCTCAATCTGTTAGGGGATCAAACCGAGGCATGTGAGGCCGCCGCTGGTTCCTGTGGCCGCTGCAATCGGCTGGATGCAGAAGTTTCACCCCGAGGTCGCAGGCAACGCTGACTGCAACCCCATGCTTAATGAGAGGGGGAGTTTAACTGGCCTATAGCAGAAAAGAACCAGAATGGATTTGATCACATTATGGATCAATAACAATGAATCAACCGGCTGCTGTCGCTTCACACTGACTCTCATCTGTGCAGTGACCAAATAAAATAAATAATAAACAGGATCTCAGTACCAAGAAAAACATTTTCTAAGTTTGTGCACCTTCTTCTTCACCTGCTGATCAAACAGGGGCTAAATCTTTACTGTGACGGATGACGCCATTTCACATCTCTGCAATTTCATTTCCAATGTTTAATGAAATAATTTAATATTTAGTGGCTGCCTTATAGAAAGAACACTTGACAATGATTGTATCATTTGGCAAAAGGTTGGTGGGAATGTAATGTAGTCATATTCTGTAGTGATTGGACTAAAAAATTCAAAATAACTGGTTTGATCCTTTAATTTGGTCTAAGATTGTAAGAGGTTGTGAGGACTTTCTTTTAAAACGTAAATGTGATTTTTTTTGTCATTTACTCTAAAATATTTATAAGATCATTGATATAAATGTGTCTTCTATTCTGATGTAATGTGTCACTTTCATGAAATACAAATAGCTAATTGATTCATTTAGTATCCAATATAAATGTGTGTAATATATCCGTCTTTGTAACACTGACAGACACAAAGAAATGTCATGGGGGGGGGGGATAGGACTGAAAGCACTATATAAACAAATTAGGCTAATGCCCCTGAGGATGTGACTTCTATAATGGCTTCCACTGTATACAAAACCACTACAAGCTAGAAGAAAATGTACCAAATAAAGAAAATTAATCAAACAGGTTGACCAGGTTCCTGCTTCATCAGGAGGCCAACAGCAGCAGCAACAGTCATTAGCCGGAGATAATAAGCACAAGGTCAGGAGATTTCTGAATTATCTCCCCTTCTCCCCACTGTTCTGTCAGACTCCTATGAAGTTGTGTTCAAGAGCGGGCTCACGTTAATCAGCGGTTTAATTGCCACTTGCCTCAGAGTGTGTGGGGAATAAGGCCAATTTCTCAGAGTCTCTCCTTCAGGAGGATGGAGACAGGTTCTTGGAAAGAGATAGGTCTGTCAGCGTGGATTACTGTCACAGGGAGGAGTCTGGTTTCCTCATTTTAGCAACAGTAAACTTACAGTAAACTCTTGATTCTTTTTAAAGCGTTATATTAACAGTGTTTGTTTATAGCTAGTGGTTGCAATATCATTTTTGATGTCTTATTCATGATGTTGATTACTAACAGTGGATGTGTTTGGTGTAGCTGCAGAACTAATATGAGTAATGGTAGTCGTATAAGTAGTGGTAGTGGAGAATAATCAGAAAGTAGAGGTCACACTTTACACCAACTACTACTGATAGTAATAAGAGTTGTAGCAGCATCAGTAGCAATTACAGTAGTGGAAGAATAAGTAGTATTCGCAGAAGCAGCAGAAATACTAACATTTAGACAATTTAGGAGTAGGACAAGTAACAGCCAGTAGCCATACAGTAGTACCAGTACTTTTATTGGGGGCAGCACTATCAGTAAAAGCAGTTGTAGAAGCAGAAGCAGTATTATTAGTAACAGTGATCATGATACAGTAGCACCGCTGTGTACATATCTGAATGCATTTGACTGCGTGTGTGTATGTAAACAGTAAGCTACTAACTTCTTTACAGCAGTACATATTCTGTATATGGTTTATTTCACATCCTCTTCCTATTTATCTGAATTAAGCAACGTTTAGGTCTCTTGTCTGTGTACAACACTCCTATTGGTTTAGCATCTCGTCCTAATATCATTGCATTATCCAGCGAGTGCAAACTGTGCATCCCTTTAATAACTCCATGTCAATGTGATTAATGGACATTGCTTAATAAATTTCCTGTAATTAAGTGTCCACCTGCAGCTTGCTGGAATCAATTACCTTTTTGTTTATGCAATTTCCTCAAGGTATTTAGTTATGTGCTTCCATTATGGAGTTGTAAGATAATATCTGCTTATTTTGCTAATTCCTGTGTTACTGTATGCGACATAGCGGGCTGTAGCAGCCCGAAGCAAAGAGGAGCGTGGAGCAGATGGATGGCAATGAAAACAATACTCTTACAGTCATACTTCATGGCCTTATGACTGATGTATGGTAGAAGGTAATGAATAGACAGAATAATAATGCATGCTATGTTTTCAGTCTATAAGTATCGTGCTTTTCATAATGCTAGCAGACACAGATATATTAAAAACAAATTCCACAATCAACGAATAATGAACAGTTCTTAAGCATGAGGGTGCATATTAGAGAGGAGAAATAAGAGATAAAATCAGTTTCCTGGTGAGAATTGTTTAAACTGTGTGAACGTAACGCAGATGTTGTCCTCTGTGGCTCTGGAGGAGCTTTCTAAAGTCAGAGACAATAACCCTGATGATGCCATAGTGATGTACTCAGAGTCATCCCAGCTTGGGGTTAGAGATTACAAGTACATTATAGACTGGGGGGTGTGGATGTTGAAAGATGTAGGCAAAGAATAAAAGATGCTATCCGGTTGCGTTGCGGGAAACGTAGGCAGTGTTTTTGAAGCCTGGCTCATATTAAAAGGACAAAAAAAAAGTTGCTAACTAGGAAAACTCACTTCTAGTAATCAATCTTGTAGAGGTGATTACAAGTGTTGGCCGACTTGGCAGCTTAGGTAATCCAAATTACATCACACCATTTTAATTGCTGATATCTGGTAACAAGGTGATATTGCAACAAGAAAGTCGAACAGGGCAAGGAATGCGAGTCAGATGATCAGACATGATGTGACAACGACGCACTATCCTTCCCCCCCGACATATTCTGATAGAACATGAACGCGTACAAGCAGACAAGGTGAAAAATGCAACAAATAGCACCTTCCTTCACCTCACTGACAATATGAACTCCACTGACTCTACCTTATATGTGAATTTCTTCTCAACACAACTGTTTACTTGCATCAGACAGTCGTGCGGTCGTGAAATCAGATGACTCATTAGTGCAACAAGGGTGACCTTTTCATAAGGGCGGTGACATGTGAGGAAGGTCACCGTGGTTAAATGGCACACCCCTAAGTGACTGTCAATCAAGCAACTGCCACCGTGTCGCCTCCCTGTCATCGTGCAGCAAATATTATGCAAGGACGCTGGGGTGAATTAACCTTCCACGGCGTGTGTGCTGCGCTGCTTAAACAGCTTTCAGATTAGTAAAAAAGAAAAGTTCTTTGAAATGTATGAATTTTAATGGGTGGTAGTGAATTTACACTTAGCAAAGTGGCTGTCTAGAAGATTTATTTTCAATCCACCTGTAAAGACAGCAGTTAGGGGCAAAATGATTCAGACAGCCAACAGCTCAATTTTCTGCCACTTTTTGAGGTATCCAGGTCTGGCATTAATTCAGCTACGCTTCAGGGCTCATCAAAAGTAAGTGAAGGTGTGAGATTAGAAATTGTGTTTTCTGCTTTTTTTTCTCCTTCGTCTCTCCTGCCATAGTTTAGCGTTACCGGCTTCATGCCCTGACAAGAAGTGACTGCAGGCACTCGAGGTGAGTCTGTGCGGGAAATCAGTTTAGAAATTACTGTTGGTGGGAATAAGTGTGGCGCACACGAATGAGAAATAGATGTCAGTATGCATTTCAGCAGCCAATCACTTGAGTAGGGCTCTCCAGGAACACAAGTGAGAAGTGGGCAAATAATTGGACTCCCTGTGTCCTGTTAAAATATGTGTATTGGTAAAAGGAGCCAGGGAAGGTGTACTTCACCCGGCAGAACATCAAAGATTTGATAAGAGAAGGGAGGCACTTGAAGCCTTCACTCCAGCCTTCAAGAAGAAAAAAAAGGTGCTGCAATGAGTGAAACAATAAGACGGCAAAACATTTACCTTTAATATAGAAATTCCTGTCTTAAAGGGATACAAGGGATAAAAAAAAATCCTTAGTTATAAAACTCTAATAACAAGTGTAAAAAGTTGTGTTTGGGACATAATGAAGACATCTGAGATATAAGTGATAACGTACCTAAAAAATGGAAAACTTCCATTCATTCTTTTCAGAATGTTATTTAAAGTACTCTTTCATGTATGACAGCTCGTCATGATAGAGACGTTGTTTCTGCATCAATTCAACAAACCAAATGTGCTTTCTAATTTTGCTGTTATAGATGTCGCTTCTAATTCCACACATTCGGGACAGAACTCTCCCTAAGAAGGTTTTTTTTAGGAAACGACAGCCTACATATGTCACTTTCTCTTCACAGCATGTTCAGTAATTATGTTTTTCGCATATCAGAGTGAACTTGAAGAAAACCAGACATCCTTCAAGTCTGATAGGCAGCGTTTAATTGGTTCAAATATCAGTGCCAGAAATAGAGTCAGTCAGCAACGAGCATTGCATAACTGTAATTTAGTTTGTTCTGGGTCAGCGGGCCTCGGCTCTCCGACGGTGCAACGTTAAAAAATGTGACAATTCTTATTAAACACAGTGTGAACAAAGCAGATCAGCAGGCAGGATTCAGCCTGGAGGTTACAGACGGTTTTCTATCAGGGTTCAACTGACAGAACTATCGAACATTTTCTTATATTAAAGACGATGTTAAGCAGCAGTTTAAACAATTTCATGCCCCCCAAAACAAAGGACAACTCGCCTCTAAATCTGGTCCTTGATGGGTTGCTGACACCATCAACTTTCTGTAAAATAGGTAAAACAGGTTAATATTGGCTGCAGTTCCTGGTGTATTTTATATGTATTCATGATTCTCTTTGTTTTTGTCATTGAGGTTTAAGGTATTTTTGTTGTTTTACATAAATATTGCATGAATATTTACAATTTGTTCAACACTCAAAAGGTACAGTTGTATTTAATTCTACTGTCACCTTCTGTGACTTTTTAAAAACTAATTTGACGGATCCTTCCTCAAAAGTTTGTTTATATATTTATTTTACTGCCAAATATCAATATCAGTCTCAAAACTCCAGTACTGGTCCGCTTCTAGAATCAATGTGATATTAATACCACTATTTTACGGTTATTAGTTTTTTACAAGAAAAGAAAGAAAGAAAAAGTCAGGTCAGGAAGGAAAGTGCATTATAACAGAGGTTAACAACACGGGCCAAAGGCATGTGGACCCCCCTGTCCAAATACAGGGATATTTTACATCGTGCTTCCAACTTTGTGTCAACAGTTTGTGTTTTACTCTTCCCCCGTTTTCAACATGACAGTGCCCCTGAGGATGACGCCAGCACCATAAAGAAATGGTTTTTCAAGTTTGGTGTGTAATTAACTTTAGGAGATCATGGCCAGATACGGATAATGTTTTGGTGTCTACATACTTTTGGCCAAATAGAACATTTGATTGATGAATTGTGTAAATCAACTGTGCGTAGGGTTGCCTAAGGAAAACTCAACGCTAGAACAGAACTCCCACATGTTATTTCTATAATACTGTCCTCCTCAATTCTAATTAGTGAATGTGACGCAGCCTCTCGTTAAGCCGAACAGCAGAGAGACACACTGCGGTGATGATGTCATGTACAGACAGATCCTGGAGCTGCTCCTCAGACGGTGAATAATGGAACAACTGCTGGACGTGGGGACGTTTTCTGATTCACAGCTGGAAGCCCAACATTTAAATGAAACTCATTTGGATGGAACATCTCAAACAGAAAGTCCCATGAGCCCACAGAGCCAGTCGCTAATTCAGTGTCAATGCAGCGACTCATCAATACAGGACTTGAAGCTCTGGTTTCCAGTTCAGGGAGACGGTTTTCTGTGTTTGTAGATACTGGCGTTATTGTCATGGAAAATAAATGGAAACAGCTCAGTGGAAAATTGGTTTTGGAGTGAATTTTTCCTTTAAATTAGAGAAGAGAGCTTTCACGATACTTTTCCAAATGGACCCTTCATTAAGTCCCCTACCTCCTCCGGTTTTGTTGCTACTGTACGCCTGTTGCGCTATCCAATCTAGCATTGCATGAATGCTGTTTATGCTGATGTTAATTTACCCCTCAAAATCTGAAGTCATTATTGAAACAATGGACACCTGATTTCAGGCAGAAGTAGAGAAAAGCAGCTTCCTATTTTTGGCCGGCAACGATACATTTTTTCAACTGTTGCTCACAGATTTGATTAGCTCCAGCGAGCTAGCTATCAAATTAGCAGACCATATAACATTTTTTGCTGATTCAGTATGAAAATCTAAAACCTATATGTATGTTTGTCATGGCTACACACGTGATATTACACTAAGATAAAGCTGCACGTTCTAGTGCAAACTTCACCAGTAGTTGATTGCATGGAGAAGACATGTAAATAAAGCAGACCAAAGAGATACTGGAGTGGTAGATCAGGGGTTAACCACCATTTACTATTTACCACTGACTCCCTGGCATCGCTTTTAATGCTCATTTTTTGCCACAGATCAAGGAAACATGTAAGCCAGCCTGTTCATGCACTATTCAATTCTCCATTTTCCTTTTTTTAATTTGGAATCCATCGCTAGCCTAGCCTCGTCTAGCCTCGTCATTGCTACCGAGGTTCGGCAAAATACAGAGATAAGACGCCAGGTCAGGAAATAACATATCACACATTTATACA